>NC_140533.1:1917668-3117668 GCF_057382185.1 Mchenga conophoros
GACTGATGACACTGCAAGCATGACAATAATACATTTCATATTACAGACGGTGTAATGAGTCATGTTTATTGTTGTCTATGGTAGCATTAAAGCTTTACACCGCTGCTGGTGGGCTGTGGGATCTATCGCCTGTAACAGTGGCTTGTTTTGAAACGTCCTACCTGTTTTTATTAAGGTAGAAACATGTCAAATGATTCAGCAGAATAATAATGATTCCTACAATAACTTGGTTTTCAGACTTTCTGCTTACTTAACCCTAACACACCCTAACAGAGGCGGTGCAGTTACCAGCTTGGACATACTCAAATAACTAAACGTCTGCTTTCATGTTTTTAATCAAGGCACAAATGAATATACTGTAATTACTGGGACATGCATTTACATTGGGTACAGTAACAATATATCTACCCTGTCACAGCTTCATCTGTTTTTTATTCACACATATGAGATGATGACACCTGTACTGCTTTCGGGCACACACCCATACTTCCACATGGTGGGACGGGCCCCCGTGGTTCACGTGAAGAAGTCGAGGGGGTCGTTCAGAGGACAGAAACACGCAGGCAGTCTCCCGTCTGCCCTCCAATTAAACCCTTACAGCACACGCCTCCTCTCCTCTCTTTCCCCTCTGCCCTCAACTTAAACCCTCACCCCAATCTTACCTCAACCCTCTCCACGCAACCTTAACCCCCACCCAGCATCCAACGCCCACTGCCTTTTCCCTCTGCCGCTTCTCCTGCCCACACACACACACGCACACACACACACACACACACACACACACACACACACACACACACACACACACACACACCCTTTCCCAGAAGAAAACAAAGACATTGGCCTTAACATGGCTAAGAAATGACAGGAACCAGTACCTTGTTGTTAATGCCTGCAATGAAATATTGTGTATTTGATGACTCCTGTCACGAACCTCTGTACTGTATTTAAATGGTCACATGGTCTGAAACAAAAAGATGGCAATAGAAGCTTTAGAGTTCATCTGACATGCACGAGGCAGCCGAAATCTGAAAGTAAAACCATCTCTCAGATATCTGTGTGTGAAATTTATAATCAGAGTATAACATTAAGTCAGTCGTGCCTCTGGGATACTGACCTCTCAGCAGTCATTAGCAGGGTTGTTAATCAGTTTCAGCTGCTTTGGTATTAATGAAACGATCAACAGCTGCACTGGAGGACACTTTGAAAACACATCAGATGTAAATGGGGTGAAAAACATTATGAAATCATGCTGTCAGTACTGATGTCGAGTAATGTGTCAGGAGTGAGAGGATGCGACATCCTTTGATGGAAATGAAATGATCAACCTGCAGACGACTGGAATTAAAGACCCGGGAAGTAAATAGACAAAATTATGCAGCCGACTCGTCCATTTTGCAGAAATTGCAACAAATCCAAATATTCCTCAGTAGTATGTTTGGCCCACACGGGGGTGTCAGATGTACCGAAATATAACGTCCCCGTGGTGTTCTATTGGAGTGAGGTAAGTGAGCGTGGGGGTCAGTCAACAGCATCAGTCCCTTCATCCTCCAGGTACTGCCTGCATGCTCTCACCGCATGAGGTCAGACATTGTTGCTCAGCAGGAGGAACACACTGCACCACCTAATGGCAGCCAGGGTGTTGTTGTTTCCCATCCTGTAGAGCGCGGGGGGGACTCCAGGCCTCGAGGGCCGGTGTCCTGCAGGTTTTAGATCTCACCCTGGGTCTACACACCTGAATCACATGATGAGTTCGTTACCAGGCCTCAGGAGAACTCTCTTAAACCAGCTGTGTTGGATCAAGGACACATCTAAAACCTGCAGGACACCGGCCCTCGAGGCCTGGAGTCCCCCCAGCCCTGTGGGGTGTCCCTCCATGGATATGACCCCCCAGACCATCACTGACCCACGACCAAACCGGTCGTGGCAAGCTTTAGATTGTAAGGTAGAATAATACATACAGAGAAAAACCCTCGCCTACGAGCAAGCACTTTGGCGACAGTGGGAAGGAACAAGGTTGCTCTGAGATCGTGTCATTTTGAAATGTGACAGTGCTCTTCCTGGCACCTACAGCTGTACAGCTAGCATGTTTCCAATATGCTGTTTTATGCTGCTGAATTTTAAAGGACTGTGGAATATGGTGACAGAAGGAATGCTTCAGAGAGTATTGGAGAGCTGGTTTGTGTGATGAATGACAAACACACCTCTGGTTCAAACCTCAGTGACCCAAATGGAGGCATGCTTACACACACACACACACACACACACACCCAGGTGTGTCTGGCAAGCCTTGTGCGTGTTCACGTTGGTGAAGACATGGTGGGGGGCTGCAACCTCCACGTATATTAATCTGTGAGGCTGAGCCACAAAGAGTCAACACATTTTATGAAAAGAGAGCAAGAACAGTGGGGCGAGCGTCTGTGTTTGACATGTTTCAGTGCAGGGCTTCCACAGAACGAGTGCAACAACCACACCAGCCAGTTGTGTTTGACCCATTAGTAACTGCTTTTGTTACTGTGACATCGCTGAAGGGTTTTCAGAGTCAAAGACTTTCTTCTCTTTACCACTTGGTGCATCTTCCACTGAGCGGTCTGGGATCTCTGTGCTCCTGCATTTACACAATACTGAATCCATGCACAGATCGACCTACTGCAACTGACAGATAATTTATGCTCACAGACATTGTTCTTGCGCTTTAGTGCCATTTCAGCTGGTGGTGTAAATATATATATAATCCACCTTTTTTAAGCAATTAAATGAGTTCAGTGCGAGAGACATGGAGTGCCTCCAAAGGTCACTGCACCTCTAACCTCCCTGATGTTTCAAAAGAAACAGTAAATACATCACAAGTTTAGAGAAAGAGAGCAGATTTCTCCTGTTTTGGCTTCCTGTTAAATCCAGAATTCAAAATCCTGCTCCTCACATACAAGGTCTTAAATAATCAGGCCCCATCTTATCTTAATGACCTTGTAGTACCATATCCCCCTATTAGAGCACTTCGCTCTCGCTCTGCAGGCCTACTTGTTGTTCCTAGAGTATTTAAAAGTAGAATGGGAGGCAGAGCCTTCAGTTTTCAGGCCCCTCTTCTGTGGAACCAGCTTCCAGTTTGGATTCAGGAGACAGACACTATCTCTACTTTCAAGATTAGGCTTCAAACTTTCCTTTTTGCTAAAGCATATAGTTAGGGCTGGACCAGGTCACCCTGAATCCTCCCTTAGTTATGCTGCAATAGACGTAGGCTGCCGGGGATTCCCATGATGCACTGGGTGTTTCTTCCTCACTCACTGTGTTAACAGACCTCTTTGCACTGAATCATTACTTATTATTAATCTCTGGCTCTCTTCCACAGCATTGAATTCTGAAGTGCACAATCCTTTACTTTCTGCTCAGGTTCAGAGAGAAATGGTGCAAAACTGAAGGCGCTTCAGTGCAAATGGTTAATGTGCCAACGATTACTGCAAAAACAGTCCAAGAGAAGTGTAGCCACACAAATACACTCACAATTTTGTTATCTTTGTAAAGAAATGAATCCCTTCCTATCCAAAATTCAATCGTCATAACTATGTGAGTGCTACCTCAAACCATGATAAGCTAAAATATTTCTAATTTTAACCCTAAAACGAAGTAATAATTTAAACCTTTACGAAACGTCATCAATCTTATTGTGTAAAACTGCTCCTACAAAGGTGGCTAAACATGATTTTATTCTATTGTTGTAGGCATCCTGTGACAAATGACTTCAAATACTCATGTGATGTCACAGCAATGTCATCAAAGTTAATTCAGCTAGAGCTCGAGAAATTTAAGAAACTCTGCTTTGCAAACTGATGGTGTGTAATTTGACAGGTTTGATGAATAACACTGAAGATGAAGGTGTCCCAAAAATCCACCACCAGATTTAAAACCATTCCAAGTTATTCCTTTCACATCCAAATTTAGAACTTAGAAAACGTCTTGAGGCGACTGATGTTCTCAATAAAAGTGAATTGAATTGAATCACATTACAGTGATTTGTGTCTTGTGTCACTAAACCCCAGCATCTCACACCACCAAGCTTCAGTGGACACCACGTTTTAAAGGGTTTTCTTACCATCATAACCATGAGAGGAAAGAGACCAGGTAGGACCAGGTAAAGGCTCAAAAAAAGGGAAAAAAGAAATAAATTAAAGAAAAATAGAAAAAAGAAGAAAAAACAGAAAAGAAAAAATTAAAGAAAAATAGAAAAAAGAAGAAAAATCAGAAAAGAAAAAATTAAAGAAAAATAGAAAAAAGAAGAAAAATCAGAAAAGAAAAAATTAAAGAAAAATAGAAAAAAGAAGAAAAATCAGAAAAGAAAAAATTAAAGAAAAATAGAAAAAAGAAGAAAAAACAGAAATGAAAAAATTAAAGAAAAATAGAAAAAAGAAAACAAAAGAGAAAAGAGAAAAGGAAAAAGAAAAAGAAAAAAAACAGAAAAATTAAAGAAAAAAGAAAAAAGAAGGAAAAACAGAAAAAATGAAAGAAAAATAAAGAAAAATAGAAGAAAGAAGAAAAACCAGAAAAAATTAAAGAAAAATGGAAAAAAGAAAAAAAAACAGAAAAATTAAAGAAAAAAGAAAAAAGAAGAAAGAAGAAAAAAACAGAAAAATTAAAGAAAAATAGAAAAAAGAAGAAAGAAGAAAAAAACAGAAAAATTAAAGAAAAATAGAAAAAATAAAAAGAAGAAAAAACAGAAAAAATTAAAGAAAAATAGAAAAAAGAAGAAAAAAGAAGAAAAAACAGAAAAAATTAAAGAAAAATAGAAAAAAGAAAAAGAAGAAAAAACAGAAAAAATTAAAGAAAAATAGAAAAAAGAAGAAAAAAGAAGAAAAAACAGAAAAAATTAAAGAAAAATAGAAAAAAGAAAACAGAAAAGAGAAAAGGAAAAAGAAAAAGAAAAAAACAGAAAAATTAAAGAAAAAAGAAAAAAGAAGGAAAAACAGAAAAAATGAAAGAAAAATAGAAAAAAGAAAAAAAGAAGAAAAACCAGAAAAAATTAAAGAAAAATGGAAAAAAGAAAAAAGAAAAAAAAAACAGAAAAAATTAAAGAAAAATGGAAAAAAGAAAAAAAAACAGAAAAAATTAAAGAAAAATAGAAAAAAGAAGAAAAAACAGAAAATAAAAAATTAAAGAAAAATAGAAGAAAGAAAAAATAAAAAACAGAAAAAGAAAGAAAGAAGGTAAATGACCTGTATTTGTATAGCGCTTTACTAGTCCCTAAGGACCCCAAAGCGCTTTACATATCCAGTCATCCACCCATTGGTGATGGCAGCTACATTGTACCCACAGCTGGGGCGCACTGACAGAGGCGAGGCTGCCGGACACTGGCGCCACCGGGCCCTCTGACCACCACCAGTAGGCAACGGGTGAAGCGTCTTGCCCAAGGACACAACGACCGAGACTGTCCAAGCCGGGGCTCGAACCGGCAACCTTCCGATTACAAGACGAACACCCAACTCTTGAGCCACGATCGCCCGCTCCAACTCATTAAAAGAAATTCATCACAGTGTTATCTTATCTTGACAGCAGAGGTTCTCACAATGTTTGAAGAGTAAAGGTTAAAACGTGGTGAGGAGTGAAAGGACAGACAGGTGAAGTGCCCACATTTACAATATCAAGCAGAGCCTCGGGTGGGTTCAGAGCCTCGATTAAGGCTCCTCAGCAATGATTGGTTGGTTTTGGTTGAATCATCTCTTTTTTAATCTGCATCGTCTCTGATTTGGTTTTGTTACCTGCTGCTTTCACAGTCAGACTGAAGCAGCCTGTATGAGATGACCTCATGTTCAGGTACATGTGTGTGCTGCAGGCACAGACGGGGGGAGCAGCAGGCTGCCTGCTGTCAACACTCACAATTTATGATACCTCACCTCACTTTGAGGAACAGCTGCTATTTGTACACACTGACAGTTGGAAGCACTTCACACACAGATACACACAGAAAGCAAAGGAAAAACAAGTCACAGTGTTTTGGCCAAACACTATGAAAATAAGTCTTAAAATGTTGTTTCATTAAATACATCTGTGGGTTTGGGGATTGGAGGGGAGATGGAAATGTAAGTAAAAAGGGTTTTCTGTTGTGGGTGCATGTGACAAAAGAGGAAACCATGGAGACTTAAAAGAATAATGTACTTCTGCTTAAATACAAATGCAGTTATTAAAGAAAAACAGAATAAAAAAGTTCTGTGGAACAAAAGCCAGAAAGTTTGACACAAAATCAAACTAAAAGTCCTTCACTTATGCTACGAATACTAACATCTAGGAGTATGAGTCCTGACAAGCTCAGGGTCAGAGCATAAGGAACTGGAAACTACTAAACTCTGATAAAATGTTTGTGAACCAGCTGATAGAAATGCATCATGTTTATTTATACATGTAACAAACTATGTGAAGCAGCTGAGTATATACAGCATGGATGTAACAACTGTAACGTCACCTATTGCTTTGTGTAGCCTCGGCGTTAAAGTACCGGCAGCGGTGAACGTTAACATTTATGACGTTGAAACAAGCATATTTGGATATAAACTGGGGTGGAAATTATCAGCTGTAGAGCACAGACACTAACAAAACACAATAGCTTCACTCAGTAAAAATCTTCCTTGATAGTCTGTACCACACAGCATGTTGTTTGTAACGACAGACACTCAGCAGCACAATCCTGTTGGAAAAGTCCGGACAGTAACCGGAATTAGTGGAAGTTATGACTCGTGGTTACTTTTAAGTCTTACTCATCATTTGGAAAAAGAAAACAAAATCCCGACCATTGTTCATCTGTGTGTGCAAACGTGCTTTTTAATGCTGTTCAGGCACTTTGACAGTGCTGTCTATAGGGGACGACTCACTTTTGGGGGGAGTTGTGTTACAAGTAACCTGTGGCTGAACCCTGAACACACTTCCTCTGGTTACAGGGCCGACTCTTTGGAAAGGCTTCAAAACAAGAAAGAAAGAAGTAAAGCTCCGTAATGACACGCATGCCCCAAAAACTGCAAATGGAAAAAACGTTTTAAAAGAATAATTTAAAAAAACAGAGCGAGAAACGAAAAGCAAAAAGGCAAGAGAGACAGTGACCTTTCTCTGAACCCAGTGATGAACTCCTGCCTCAGTGTACTCCACACACACACACACACACACACAGCACATTTTCAGCTTATGTAATGGAGAGCAGGATCGCGTGTGTGTTTCCACTTCAGTATGAATAGGAGGTGATCCCAGCATCAGTCAAGTCAGCACTGTTCCTCTCTCACACACACACATGCACGTACACGCAGACACGCACACACGCACACACACTACTGGTTTCAGCACAAATGTGACCTTCAGTTTTCAAACTAAACTGGTCACAGAGTAGAAATCATGGCTCGGGCTGAGGACGAGCACCCACATGTTAATCAGAGCTGCAGAGGTTTAACCCAGGACAAAGCTCTTACCTGCAGTAATTTATTTTAACACCTTCCTAATCAGGAATATGCATGAGTATAACTATCTCTAAAAGACACTGCTCCCACTGTGAACCTGAGTGTGGGATTCCTCGTGTCTGCGCTCTCAGGGCAGTTAGCTGCGATGGTAATCACTGTGGTAATTACTTACCCAGTGCTGACATTCAGCCTCATTTAGTGAAGATTCATGAATTTATTTCATTCCCTTTATTCTGATTTGTGGAAATCAAATGTTCTTCTGTAGTTGCTAGAATTACTGAACACAGAGTTCTGTAGACTCTCATCGTGCTCAGTGGAGCCGTGTGCCACTGAGCATGTGCAGTGTCACCTCACAACAAAGGGTTTGTGGTTCCCACATTCTCCGTGTCTTTGTGGGTTTCACTCCATAGTAAAGAGTAAAATAAAAAGTACAGTTACCCTCCATAAATCCAGTTGTAACCTCCAAATAACTTCAGGATTGACCCGTAGCGTCCTCTTCTGGTGAAATGGAAGTACTGTATACTAATGCGCACAGGGTGTATGCTCATGCTTCTGTCTTACTAGCTGCACCATGCGTCCTGCAACTGCATCAGAAGTTGAACTTGTTGTTTGCGTTAGTGTTGTGTAACACAGTGATTTGATTATGTTAACTTATTATAAACTGTCAAAGTTCAGCTGGCGCAGGGAAAGAGGTGAGTTACTCTCTTTCTAGTCCCTGTCAGGACTCTTGCTGCAGCATTTTGGATCAGCTGAAGGCTTTTCATAAATGCATGAACTAGTTTTTCAGCGTCACTCTGAGACAGGATATTTCTGACTTTAGAGATGTTGCACACATGGAAGAAAGCAGTCTTACATATTTGTTTAATATGTGCATTGAAGGACATGTCCTGGTCAAAAATGACTCCAAGGTTCCTCACAGTGTTACTGGAGGCCAAGGTAATGCCATCCAGAGTAAGAATCTGGTTAGATACCATATTTCATGGGCGTAGATTTGGCATGGACGGAAGGGACATGTCCCCACCCATAATTTGATCTCCTCGAATAAAGAAAAACAAACCCGATAGAAAGAAAAACCGATCTGTCAGCGTCTCAGTCACCCAGCGGTGCAGAAAGAGTGAAATTACTTCTCTACTGGAGTCCTACGTCATGTGACAAATATGGCCAATGTGATTGGCTGAGCCTTTCAGGGAGCTCTGTTTTGTTTCAGCAGCGGCAAACCTGCGCTGCGAGGAGGAGGAGAGGAGGACGGCAGCAAAGAACCTGGATACAAGAAAGTGTTTTTCAAAGAAACCTGTGAGTCACTTGAAGCCAAGCTCACTCATAAAATGTGTCACAATAACGTCACAGGCTGTGCCAGGCTTTGGCCCACATCAGTCTGAAACTGTATGTAACCATGAAGAACGTGTTTGCACAGCAGGCAGCACTGTTAGTTCTCTCAGTCTCAGTCAGAGAAAACGGAGCCTCGAGCAGCCCGGATATTAGTTTACAGAGGCTGTTAGAATTATATGTCTAATGTTGCTGACACAATAATTTCATCCTAATGGCACTGACGTATTCATAGGGTTCATCTTTGAGACAAAATGTCATGAATAGTCATGATTTTGCAAATATTCCACCTTGTAGTGCAGTTTGCACAAATTGTTTTAAAAATGCACTCAGCCTGCAAACATCACTGATGAGTCATCAGTGATGTTTGTATAGAGCCCAAAATGTTGCATAACTTTGCTGAGAGATCTTTGACTCTGTGGTCATCTTAGACGAGCAGTTTTATGGACCAAACCCAGCAGGTCACTCAGTGTTGCCTTAGTGCTGATGTGTCAGAGATGTTGGTGTAACTGAAGTAATGTTGTTAAGTCCTTAAAGTCATATTCTTTTATTGTCATGACTGTATTTGAAGCTATTTTTACTTTTGTATGTTACCTGATTTATATGGAATGTGGCTGAAGTAAACTAAAGCCTAAAATACTTCGTCATTTGTTTAATAGTAACTTAACATTATATAATTCACATAAAACTATGAATTGTAATTTTAAATGGTTTAAAAGCAGGTAGAATAGCATATGTAGGCAAGTATATTTCTCCTTTTATCAAGAAGCAA
Organism: Mchenga conophoros; assembly: GCF_057382185.1. Classification (NCBI taxonomy): domain Eukaryota; kingdom Metazoa; phylum Chordata; class Actinopteri; order Cichliformes; family Cichlidae; genus Mchenga; species Mchenga conophoros. The sequence goes on from NC_140533.1 coordinate 1,927,197, forward strand.
AGACAAAAAGGAAAAAGAGAAACGGGGCAGGTTGGGTGGTCGAATCATCCGTCCCCACCAACGCCAACACCAAATCTACGCCCTTATTTCTAAGATTTTCAGGGCCGAGTACAATAACCTCAGTTTGATCTGAACTAAGAAGCAGAAAGTTAGCGGCCATCCAGGTCTTTATGTCTTTAAGACATTCCTGCAGTTTAACTCATTGGTGTGTGTTATCTGGCTTCATGCACAGATAGAGCTGGTGTCATCTGCATAGCAGTGAAATATTCACAGGCTGCTTGGATTGAATGACCTGCATAAAATGAATTAACGAATTAAGATGCACATCTTCTGCACATTGTAGTTTCAACACATCTGTGTCACATTAAGGAAACCGCTGTGACGTCGTTTGTCCTTATCAGTTCTCCCACCCAGAGGTCGGGAAAAGGAGACGGCACCCTGTGAACAGCTCCCGTTCACCCTCAGCCCTCAATCAAAAACACAAAAGCAAATCTTAGATAAATCCATTTTAATGGAAAATGTAAAACCCTTTTGAACTTCAATGTACAAAGCATGTAACACTTGCAAGTTAAAATTTGAAATTGAAGCAAGCCATGTTTTAAAAAAATACCTCAGTGGATGTATATATGTACATATTATAGTTCATTTTTTCTTTATTTTATGTTTTAACTTCAAAATGTCACCATAGTAAATCCTAACAAAAACAAGACAATCAATTCTTTTCTTAAATAAATTACATCTTTTCTGTAAATGTCTCATTTTTACAGCAAATACTTATTTCATAAAATGCTGACGTGTATAAGCCATTTCGTTTGTTTTTTCCTTTACATAATACAACTTTACACAGTCTACAATAGTTTGGCAGGTCATTTTCAGAAAATGTATTTATGGCATGAGGACTGTAGAGCGTCAACATTTCCCAAAGTACAGGCATTAGCTGGTGTGTGTGTGTGTGTGTGTCCTCCATCACAGTAGAGCCGTATTACAACTGAAAAACAGCAAAAGAAAACAAACTGTACAACTCACATTTACATAATGCATTTTGTTTCAATAACACTGCATTTAATAGAGCTATGAAATAAATACATCTTCACAGAGGAGATAAAACAAGGTTAGATGAAAGAAATCCTGAAAAAAAAGCACAACAAAACTAGAAAAAAGGACAAGAACGACACGAAGGAACGAGAAACGAGGGAGCAGCAGAGGCTACTGACTAAAACAGCTGAGATTTCTGGTTTGCATTTTCCGCCCTCGTGTGTCTTTTTGCCTTTCGAAACATCAGAGATGCCAGTTTTGATCCTAATGCTGCTGGTGATGCTGACGCCATCAGCTGTGTTAGCTGCTGCCATAGGTTAGAGTTCCTGGCCTTTATCGTCCAAAGCAGTGAGCGCGGCTCCACCAGTGCTGCTACGACAGTCTGAGCCTCCGTGGAAACTGCATTTCAGCTGGATGCAGACGCGTTTGGAGGTTTGTAGTGCTGATTCACTCCATCACACTGGCTCTAGTGAGGCTCCCAGCCAGCGTTCGCTTTGTGTTTGGAGCCTGTGGGGCTTTCAGCCCTCTCAGCCCAGCTGCTCTTCAATTTGTCTCCTCTTGGCACTAAAGGTTTGGGGTGATGACAAGGGCGGCAGTGCCTCTCACTGGCCACTGGATGTGTGACATGAATGTGGGTCACACTGTGAGGTCCTCTGGATCACATGACCAGCTTTGAGCCAGCCATTTATTGTGGTCACGTGACACAGCCCTCCATGGCAGAAGGAGGAGGGTGTGGAAAGGGCGAGGCATCATGAGTTGTGTTCCTCGTCGTCTTTCTCAGAGCCGCTCTTTCTAAGGGAACTCGCTGCCTCCTTCACACAATGATACAGGATGTTCTTCACCTGCAGGGAAACAGCAAGGCGACACGGTGTAAGTGCTGGACCTCATCCATTTCTTTTACAAGACTTATGTTCAAATCTCAAACGTCAAGCAGCCTGTCAAATCGCAGACACACACCCAGTACTGCCAAGCAGCAACCTTTGGACCTGAGAAGCTGCCGTTCCTCTGAGGACCCCTTGAGGCTCCACAAACAAGTCCATTCCCATAGGTTGCCATATAACCAACCAGCATTAAAAGCTGTGTTCACAGTCTGCCCCCCAAAATGTTTTTTCCCCTGTGTGGATATTTCATAACAAGCGTGCAGCAGCAGTGAAGGTATGGCTGCTCTGACTGACTCGTGTAGAACTGCTAGCTGCTAGGCTTCACCAAGAGTCACTGAACTTGACCTCCCACTGTGGAGCATTTTCATGTCGTTATCTGACACAATAAGATCCCTCTGATGATGACTGCCCCTCTGACAGACTTCGCTTTGGTTTTCAAACACAAACGCAGCAGAATACAGACGATACGGAGACGGAGTCTAACTCAGCCACAGAGCTTTAACCACAACGAGACTGCTGTGCTCGGTGTTCTGCTGACGCTTTTTGTGTGGCGTGTATTGTATTACCTGTAGTTTGTCTTCATAGTTGACCTCCTCGTTGTTGGGTCGTAGCTCCTGGGTCAGGTGGAAGGAGTTAGCCACGTGCTCAGGAGACACAAAGTCATTGATGACTTGAACACAGCTGTGGAGGTTTTGGACCTGCAACAATCACAGAATATCAAGTAAAAATAAGCCAAACACATCGATAATTGAGTGTGCCTATGCAGATTTAATATTCTTCTTCTTATTTTTCTTCTTCTGCCTAAACCTTTGCAGCGAAACGCGTCGTAGCTTTGAGACAACGCTTCCATATATCGTTTCAAGCGGCTCGATTGGGTACGGTGTGCCGGGGATTTTGGTGGTTTTTGCAAAATTCCCCAAAACGAATAGATTTTTAATTGTTCCCCATTCATTTGAATGGGAACACATCTGAAAAAGGCACAAACGCAGGCCACTTTGAAGGCCTACTGCTCGGCCAGAGTTGATCACAGAAACATCATTCAAACATCACATGGGTCACAAGACTTTGGACTGTTATTGACTAAAACCATGCTTCGATAGCTTTTATGGTTTTTTCACAACATCAGTATAAATTTTAAGAAAAATTAGATTTTTCCTGCCACGGAATGATCATGTGACCTGCTCTAAAGACGGCGTGGAGAATCATTTGAAACAGAAGTCTTTCTTTCCCGCCCAAACCTTTTGCTCTACATGTATATTATATACATCAGAGCGTAGCTCCATTGTCCTCTTTCACCCAGTCACGTTTGAGACAGCATGTATGGATCTCTCAGAGATGAAGCGCAGCCTCCTCCCCGTCTCTCCCCCACAGGCAACCATGTGTCTTTACACTGTTACCACCATGATAAACACTACAGATATGATAATGTAACAACGGGATATTTTGTAGACTGGAAACGTCTTTCACTCACGGTGAAAGACGTTTCCTGAGAGTTTTCTGTAGGGAAGCAGTTGTTTCAAAACTTGAATCTTGTTTGGCAGCTGTGTGTCTGAGTGTGCGTTTCTAGTTAGTTAGTTACTATAGTAACCAGTCCTCACAGCTGATGACTGTTTGAAACGCCACGCACGCAGAGCCTGACGTCTTTGAAACCTGACCCAGCAGCAGCTCAGGCACACTCAAAATGACTAGTTTGTGTAAACCATCTGCTGCCACAATATTACGTACAATCACACCATCACCCAAACTGTGTGAAACTGTGTGAAAGCTCCACTGTGCAATAAGAATAATAAGAAATAATGTCAACTACGCTGCATTCAGTTTAAACTATGAAACATCAAACACCATCACTTCCTCTATTTTAATTGTGCGCTTCACAAAGAGGCCGCCGACTATTAGACTGATTTCATTTCTGCTGCATTACATTTGGTAGAGTTGGACGTGTTGTCCTTATCAGTTAGTGATCAGTGTGTGTGTGTGGTAAATACCTGATGCATGGCCCCTGCAGGTATAAGGACAGAGTCTCCCAGGAATTGAACGACTGTCCAGCCCTGGACGCCATGCTCATCCAGCAGCCGCTGACGCTGCTTCCTGCTCAGGTACCATGCGTGCTTTCTGATGGAGTCCTGGTCCAGCGACACGTCCAAACCCTGCTCCTTAGAGAGCTGAGGTGGTTGTTGTTGAAGGGGAGGAAAAGGGTTTTCTAGGTCAGCGCTACGCTGAAATTCACTAAATTCACGTTTTGAGTGTGTTTCTGCGAGTGCCGACCTTGTGCAGGAAGTCTCGGACTTTGTCCATGTCTCTGTTGAGGTAGATGTGCCACAGCGCCCCTGGTGTTTCACTCGAGTCTTTTAATCTCTTTCGAACCCCCTCATCTAGATCCTCCTCTTCCAGACGCTTCAACACTCCTTCAGAAAAACAAACTCGTCGTTCATGTATTATCATTTTTTAACAATGACCTTTGTCAAACTGTATCTATGTCATTCAGCTCTCAAAAATCTAAACTAACAGTCGTTTAGTTTATGACATAATACAGTAAACAAACCACAGATTAACTCATGTTTAGTTTTCTCCATTTTGACTCTTTGACAAAGTTTCTCTCAGCCAGCGATTCAGGTAATGCTAACAGCTCCTGTTAGCCCTCACACGTTTCACCAGCCTTACCAGTTTTGGACAGGACTCCATTGCCTTTGGCTATTCCAACATAGACCAGAACAGAGACCACATCGGACACTTCCACGTGGAGTTTTGCAGTCCCAAAGTCCTGGTCCTGAGATGCAGCTACACCTACAGTGACACCATAAGAGCACTTAAAATAATGCATGTGTGGAACTTTATACACATAGTTCTGAGTATTATGGTAAATGGCCTGTATTTGTATAGCGCTTTTACGAGTCCCCCCCTAAGGACCCCAAAGCGCTTTACACACCCAGTCATCCACCCATTCACACACTGGTGGAGGCAGCTAGGGTTGTAGCCACAGCTGCCCTGGGGCGCACTGACAGAAGCGAGGCTGCCATATCGTGCCATCGGCCCTTCTGGCCAACACCAGTAGGCGGTAGGTGAAGTGTCTTGCCCAAGGACACAACGACCAGGACTGTCTGAGTCGGGGCTCAAACCAGCAACCTTCCAATTACAAGGCGAACTCCCAACTCTTGAGCCACGATCGCCCACATTATATTATATATGTGGTCATCTATGCCAAAAAAGTAATGAGCTGGTAAATAAGATGCGATTTAAGACCTTTAAATGTGTAGTTTTTATGTCCTGGGGACTGAAACTCAAAATAACAGCTAGTGTTGGTGGGAGGGCTTTCTTCTCAAAGAAAATGGTTTTCTGGGAAACCTCGACTCCAACTGGGAACGTGGAGGCAACCTTGACACACTCAGCATCATTTTCAAGTTTCTTTGTAGGAACAAAGAAATCAATGTCACGATGAGCCCCAGAAAGTTGATTCTGATGAGCAGAATCTGGCACTGCTAGATATAAACTGACGGCTCCTCTTACCATAGGCACAACAGAGTCTTGGCCCCAGATCTGGCCTGACAAAGAATGAAGGCAGGTGAGAAGCCAGGTTGAGGTTCCCTTCTGGATCAGAGTACTCTGGCAGAGGCAGGTTCTTCATCAAGTCATCATATCTGCAATGAATACTTGTATTTAGACGGTTTCGTCGTCACTACTGAGTCATTTACGTACCTTCAGACCTGTTTTTAAAAGCAGTCTGAGGATCAACACCGGTGCTGTGTACCTTGAAGGCATGAGGGCCATAAACTCTTCTCCAGATGGCCAGTCCATCAGTCGGTAAACCATGGGCTCGCCATCTTTGGACTTTGGTCGCTCTGAACAGTTGCAAAGGATCCAGTCAGACTCGGTCACTGATGGTTTACCATAGTAATGCTCACAAGACTAAATGCAGATGAACTTACTGGTGATGTCTTCAAATCCATCCCAGAACTCCTTGATCCCAGAGTTGGACAGCACCTGGTCTTTGCAGTTCAGGAGGTCTCCCTGATGGTCTGCAAACTCCTGGTTGAAGGAGTCGGCCTTCCACAGACTGGCATTCAGTCGCTTATGGATCCCAGACACCAGCACAGGCTACACAAACACACAAGACACACAATGCATCTCAACACCAGGGTGATGAAGCTTAGTGGAGCACTGCTAAACCGACTTGCTGTACACGGATGTGCACCTGTCCGAGCTTCCAACACTCTCTGAAGAGCTTCCAGTTGTTCTGGTTGCGGTGATCTCTGAGCCACAGTAGCCGTCTGTTGTTCAGCCAGCAGTGAGGGATGTCTGGATGCTGACTGCTCGAGTCCTCCGCTTCTGCTGCAGTAACAGGTGCTGACTTCTTCTTCTCTGCTTTGGCTTCCTCAGCTGGGGCGTTATTGTTGATACTTAGGGTGATGGGCTCTTGCTTCGCTGACAACTTAGTGGTGATGTTCTGGCGGCTGGCGGGGATTTTATTCTCTACAACCGAAGCAATGATGTCATCGAGGATATTGGGCATGCTCCGCCCACCCTTCCCAGTCTACAGAAAAAGGAAAGAGGATCACACATATTACAGGAAATAAAAACCTGTGGCTTCTGTTTCTTTTTCCTTTCTTTACATTATGCTGGGACATGGGAAGTGGTCGGGTAGGACTGGACTGAAAAAGCAGCCCATGTCCAAAGATAAACTTTAAAGAGTTTCAGAAAGACGGGAGAACTATGGCTCGAGGCCGCTTTAGACAATTACACAAAAGTCTGGCTCCTTGGAGCAAAAATCTAAAAGAATAGGTGCAGCTTAAATAAATAAAAAAATAAATGATTGCACACAAACATCCTCTTACATCCAAAAACAGAAGTGGAGGTGATCAGTTATCCTACCGTTTGCTGCTTTGTTACTTGTTCAGACTCCTGTTTGAATTGTGAGCATGTCCTGCATTTGTTTTTTGGGTTACAACTTAATGTATCCTTTAAATTTCTTTAAACTGTGCAAAAGTCTTGAGCCACCCATCATTTGTCTATATTGTGACTAAGCGAGGGGAGACTGTCACTGTAACTTTCTATAAGAGAGTTTGAAGGTTGGTCTTTCTCTGATTCAGTTCCTGAAAGAAGGAGCTTGAAAAGAAAAGAGAACTGACTTCTTTAAGTTTCTTGAAGGCGTCTCATCTCTGATCCAGAAAGCTTCTTCAGTTCTAAGACCAAATGGTGGAGAGTTCCGGGGTATTTAGGTCCTAGTGGGAGCCCTCTCTTCAGAGGGTGGCTGACCCACTGTTGATCATGTGGCTCATCCAATGAACCACGACGTGAAAGTCATGGGTCACTATCAGCAGAGGTCTGGGGTGAAACCGCTGTCAGAGAACCGATTAGAACTAAAGAAGCTTCTCGGCTGAAACTTCCGGTCCAGTCACTTTTTGCTCCAAGCTCCTCAGACTACCATGACCTGGATGACTGAGGATCTATACAGGCCTAATTTTAAAAATGTCATAAAGTTTGGGAAAATGATTTTTATAACAGTGTTCTGTAAATACTTCCTGCAAAGAGGGCTGTGTACGAGTGTTCAGAACCACTGCCAGGCATGGAGAGCATATTTGTCACTGACCTAATGATAGTCTGGGCTCTTATCTGGGCAGCAATTTTTCACACCAGCCTATTAATTAATGAAAGACCAAGACAGACTTTTAATTCATTTGAAAGCCTGATGCTTAACATTGTCCACCCCAGCTGTGAAACTCAGAAACCAGTCTTACTTGTTATCATCTATCGTCCACCTGGGCCTTACACAGAGTTTCTGTCTGATTTCTCAGACTTTATATCTAATTTAGTTCTGAGCTCAGATAAAATAATTATTGTGGCTGATTTTAACATCCATGTAGATGCTAAAAATGACAGCCTCAACATGGCATTTAATCTGTTATTAGACTCAATTGGTTTCTCTCAAAATGTAAAAGAACCCACCCACCACTTTAATCACACTCTAGATCTTGTTTTAACATATGGCATCGAACCTGAACATTTAACAGTGTTTCCTGAAAACCCTCTCCTGTCTGATCATTTCCTGATAACATTTACATTTACAATAATTGATTACACAGCGGTGAAGAGTAGACTTTATCAAAGTAGATGTCTTTCTGAAAGCACTGTAACTAAGTTTAAGAATATAATCCACCCACTGTTATCATCTCCAATGCCCTGTACCAACACAGAGCAAAGCAGCTATCTGAACGCTACCCCAACAGAGGTCGATTATCTTGTTAATAATTTCACCTCCTCACTACGTACGACTCTGGATACTGTAGCTCCTGTGAAAACTAAGGCCTCAAATCAGAAGTACCTGACTCCATGGTATAATTCTGAAACACGTACCCTAAAGCAGATGACTCGTAATCTGGAGAGGAAATGGCGTGTCACAAATTTAGAGGATCATCATTTAGCCTGGAGAAATAGTTTGCTGCTTTATAAGAAAGCCCTCCGCAAAGCCAGAACATCTTACTATTCATCACTGATTGAAGAAAATAAGAACAACCCTAGGTTTCTCTTCAGCACTGTAGCCAGGCTGACAAAAAGTCAGAGCTCTTTTGAGCCAACCATCCCTTTAACGTTAACTAGTAATGACTTCATGAACTTCTTCACAAATAAAATTTTTATCATTAGAGAAAAAATTACCAATAATCATCCCACAGATGTAATATTATCTACAGCTACTCTTAGTACCATTGATATTAAGTTAGACTCTTTTTCTCCAATTGATCTTTCTGAGTTAACTTCAATAATTACTTCCTCCAAACCATCAACGTGTCTTTTAGACCCCATTCCTACAAAACTGCTCAAAGAAGTCCTGCCATTAATTAATTCTTCGATCTTAAATATGATCAACCTATCTCTAATAATCGGCTATGTACCACAGGCCTTCAAGCTGGCTGTAGTTAAACCTTTACTCAAAAAGCATCTCTAGACCCAGCAGTCTTAGCTAATTATAGGCCAATCTCCAACCTTCCTTTCATATCAAAAATCCTTGAAAGAGTAGTTGTCAAACAGCTAACAGATCATCTGCAGAGGAATGGTTTATTTGAAGAGTTTCAGTCAGGTTTCAGAGCTCAGCACAGCACAGAAACAGCTTTAGTGAAGGTTACAAATGATCTTCTTATGGCCTCTGACAGTGGACTCATCTCTGTGCTTGTCCTGCTAGACCTCAGTGCAGCGTTCGATACTGTTGATCATAATATCCTATTAGAGCGATTAGAACATGCTGTAGGTATTACAAGTACTGCGCTGCAGTGGTTTGTATCATATCTATCTAATAGACTCCAATTCGTGCATGTAAATGGAGAGTCCTCTTCACACACTGAGGTTAATTATGGAGTTCCACAGGGTTCAGTGCTAGGACCAATTCTGTTTACATTATACATGCTTCCCTTAGGCAGTATCATTAGAAGACATAGCATACATTTTCACTGCTATGCAGATGACACCCAGCTCTATCTGTCCATGAAGCCAGATAACACACACCAATTAGTTAAACTGCAGGAATGTCTTAAAGACATAAAGACCTGGATGGCCGCTAACTTTCTGCTTCTTAATTCAGATAAAACTGAGGTTATTGTACTCGGCCCTGAAAATCTTAGAAATATGGTATCTAATCAGATTCTTACTCTGGATGGCATTACCTTGGCCTCCAGTAACGCGGTGAGGAACCTTGGAGTCATTTTTGACCAGGACATGTCCTTCAATGCACATATTAAACAAATATGTAAGACTGCTTTCTTCCATTTGTGCAACATCTCTAAAATTAGAAATATCCTGTCTCAGAGTGACGCTGAAAAACTAGTTCATGCATTTATTACTTCCAGGCTGGACGACTGTAATTCATTATTATCAGGATGTCCAAAAAACTCCCTGAAAAGCCTTCAGCTAATCCAAAATGCTGCAGCAAGAGTCCTGACAGGGACTAGAAAGAGAGAGCATATTTCTCCTGTTTTGGCTTCCCTTCATTGGCTTCCTGTTAAATCCAGAATTGAATTCAAAATCCTGCTCCTCACATACAAGGTCTTAAATAATCAGGCCCCATCTTATCTTAATGACCTTGTAGTACCATATCACCCTATTAGAGCGCTCCGCTCTCGCTCTGCAGGCCTACTTGTTGTTCCTAGAGTATTTAAAAGTAGAATGGGAGGCAGAGCCTTCAGTTTTCAGGCCCCTCTTCTGTGGAACCAGCTTCCAGTTTGGATTCGGGAGACAGACACTATCTCTACTTTTAAGATTAGGCTTAAAACTTTCCTTTTTTCTAAAGCATATAGTTAGGGCTGGACCAGGTGACCCTGAATCCTCCCTTTGTTATGCTGCAATAGATGTAGGCTGCCGGGGGATTCCCATGATGCATTGAGTTTTTCCTTTCCAGTCACCTTTCTCACTCACTATGTATTAATAGACCTCTCTGCATTGAATCATATCTGTTATTAACCTCTGTCTCTCTTCCACAGCATGTCTTTATCCTGTCTTCCTTCTCTCTCCCCAACCGGTCGCAGCAGATGGCCGCCCCTCCCTGAGCCTGGTTCTGCCGGAGGTTTCTTCCTGTTAAAAGGGAGTTTTTCCTTCCCACTGTCGCCAAAGTGCTTGCTCATAGGGGGTCATATGATTGTTGGGTTTTTCTCTGTATCTATGAAGCGCCTTGAGGCGACTTTTGTTGTGATTTGGCGCTATATAAATAAAATTGAATTGAATTGAATTGAATTATCTGTCCCTGAAAAATATTGGCCTTAAAATTATTGCAGCGATTTATCAGAGATGTGCAGAAAAAAACTTGCTGCATTCAGGATCCAGAAATGAATGATTCACATTTAGTTTCTGCATTTTATGCAAGAACATTAGCAGTGCAGTTAAATAATCACTTTATGCTTTCATTATCAGAAGTCACCAATAATCAGAGTGCACGCATCACTTCCTGTCTCCTATCATGCTTGTTCAGTTTGCACAATCTGTATTTGATCTGCTACACACAGATGTCTGTATCAGTATTTAGGCTCAATGTTATGATTCTGGTATAATTACAGAATGCCTGTACACTTTACAAGCTACATAAATGCATGTGCCTCCACACAGCTCCCCCTGGTGGCTACACAAGACATCGCCATATCTGCTGTTTAGGCCATTTTAAGTGGCTATACCTGTATGAATCATATTTAAACACTGAACACAGCAGACTCTGTGTACCTGTGAAGCAGCGGAGTAGACCGGTGCAAAGGCAATTCCTGCGTCAGTGGAGCCCAGCTTCAGCTTCCCTGCTGTGCTGGTGAGGAGATCTCTGAGTGTGGAGCCCTGCTCTGTACTGTTACCCAGTGAGGGGGTTTTGCACTGCTGCAGGACTTCCAGGCTGTCCCCTTCTTTGTCCTCCTTCACAGATTTACCCAGCACCACCGACTCTTTGTTTTCTGTTACAAAAAGAGGACGGAGCCAAACTACACATTCAGCGAAACATTTAAACTTAAAGAGTTAATGGTGTGGACGGATTATTAATAATAATTTGTGGCTTCTGTTCCTCTCACCTTTCTTTTCCTCCCTGGATTTCCGCTCTGCCAAGTCTGCCAGGAAGTGCAGAGGCGACTGGGACTCTGGCGGGGTGATGGGAGCATTTGCACCGTCGTTACCTGGACTGGTTCCTCCACCACCTCCTCCGTTAGTTTCTGACTTAACTCCTCCTAGGTCAGAGGTCTGCAGAGAGCCTGGCTCAGCTTTCACCAGGGACAGCTTGTTGCTGTGATTCAGAACATTCTGCAGAACCTGGACAGAAGGAACAGTTGGATGAACTCACTTAACTGCATGAAATCACAAAGCCTTCATGTCAGAGGAAGAATAAACTTTATTTAAACAGTGACCAAGCAAAATGCCTGTCCACAGTATTGATATCCCCTGGGTTACAGGTTAATAGATAGCTATGATCACCACACACAGCTACTGTATTATTAGTTCAACCACAAAGCTGTTAGAAAACTACTGTTAAGCCTGCTTAAAGTCCACCATTCATTAGATAGAAGAGCCCAGATAATAGCACCTGTTTTCGGTTCACTTACTACTAAACCACAGTCTATGATTAACTCTAGTGCAGGAACTGATGGACCGATGATGCCATTTCTGTATGTAAAAGCTATTAACCATGATGTGGCTGGTGTCGGCTGCAGGTCCTGTGTCTCTCACTCAGCAGTGGACCACAGCGACCCACACATGTTGATCTAGTCTGTGCCACAAAGGTAGCATCATAACAATGTCATAAAAGACTGCCCCCACCCTACCTATCACTTAGAAAACGTTGTCAATGACGTTACACGGTCAGTGCTTACAGCTGTGAATGGCCCGATCGATATCTATCATCTATTGTTTTGCTTTACGAGTCATGCCCACTGGTGAAAGCTATTCTTTTCTCTTGATCCCATTTTATCTTTTCTTTTCTTTGCAAATGTGGTTTACTGGTGACAGCACTCATGTTCCAGTGGTCCCACTTAACATATCTGTCTTATGAGCTATCATTCCAGCGCATGTCTGTATCCCGTCTTCCTTCTCCCACCCCAACCAATCACAGCAGATGGCCCCGCCCCTCCCTGAGCCTGGTCCTGCTGGAGGTTTCTTCCTGTTAAAAAGGAGTTTTTCCTTCCCACTGTCGCCAAAGTGCTGCTCATAGGGGGGCATATGATTGTTGGGTTTTTCTCTGTATGTATTATTGTAGGGTCGACCTTACAGTATAAAGCACCTTGAGGCGCCTGCTGTTGTATAAATAAACCATCTGCGATTCATCATTTTGTGTTGCAGTCAAGGCCAGACTGACTTGCTGCACCATCCTGTGGAATTACATGTTCTGCTCTGTATCATGGAAATTAATGAAATGAGTCAGAGGCAGAGAACAAGCGTTTTCAATGTAACACAAATCCAATGTCAGAGGAAGTAGATCTGCAGTGTGTACGCACTGCTGAGCAAACACACAGGCCTTTATCTCTATATCGAAATGTGACTACAAACCTGAAGAAATCCAAAGCCCGGGGTCCTGTGATACTGAACAACATACATGTCATGATCATTTCAGCTAACTCTCAGCGTGTTGGGCCATGCACCCATCTCACTCTACATTACCACCACTAACAATCACAGGCAGCATCGCACTATGCTGCTTTTCAGCAGTGAGCGACCTGCCACAAAAGCACAGCTAACAGGTTTTTCTGACCTGAACTCTGCACATTTTAAATTCAGCACCTCTTCAGAAAGTCTTGACAGTGAGTCAGGATGTCATTGACTGGAAGAGGGTGTGGTACCTGTGAGACTCCGTTGGTGGCAGGCAGTTTGGTGAGAAGGTTCTGTTTGCTGGCACAGGGACAGTGAGAGCTTATGTTGTGTTTTTCTCTCAGGGCGTGCATGGACGTCACCAAGTCTGTCAGCACTGAAACATCAAAATCAAACACACAATATTAAATAATTGTGCTGCAAAGTATCATTCAGTCATAAAACTACACACCAGCTGTTGTTCAGGGAAATAGCAACACAAAGAGCTAGGATGGACTGTACCTGAGCCAGGGATGATCTGGGTGGGCATGAGGTGTTTGTGGTCGTGGGCTTGGCCTTTAACACACTTTAGCCATCCATACAGCTCTTTATCTGATCATAGAGAGAAAAAAGTCCCGCAGTGAACACACTCAGACACAGTGGAGAGAAAGGTTACATACACGCGCATGTTGCTGAAAAAGACTCCGGTTCAACCGCTTCTGACTTTTGGTGAACTGTCCAAATAGCCACACTGACCTTTGGAGCTCTTTCTCTCCTTGGCCTTGTAGCAGTCTAGGCAGACGACAAAGCCACATTTCTGACAGACCCAGTGGATGTTGAAAAGTGTGGCTTCACATGCGTCACACATCTCCCTCACCCCTCTCACTGCTCGCTTCCACGCCAGCTTGGCTGAAACACACGATAAAGGTTCAGAGGAAAACACGCTAAGACCTCTGACACTATTTTTGAGAAAACTTACCATCCTTCTTAATCCAGCTGGATGCAGTATTCTCTGTTGCTACCATCTGACAGAACTTGTCTCCTATGAAGCTCAGGATGTACTTGGCTGTGCTTTGGTCCAGGTGGCTCTGCTCCATCGGCCCCGGGACCCACAGGCTGAGGGCCTCATCGTCAAACTGGTCTGGAGTGGAGAAGCCATCCATCCGGATGACGCCATTCTTGCTGTAGGAAAGCCTAGATGAGAAGAAACATGAAGGCTATCTCAGTAAGGTGGTGCACACGTGTAGGCTGGCTGTCCAAAGAGGAAGCTGATGAAAGAAGCGCATCTACTATAAAAATGTTCAAACAAGGTTGTGCGTGACTGTATTTTGGTTTCGGACGTGTTTTTGGTGACAAAAAAACAAATGTTGCTTATTTTGTCCTTACAGTCTTAATCAAATAGCTGAGAAAAAACCAAAAGTGTGACATGTTTTTAAAGCGCATGTAGTTTTAAACATGACGTTACTCTGAATCCAGCATTAAAGTGCCAGACTGCAGAAACAGACACACGCACTAAAGCAGCTTTTACTCTCAAACAGAAGCACGAAAGAGGCCTGATGTCACAAACAACTGTTAACTTGTTACACACAAAGTTCAATAGTCTGACTCGTGTTAGCCAGGATGGGTGAAACTGTCTAACACCCAGGCAGCCTGCTTCAAACAAAGACTTTATTACCACAGAGGAAACAACAACATCAATATGACCTGGACGGATCATTTCAGGTAAATCTCAGCAGGTGTGGCACTCTACGAAGGAGCCAGTGCACAGATAAAGCAGGAGAGTTCATAGAGTGAGTGCTTTACCGTCTGAAATAGTAGAAACGACAGAAGACGGGGGAGTGAGCGGGCTCCTCCCCTTTCTTGCTGCGGACCACCCTGCACTCCCTACACTTCTGCAGGTTGGGGCCAATTTCTGAACATGAATCATCCTGCAGGAAGGACTCTCCCGTCTGCTTCAGCTTCTTCACTTTCCTCCAGTCCTTGAGCACAGAGCGAGGGATCCCATCTAACATGCATAACATCATAATCATTAACTGTGACTACGCTTCATTTTTAAATATTAACATAGAGTTGCTCGTCAAGAGAAACACAGAAAATACATCAGATAAAAGAGGAGATTTTCTTTATAAGCAGGGCGTAGATGGAGACGCGCTCACGTCTTTGCCACATTTTCTCTCATCTGAAGTTACAGAAATCACTCTGAGTAATGTGACTTCAATAAATAACATTTGATTAAGAAAAGCATCCAAGCAGTTTCCCTTCAGAAAGAATGAATATATATCCTCTGATAGAACATATGAGACCAGCAGTCACATGGGTGCTTCATGCCACACATGCTGTTTAGCATCTACACAAACAACCTTTTATGTGATAATGAAGCTAAAGCTGGGAGGTCATAACTGTCACTCCTGTGTATCAGAATATCTTCACTGTCACTGTAACAACAGAATTAAGAGCAGTCCCTGCAGTGCCACGAAAGTTTAAATATACTTACAAAAGAATAATAACAGAAAAGAGGCAGAAGCTCATAATGAAGGAAACCTTACTGCACCTGCCAGGCTGAGCTGCAGGCTGTGTCAGACACCTATACTCATTTATAAATGTAATTGTTACATCAAACAACACCTTCACCTGGACTCTGTATAACATGCACGATGATGCTTCTGGAAAGTGAAGCCATGCAGAAATACTAAAGCTGTGCTCAGAAAGAATATTCAGACTCTTTAGAGTGTGCGTGAGTATGAGCACGGCGAAACTACTCCCTGAGTTTATGATCGCAGCTGCTCATTTTGCAAATATAGCCCGTGTTATGTTCAGGAGGAGGAGGATTCATTGATCTGTTACACAGTTTTGTTCCTTCGAGCTTCCCGAGAACACGTGAGAGACTCTGGCTAACACTGATTCATTGTGTAAATGTTACCCCCACAGCTCCCAGTTGCACTGCTGTGACAAAAACACTGTTGCATGCTCCCTAACAGCAGTGACACAAACCTACAGCGAGACACGAGCGAGGACTTACTGCTGCTGGCCAGTTTGAGTTTAGTCTTCTCTCGGGCTGATCTGAAGATGCCGTTGGGCTTCACGTCGTCTTCCTCTCTGTCGTTGTCTCCTTTCTTCTTGGCCATGTCGTTCTGCTTCTTCTTGTAGGTCGGTTTAGGCTGACGCTTGGCTCGGCCCTCCATCTTGCTCTCGCTGGTGTCAGAATCATCTCCCCCGCTCTCCGAACCAGACTCGTATGTGCGTTTGTTCACCCTCCTTGACCCCACTTTTCTCTCCTCCCCGCCTCCTGGAGCTCCGGCCAACTTGTCCTCAGGCTGTCTGTCTCTGTCACCTTTGCTTCCAATGTCTTTGCTCATCTCGACCTCGTTGGAGGTGGAGGCGCTGAGATTGACGGTACAGGGCTTGATCATTTCTGACATGGCTGCTGTGTTGCTTGTGGTAGTGGTGCTCGGACTTTTCTCCACTTTCATACTGGAGCTTGTAGTGGTAGCGGTGTTCCTGTCCTCCTCGGAGTGCCGGGTTAACCAGGCTTTCTTCAGCTTGTGGTAGTTGTTGGGCTGCGCAGAGCTCGGTAAGGCTGATCCCAGGGACTGGCCATTAAGCAGGGGACTTGACTTGCCTGGTGTGGTACTCCTGCTCGCTGAGCTATTGCTGCTGCTGTCAAACGAGACCGAGGAGGCCTGACTAGTAGCAGGTGGAGGCGGGGAGCTGGAAATGGGGGTTTTCTCAGTGGAATCCACAGTTAAGGAAGAATTTTCAGCTGTGACTGACGAGGGAGGAGTAGAAAGGTTGCTTCTGGACTGTGCCGCAGCTAAAGCAGCTTTGTGCTTCTTGAGGTGGATAAACGAAGAGGCGTAAGGCTGACTCGAGCCAGAGATTGAGCTAGGTGTTGGGGTAAGGCTTGGGCTGGGGCGGGGTGCTCCTGCTACACTCGCAGGATTCAGAGAGACGCCTGGAGATGCGTGTGAGCCAAAGCCCTCCTGGAGCTCCTTTTCCGTCTCTGGTCTTATATGGCAGAGCACCCGACCCCCAGTGCCAGGTTTGAGCGCTGCAAAGTCACATCGAGCCGAGTAAACTGGCTCAGGAGTAGCGCTCCTGGTTTTACTCTGAGAGCCAAAAGCTGAGGAGACTAAAATGGCAGTCCTGCACACAGAGTTTGTAGCACCGGCTCCCACAGGTCCTGACACACCTGGCACAGGAGTCTTTTTATAACCCTCCAGGTTCAAGTTAGGCTGGATGACCCTACCTGCTGCAGGTTCTCGTGGACATTCGTCCTGAAACTTCGATGTGTAGAACCTCCCCTGGGGGAGCTCTTTGTGGATAAGAGCACCAGATTTCTTAGCACCAACGGGACTGTCGTACTTTATAGACGATCGCACAATGACCGATGCCATTGCCGACTGGGGCTTATTTTTAGAGAACCCCTTATCTCCAGAGCACACCCCTCCTCGTTCCTCGATCAAGTCTCTGCCTTTGCACCCATCTGCGGATGGAGCCGCCATCTCTCCGGGGGTGGCAGAGGCCACAAAGGTGATGGCAGCAGCAGTCCCGTGACCTTTGATGTCCCTGAGCTCTGGCAGCAACGTGGGGGGCTTCTGCTGCTCTGCTGATGTTTTGCTACCAGTTACTGGCTGAATGGGAGTGAGGGTTGGAGGAGAGAGGCGTCCACCGTGCGCGGCTCTTTCCCTCTCTGCAGCCTCTTTGCGTTCCAGCGCGTGCTGTGTGGGTGGATGGAAGACAGGTGCTCGGTGGAGAGATGGCATTGCCCTGAGCTGTTGCTGCTGCTGCAGGTGATGATGGTGATGGTGTTGGTTAGAGGCTGAAGATGAAGAGGACAACGTGGAGGAAGGAGGAGAAATAGCAGGGCTGCGACGGTCTATCCTGTCTACGCCTGCGTGGAGCTGATGCTGCGGCTGAACGAGGGTCACCTGCTGACTGAGCTGCTCCGTGATTTTCCCCGCTAAACCTTCTCCTCCCTCCGGCTGGTGCTTGATGAGAGGAGGGGGCTTGGAGAGGGAGTTTTTGGAGCTGGTGTGGTAGCTGCTCATCGACAGAGCTCCTGGGCTCTGCACGGCGGCCCCAACACCGGCCACGACCCCCGGGGCCCCCATCGACACTTTGTCATAGTAAGGACCGACATCTTTGGAGGGGTAGAGTCTGGGAGGCTCATTCACCACACTGTTAGACAGCGTGGTGTAATAGTTGCTCTTTTCTGACTGCATGGTATGAGTGAGGGCGTGGCTAGTCTTGGGGCTTGGCGAGGGAAGACCCGGCATCCGAACACAAAAGCTCGAATCTCTGCTTCTCTCTCTGTCCCTGTCCATCGCAGGGTCGACGGAGCGCTGTATTTTAGCCGTGAAGGGAGCGACCTCAATGCTCTCCTTCAGGATTTGACGGTTTTCCTCTTTGTATTTGCAGGCGCGGTCTGCTGCCTGGAGCGCCTCCTGAGAAGAAAACAGAAACGCTGCAAGAAACGCTTCTCACACTTTCTCCTACATTTGTCACTAAAACAGAGACCACGGCCATCACAGTCAGTTTAAATGAGGGCTACACTGAGAAACGGGAAGCAAGGGCCAGACGATCCATAGACTTTAATCAAGTGGAAAATAAATGTCTGCAAAGGCATTTGACATGCAAGCTTAGCTGAAAGTGTCTGTGCAGCATCAGCTTTGCTTCTTAACAAAGTGATAACAACAGGGTAGCGCGCTGATATGGCCCATGTGCTTTAATATTTACACATGACAGACAAATATACGACTCTGATGCCTGAATGTGTCCGCTACTCTCAACCCGCCTTTCTTCCATCTGCTTTAAAAATGAGTGTTTATCAGGAGAGTGTGCGAGCAGCCACGTACCTGTGGACTCGTCAGACGGGCCTTGCTGTGGGGATCCAGGTAAAGGCGGTGCAGATGGA
This sequence comes from Mchenga conophoros, assembly GCF_057382185.1. Classification (NCBI taxonomy): domain Eukaryota; kingdom Metazoa; phylum Chordata; class Actinopteri; order Cichliformes; family Cichlidae; genus Mchenga; species Mchenga conophoros. The sequence goes on from NC_140533.1 coordinate 1,946,034, forward strand.
CGTCTTTTCCTGTTGGAGTGCGACTTCTGTCTGTCTGCTCCTGCTTCAGCTGTGCCAGTGTCATTGTCCTCATGGGATCCACGTAGCCTTTCTTATCCACATCTCTGCACACGGACAGGACAGATATTCAACTTCATGAAACAAGCTTTTACCATCTTTTTCAACAACTGCTCCTACTGGAAAGATCTAACTGTGTGTGTGCAGGTCAGTGTTCATGACTCAGAAACAACTGATGGATGGTTTAACCTCAGCCATGTTTTGTGTTGGGTAGTCAGTGATGTTGGTTGTGTAAGGCGGCTACAAGCTGCTGAATGAATGGCATTCTGGGTAGACTGCTTCTGTCATGGTCCGCGGCTGGTGTCCAAGGAGCTGATGGGATGCCCACGCGTGTGGCTGTCGACTCCACACCTGCATCCCATCCCAGGCGATCAGGTGGACCATTTAACCCAGCTCTGCCAGCTGCTCCACGCCAGTCCGTTAGTCGCCTCTCAGCGGTAACATGCTTCCACGTGAAGGTGGTTGCGAAATTCTCTTTTGCTGGAACAAACGCTAACCCTTTCCTTGTGCGCTTAGGTAACAGCTCGGCGTGTTTGGAGCCCTCTCCTGCCCGCCTGGAGTTTTTGGATCACTACCGGCACTCGTCTCCTCTATTCACCTGGAGTTTCCCCGCGGACCCTCAGCCCTCCCTCCGGTTCCCACGGCCCCGTCTGGACCGTAAGATTAATTCTCTACCCACGTATGCTGTTATTTCTCCGTTCCCCAGTAAGCCTCTTCCTCTTTCTGTTGCAGCCTCCCACAGTCCCGATTACGGCGTTCCTGAGTTATTTCCCGGTCCCTTGGTTCTCTAGTTACCTGGCGTGTTTTCCTTTGACCCTTCCGGGACACCCTTAGTTAAAATAAAGTTTTTTGCGTGCACCCTGGCGTGTGTCTCTGCTTCTGGGTCCAGCTTGTGTGCTGAACTACAGTTCATGACAGCTTCAGTACGGCGTTAGTGCCACTTCATCTGAGGTATTCCCTGCAGCTCAGAGCCACCTCAGGTCTGCTCTGTGAGAGCTCTCTGAACACGGAGCTTTTGAAGTAAAGAGGAGTTCAAATGTCCAAAGCAAATATTCAGCGGCTCCTATATTTTGTGCTTCTTTTTACCCACAGTAGTTAACTTTTTAATGCATATTGAAGCCACCAAAGAATTTCCTGCTTCCCCTCAGTGCATGTTTTCATTTCATGTGTGAGGTTCAGTAAGAAGTGAAACACAAACATTTGTGTTGTACGGAGAATGAAGAAACTTAAAGACTCCTTAGAGTACCGTGACCTGCGAGACCGTCTGGTTTGACAGGAAGTAGTTCTTTTCCTCAGCGTGGATTTTCTCCACTCTTCAATAACAACAAGTCACAATGGCAACGTGGCCAAACTACGATCTTTATGTTAATTAAGTGTTTTTAAGTCAACACTTAATCCAACCATCCATAATCTGTCCTGTTGAGCCTGATTTACCTCGCCATCACCTCCTCTAACGTTTTGAGCTTTTCCCTCCATAGGACACAAACACAGGTGGGAAACACAAATCAGCTACTGTGGGACTGTCGGTCTGTGTCATTCATCTGGTGTTGCAGGGTGTAACCCATCAAACATCAGCAGCTCTTTGTTTTCACAAGTTCATATTTTCAGTTTCCACTGAAATGCAGAGAAACAATGATTCCAGGTTTCATCAGTATTAACGCGGGTTTGGTGACAGAGCGACGGTGCAGCTTTAACTACAGCACTGATCTTTCTGCTTACTCTTTATGAAGATCCATGCTGGTCTTTGACAACGGAGGGCTCGTGTGGGCGATCTTGACGGGGGGGCGGTGGGCATCGGCGCTGGCTGGCCGGACAGGAACGTGGCTCAGCATTCCCAAACTGTCAGCAGCAGCAGTCTTATGGAGCCATGGACTGGCAGCATTCTACACACAAACAAAAACACCACTGTTATTCTGCTCATGGCAAAAAACTACGTGAGGAAACATGTGGCCAACCAATAATGGGGGGAGGTTATTATGTGCCTTAGACACTCGCGTCTGATTGGCCGGTAGCTTTTTTAACACAGGCTTCTTCATCAGAGGTCCAACAACACAGCTGGGAAAAGCAGCTTTATTTCAGCTTTGATTAGTATGACGAACAATCCAGTTCAACCAGGACATGTATGAAAATAAAAGTCTCGGGTCCTGAGTGGAAAGTATCTTTAACAGATGCTGTAATTCACCTTTGGGTGAACGAACCTGACATGAGCTTTCAGTTCCAGCTGAACAGGGTTCAGGCTCTCTCGGCGCATGTGTGGGTAACACAGTTCATTACTTTTAACCAGTAATACTCGATACAGGAACTATAAATGCATTAGGGGTGGGGGAAAATCGATACTATGTAGTATCGTGATATTTTGTTTGCTAATAATGTATCGATGCAGGGACAGCAGAAATCGATATTTTGTTACAAAAAAGGTTTTTGTGCTCTGACTTCAGAGCATGTTGATCCTTTTTCTGAGCAAGAATCCTGACACTGTCCAAATGTGTTTAACTGTTTTATGGCAGCAATAAACATGACAGTTTACTTATTTTAATTTAAGACATGTTTTATTTTAATTACGTTTAAAACTTTTTTATTTAATGTAAAATTATATTTTGTTTTAATTTACTTTCAAATTCTTCAGTTGCTGAAGGGGCTGCATAGTTTTCATATTGCATAGTTCAGAATAGCTGTAATTGTACCAGATGGTTGCATTCAGTTAAGCTGGACTAGACTGTAATACAAACCGTTCAGTTTGTCAACAATAAAACTGAAATGAGAGAAAGACTGAGTGTGAGACTTTGATATTAGATAAAATGAATATTGATAAAGTTTACCTTTATGTACAGAATCTGAATATCGCAAAATATTTTAAAAATTGCAATAATATCGTATCGTGCGTTAAGTATCACATGATATGCTATGAATATGAAGATACTGACAGACAGCCAGTTTGTCTGACCTAACAGCAATAATGTTAAAACATGTCATGAATCACACTGACTGTAAATGTTTAGATAGTTTTTTTCTCACAGCATGTTTCATATATATGATTGGAACATGTTTGTGCAGCCTGTTTACTAAAACTACTGAATATATTTAGTCAAGTTTAAAGGTGTCACGTCAGTCGTCCTCAGCTCTGACCATCCTTCACTTCATGGTTAACGAATGTGTTTTTACCTTTGGAAGCGCGCCTCGTTTTAGAGACACATGCAGGGTTGTGTATTATCACTATACAGGGCTGATCAGGGGAGGAGCTCAAAGGAGGGGCGTGGATGCTAGGGACAGGATGAGATGAAGGTAACGATCCACCCATGAAGAGAGCGGCCGAAAGATAAAAGAAGAAGGTGGCAGGTGTTGTCGGCTGATTGTGCGTTTCCTCTAATCAACATGAAATGGTTAATGGGCTGATATGGACTGATAATAAAGGCCTTGTATTCCACTTTTCTGCTCACCTAAAACATATTTGTGTTGTTGCTTTGAGTGTTTTAAGTCACATTCAACAACGCACACCTACACACAGCACTTTCTAATAATCACACTCAAACTCTGACAATCACACCAAACTCTGGAATACAGATGGAGGGAACAAGCTGCTGGATGTCACCAGCCTCCACATGAAGGGGTCCGACCCCAGGTTTCCTCCACGGACTACGAATAATGACTAATGCAACCTGAAGCCAGAAACTCTCCCTGGATTGGACTAGTCACTGCGATGTCACCCACCGGTGAACCCACTCCACACAGGGAGGACTTTAGTCTGCTCAGCTTTTTAAAACCAAACGTCGTCAGCGCGTCACAATCCCGGGAACACGAACTGTGGATCTGAGGGACGCTGCACGCTCACTAGCTAACAACCTGTGATTTATAAGTCACATGTCTTTACTGAGGTCACAGAGCAAGACAGCAAAAGGTCACGTAAACCTCTGGTCACCAGTGAAGCTCCTGCTGGAAATGAGAAATAACTGGAGGTGTAAGGTGCATCGTAATCGTCTGCATTTCTCAGAAACAGATGCTATATCGCTCTTTTACACCCATCCTACGCCTGCAACTGATGCTAAATGTGAAAGTGGACATTTCAAGGCTGTCAGTTTAAAGTCTACGTTCCTGAATGAACACACAACTGGTGTTACTTTGGCACCAGCTCCAGAAACAGATCGCTCACCTGACCTGTTAATTATGGTTTAGACGACTAAAACATAAAACTGAACAAGCGCTACACACCATTAAAATACTAAAAGAATAATTCCTTTCACACCAGCCAGTTGTATGTTGTTAAAATATAATCCACAAGGTGGCAGGCTTCGGTATCACAAAGCTCTGTACTACTGCTATTACTAGGATCAATGTAGCGTTGTAGTGCTGGCATTTTTAGGAAGGTGCAGACTTTCACAGATCCATCCATAGAGCTCAGCGACGTGCATTTGGGCTTTACAGGTGAGCGTCTTATTTCATTATTGTGTCACACATCATGCTCACGGCCAACAGGCTTATAGGAAACCAGGGGAGCAACAGCATCTGCCAGTGTTAAAGAAAAAACCAGCCTTTGGAAACCACAGCAGCGAACTTTTGAACATCAAAACGAGTAAATCACTGTAAGCGTCAGCACGCTGGAAACAGACATCTCGATAAAATAAATATGGACATATGGACACGTGTCATCCTGTTGAATGAACTGTCGTATAACAGAAACAGACTATAGCTTAAAGGTGACACTTCTTCTTTCTGCCAACCAAATCTTTCCTTCGCCTTTACCACATCCTTTATCTTTGTTCACCAGTGGAAATATGAACACAAACACGCTGACATGGGTGCTCCTGTACACCTACCCTCCTGAGAGAGGCCTCAGAGTTCACAGTAACAGGATTTTCAGGGTGGACCCACTTAGCCGTGGGTCCACCCAGGTTGAGCCCTGGTGGGTAGGACGTTGGCGTTCCGTTGGGGTACTGCCACAGGATTGGGTACAGACCAAGTCCTGCAGCCCCGCTGTGAGCTTGGGCTAGAAGAGATGGCGAATGGTGGCCCTGGCCCTGAAACACACAGACGCATCTTTAGCTTTTCTTTAATGAGGGTAAAAAGACAAAGACACTACTCTTCTCCACAGTACAGGACTGCAGCACACAGGAGGCACACCTGTAGGTACTGCTGCTGGTGGGGCAGAGCAAGGTGACCCAGACCTCCCGGAGAGTCGAGTCGAGGGTGGAGAGATGCTGCAGGAGGGGCCATGGCTGGGAGCACAGTGGGAGGCAAAAGGTGTGGGTGAGGCAGGGCGGAGGTGTGAGCAGGAGCAAGGAGATGGGAAGCTGCGTGGGGGTGTGACGCAGGGGTAAGGCAGGGCGAGTGGGGGGAGTGCAACGTGTGCAGGTGGGGATGGAGATAGGCTGCCACGTGATTGGATGAGACTGTTGCAGAGGCGGAGTTCTCTGCGTCGGAGCGAACCAGAGCTGGGTCTCTGTAAACAGTGAAGGGCTCATTCTTCTTGATAATCAGCGGACTCTTTGTGTTGCTGCTCGTACTGACCGCGCCCGACTCTAGCCGCACTGGCTTGAAGCCAGACCGCAGAGGTTCTGCCAACTCTATTTTAACTGGCAAACGAGACGGTGGAGGCGGGGAAGTATCCGAGTACCTCAGCATTTTATGTTTAGATACCTCGGGGGAGGTGTTAGGTTTAGGTTTAGAGATGTCCGCCAGGCCTGCGTGGGCCTTAGCTTTGACGAGATCAGCTTGACTTGCGTTGGGGTAGGAGGGGCTCTGAGAGCTGTCGGGGCGGGATTTCTGCTTCAGGGAGTCCAGGTGAGCTGAGCCGGGGTTTGGGCTGGAGCTGATCTGAGGTTTAGATATGTCAGGGGGGAGCACCGTGTTCATCTTGTGGGGGGCTGGTTGCTGCTGAGGGTGCTTTCTTGTCTCTTCAGATAAAGAGGGACTCTTCATGCCAGCGTGGAACGACTGTAGTGTATGGTGCTGCTGCTGATGAAGATGATGGTGAGGAAGGACATTTTTCTCCTTTTCCACCAGCAACACATTTTCAGCTATAGATGTGACAGGCCTGGGAAAAAAGCACAGCAGGAAAAGTAAGAAGCAAGTATGATGTTGACCATATTTGAAAGACTATAAAGTTAAACGTTGAGAGAAGTCCTCAGATCACCATGTGGTCCAGGGCAGGTTTCTGTGATTGCATTCAGTTACGATCCAGGACTGGGACACGTTTCTTTTTCAGTTTCAGATCCTCAGTCCACTTTGTCTAACCCTGACCCGACCAGGTCATTTTCCATCTATCCATGTACTTCCTGTTAGCCTAGTCACAGGTCTATCCGAGTGTGACAGGAGAAACAGCAGGGTGCATCCTAAACATGCTGCTAGTCTATCTCAAGGCTACAAAAGGCGAGAGAAGGTGGGAACCTAACATTCATGTCTTTGCACTGGAGCCTACAGTAACCAGAAAGAGTCTACATGAATGGCAAAAACATGCAAACACAGAGGGGTCCTAGTGGGCTGCTCTATTTAACAGTGACATCCACCATCCAGTGCGCTGCCCTACATCTTGGCTAAGTGAGCAATACTTTTGGTACACAAAGCACACTGGAGGAATAAACACATACGTAAAGAATATATATTTATGCATACCAGGTAAAACAAAGTTCAGTATCTCCCTCAATCTGCAGGTTTTAGGGAATCACAAAGCCACAAATGTGCAGTAGCTAGGAGCCAGAGCAGGCCGCGATCACAGCTGTGCCAGATGTGGTTCTAGTTTTGATGACCAGAGATCCATTGTGTTTGCTAAACTTGTGTTGACTGCTAATATTTTAATATAAAAAGGTGTTTTACTCTCCTAAAATAGGCCCACAAATCCAGCAGTGGTTGAGCTTGCTTGCAGTGACCTATTGACCTATTGTATTAAATTCTCTGCTTTCTTTCCATTATTGGTGTCTTTTATCATGGTGGTGCAGTCTTATCTTGCTATAACCTATGTGCTGCAGTTTACTCTTATTGGTGGCTTTTATCTGTGAACATAATTCGTTACCTTTATGTATTTGATGTGTGAACTGTTTTATTTTTTATTGTTTTATGTAAAGCACTTTGGTATGCCCAAGGCTTTTAAATGTGCTCTATAAATAAAGATTGTTGTTGTTGTTGTTGTTGTTGTTGAGCTCTACGATCAAACAGCACCGGAAATAATTCCAACTCCTGGTTTTGGAGTAAGGAAAAGGCCCTGGGAAAAGTAGTCCCACTCCACAGCTGGATCACCACCACATTAATGTTTTTACAGCCGCAGCTCAGGCACCACACCTACGGGATGAATTTCAATAGAATATGTCGCCTTGATCTCGAATTATCGCAGTCACCAGATTTTCAGAAACCTTGACCTCTGACCCCTGACCTTGAGATAACAGCTATTGTATCAATGTAAACTCGTACGTCGCTTCATTCTGTCACAGGCGTCCATGTCGCTCGGGCGCCGTCCCAGCATCAGGTAAAAACACGTGAGCTGAAATATTTAAAACATTGTCTGCACTCACCTGATGACCTCAGAGGACGCAAACTCCAGCCTGCTGCTTACGCTCTTAGTCGCCGTAACGCCGCCTCCCAAGATGCCTTGATGCTGCACGGGAGGTTCCATCTCCGTCCTGCGGCCTCCCTCCGATGGCGAGGGAGACGGCGCTACAGGAGGCGATGAGACGGGTGAAGGGTTGAGAGAGAGGTAAGGTGAAAGGGCCGTGGACTCGGCCTTTTCGGAAGCGAGCAGTGCCGACACAGCCTCTGAGCTCTCGCGGTGCACGGTGGCCTGGGCGTCATCTGTGATGTCAATCACACCGGCACTGTGGAGGTGGGACAGCGACGGCGTCTGGGATCGAGACGACGCTAAAACAAAACACAACAAAGTAAGAACACTGAAGCGTCGTCAGAGATGAGAAACTTGCAGCAGCTCACCTTTCACAGTGTTCTTGCTGTTCTCCAGAACGCCGCCCTGGACAACATCAGACATCAGCGGCGTCTGTTGCCGTGGAGACTGGGTGATCTGCGTTACGGCGACCAGTTCCTCGTCTTCCTTTGATAACATTTTGCTCGTTTCCTTCACTACGCTCTTTTTGACATCCTCTGTTGCTTGAAGCTCCGCCCATGGAGACAGGCGGCCAATGACAGACGAGGAATCGTTGGTCTCGGGTCCCTGCAGAAGCGGCTTCTCGTCCTCCTCCATTTTAGAAATGGCACTTGGTTTCACGTCGCTGCGAGTCTTTAGCTCGTTCTCAGAGTTGGGCTCTGAGGAGGAGGAAGAGGAGGAGGAGGAGGAAGATGAGGAGGTGGAGGAAGAAGATGAGCAAGAGGAGTGGGCGGCTCTCTTATTGTGAGGATTTTCTGAGTCGCTGCTCTCGGACAGATCGGATGTCATGTCGGTCTTCGGCTTCTTTGGACCCGCCTTCTTCTCATCTTCGTCACCTTTCCTGCGTTTGTTCGCAGACTGCTTCACCTTGGACTTGGGCTCTGAACAAACGACAAACAGGTGGGATCATTCTGCACCTGTGTGAGACTCGTGGTAGCGACAGATTTATTTTGGACAGATCGTCGTGTAGCTGGGTTCCTTCACAGACATTTGAAACATTTTCAGTATCACAAACAAAGGCAAGCTGCTGCTCAGATGTTAAGGAAAGAGACAAGAACACTTGCACAGTCACAACACACACAACTTTCTGTTAATATGTTGGACTGTTGAATCATCATGTTGTTAGGGGCTGTCAGAATGCACAGTTTTAATATTCAGCACTGGAGGTAAAACCTCAGTCTGACCATGACCGTAATCGCCGCAGAGCCAGTGAGAGGTTGGACTGGTTTAGCCACTAAACTGGGTCAGATCCACACACATGGGTGAGGCGCAAAAGTAAACTTTCCTGAACAGAAACCTACAAACTAAATATGATGGTGCATAATACATCTAACATCTAACGTCTGGTCCGAGTCTTACGTTAAGCTAACCTTTGCACAGCGACCAAAAATTGCTTCTTTTTTCCATAGGTTAGGTTAAGGTCATAGACTGTACATAAAAGATGGGGAAAGCCACCGTGACATCACATTCTGGTGAAGTCACTTTGTGAAAGGTGAGCATTTATGCTGTTGTGATTTCACTGAGACACAGGCATGATATTTGTTCTGTTTGACTCGATTTATTGTTCTCAATATGACATGAAACTGGGCTTTTTACCACAACCACTAACTGGAGTTTTAAGTGGCTTCCATGAAACGCCTTCACGTGTGTGCATGTTTTAGCTCTCTTGTGATGAAACCCGACTCACCTCGCCCTGCGGGCTCTTCTCTTCGGTCCTTTTCCTCCTCTGGAACGCTGCTATCTGATCCCTTCCTCCTGGAAGAACGAGAGATGCGCTGCTCTCTCTGCTCCCGCCCGCTGCCACCAGGCGAGTGGTGTAATTGGCTGGCCGGTTGCTGACTCTGCTGCGATTGGCTCAGTTGTTGGGAGGCCAGCATGCCCTGTGAGGCTTTAGAGTTGGGGCCTATTGATGTCATGATGGGGCGAGGGCTGTTAGCCTGGGCTCGTGTGTAATGACTCTGCAAGAATGAAAACAGAAATAAATAACAAATTCAATTTATGAACAGAATCTACAGAATCACAAACACAAGTCTGAGTTTACCCACCAGTACGTGCACCTCAACAACATCAGTAAAGCCTACATCAGATTCTATTGTCTGGTTTCACTGTTACGGCTGGCAGGCTGTATGCTGCACACAATCAAGCATTGGCTGACACATTTACACATGACATCAACAAACAAAAGAAGTAACTGGGCTACCATGGGTGTGAAGCAACTGTACAGATTATGAGGTAAGAAAGGAACACTGAAACAACTACTACAAACACACCGTTCTTCTATATGGTATCTATACGACAGTCAGATATGTATGACTGCTTGATATACTTCTGCAATTAATTTAAAACACGCCTGAGTTTAGCTTCAGTCAGAGGAACGTCCACAGACACGAACACTCCCTGCAACAGGCTGGAGTCATCAGGCTTTACTTTGTACTTTCTAGTTTCAGAGAATGTTCCTATTTATCACGTGGACAGGAACAAACCTCCATCTGTGCAGTGTTGAGGTTACCCGACAGGCTTTGGGTCCCAGTGACAGCACAGAAGCTTCTGGTAGACAGTAGCTATTATGCAGTTGCCTAGTTTAATATGTGAAATCATGTCAGTGAAGTTTAAACTACTTAACTTGGTGGGTGAAGATGCACAGCTAACACTATCAGTCTGCTGGGGGGTTGGTGTGAAAGAGCACAAAGTTAACATCCCCGACTGCAACTGAGGGTCACTGCCTACTGTCATTCAAATGACCCACAGCAGACAGGAAGGACAATATTGCTATGATGCCCCCACAGCAGTGATGGAAGATGACACACAGATGACTGGAGCTGTCCTTAACTTGGGTTTTATAGGCTGCAGAGTGCAGGGCAGTGAGCTGATCTCAGGCTAGAGAGAGCTCATCAGTGACAGCATCACTGCCCCAGCACATCCTGATACTGTGACTCTCGCACAGCAACAAAGACACTGTCATTCTGCTTCTTATGGTATATTAGGTAACGAGGTCCCAGAGCTGCAGAGAACATGAAGGTGCATTTGTCTGTAAAGTAGATGAAAACCTACAAACCAGTACGCTCAAATGATTGTAACCAGTATAGTAAAAGACAATGCTGCACCTGCTGATCTATTTCTGCTGAAGGTGTTCAGGGGTCTGCACGCTGATAACCCCTGTCCCTGAAAGCACACCTGCTCAATACGATTTACTGTACGCATGCAGCAGAGTACTATGCAACACAGCAGTCAGTGCAATTCACAAGATGTTTACAAGGAACTAAATTTGCTAAATGTCCAATTTGTATTTACAATAAACGAGCTGCATGTGATTATCTAGGCTTAGCTCTGCTTTGGAAAACGACATGTTTTTCATTATAGATGACAGTGATGCCGATCTGGCTACATTTGTGCTGCACGAGAACGTCACCATTTGTAAGTGAAATAAGTGAAATGAGGTCTTTAGGAGTTTTTTGTTTCCATCGCTGTGAAGGCTGACACCGAGGCCTCATTACCAGGCTGCGGCTTCACTTCCTGTTTGTGGCAGTGGGCGCTCCTTTCTCTCCCATTAGTCAGCGTTATCCATAATTCCCAGCGTCAGCAGGTCAATGAAGTTGCCTCAGAGTGAGTCATTGAACTAAGCACCTATCCACTTTTCATGACCAACATGGGCCCGTGGTTATTTCCCCGTAATCACTAGAAGCTGACAAACACTGACATTCAGCGCCGTGTGGTCGATCTTAGCCTGTTCCTGTTAGCACAACTCCTACAGACTCTGACTGACATGTTGGAGGCTGCTGTGCCAGTGTGTTTATTCACTCTGTCCCGTTGCTGACCGTGAGAGGGACACGTGCTAAAGCGGTCAAACCGTGGCTTTGATAAGGACAGAACCTACAGCCAGGCACATGATGCACAGCACATTCAGTGTCTGTGAGAGGTAGTTCTTGAATCACGTGATCTAATCCTTGGTGAAAGGCATAGCAAAAAGCAACCCCACACTGCTGCACTGACCTCTGTGGTCACACACACCGTCACAGCTGGGAGCAGCTATATTACCCGGGGTGTGGCGGAGGCTAAAGCAGCCAGTAGATGGCGCTGTGAGAAGCACTTTGGCCCGGTTACTCTTTTAATGAACATGTGAAACGTTGCAGAGCACAGATTTAGGTTTAATGCAATCTGTGTTCACAGAAAACGTTTTAAACTGAATTAATGGCCGAATATTATACGTTTCAGATGATTTAGGCAGGTCAGCTATATTCATTTAACAAACACTGTCACAGAGCTCCACGTTTTACCTTCACAGAGTTTAATTTGTCTGCTTATTCGATTACTCCACGAGCAGTCCAAAAGACCAATGGAGTAAAACTATTGATAGTTGATGTGACCGAGTGCCTGCTGAGGCAGCCAGTAGTATTTAATAAAACCTGACTTACAGAAATGAACCTATAAGACTGAGAAGACAGATCAGTCCGCTTCCACTGAAGCTGATCACTGACCGTGTTTCCAGCTTTGTCCCAGTGTGGGACGCTGGCTCCAGACTGCATCTCAGTGCAGATGTGTGGAATTAGAGCTCCACTGCAGATACTCAGCTTGTTCTTTTATAAGTACCAAATGAAAACAGTAATCGCATCACGGCGCTTCACACTGTAAGTACAACCCTGGGCCTGAGTTAGATTTAGGGGTGTGTGAAAATGTTGAGCACAGAGGACGTCTGTCAGCTTAGTTCTACTGCAGAAAGTGTAGGACTGGAGGGTTGGGAGGTGGTGTAGCAGTGGGGGTTCTGGGGTACCTGAGTGCTGCCAGTGGTCCCGCCGGGTCTCCCTCCCGCCATCTTTAAAATGTCAACGACAACAGGAAAAAATAATAAAAAGAAAAATAACAAAATGAAATGAACACAAAGAAAATGTGGGACAAGGAGAAATGTTGTTATTGACTGCGGGACTGGCTAAGAGTTCAACGTTAGCTCCTTACACCAGCTTGCTTCAAACGAGTACGTGGCAACTTGACATTACATCACCACAGTTTAATGGTCACCTGCTGACACCGCAGGCACATTACACGGAGCCGAGAGGTGAGCAGAACAACAGAGCGCCTGAGTGTCTAACCTCTTAGGCGAGGTTCATAGAAACTTTTACGTTAAAGGCAAAGTTGGCAATTTAAAGATACGGTGAACACAGAAAATAAGGAAGGACATTGGTCAAACAGCTCTGTGGAAGATTCGGAGCCACAGCCCTGTTCAGGGAATGCTGAGGATAAGGATGACGACGCGGAGCGTTCAGAGATCTGTGTTGACCAATGTCTCTGACACGGACAGATACACAGGAGGATGCAGATGATGCTGAGATTAGATGAAAAGCAGCAGCTGCTCGCTAACAGAAACAACACCAAAAGCCACGTGCTGGATGCATTCAGCTCGACAGTCATGAGTACACCAATCTTTGCTATTCTACAGCTTTGTGTGTTTCGTCTCAACTCCACACCCTCATCAACTCAATATTTTGCATACAATCCATCTTTATTCCTCATTTCTAATTTTTCACTGAGTACCTACAGCACAGGTGACAGATAGTTTATCACTGTATGTCATATTTGCTTCTGTGTCTGTACTCACGTGGGCAGCGTTGTTGTTCTGACTGGATCGCGACCTGCGCCTGGAGGTAATGCCGATGTTTTCCCCTTTCAGCAAAGAGTGAACAACGTCATCCAGAAAGGTCATCTGGACCATGGATGGATCCACGTTCTGAGGCTCTAGCACCTGAGCACACACACCAGGTTCATTCGACACTCGTATCTTGGAGAATTCAAATGATATCAAATGATGAACAGATGCAAATGTAAACAACATCATTAGAGTATTTACGTTACTCTGCATGTACAGGTCTATAGCAAGAACAGAATATCTGCAGACTGCTAACCAACCATTACAGGTATCCTTCAGCCTCAGAGTAGATACACCAAAACGGCCTCTGACCCTGAGGTGACTAAGATTCAAACACTTCTGAGACTGAGTAGATCCATCTATGGTATCAATCTGATTTCAGTGTAAATCAGTAACTGGGCGGTGTCAGATTCATGCCTGCTTTCATTGAAGGCTAACGGGAAAAGTCAAACTCCACTCCTTTTGCCTCTGTCTCTTAATAGCAGATGAAATCAGATGAAACGTCTGTAAATGATTATTATTTTAAACACGATGAAGACAGAGGGGTGTGTCTCAGGTTAAGGTCACACGTCCCATCCTTTCGATCCATTTCACACAGTGTAAAACTACTTAAATAATAACATCACAGAACTGTGTGTGAGTGCATCCACGTACCTGGTCATTCATAACGACCATGTTTCGACTGAAGAGGTCGTGATGTGTAATGATACCAGTGAACCACTGGGTGGCCGAGTCTTGTCTGTACACACGCACACGGTAGCCATTTAATGAGTAGGGACCTGCGAGCCACAGGAAACAGTTCCCACTGCAGTTATAGTCCCACTGCATGTTCCTTATACAACAACTATTACAGTAACGATGTCACTGACGTGGTGAGCTTTAGCGAAATAAGACGGCATGCTAAAATGCGACCACACAGTCCAAACAAAGACTTACCTTGCATAAAAATCTCCTGCACCTTCTGGTCTTTGAGCCAGCCTTTCACTTCTTCGTGGAGCTGAGGGTTGTCTCTTAACACTGGGCTTTGACTGTCCACCTCATCCTTAAAGACACCAACAAGTACCAGCAAATGATTAAACACGTGTTTGAGTCAAAGCCAGCTCAGAAACAACCAGACTGACACAGACGATGGTTTCTCAGCTACCGGTGCCACCGTGTTCATTTCAACTTCAAAAGCTAATAACTCTTTAGAATGTTTACATTTCTTTATTAACGTGACCACAAAAGTCCTAAATGTAAGAAAAGAAAGAGTTATGTAAGCGAAGCCCACACGTCACAGTGTGTCAGAGCCTCCGTGTCCTTCTTGCACAGGCTGCTGCTAGCTCGTGGATCTTCTGCAAAGTCTAATCTAGACGTCTCTTCCTTGATGAATGGTTCACACCCTGTGCTCAGTCCAGACTGGGATCATCATACTGTACTTGCTGGAATGTGGGTGATGAAAAGATCCAATGATCCTTCTTTCCGGTTCTGGATTTTTCCGTCTGTAATAACAGACTGATTTTGCCTCTGCTAACATCCCTGCTTCCTCTGATGGATGTGTCACTCGCACAGTATGTTGTAGGTTCAGATAAAAAGCCTGGGATAATCTTCAGACACTTTTCCTGCTTAATTCAGTTCATATCTACAGAATAAAGGTTTTCACATCACACTTCTTTTCTAATGCATTACATTTCAGTGTTTTATGATGTTTTCATGCGTGTTCACACAGCAGTCGTGTCAACAAAAACGTGCCTTTTTGATCGTCTACATGAGCTTTAGCACGATGTACAGCAGCATTGTTGTTTAATGACTGAACATGAGGCTGTTAAAGGATTAAATACTAACTAATGCAGTCTCCTCCCTCAGTCCAGACTTCTGGGAAGGGTAGCAGTGCTTGTTTATTTGTGCAAAGGCCTGTCTTGGTAAAAGCTAAAGCAGAAACATGATAGAGCTAGCACGGGGAGCTGAACTCTGTGGGTGAAGTCAGCAGTAGTAACTACAATGACAGAAACTTGCACAGGAAAAAGGGTTTTAACGACCTTATTTTGGGGCACGGATACAAGCTCTTTGTTGTTGTTTTGTGCATTCAGTTTATTTATATCCCGATGACCGCTGAAACTATTTATATAAAGCTGCAAACTGCTCGTCAAAGGTGGCTTTGAAGCAGATGGCAGTTACTTGCACACGTGTCATCCTTTGGTTGTCTCGGTAATCCTGTAAAAGCAGGTCATGTGTCAGCCATCGTATCCTGCCCTGGCGCTCGCAGTCACCGCACACCTCCAAGGTGAGAAAAGTCGGGACCATCTCGCATCGCCGCTGGTTATTTTTCTCTTCGTCACTTGAAGTCATCAAACATCATCAGAGCAAATCCCGCCCAGTGTGGACGCAGCATCTAAAGCGCCAGCATTACCACCATGGCTGAGACATCAGCGGATTCTCACCGCAGTGACTGAAAACATCTAAAAATCCAACTCCTGTCAAAATCTGATGATGTTTATAAAAAACCCAGATTCAGTCTGAAACTAGAAACCAGGAAAAAATGAAGTGTTTTTGAAAGACGTGATATTATGTTTCATACAGCTGTGAAGCTCTACTGTCAGTGGCACCGAGCCACAACCAAGTGAAACAAATACCAGAAAGATTCACACACACATATCCCTACATGACACCTTGTTGGAGTAGTTTCTTAGATCTAGTGTACTGGTTATTTATTTTTAAATTATTTGCTGGCTTTATTTACAGACACAGTGAAGAGTGACAGGACAGCAGAGTGAGAGAGGGGAAGGGCGGCCAAGGGCTGCAGCTCGCCGCTCTTCACCATCATACGGCCGCCCGCTCATCCCTCTGAGCCGACTCATGTATTAATGTACACTTTGTACCACAAAGTGTTAGTTTTTACTCTTCTGTGACCTCGTTTTGATTTCACAGTATAAGGCCCTCACTCTGCACACTACTACGTGCTCTTTTATTCTTTATCCCTTCGCTGTAACACATTCAAAGTATCAATAATTACGTTTTTCTATAACAACAGATTTTCTGCTGTGACAGTAAAAAGGTAACAGGTATAAGACAGAGACATCACAGACACAAAGGGATGCTAAAAGACGACGAGTAACCAAACCACAGACACCACACCGTCTCACAGCTCCGTGCAGCTCAGTCAGGAGCTCGTGTAGTAACGATCCATTCTGAGATGTTCCAGAATAAAACGGATTACTGGTGTTTCAATCAAATAAGACGAGTTGCTCCTTATCCTGGTGACGGGCCGAGACAGCTCAGAGCTGCTCTGATCTCTGAGCGTTTTCTCATATATGAGATCATCTATAATCTTCTCTATTGTTAATTACTGTTTACAAAACTGTGAGATAAGAACTGGGTGTGAGCACCCGTCCGTGTACGTCTCCTCACAGATAAAGAGTGGCAGGAGTCAAAAAGACACAGAGGCAGGAAGTGAGGCCGCTTTCATTTCACCTTCTCTGTCATCTCCTTCCCCTCCCTCTCTGATCCTGCTGCAGTGCTCTACTTTCAAAACCTTTTTTAACTCCAAATTAAACCAGTGTAGCCTAAAAATAGCCCAGTGGAAAGCAGCGTGTCTCATATTCTAGAGTTTGTCCTTCTGATGACTAATGACCTCTGTTAATAGACTCCTCTAACTCGTAATCCATCCCAGTGAGCGCACACACTATTCTCTGTGTGTGAACAGCGGGGCTATGATGTTGCCTGGTTTGTTAGTCAGTATGAAGCTTCAAACCTGCAGTAATGTCAGTTTGAAACGATGTTCTGAAACTAACTCGAGTCCAGCAACAATTTGACTCCTTTTTCTGACGGCAGTCAAAACTGAATGAGTGATGTAAGCTGGCAAAGACGAGCAGACTTCCAAAGCTTTTGTTTTGTCAGATCTGAGTGCTGACTCTATACACGTGGTTTTACGGCGCTCTTACATACGTTGCATCATAGTCTCCCACACAAGTCTCAGTCAGACACAGCAGGTGACTGTGCAACAGCACAGAGCAGCTTTTGTATTAGGAACACTGCAGGGCATAAAGCCAGAAACTTGCTCTGAGGCTGTCAGCTGAACACTATTAAAATGGGTGTGTCAGCTGCTTGCTGCCTTCCTCCCCCAACAGTCACATTCATGGAGGAAAACAAAGAAAACTTCTTAATTTTAAACACACAGAAGTGATCCTGCAATGTGAACAATACTGAACGTCCCCTCATGACACCATCAACGGGTCGGGCTGGCAGCAGCTTCCATGAAACCCAATACTTGGTACTTTGTGGTTTCCAGCCACATCTCCATTGGATGTTCCTGCTGAGCTCCTAAACCCCATATCCCCTTCATCAGACTCGACTTTTCAAAGTGAATTTACACTTAACAGAAGGAAACTGTGTTTGGTCGGCTCTATTATTAACAGATGAATCTGTATTTGGTGCTCTAGTAATAAATTGGGGCAGCGGGACAGCATCTGTTCTGTGGTTTATATGACTCGGCTGTTTTGATACTGGACTGATAAGCATGCTATGTGGTTAGCAGTTGCCTCCTAAGCTTGCTCCTGTCCACTGTGTTTGTGCTGTTGAAGCATTTTAGGAGCATTTAATGATCACATGAAGTAAAGTTCTACTCTGCTGTACGTGAGAGTAACAGAGAGCATCTCTGCAGAAAGGTGGAGCGACAGATCTGAAACACAGTGTGTGCATCGTTTGGTCAGATTGGTGAGTCAGCACGAACAGTTTTATTATCTGGCTGCTGCTCTTCAGCTTCAGACCACAATTTTCTAGTAACACACACACACACACACACACACACACACACACACACACACACACACACTGAGCAGCAGCCTGGGTTGGCCCACTAAACACTGACTTCATTGTAGCGTTTATGCCAAACAGATTGCAGTCCCCGCCCCCTCCCACTCTCTTCTTCCTGTCCAACTCCAAAAAGAAAGAAATAAAACTCTCTGAGGCTGCAGCGCACAGAGAGTGAGAGACACACGACTGTTTTTACTAAAGAACGGGGAGCTCTGTGTGAACATGAGTGATTTAAGAATAGAGGAATTTGCATTGTGTGTGTGTGTGTGTGTGTGTTACAACTCCTCTGCAGTCAGCACTGCCCCCTCCAACCTGACACTCCTTCCTGTTTCAGTCACCACTCATGTGGCAGACTGTGTAGTGTCAGTGTGTATATTGTAGTCATGTGGTTTATCATGAAGTGTGTATTCATTTGACTTCCTTTCAATATTATTTATACAGCACCAGATCACAATGAGTTGTCCCAAAGCATTTAATATTGAAAGGTAAAGACCTCTATACTGATACAGAGAGGCCCCAACAACCAAGCAGCCCCCTACGATCTGCTGCCACCAGCTGAGGGTGAGGGGAGGTCACCTGGTGATTCTAAATCGTCCACAGGTGTGGATGTGGGTGCTCGTCTCTCTCCCCTGTGAGCAGATCTGTCCACAGAGCACCCCCGCCTCTCGCCCTATGGTAGCTGGGACAAACTCCAGCCCCCGCGAGCCTGATAAAGATAAGTGGAAGAGCATGGATGGATTTGCATGCCTAATTTTGATATACTGTATTTGCACATTCAGTGGCCGTGTTGTTTACTCTAACAATCACGCTACATCATGCATAAAAGTTGTACAGTGTGTGAAAATCTATAAAACAAATCACGGCAGCAGCTGATTCAACTTCTGTGTGACTGCAAACACAATACATGTTGCTTTTTTTGACTTGGGTTAAATATGAACTTCTGCCCAAGGTGTGAGTCAGTCACGTGCAAACATGTCAATCAGAGGACAGACTGCACACGCAGCTTATGGTCATGTTCAGGTTTGGCAGTGTTACATCCAGCAGACAGACCTCCCTGCGCTCCACAGCCAGCGTCCCTCCATGGCTGCTGTATCCAACATAATTATGAATGACTCATTTTTCATTAGCACATTTAATTTGGTTACAATGTGTA
This sequence comes from Mchenga conophoros, assembly GCF_057382185.1. Lineage (NCBI taxonomy): Eukaryota > Metazoa > Chordata > Actinopteri > Cichliformes > Cichlidae > Mchenga > Mchenga conophoros. Next base: position 1,965,255 of record NC_140533.1, read on the forward strand.
CAAAATGTGCTCAAAATCAACAAATCTGACGTTCTTAGTAAAGAAATCCTCTTGATGAAAATCATCACTCGCATAAAGGCAGCAGGGAGGTCTGAGTTTCCACGCTGCTCTCAGTCGCTGTGAGCAGGTTAGGACAGGACAGCCAGAAGGCTCATTTCAAATCAACATTCCTGCTTTAATGAGCCTTCTGGCCACAACAGAAATGGGACCAGTATGGTTGGAGCGTAGAGTAAAGCAGGAACGACGTGGCCATTTTCATTTCCGCTCAATAAAGAAAAGGCACCAGCACTCAGCGGCACACATATCAAAAGTAACAAAGTACTATGATTGTTCATCATTTTTATTAAGGCTGTTTCAGTTTCATCTCATTTTTATAGGCTGCTTCTTCTTTCCAGCTACAGCCTTCAGGCGTTGCCACAGCAGATCATTCACCTCCATCTCACCCTGTCCTCCGTATCCTCCTCTGTCACCACATCCATGAAATCTGCCCAGTAGCTCCACATTCATCACACTTTGTCCAGTATTTCCACCATCCCTGCTTTGCACATGCCCAAACCGTCTCAGCCTGAACTGCTGCTCCGATGGACTCGTTTCTAATGCTGCTCACTCCCAATGAACATCTGAGCATCCTCAGCCTCCTGTCTTGGTGTAAGAGCCTCATCGGCACCTGCTTCTCTCTCTCTAACTCCGTCTTGCTTCTAATGACTTTGATTTCTCTTCTCTGCCGTCTGCAAACATCATACTCCGCACACACTCCTGCATGACCTCATCTGAGGGGCTCGAAGCAGATGCTGGTGTAATCCAGCAGCTGCACACTTCACCACTGTGTCGCTATCCCCGTGGATGCCCTGCACCATCCTCACATACTTCTCTTCTCCTGACGTCCTCATGCAGCACCACATTTACTCTCCTGGCACCATCATAGTCTCTCTAACTCCACGAGACAAAGTGCAGTTCCTTCTCTAAACGTCTTCATAAACACTCGCAAAGCTAACAGCACACCTGCAGTGCTGCCCCGTGAGCATCACATCAGCGCGTCCCTCTGTAGTTACTACAGTGCTGCACATCACCTTTGCTCTTTAAAACCAGTAACAGTACACTTCTTCAGGCATCCTCTCACTCATTATGTTTCCATCTGTATCCCTGATCTCTGCCCAGCCAGCTGATACAGGTCCCACTGTGTTTCTCTGGTATCCAGCCTCGCCTATAACTCACTATAAACCATTCCCACCTCTCTATATGCCATACTAGTCTCCCAGTACTCCTGTCTACTGTCTACATCTCCCTGACTTTTCTTTACTCATTCTAAACCGCGGCTCTTGCTCTGTAGGCTCCAGAGGAAGAAGTTAGTAATGAGATCAAACACCTTCCTGGCAGCTCCCCTCAGCAGTACTTTATCAGTCATGTGGTGACTCGTCCCTACCACTCATCGCCCAGCTCAAATCTTCCCCTCACCAACATTCTTTCTTCGTTAGTTTCCACCATGTAATCCAAGCCTTTTGTCTTAGTTCTTGATTTCCAAACTCATCCTACAAACTAGCCCCTGACCACTCCCCCGGCAGCTACTGCCACCTCACAGTCCCTCTTTCAAATTGCAGCTTCTGAAAATCATGCAGTCCACCTGTGTGTACGTTCATCCACTTTTGCACGTCACTCTATACTGACCACAGCCTTTTCACAACATCCACTGCCCTCCTTATCGACCCAACACCATCTAATCAACCTCTGTTCAGGGGCGGCTGTAGCCCTGGAGGTAGAGCGGGACCATCTACCCACTGAAAGGTAAGTCTGCATGCCCAATGTTCTTAGGCAGGGTATTAAGACCAACCTGCTCTCTAATGGGTCCATCAGAGGGAGACTGTTATGATAGCAGTCTCCCTCTGTCAGTGTAATCATAGAAAGCACTTTAAACAAGTGCTTGAATGGATGGATGAATGAGGCACGTAAAGAGAGAAGTCTGTTTACTTCCTGTGCCTACGCGTCCAATGAGCTGCAGCCACCGATTTCTACTCACGACCACGTTATCCAACTTACCCCAGAATGTCTTTTTCTTCTGACACCCAGCCTATGAGGAATACATCCTGACATTCAGCCTTAGATTCATGATCGTAGCTGACGCTCTTCACCTGCACACACTACAACCCGATCAGCGGATCAGTGGATCAGTCCTCCGCTCATCCAGTCCAGGGCCTACTCAGTGTTTCTTCCTATCTAATAGTTTGAATGCACCTTCACTACCTGCTATTCAGTTGTATATCCAACCCATCATAATCGCTGAAGGACACATTTCTTCATTAAACAGACAAACTGTGGATTTTAAACTGTTGGTCAAACAAAACAAGGTGTTACTGATGTGCACTGTATAGCTTTCATCATCCAAGGCTCCTGCCTGGGTGCTGCAAACACAGTGACCCACTGTTGGCCTACAATAGATGGATATCAGACATATATCAGCCTCACTTGACCACTTCTATCTGCAGTGTGGGTTTGTGTGCTAATGTAACAGCAGACCACTCAAAGCTCGCTGTCAGCGCCGAGTTCCTGTCAAGTGTTTCTGCAGACAAACAGACAACATGAACTAGCATCAAAAACATTTATGACGTAATGCTGTTCAACCTGCAGGTGTACAGGTGACATGCTCACTATTCCCAGGAGCTCTGTATGTTTTACTACTAACTAACAAGTCTGTGTTACTCTGTGTTAAAGGGCCACCCTGTCTCCCTCCACTCTTCCTGACAGAAATCTCTTGCAGGACAAAATTTCAGGAGATGAACAAGCGTCACGAACGTGCCCATCTGTGCCACCGCGCACCTGGCAGGCTGACCACCAGAAACACTCTCCGTCTGTTTTCTCTTATTTGATGATGACGGATCGGTGCAGACACTCACATTATTTTAAAGGGTTAAAGTCCTGTGTGTGTCCACGCGTGCCTGGACACGTATGTGTTTGTCATATGTGGAGATGAGACATGAAAGTCTAGAGAGTGAATAGAAATCAAATAATAACTGTAATGCATGATTGCATCAGCAGGAAATTCCTTCCACTGCTTATCAAGCTGTTTCCTGCTACTATGACCACGGTCGATTTCATCACCGTCTATGGCACCACTCTAAGTGCAGTGACGTAGTAGAAACTACAATGAAGACGCTAAATTCTGCTTTTAGGTTAGTAGGGCCAAGTGCAGTGACTCATGCAACAAGATCCTGAAATACGTCTGATAAATTTGTTTAGTATCATGAATAAGCGTGATCACAGCGAGAGGCAGGAATGCTGAACAAGTGGCATGAAACAAAAATTCATCTCAAGGATTTTTTTTTACCTGACTTTCAGACATTTTAATGAAAGTATGCGCGTAAAAGCAAATATCTGGAAATAGAAAAGCACAGCTGCTGGTGTAGTCTTTTCAATCTCTGCGTAATCGAAACAGCAAACACCAACACTGAGATGAAAAAAGCCCGTCCAGCTGTGAATACCTGGTACGGATGGTAGGCTGAGTGGTCTGACAGGAAGTCCAGCTGCCGGTCCAATAAGAATTCCACTGCTGCCACTGAAGACAACAGGCGCTCCCCCACCACCGGCTTAAATGTCTGTAAAGAAAACACATCACCGTCAGCAGCTGCAGTTTTATGGTGGAGCTCGTTTCTGCGAGCAATCGTTCAGATGTCACCAGAGTATATTTAGATCTCAGTGTTTCATGGAAATATTCAATTCTACAATACATTTCAGGTACGATTCATTTGGAGCTGCAGCTAATGGGACGAAATCAGATGTCAGAAATGTAGGAAGAGGAAACGGGGAGAACGAGAGACAAATAACAGAGCTATGGAAAAGATTAGGGAGGAAAAGCACGAGCGGAGACATGATGAAGAGAGACAGAGACGCAGAGCAGGGCATGAAGAGGAGCTCCAGAGTGATGAATAAATTAATGAGCAGAGGAAGGCTGACAGTTGAAAGGCAGCACACTCCACTTTGATGTTCCCGCTTTTACACAAAGACACGCACACGCTCTCTGACAATGTCAGCCTATGGCTCAGCTGCCCATGCTGCGCAGAGAGCGGCTGCATCCCGTTAAATAGAAATATATACGTTTATATTTCAGCGCCTGACGTCAGTCGACCAGTCACAAAACTAAATGGAAACATGAAAGAACGAGGGTCACGGCAGTGGACGAGTGCATGTTTGTGCTGCTGTGGGTTCATGGTTACATAACGAGGCCAGTCTGGTGGAGAGATTAGAGGTGAAAACCATGGCTACTGTGAAGCTCTGCTCCCAAACACCCACCCACAGGAGGCAGAAGCACATCGTGTGTGTGTGTGCAACTCTATTTCTGTCCATGCAGATCATATTTCCAGCATTTACGAGCAGAATGCAATTGCTAGCATTGTATGTATTTAAGAGGGTTAGGGTTACAAATGTCACAAGTGTCCAGGATGTCATACATCATCAGCATTTCTGGCCAGCAGGGTCTATCCAGGGTTCTTCTGGACCCTGGTGATGCAGGTCTACCCAGGTCCAACAAGCAGATCTGCCGTTTCTAGTCTTGCTTGTTTTTTCTGCGACTCTGCTGGATTTAAAGATCATCTCCAGCTGATCTTAGAAAGAAGAACTCAGTAGCAGAAAACACGTCATCTGTATCTCAAATTCACAATCTTCCCTTTTTATGGGAAGCACTGAATTATTATTTAACAAAACCAATGGTCAACACATGAGTCAGGACATTTTATAAAGGTACAGGAAATGATTTGCAACATACTAGTTTCTAAAAACCAAGACTGCCCAGCGTGCACCGTCAGGTTGTTTAAAGGACGCAGCAGGAGGTTAAACCTTTCACACTTATGTTTCATTATCACCACAAATGTCTTCAGAAACATCCACAGCTATGTGCATGTCCTCTCAGACCCCTCTCTTTGGTCTCTGTCCTTTGCCCCACTGCTTCAGTATCTGTCTGTGGACGCCTCCATGACTGCATCATTTAGCAACAGCAGAGGAAATGCAAAGGTTATATGCAATTCACAGGTGCAAGGCTGATGAGTCACGGCACTCTCAACAGCTTATTGTGAAAGAAAATTTCACAACGTCGCTTGTGCCAGCGTAGCTCAGCGGGTAAGCAGCAACCACAGAGCAGTGTCCTGGGTTCGAGTCTGTCTTCCTCGTCACTATGTAATTAAGGCAAATGCCAAAAAAACGATATTTAATTTTTCCATTTCACGTTGATTCAAGACGAATTTCAAAACTGGCCGAACAGTTCAGAAAGCTCGGCCATCGAAAATGAACATCGAGCCCAAATTCAGGTCTCAAAACGTGCGTCAGTCTTGTGTTCAGGTGAGTGTTTACCCACTGAGTCACTTCCACACACACAGAACCCATGGAAAGGTTTTATAAACAGATACTGGAGCTGTCCTACACATCAGAAGTTATGCTTGGTCCATTTTTATAAATAACACTGGAATCACAAACTTCACCAAATTATATTTGAAATAACATTTTTGACTTGCATCAATCAGAAAAAACAAAAACAAGAAGCAAAGATCAAATGATTTTTTCTACATTCCACTTCACCACGATGGGTTTGGCTCGTAAAACAAATGCAGGTGCTCTCTAAGCTGAAACTCAGGGCCTGGTGTTCATGCATTTAGTCCAGGTCATGGAGAAAAAACACTTTGTTCTCCTAAAGACAACAATTAATGCTAAAATGAGTTTATTTAAAAATGAACAAATGCTTGAGTCATAAAAACGTGACGAGATTATGTTTTTAAATCATCAGTGGTAAATCACTGAGACTGCTGGATTAAAGAGTGGAACTTTTTAAATAAACCTTGATCGCCTCCCTCTGAAAGGACTTCAGCTCCTCCATCTTCTTAAAGACACTGCACACTGATTCAAGACAGGCACACACACACACACACACACACACACACACACACACACACACACACACACACACACACACTGAGGTCCTTGTATTTAGAGATAAAAATACAATGAAAACTCTCGGGGAACCAGAACATCTCGGGAGAACAGACACGGCACAGCGGCATGCTGGGAAAGCAGATCAGTCCCCGTGAGCACAAAGACATCTCTGCTGCTGTGTGTCTATAATTGACAGAAGTTCAATAGATTGTAAAGGAGAATGAAGAGGAGATTATGAGCTCATGCCTCGCTAAGAAACCTCAAGAGGTTACCACACGCGAGCTTCAAGGAAGCCGCTGCCTCATCAAAGACAGAGCGAGAACGAGCATCAGAAAAAGATTGCGTCAAATTGAAACACACATGAGCAGTTTCCTCTCGACTCTCCGTATCAATAAGATGTCCAGTGAACCATCAGAGCGCCCTGACTGCTCAGCCAGGGCCCAGAACGCCACCTACACGTGCAAACATCCCTCACTCTGTGAATTGTGCTGCTAGGAGACACTGACAGATGTGCATTCAAACATTTGGTGTTTAGTGAGTCTCATTAAAGTTGTTTGTGTTGCTGTTTTTAGCACGCTTCCACTGAAGGGTCAGTGTTTCAGGGATCAAGGCAGGAGTTGAATCCACAGTAAGTAATGACCCACAGCATCCACATAAATGCACTCAGAGTGTTGGTCTGTGTACAGCGGGCACATTATGTCTGTGCTATAGAACACTGCTAACTGTACGAGTGCTGAATAAACAAACTTATATGATCACTTACAGATCTCATCTGCTTGGATCACGTGACACATGCATGCATACTAAAGTGTTTTTACCAGCTGGAAACGTCCAGCTGGGAGCTCTTGGGAACACTTGGGAAGTGCAGGGTTTTTACAGCTGAGATATTGTGTATCATAGCAACTAAAGTAAGGGCCCTCAGTGACTGCGAGTTACCCGATGAACCCATGAAGAGTGAGACGTCCTTTAACCATCACTTTGTAAATGAATTCAGATAGTGGACCAGGTGATATCTGCAGGTGACTACACCAGGTGACGATACTGTGCATGGACAGTATCGTTTGATAATTTCACAAACTATACTGTCGCTGTCAACAATTATTCTAAATGTCATCATATAACTCAAAAGCAGCGTAGTGCAAAGCTGGGTTTGCACCAGTACTGTCCCTCAGTGATCCCACATTACTGTGGCAAAGCCTGAACTACAGAGCTGCATGTCTGCTGCATCAGACTGCTGCTGTTTCCTCTTGATAATAATAATCAGTAGGTTCTCTTCAGGTTAGGCAAGGTGGTTGGCCAATCAAGCACAGTCTCATGGTCAGCCAATCACTGGTAGTAGTTGTGGCACTTTGACCAGCTCGTCAGCAGAGGAATGCTCTAAACGTTCCTGGCAGATGGCTGTGCTGTCTTTGACTTTGATAAGACATAATGGACCAATCAGCATCAACGAAGCGCATGATACAGCATCTACAATCATCACAGACTGGAAACTGTACACTGCACAGCGCTCCCTCGTTTATCACGCGAGTTACGGTCTAAAAATAACCCACGATCATCAGCAAAGTCAGCTTTATTTTCTACAATTATTATAAAGTTTTAAGGCTGTAAAACCTCACTACACACTTTATACACTCAGACAGGCGTGAACATCTTCACACATTTGTCTCTTGTTTAAACTCTCTCAGAGTTCAAACATTCGTGGAAAAATAAGTCCAGTATTATATTATAATCTAAAACATACAGTAACTTCTAGGGCTGGGCCATATCATACCAGTAATACCAGTATAATGTTGGGCAATGATAAGAAAATGAGATATCGCAATAGAATATGGGTAAAACGCGCATGCGCAGTGCCTTTGTTTTCATACGCACATGGCGGAAAAAGCATGGCGGCGACGCAGAACGAGAAGAGCGAAAGCGGATCGTTGAATGAAACGATGAACCAGAGCTGGTTTGTAAAAATGCTGCAGCTTCACTGGTGTGGAACTGGTGTAGCTTTCGTCCGTCAGATACACAACAAAGCACTTTTTTTGGTAGCGTGTGCTAGCGGGCCGTCGTTATTACCGAAACGATTTTATGTACACGGCGCTCAAAAAGCCGTCAGATGTTTCAGTGCGACTCTGCTAAGCTACGAAGCCGCACCGCTTGATGGATTGTCGGAGCATTACAGCTGTCGTAGGCGGAGCCTCGCGGAGTGATACGTGCTGTGCTTCAGCATAATGTTACCGTATTGTGTGTGTATAACCTCTTAAGTTTTGTGGATGTTATACATGTTATGCTGAGGATATGTCGGCCAGTTTCCACTGGAAATGCCTTTTGGTTAAACTGGAATTTGCATTTGCACTGTTACATTTTTATATAACTTTAATGCACATAAACAGCTGCTTGTTTAAGTGACAATACATTGATTTTTTTTTTTTGCACTAATAAAGTTGTGGAGTTGTAAAGTATTTTGTTTCACGTAAATTATATCGTCAGTTATATCGTTATCGCAACTTTTAAATATATATCGCAATAAATATTTTTGGCCATATTGCCCTGCCCTAGTAACTTCTACCTTCCTTTAGCATCTTGCTCTGCCTTTGGGTGCTACCACAGGAGCCTTTGATGGTGCAAAACGTTTCATCGACGTTGTTGTGTTTGTTGGGGAGAAAACGTACAAACATACAGTGCAGCAGAGTCACACTGCTGGGATCGAAGATTTATGTAAATTTGACAAGCTGAACGCACTCTGTGCTGTACAGGAGACACAGCACGAGACTGATTGACTATGGTCTACAGCCAATCGGGACGCAGAACACAATGTGCTGTAATAAAACAAAAAAAACCTGCAAAATCGACAAAAATAATCCGCAAAAGAGCAAAGCTGCGAAAGGTGAACCGTGTTATAGCGAGGGGCTGCTGTACTTCAAAGAATCTTCCTCCACTGGGGACAATACGGCACAACTGTGCTCTACACAACCACACAAACAACACTCTGCAACACAGACATGATCCTACCTGAAACATGAAATGACCTTTAAATCCAAATGAGGCTCAACTGTAAGTGAAAACCTCTCTTAGTATCAGAGATTTATTCTTCCATGGCGTTGAAAGCAAACGAGCAGCTCAGCTCTCCGAATAACAACGTCGTCTGTAGGTTCTCTACACGAACACAAGAGCGTGTTGGGCACTTTTCATGTTTGCGATGTCTAAAAACGCAGAAGATTTATAAGATTTGTGAATCTGATCTTGGTGCAGTGCTGCGCTGACGAGCGGTGCTGTCTAAGTGGGTCACACACACAACGGTTTCTACTCCAGAAATCCACAGGCTGTGTTCAAAGCTACTCATTACTTTGATGGTAGATGACTGGAGTCATCAAACCAAACTGCTGTCGTACATAGTAATGAACCGTTTGCCTCGGCTGCTGGAGGTCGAGGCCTGTGTGTCAATCAGGCCCGTAACAATGACACGACTTTGACACTCATTACATGTGCCCTGCAATTTGATACAAGGACGACATATGCAATATTGCAGAATCTCACAGCATCTAATAAACTGTAGAATTTATTATATAAAATTATTTGTATAATAGTTTCTAATAAACTCCTTTCATGCTTTGGCTGGATTTCACCTTTAGCTTCAATATCCACAGCTCTTTAAGCTGCCTCATCATTACTGTCTTACATCCACAGCGATATGCTAATCTGATTCTCTGGTAGTTTTGGAGAAGCAAACAGGATCAGCTGGTCCTGGATCAGCTGGTCCTGGATCAGCCGGTCCTGGATCAGCCGGTCCTGGATCAGGGAGCTGCCTACATGCTCCCGGTTTGTCTCACGGGTTAAGTTCTCACTTCTTCCAACTGCGATTTCTGTCCGAGTTCACAAAAAACCAGATGAATTTGCTGCTAAACACATTTTAGTAAGAGTAGTTCCCACTGAGTATCCCATGTGATTATGGATCACACGCGTCGTGTACAGGAACATCTGTGTTAATACAGCCTTTTATATTTGTTCATTACAGCTTAATGGCAGCTTCTGCTCCACAGCAGTCGTTACACATGTAGGACGGGCAAAGTACGTGACATTTTTTGGAGCAGGTACAAGCGGAGGCAGAAAAAGCAGCTCTCCAACACTCAAACACCCCAGAAGACAACACCTAGGACGGAGCAGCATTCCCAGAATAGAAGCTGTGGGTAGTTTCCACAGTTCACAGCCAGTATGTGTTACTCAAATGCGTTACTTCATCAATCAAACTCAGGCCTGCTTCAAAATGTAAACCACAACAGTTCTTCCGAAACAGCAGAGGATATAAAAGTGTAACATTACCTCTGTCCTCCGTGTCCAAACTAACACTGAGAGGCGATGGCTTTGGAGAAAAACTAGCTCTGATCCAGCAACCGGGGCAGAGACAGGAAGAAAGAAAAGGATGACGAAGTGAAAAAGAACGGGCGAGGAAGAGCAACAGAGTGCGGTTTCCTCCTGTGGTAAGAAGAGACAGATGGCCAAGAGGGAGAGAGCAGAGCGGAGGACTAGCTACACAGCCGACATTTTAACTGCTGCTGACGCAAGGAGGGAGAGAGATGAGAGGGAGGGAGGGAGGGAGGGAGGGAGAGAGAGAGGCAGGGCCGGCTGACACACACTTCCTCTCTCGCTCTCTCTGTGTGACGCAGGACCGTCCTATTTCCTCACAGCGCTCTTTGACTGAGCGTCTTTCACTTTCTCCCCTCGCCTTTCAGATTGTTCCCTCGCCACTGACCCGCCTCACTTCTGCTCCTCCACTTCCTTCCCCTTCAGCTCCGTTCAACACAAGTTTACTGACAATCGTGTGTTTACAAAATGACAACATAGCAGGAAGGAGACAATACTACGAGTGCCATTACTCCTGCTATTATTAGCAACTCCATTCAGTATTATTAGCAGGCGGCTACATTCACCAGATGCTGGCAAAATGTTGCCCAGCATCAAGTCGCTGTAGCAGGTCTAACGTGTAGGAAAGTGCCTGGTGGTGCTCAGAGGAGACAGCAGCAACGACCCTGTTACCTTCCCTCCCTCAGGGCTGCTTAATATTTGAGCTCATAATTTATTTCTCACATACACATTAGGCAAAACGACAGCTGCCAAATGTGCCACTGATCTACAGTATTCATGTAGACCAACCAGCATTTAGAAAATGGGCTTTTTTGGCCTTCCTGCCTGTGTACACAGCCAGGTGATTTAAACAAGATGTGACTGTACGAGTTTACTTGAACTCTTTAATGATTACAGTGTTTCTTACATTTTAAATGACTCCATTTCTCCTTATATACACAAGACTAAATCAATAAAATACAGTTATCCAGTGTTCAATGATGAAACTACAACAGACGATCTACCAGCAGAGGCAGCAGCCAGCCTCATTCGTCCCTCTGTGCTGAGAAACCTGATTGGAGTGTTTGAAAAGCCTCATTTAGTCAAAGTAAGCAATCAGCTGTTCAGTGACGATCGCTTCTAAAACCCTGGAGAGAAAGTGATGTTTAGAAATGGGACCACAATTATCCAAAGAATGAGGGTCAAAGAGGTTGCTTTTATTAAATAGGTTGCATGACTGCACTATTTAAAACAAAACAAGGACAGAATAGAGGAAACACTACCTTTCTGCAGGAGGAGCGATTAACTCTATGAAAATGTCCCTAAACTTTATCAACTCAGATAGTCAGTTATCTCAGTGTCTATGGAGCAAAAAACAACCACTGATAAGGAAAGAAACCCTGCAGCTACCTCAGACAATCAGTGGCCAGTCCCTTCCAAACTTTCTACACCATTACTGGGCAGCAAATATTCGGCCATTGCTTTACTGGATGAATGGAGCCAGATGCGGTTGGGTGGCTCAACTAAACAAACTTGTCTTGCAGCTCTACAGGTTATTCATTCATTTCTAATCTGGAATCAATTCAAAAGAGCCTTTAATCTTCCTGAGCTGTGGCTTGCTGCTCCAATAAGGAAAGCCCACCTGTTTACACCGTCAGTTAGACACAGAGCATTGACGGCTGGCTGGAGTCAATGGGAGATACCGGCTTTGCTTCCTTTGCAGAGTCGTCTCAAAGGTTTCAGGTATTTTTAAGATATTTGCAGATTAGATGTTTAGTCTCATCTAATCCTGGATGTTAACCTTCACCTTCTCCAATGGACATGAAGTCCATCATTTAAAGGATCAGACTTGAAAAGAAAATGGACTTGGAACAGATCCTGGGTGAAACGTGTTTAATGAATCCAGGTTGACTTTCTTAGAGGGCCTTAAACACAGATGGGAGGCGAACTGGGACAAACAATACCAGAGACAACCTGGCTACAGGGTTTAAAGATCATCTCCACCTCATCAGTGTCTCTTAGGCACAATATCGCACAGCGTCTCCACTGGTCTAAGGACAAACTGTGGACCCCAGCTCCATCCACAAAGTGTCCAAAGTTACATGGAGTTCAATCTTTGAGACCCACCAACCCCTCTGACTTCACTGCTTGGTCTGATTCCCTCTGATCCACCTCTGAATACGCGTGAATCGAACACGACTGCGTCCTCCTCTTTGCTGGCCAGAAGACCGATTCTGACCAGGTGGGAGGACCCTCGACCCCCAACATTTGGGAAGCGGATTAGAGACGTGATGAGACGATTAGGTTCACCATCAGAGGCTGTGCTGGAAAATCCCAGGTTCCTGGCAGCCATTCATCAGTTATGTTGAGAATATGTGATATGGTTTCATGATTATGTTGTGTTTGATGTGTAGAGCCCACTGCCTGACAGTGATCTGTGCACACCCTGAGTATATATCAGTGTTTGGGGAGGGAAGCGGTGGGAGCAACGCTGCACGTTTACCTGCGTATGTTTATGTGTTTAACTGCTGGAAAAACAATAAAAAGAGCTGGATGAAAAAGAAGCTGAGTGCCCCGATGCTGAACCCACCCACAGCATCACGCTTTTATCAGCTGACCACAAACCAGATTTAGTAATCTGTCCATTGCTGCTCAGCAGGTTAATCCTCTACCACTGTAACAGCACACACTGGTCCAGGTACTGGTCCATCTAACACACACTCACAGAGACACAGACACACATATTAAATCTTGTACAACAACCAACCAAGTGTAGTTGTACTTTCTATTTCTCAGCTTTACTAAACATGTGTGGTGCGGTTATCGCTCATCAAAGTGAGTGGACTGAACTGCTTCAGCAGAAGGAGACAAACGTTTCATCTGCAGCCTGCACTGCATAAAGGTAAGCTCTAATTACACATGCACACACAGACCCACAGGAGGCAGGAGATTACACTAGCCCTGCTCCATCTGCTCAGGGAGAGGAGGGGCTTTTTATTGACCCAATTTCAACCAAAATTGCATCTGACGCGGCTGACTGGTTCTTCTCCAGGCTGGCTAACAAGCCTACAAGCAAGGCACGAGGCCCCGACTGTTTCAGGTCTGTGCATGCAGCCGCACAAATACACACATGCTGAGTGGAAGGACAGACAACCTATGAAGGCAGGCAGAGCTAGAGAGTCAGCTTTCAAAGGAGAGAGCTGCACCACACACACACACACACACACACACACACACACACACACACACACACACACACACACACACACACACTCCTTTGTTCTCATGTCATGATGAACAGAGCCAGTACAGTTGCCAGATAACAAGAATGCCTGCTGATACTCATTTGTGTGTGTGTGTGTGTGTGTGTGTGTGTGTGTGTGTGTGTGTGTGTGTGTGTGTGTGTGTGTGTGTGTGTGTGTGTGTTTTGCAGAGTGGGCAACTGTTGCTAGGTAACATAGCATGACTTGAGCAGTCTGTAGCCAGGAAGGAGTCGAGTGAAACAAAGATCTAACACACACACGTTCATTCATTTTAGACAACCTCTCATATCAGACGCTGTCCTTTCTTTGTTCTTTGTCTAAAAACGGTGGTAAAATAAAACGCGTCAAAACAACTATTGTCTTTATTCTTTCAGTGATATGGGAATGTTTAAGTGAGTGTTTTGATAGAGATATGGTGACTTTGCAGTGTTAGTGATGGAGAAAAGAAGCTTAAAGCCAAGAAAAACTAGACAAAATATCTTCAACAGACTCATGAAACATGCAACACGTAGACATCAGTGCAACATGTACGATTCAAAACATTTGACCAACATTACAATTAAAAAAATGAGACTCAGACTCAGACAGCATTTCTCTATTCGTATTTCCTTAAACTTCATTCTTCATGAAGATGGTTCATCTGAAGGGCTCACACGGAAACAGGCTTCAAAAGTAAAGCTCCAGTGTCGTGAACCACACACTAATAACCAACGACTTCAGAGCGCACTTTATAAATGTGCCTCCAGGTTTCTGTCATAAATCACAACAAGATCAGTCCGTTTGGCAAACCATGTAAACAATGTTTCAACACAAACTCACTACTTCTACCTCATGCTTCATGACCTCCATCTCATTATTTCACCACTACTACCATGCTGTGCAAAACGTCTTAAGCATTTACGTCTTTGTATTTGGCTATAGAAATGTGAGAAACTGTTAGTTATCAAAGTATGTGTCTTATAAGTAGCCTTCAGAAAAATTACATCCATCTATCTCTCTATATAGACACACACACACACACACGTTCACCTTCCTTACCCCACCAACCAGTAAACTCTCCCCTCCCTCTTGTATCATGTGGCCAATAGATTTCACTAGATCTTTGAAGGCAGTCTGCAGTGAGGCTCTTTAATGAGTTCACACAGTGCTCCTGGTAGATACAGAGATGATGTAATAGCTGGATCAGAGATGCAACAGAGGGTTTAATGTGAACACAGAGAGGCTGAGCAGACAGACGTACAGCCCAGGACAACTAAGACTCTGAAGAACATCAGTCCCTGTCTCACCCTTTAAACACTGGTCTGTCTCTTTCAGTGATGCTGTCTTGCTCCCGGCTGGATCTCTCTGTGGTGTCAGATGTGTTTTCGTGTCAGAGCTGGAGGAGCTCACAGCAGAACTGTACCAAATAAATCAAAACATGTCACAGCTGGATGACGGAGCTAATAACTGCTTTTTAAAAGCTAAAATGTAACCACGTATGCCAACGAACACAAAAAATAGTTCAGCTGAAAGCCTTTATGTGCATGTGTGTTTTGTTCAAGATGGCTGATATCAGGTGCGTGTGTGCCAAGAGGCCATGTAACAGGATTGCTTCATTATTTCCTCTGCTGTTGTGTAACGCTGGCATTTTGCTTCAGTAACAGGGTCGTGTCAGTGGAGGAGTGTGGTGGGCAGGGGGTGGAGGGTGCAGTGTGTCACTGTGGAGAAGCCAGAACAGTACAACCCTCTGTGGATGAACACAGCCGCCACGAGCTGTGTGTGTGTACTGATGGACTTTCCTACTACAGTACTGCAGAAACTTCATCTGATTTCTCTCAAACTGTGTTTAAATATTGCACCAATTTTTTAAATCTTCTGTATAATGTCTTTAAAGTGTCTCCTCTTCCACAATGTGCCAGTCCAATCACGTTTCCCTGTTTCTAACTCTGTTAACACAACACAAACTACTTTCACGATCAGGCTTCAAACTTTCCTTTTTGCTAAAGCATATAGTTAGGCCTGGACCAGGTGACCCTGAATCCTCCCTTAGTTATGCTGCAATAGACGTAGGCTGCCGGGGATTCCCATGATGCATTGAGTTTTACCTTTCCAGTCACCTTTCTCACTCACTATGTATTAACAGACCTCTCTGCATTGAATCATATCTGTTATTAACCTCTGTGTCTCTTCCACAGCATGTCTTTATCCTGTCTTCCTTCTCTCACCCCAACCAGTCACAGCAGATGGCCCCGCCCCTCCCTGAGCCTGGTTCTGCCGGAGGTTTCTTCCTGTTAAAAGGAAGTTTTTCCTTCCCACTGTCGCCAAAGTGCTGCTCATAGGATTGTTGGGTTTTTCTCTGTATCTATGAAGCGCCTTGAGGCGACTTTTGTCGTGATTTGGCGCTATATAAATAAAATTGAATTGAATTGAATAACTGAGGCCAAATGCAGCTTCTGAACAGCTTCAGTCACACTGAGTGAAGCTGCGCTGGTGCTGCGAGTGCTCAGGTAGAGCAGAAACGTGCTGAATAGGAACCAGTCGATTTACCACTTAACTTATTCAAAGACAATCAACACCTTCTACTACACCAGTTTAAGAGTGGGACACTGGAAGTGTGCACAACATGTCTAAGATGTCCTCATCAAACACTGTGGACGCCACAAACTCCGTCTGTGATGTAAATGCACAGATCCTGGCCCAGTCCTCCGGGACGGTGCTGTGAAACTGACACAGGTGTTTTTCATCACAGTGGACTATCCCCACCTGCCTTAGGACATCCACGACAGTGCCAACTCCCAACATCCTGGTGTAAACTGTCTCAGGGACTACAGACCCTGAGAGGCTGAACTACAAGTTCAGTCGACACACTCTGAAAGCATACACACTGAAAACCAACAACATAACAAATCCATGCAATACTATTCACTGTCATTTATTATTTACACAGAAACAATACTTTTACAGAACTATTAATGATCATTTTTATTTTCTTTAGTTGAGACAAAAACTAAAACCTTGACACTTACTATTAAAACATCACAGAGTGAAAGGACACAAAGACATGGTGGCACTAACGAGCTCCAGCCAAAGCTCAGTGCAAAACCAGGAAGTAAGCATGACCTCAGCAAAGAGGCCGACACACAGGAGATGACGAGCATGACCACGACATGTTAGTGAGATTCAGCACCTTACAGTAATGTGAAATGTGCAGGTGCTCAAGTAAACCACACATCTTAAAGTTTAAATGGCCATGGGTAGTAAATACACTAGAGGGCTGCCCAGTTACTGTCACTTATGACCTCTGATCAGCTTCAAAGTGATAAAACCTATGAAGCCCATAAATCCTCTTTTGAAGCAATTAATATAAAATTATATATTATTTAAGAAGGATATATATTATAATTATATAATTATAATATATATCCTTCTTCTTGCTTCATCTCCTTTAAGAGAAACCAAACAAAGAACAACACCTCAGCTCAGGCCTGACGGAGGAAACCACAGTTGTTTCTTGGACGTGTTGAGCCCATCAAACCACAATGAAAAATAAAATCAGTTTTGGCCTTACTGAGGCTTTGGGCTGTTTGCATTTCCAGCCTCTGCTTTGGACAGCAGACTGAAAATTTGCATAGAAACAGGTGGATGGAAATGTGCTGTGGTTAACACGACGCTCTCTCCTGTCAGGTACATCGAAAATATTTGAGACATTTCTGTGCAATATCCTTCTGTTATTATCACTATCATCATTGTTATCATCATCATCATTATTATCATTATCATCATTATTATCATTATCATCATCATTATTATCATCATCATCATCATTATTATCATTATCATCATCATCATCATCATTATCATCATCATCATCATCATTATCATCATCATTATTATCATTATTATTATCATTATCATCATTATTATCATCATCATCATTATCATTATCATCATTATTATCATTAGCATCATCATCATCATTATTATCATTATCATCATTATCATTATCATCATCATCATCATTATTATCATTATCATCATTATCATTATCATTATCATCATCATTATTATCATTAGCATCATCATCATCATTATTATCATTATCATCATTATCATTATCATCATCATCATCATCATCATTATTATCATTAGCATCATCATCATCATTATTATCATTAGCATCATCATCATCATTATCATTATCATTATCATCATCATTATTATCATTAGCATCATCATCATCATTATCATTATCATTATCATCATCATCATCATTATCATTATTATTATCATCATCATCATTATTATCATCATCATTATCATCATCATTATTATCATTATCATCATCATTATTATCATTATTATTATCATTAGCATTATCATCATCATTATTATCATCATTATTATTATTATCATCATCTTTATCATCATCATTATTATTATCATTATTATTCTATCACTGTAGAATTCAACAGGTCTGTCTGTTTAACTTGGTTCTGTGATTTTTGTAAACGGGCCAAACTTCAGTCAGCAGAACAACTGAGATAATCCGTCCACAATAATCCATCCTACAACACTGTGCACCATGTTTCAAAGAAGCGTTTAGGAGTGTTTGCTAACTGCAAACAGCAGAGTGAAGTCACAGAAACACACGGTTGGGGAAAACATGCAACATAGTGAAGATGTTCAACCCTTAAAATGTTTAATTGTGTTTGTATGGAAGCAGAGAAGTACAGTCAGAAGAGGCAAAAGCAAATCCTGTCTCACATAAAAGTTCACCTGGAAAAACTGCCATCGATGTGCCATAAGACTTATTTCCCACAGCACGCATGCACACAGGAGGATGAGCGCTTCATCTACAGTCCTGCTAACAACAACAAAGTGAGAGGAATGCACAGCTGTATGTGTGTGACCGTATTTAGATGTGTACATTTTTCTTCCATACAACAGTGCAGCCTGGGAGCAGCTGTTATATTTACATGTAATGAGCAGACATGCAGGACGAGGCATGCTTTCACAGACAAAGAGGAATGGCACCTAAAGGTCACTTTTCTCTGGGCTCAGCAGAAAACAATCACAGGAACAAGCTATATGTGTGTCTGCACACAAGTGTAGTGTGAGCAGCACATTTGCAAAGTAGCTGCAGCACCGGTGCTCCATCTCTGTCAAACAGGAGGCATTCAGGCACAGAATGAAGCTGTTTTCTCCCACACCTCAATGTGTAACGACCATTATGGGAGGGAAAACAACAGAAAACAACAGATATCTTTCAACGTAGCACTCTTAATTCTTATTCTCATGAATATATCTCATGTATATCTCATGCCATGCACATATCTTTCTACGTAGCACTTTTAATTCTTATCCCTACTTTTATTTTTTTCCATGTCTATTTAAGTGCTATTTATGACACTATGTTTGCACTGAAGCACCGCAGCAATTTCCTAATGTTGTAAACCTGCTCAACATTTGGCAATAAACCCCATTCTGATTCTGATTCTGATTCTGAAAGATCATCTCCTGGTCGTGTTTTAGGCTGGACACTGAGGATGAGCTTTGTCGCACAGCAGGTCCAATTACTAAAGTACATGCAAGTACAAGAGGCACATTTACTGCAGCAAAATTCTTATTTTCAGCTCAAATCTGCCAATGATTAATTATTTCATCATTAACTGTTCCTGACTCGTCATGTCTCCATGTTAGGGTGTAATTATTGAGGTATGTGGTTCTTTTATTTCTCTGCTTTTTATCCAATATTCAGACACCAGCGGATGCATCGGTGAGCAGCTGGAGGTTAGGAGTAGAGCTGGGCGATATGGACCAAAATTCATATCTCGATATTTTTTAGCTGGATGGCGATATAAGATATACATCTCGATATTTTTTTAATCCCATAAAGTAAGAACAAAAAGAGAGTTCTTGGTCAAAGGTACTTGTCCCAGATGTCACACATGTAACTTTTATTAAGATACAACTGTAGATGTACACGAAAAAATTGTCAAAAATAAATTGTCAGCATTTATTAAATAATAATGCTCCATTTTTTTTCTTTTCATACATAACAAAAAGCTAAAAATTGTAAACTAAATGTAAAATGTAAACTAAAAAGATGCAGATCTAAAATAACAAAGGCATCTTGCTCTTTAAAAAGTGCTTACACTGAATTAAAGTTTTCTAAAGTGCTTCTTTGTGTGTATTGCTGAACAATCATCTGGTACTTTGTGCAAAAAACCAAACATGTAAACAGATTGAATGAAATGAACAAAATTACATTCTTTGGTCAGTGGGTCTTTGTGCAAATCTCCAATGACAATAACAATATAGAAAGAACACAAACAAGCAAGGCCAACAACTGTACAGCTTACAGATTTTGTGCCAGGAAAACTAATCTGTCAACAGTATCAGGCTTCAACGATGCCCTGTGGCAGGTTACCATGTTTCCACTGCAACTAAAAATCCTTTCAGAAGGGGAGCTGGTAGCTGGCGCACAAAGATATTTCTTGGCCAGGAGGCTCAGTGCTGGAAAGGCAACTTCATGTTCCTTCCACCATTTGAGAGGGTCAGCATCACTCTCTACACAAACTGACAACAGGTAGCTAGAAAATTCATTTTCGATTGCTTCCCTTTTTGTGAAACCAGTGTTGGTGGCTGTGCTGTGCTGGAAGAAGCTTGCCAGTGATCTCTTTTTTTTAGCTGTGTGTCCTACTGCTGCTTCTTCTTGGTCTGCAGACTCAGGCACGGCTGGATCAGTCAGCTCAGACAAACACGTGCCCTGATAGCTGAGCAGAGACTCTGCCTCCAAGATGAGTTTATGTTTTAGTGCATTAATCTTCTCACTAGGGATGTATTTCGCCCTGAACCGTGGATCCACAAAAGAAGCCATGTCCAACAGGTCACTGGTGGATGGATCTGCATATTTATTGTTGAGGTAATCCACAATGCGGGTCTTGATGGATTTACACAGCTCACTATCCTCCTCTCCAGGTGCCAGGAGACTAGTGTTAAACAGGTGTAGCACAGGTCTGACATAGGACAGGGTCACATACTTCTCTCCTGAAAGTGCATCAGTGAAGTCCTGACAGGGTTTGAGAGCTTTCTGAACTGCTTCCAGGACCTCTATGTCCTGCCAAGTAGGGACTAGAGGTCTGGTTTTCATGTCGACAGAGAGGACTTTAGAAAGTGCTCTTTCCTGCTCCAGAACTCTCTCTATCATGAGAAGCCTTGATCCCCAGCGAGCTGTTGCCTCTGTGAGTAGCTGGTGACTTGGAAGACCCAGCTGTATTTGCACTTCAGCCAGCTCTCTTCTCTTCCTCCAGCTGTAGGAGAAGCTGCTGACGACTTTCTTACACAGAGAAATAGCCCGGGTAATGCGGGCATCATCCATAGCATGTCCTGTGACACACAAAATACAAACTTTTAAAATCACTTTAATTGTTATGTTAAGATGCAAATCACTCAAAGGCAAATTAACATCCATCTCAGTTGTATAGAATGTGATGCATAAGACTCAACAATATTTGCAAAATGTGTCGTGTAATGTATAACCTAGAAATGGTTGTAGTTAAACTATCTTGGTAAAATCACCAGATCACCAAATGATTAGAACATGTTTTTTTGTTTGTTTTTTTTACACCTTTTAATCTCACTATGTATTTAAAAATGTATCCCTGTCTTGTCTCAGCTGTGGTCCTCATTTAGTGTCACAACTCAATCTAATACAAAGACAAATGCACCCCAATACGTTTATTGGATTTAATAGGGATAGTTTATTTATTTGTTCAACTAACTTTCGATTTCTAAGTGATAGATGTATATGCTGGCTATGACTTATAAAAATATTTGTCTTGTGGTCCATAGGCATGTTTAGCTCTACAAGAGACTCTATACACTTTTCATTTATTAGCGTTTTTTTTTCCAAATCAAAAAATTCAGTATTGCACTCACCAATGGCCAGATGAAGCATGTGACCAAAACACTGGATCCTCGACCACTTGTTCAGTTGAACCGCCTTGACAATATTAGCCCCGTTGTCAGTTGTTATAGCAACCAGTCCCGTCGGGTTGAGCTTCCAGGTTTTGAGCACATCCTGCAGGGCTTCAGCTATATGCTCTCCGGTGTGGTCTTGAGGAAAGTAGCTGGTCTGGAGACAGGCAGTTTTCAGTTCCCAGTCTTCCATGAAATGTATAGTCACACTCATATATGGCTCGCACGTCCTGCTGGACCACATGTCGGTTGTCAGTGCGAAGTGAGACACTTTGGTGAGCTGGGCAGCGAGACTCTGTCTAACATCAGTATACATTTTTGGCAGTGCTTCTCTGGTGAAGTATTTCCGGCTAGGTAACTGGTATCTTCGGTCAAGAGTTTTTAGCAGCTGTATAAAGCCCTCTTGTTCCACAGTTGAGATGGGGACCATGTCTTTAGCAATATGATAGGCCACTGCTTTAGTAATTTCCCCCCACTTCTCACTTTTTGTATCATATGGCACAGCACGAGTATATGAGTGTTGTAAGGTGGTCTGTTTCACGGCAGGAACCTCGGAAGACTTTGCGGTCTGGGCTACAGCACGCAATTTCACACACTCTTCATACTGCACTTTATGGCGCAGTTGTAAATGGTGGTAAAGATTAGTGGTGCTCGAACCTTTCGTTGCGACGCTTTTTCGACATTCTCTACAGAATACATTATTCTGCTGCTCATCTGACACTTTGAACCCGAACCATCTCCAAATAATTGAGCCATTGGTTTTCTTTTTTCCGACGAGCTCCTCTTCGCTAGCTCCTGTGTCCATCTTGTTGCCAACTGGAGGTTTAGCGATGGGGGAGGGGGTTTGTGTTCAGTGAGGGTGAGAGGCGGGGCAAACAAACCCAGACGAGAGAGAGGCAAAATAGCGGCTCCACAAGTGTAATTATAACGCAACATAGACTATATCGATATAAACGATATTGTCACAGCTTATGTCTTGTATAAAAATATATCGATATTTTTAAAAAAATCGATATATCGCCCAGCACTAGTTAGGAGGTTAGTATCTAGCCCAATTATACTTAGACTGGTGCAGCCAAGGATCAAACCACCAGCCACGACCTCCTCTACCTCCTGGGGTACAACCAGAAGTAATTCATAAAGTTAATGCTGTTCCCACGTCTTAAACTCTCACTGTGGAGGAGCTCATGGTGCTGAGCTCCAGGCGTGTAAAAGACTGGAACCAACACAATGAAGTATCAGATTTTAGTCTCATTAGTCCGCTCTGTCTTCACTGCGATACTGTAAAGCAGTATTTTTAGAGCAAAGTGACGATTGTGGCACATGAAAATCACTGTGCTGAGCAGGGTGACGTTACATTTGTGTCCACAAGAAGAACCTAATCAAGCATTTGTACGACTGCAATGAGAGGCAGAGAAAGACCGTAAAAGTATCCATGTATCATGACGTTTTATCTCAGTTCAGTTGTGCTGTTCTCGTGCCAAATCAATCGCAAATGTCTCAAGGTGATTTTTATATTGTAAGATAAAAACCCTCCAATGTTACAGAGAAAACCCCAACAATCAGGTGACCTCCTGTGATCAAGCAGTGTCACAATGGTGGGAAGGAGAAACTCCTCAGGAAGAAGTGAAGCAGTGACAGACACATAGTGAGTGAAGAAACACCCAGTGCATCATGGGAATCCCCCGGCAGCCTACGTCTATTGCAGCATAACTAAGGGAGGATTCAGGGTCACCTGGTCCAGCCCTAACTATATGCTTTAGCAAAAAGGAAAGTTTGAAGCCTAATCTTGAAAGTAGAGATAGTGTCTGTCTCCTGAATCCAAACTGGAAGCTGGTTCCACAGAAGAGGGGCCTGAAAACTGAAGGCTCTCCCTCCCATTCTACTTTTAAATACTCTAGGAACAACAAGTAGGCCTGCAGAGCGAGAGCGAAGTGCTCTAATAGGGTGATATGGTACTACAAGGTCATTAAGATAAGATGGGGCCTGATTATTTAAGACCTTGTATGTGAGGAGCAGGATTTTGAATTCTGGATTTAACAGGAAGCCAAAACAGGAGAAATCTGCTCTCTCTTTCTAGTCCCTGTCAGGACTCGTGCTGCATGCCACCAGTTCTCTAAGTAAACATATTTCTAAAGGTGCCACTGACATGAGATTATTATGTCAGTAACAACACTTTCAATCCACATGTAACGAAAAGAAACCATAGATGTAAATAAATAATGTGTAAGAATGAGAAGTGACACAGGGAAAATGTATTGAACACACCGACATTTATTCTGTATGGAGAAACCAGTCCCAGCTCAGGTGTGACCCACTCACCACACAGTCCCAGCGTGGGATCCTTCTATGAGCTGTAGTTCTTCCCACAGATTCAGGTCAGGTGACTGAGTCGCAGCTTTACGTTCTGTCTCTGAAAGTTACAAACTGGAATCAACGCCTCGTTGAAACCTTGTTGGTATGGTGTTTTAGGCTGAGGCCTTTGACCAAACATGGTGTGTATCACAGCATTCAATTTGGGTTTATCTGACCAAACTATATTCCCCCATATTGTCGTTTTACCAAGATTATGTGACCAGGATGCAGGTTCAGATAAGAAGCTGTATACTTGCACTATATGCAGACCTCCTTTTTTGGGCTGGTCCATGAGGGGTCGCCTCTGCAGATCATCTGCCTCTACCTCACCCTCTCCTCCACTACAGCCATGAACCTTATGTGTGGTGTTCCGCTTTTCTTCACTAAATGCTAAATTAAAAGCCCTCACTGAGGTAATTTTGAGAAAGGAAAAAAACCCCAAAACAAAACAGGGGAGTGGGGGTGAGATGAGACGCAACAGAGACACAGACAGTGTTGTTCTGCTGTATCTATGGGAGACCAGAGGAGAGCAACATACAGCCAGAGGAAAACAGAGCAAAGTAAACACAAGAGAGCTAAATGAAAGCCAAATGTCTGTGTGTGTGTGTGTGTGTGGGGGGGGGGGGGGGGGGGGGGGGGGACTCTGGGGGATGGGACTGTCTTGGTGAGTTATGGGCTGGGTGGGGTCACTGGGAACTCTACAACATGAGAGACCCTAAACATGCAGCCTGTGGCAGGTCCTGTCTCAGGCATGTTCACCTCATGCACAGTTGTGGTCAGAAGTTTACACACAGTCATCATAAACATGAATGCAAGTTAACTCTGGGCTTGTCATATTTCTTTGTTCCAGGGTGGACGATGGTACAGCACACAGACTCAAGAAGTAGGAGCACAAGTTTGAACTCAACACAGTCAACAGTGTATATGCAGGCTCACATATAGCTACACAAACATGTCTTGTAACTTGACGAGACAAAGGCCTATTAACTTCTCATTAGTGTTCATGATTTGCAACAGCTGGCAGTTTGACAGCAGTCATTGATGGACCAATACTCAGAACAACGGGTCCAAGGAGCAGGATGTAAGAAGCAAAGATTTACATAAGTTAGGAGGATCTCTTGTAGCCACGTGTAAACAACTGCAGATTCATCAGTTCAAACAATTATATGTACACACAGGCTACTGAGACGCTTCTGAAAGGAGACCCAAACTGACTGAACAGTTAAACCTACCATTATAGAATAAAATAACCAGTTTTATGCATTTATGTGCCTTTAACAGATCATAAAGGCATTGCTGGCTTTTTGTTTCACTGCCAACAGGGAAACAGGCCAAATAGGTCAACAGCATGGCATGTAATGAATATGCAACATTTTCTTGTTATTGTAAAGTTTATTACAACAACGTGACATTGTGTCCTTGTGTATAATTGGATGTGTGTCAGTAACTGGGCTGTGACCCAGACACAACGGTATCCAACTACATAAATGGGATTTCTGTTAAGTGTTGGTTCAAATCCAAATGATGTAACAGGGAGAGGGTACCTGGTGTGGACCTGGAGTTTACACCCCCAGGCTGAAAGCAAGACGAATGTGGAGCTTACAAAGACACTCTTCACATTTATCATCAGACAATGCAAATAAGAAATTACAAAAGAGAAACATCAAATGAAACTTTGGGATCTATGAGATCATAAAATCAGAAAGAGTGGAGGCAGGAAATGAGCTTTTTTACTCAGCAGCTCTCTAACACAAAAACAGGCATGTATTTAAGCCTTGAATGGAGCTAACACTTGAGATATGGCTATCAGACTGCAGGATCCTCCTACAGCTGTTACTACTACCAGCAATTCATATTCTATTAATACTCTCACACACAATTTTCCTTTACGGCTGGGTCGACTTCTGCTCATCACGCTGCCTTTGTTCTCTACATCTAATAATCTGACAGCTCACAGAACGATCTGGCGTCTGTGGAGGTCTCCACACCACAGCTTCAGTGAATAATTACACACCTCCATGGATCTGGGGCGACCGTGGCTCAGGGGGTTGGGAAGCATATCTGTAACCGGAAGGTCGCCGGTTCGATCCCCGGGCTCTCTGTCCTGGTCGTTGTGTCCTTGGGCAAGACACTTTACCCTACCGCCTACTGGTGTTGGCCAGAGGGGCCGATGACGCGATATGGCAGCCTCGCTTCTGTCAGTCTGCCCCAGGGCAGCTGTGGCTACAACCGTAGCTGCCTCCACCAGTGTGTGAATGTGAGAGTGAATGAATAGTGGCATTGTAAAGCGCTTTGGGTGCCTTGAAAAAGCGCTATATAAATCCAATCCATTATTATTATCTGCAAACTTCATCCAAACTCTTGCTAGTGACCTCAAAGAAACTGATGCACATTTTACTGTCATACTGAAGATGAAACAGAGATGACAGCAGCTTATGTATAGATGTGCATTTCAGTATATTAGCAGTAGGGCTGCACGATTTTGCATAAAATGAGAATCACGATTTTTTGGCTTAGAATTGAGATCACGATTCTCTCACGATTTTCTTTTCCAGTATAAATATTTATTGCGCTTATTAACTGCACATCAACTTCGTAACAGTTGAGACTGAACATGTTCTGCCCCTCGTTTGTGGCTTGGTTGGGTTTCTTTGGCTGGCGAATTTCTCAGGTTTCCCAATAGTGGGCAGTATTACCCCTTCAGTTTGTGGCTTCTTCTTTGGTTATTTGGTGTGCACTACACTGCCCCCTTTGGTGATGGGTTGTAAGCAGCAGGCAAAGTTCACGCAGGCAGTGTGAGAAAATGCATGGAGCAGAAAACAAGCTGCACAACTTTAAGCCCAGTTTACATCGTTGGGGAGTTTGTTGAGCCATAATCTGTAAGTAAGCAATGTCCAACTTCATTTTCTGTAAGATTTGTTACTTTCATGTTACTTAAAAGGTTATTTGAACGTATAAGGAAAGATGTTAGTGATGAATGTAAAGCATAAGAAAAGCTATGTTGCTAACTTCTGTTTTGTTTACAAAATATGTTGATACTGATGCTTACGTATTATTTCACTGTATGTTCACAGTCTTACAAACTAAAAGAGGAAAAAACGGTCTTCAGTTAAAGACACAAAGACAAAGCGATGTGTCCTGTCGTTCCTGGAACCATCTCCTCTTATGTTAAGCTCGCTGCATAGGGTGAATAGCCATACATTCACCTGAGGGCAGCAGAGAACATAAAAACAATAAATAAACATAAAAACAACAAATGTCTCACGTTTTGTTGCTGCAAAATGTTGTACTGCTTGTAATTCCGTCTCCACCGTTGCTCGACGCTGCGTGTATAGAGCAGGTAGTGCAACAATAGAAAAATAGTTGCGGGACGGCACTGTGTAGCGTTTGTCTAGGGTGTTGATCGTTTTCCTAAATCCCTCGTTTTGCACAGTGTTGATGGAGCCATATCTTTGGTCAGGTGATAAGTGATAGCCTCCGTAATGTCTTTGTGCCTGCGGGAGGTCGACGGGTAAAGGGAAGCGCTGTATAAGGTTCCCGTTATTGATGTTTGGGTGGTTGACCGGGACGGATTTTCTCCTGTCACTTTCTCGTCATCCCTGACGTGCTCTCCGTTGTTGTTTCCCTGCTAATTTTAGCATCACACGGCACAGCTTCTGTATCACGTGGTATAAGGCTCCGCCCTCGTCATTTGTTGAGCAGGAAGAGTGAGCGCTTGTTTTCATGCAGAGCACGTCCCGGATCAAAATGCGCTACAATCGTCGTCGTCTTTTTTTTTTTTTTAATCGTTGTCATTTGGAAATGAGATCGCACATAAGTATGAATCGAGATCGCGATTTTCTAACGATTAATCGTGCAGCCCTAATTAGCAGTACAATAGGTTGGAGGACACGTGGACACCCACAGAGACAGTGAGACTAGCAGATCCTCCCATATCACAGCAGCTCTGCAAACAGACTTACACAAACACATGTATGAACCACACAAATACACAATCAGTCCAGTCCTGTAAACTCAGAGTGAGCTTCAAAAGAAACCAAAAACCCACACTGAGAAAAGCCCAGACAGAGAGATGAATGACAGTAATTAATAGTGAATTAATACTGATGAGTGCAACAGCCCCTCTGTGTGTCTGTGTGCACACTTATACATCCTTGTGAGGACCAAAAATTCAACTGTTACTATACTTGTGGGGACCAACAGTCCCTTATGGTCCAAATGCCCGTCAAACAGCTTTTGAAGGCATGTTTGAGGCTGAAATTGTGGTTTTAGTAGCAGGGTCACAGTTAGGTTATGGTTAGGGTTCAGGTAAGCAGCTAGGGAAGGCATTATGTCAATTACATGTCCTCACTGAGATATAAAAGCCAAGTGTGCGTGCGGATAGTTATGCAACAACAAAGCGATCTGCTGGGTCCACTGGCCTGCTCATCTATGCTGTCTCTGTCTAGCAGCAGCTGCTGGGGCTGAAAATTCAGGCAGGACCCACGTGAGGTTTTAAAGGCGAGTCAAAGCCACACACTGCAGAACAAAGCGCTTGGAAGCAAAGGACTCGGTGTGAGTGGTGAGGGTTACTCAGACCAGGGCTCAGATTGGTGAGGTTTGCTGACAGGCCGAGTGGCTGTTTGAGAGTCTGCAGATCTGACTGACCTGAGGCGCCAACCAGAGGGCAGCGGGTCAATCAGGTATATATTTCAATGTTGTTGCTATGGCAATAGCAACGGTGTGATAAATCTGTGAGAAACGGGAGGAGCAGTAAGAGAGGCAGAAAAAAGTGTCTTTGAACTCTTATCTACAATGTGTGTGCCAGATGGCACCGTGCACTCTATTACATAACCAAAACAGTGAATCACATTCGTACGCACACAGAGAAAAGAGCACAGTCGGAAAATAAATGACATCAGTGCCAAACATTTCCGAAGCAAGTCCTCCAATAAGTGACAAAGCCAAAAACACGAGCAGACCCACAGGATCATCTCCTCAGACAGTGGTGCGACATCGAGACAGCGGCATAAACACCACGGTAACCACACTGCCACCACACCAAAGTGTGTGAGTGACGCAAGCCGCAGAGCAGACCGAGCCTCACGTGATCACTTACACACACTTTGAAGGCCACTTACAGACAAATGTAGTTTGACTAAGGTGAAACTGAGTCCAAGCCCATCTCTGTGGCTCTGCCATTGGCTGAGAGACTGAGGATGTTGGGCTCAGTCCTCTCCTAACCCTGCTGACTTTATCCAGTGATGACCTGCTGCCTGTGCTTGTGCTACTGGAGCCCTTGTAGAGTGTGAAGCAGCTGGCAGGAGGATTAGCACTTGCAAGTCTGAGGCGGGGTTCTCGGTTACCTAGACTCCTCCCCAAGCAGACTTCAGGTAACCATCAAATAACACAACAACAAATTGCTCGCCATATCCTTCTGCTTATCTGAATTTGAGTTGCGAGGGCAGCACCCTAAGCAAGGAAACCTACACCCTCCCTCTTGCCAGCCACCTCCAACAGCTTATTCCGGGGAACGCCGCAGCGTTCTCTCATCTCAGGGCCTCCTGCTCCAGTAGGCGACTGCCTCGGCTGGCTCCTTTCGATGTGGAGTAGTGGCTCCACTTATATCTGCGATCTCATTCTTTCGCCTTTCAACAATTAACAATAACAGACAAAAAGATCAGAACAGCAACTACAGTGCTCCATCTGATGGCAAATGGCTGCATAACATTTAGGACAACAATTTACCTGGTGCTGATTTTAACTGTAAACCAATTAGATTAAAGGACTAGTAAGTCTGGTACAAACGACTGACAAGACTAGTCCTCCAGTTAACTAGTCAGGCACATCAGGCACTAGTCCCATCTGTACCTCAATGACTGCATGGTGCCCAGGCTCTGTTGCTGCAAAACAACCCAAATCATCCCCCACCATATTCTCCACAGAAACCAAGATTGGGGCTGCAGCTGCAGTGATGCGGACGCTGCACCGGTCCGTCGTGGTGAAGAGGGAGCTGAGTGTAAAAGCGAAGCTCTCAATTTACCGGTCGATCTACGTCCCTACCCTCACCTAGCTGTGGGTAGTGACCGAAAGAACGAGATCGCGGATACAAGCGGCAGAAATGAGCTTCCTCCGAAGGGTGGCTGGCCTCTCTTAGAGATAGGGTGAAAAGTTCGGCCGTCCGGGAGGGGCTCAGAGTAGAGCCGCTGCAGCTCCACATCAAAAGGAGCCAGCTGAGGTGGTTCGGGCCTCTGACAAGGATGCCCCCTGGGCGCCTCCTGGCTGAGGTGTTCCGGGCATGTCCCACCGGGAGGAGGCCCCGGGGCAGACCCAGGACACTCTGGAGAGATTATATCTCTCGGCTGGCCTGGGAACACCTTGGTATTCCCCGGATAAGCTGGAGGAGGTGGCTGGGGAGAGGGAGGTCTGGGCCTCTCTGCTTAGGCTGCTGCCCCCGCGACCCGACCTCTGATAAAGCGGATGAAGATGGATGGTTTCTGCTGAACAAAGCACTGGGAATCATGGTCAAGCATCTCCAATTTGACCTTGTCTGGCCAAAAGACATTGTTCCAGGACTCCTGTGGATTTTTCAGACACAGCTTTGCAAACCTACGCTGTGCTGCCATGTTCTTCTTTTTTTAAGTGTACTGTCATGAACATTTATCATGGTCACGGAGCCAGAGATCCAGGTCTATGTCTTTCCATGTTTCGGAGCACTGCACTCTGAATCTGCTGGGACGTCCGCTCCTGGAAAGTTTGCCCCGCACGTCTGAATGCTCCACACCAAACTGTCACACTCGCTGCTTCCACACAGATCGTCACACTTGCTGATCATAAATGAATTTAAAATCAGATATTAGTTCATTTAAAAGAGTTTTTAGAGGAGTTGACATATTGTCACAATCACTGGAATCAGCCTTTGTTTGTGGCTTTAATCAGTAAACACAACAACAGTGAACATAGTAACAAAGTATCCACTGTGCCATAATATGGTGCTGTATTATTGATCTGTATCAACTAACTCACAGCTATGATCACGGGGTGTAAAGATTATTAGAAGAAAACAGATAATAATCCATAAGAAACAGTTTGTCATCACTATTGTTCAGTCATCATCATGCAGCAGGCAGCTACACCTGCTAGCTGCCTGCTGCAGAGAGCCAGATGAGATAAAGCTAACATGAGTTTTTATGGTGACAGAATCATTTGTGCCACACAATCAGACCACGTGGATAACGACAATAATCCAGGTTCATACCAGTTGCAGCAGCGGTGACTGTGCAGAAAACCTAACCCTGGACAGCAGCTGCAGAGGACGCATGTTGGCTGTGAGCAATCATAGCTGAGCAGCTGAAGAACTTAAAACTTCCTCAGTTCACTGATGATTGACAGGAAACGGAAAAGCATGACACGCCAAGCAAACAACAGCAAGAGCCAAACAAGTTTATAGAAAAGCTTGTAAACAGCAACACCTTTATGCAAAACCACAGAGACGATCCACAGAGCAGCAGATTAAAGTGCAGAGAGAACAGAATACTTGGAGCTCCACGCATGCAGCAGAGTCAACTTGGCTGGCCAGTCTCATTACCGTGCCCAGCCTATAAATAGCAAACACAGGTCTTACCAGGGCAGGCCACTGTATGTGTTTGGCCTTGGATCCCTGCAGTAGGCCTCCTGCTCCTCCTCCTCCTGCTGCTGCGCACTCCTTCCTCTTGGCCCAGACCAGCTGATGCTCTAGTAGAAACAGCTGGAAATCCTCATAGACCTTCACCCACTCCCTCTTGTCCCACTCCTGGTCATCAAACTCCACATAAACCTGTACACGACACAGCAGAAGGAAAACACACAAAAAACTGTTAATAACCGATAAAATGAACGCAATCAGTATCGTTTGGTTTAGCTCATCAAGACCCACATTAAGCATCTGCTACACACAGGAAGAGGAGGAAGAGGAGTTAAAAGGACAAAGAGTAATATCTCTCACATACAATGTAAATAAGTAGGATTTACAGCTGGATAATAAACAATAAAGATAATTATCATGAAATAAGTTAACCTCGATATAAGTATGACGCGATCAGTCACCCATGTTTGGACAGACAACGTGACAGACCAATGACAACCATAATAGCCCCCCACAGAACCAATCACGTGGCTGGGACAGACTTCAGGTTAGGTTGATTTACACACGTGCTAATGTTTGGGCCGCAGCAGCCGTACACACCAGCACGCCGGGAGCAACAAAACATGGACAGTGGCAGAGTTAACGACCACGAATCCAACAGGAAGAAAGAAGAGAGCGACGTGTGCCAAAGCATGTTTCCATAAAAGGCAGGTAACAACACAAATCATGTTTAGCAGCAGTGCAGAGACATTTGGACAGGCACCACACAACATAAGACATACAGTAACATGACAAATGCAACATGATCCTGAGTGTAGAAGGACAGTCGCACAGCTGAGCCTCGCTGACCAGCTCTGCAGACACAGAGCACGTGCGATCAGTCTGCAGCCGCTCTTTAGTATTCAAACGCTGCATTGCTGACATCAGAAGATAGTCCAGTGACTGACTGTTGCACATGTTTGTGTGTCTGTGTGTGTGTAGTGATCATCTCTCTCTCTCTCCATCCTCATCATTTACTCCCCCTCCCCCACTCTTTCCTCCACGAGCAGGGAGACAGAGGAAGAGAGATCAGCGAGTGCATCTCTCTCCTCATTCAGCCTCCCACCCACTCCGTCTCCCACAATGCACTGCTGCAGTCGACTGAGTGATAGCTCCCAGCCAGCACACGCTGAGGACATCATTGTCGTGCCGTCTTTGTTTACCCTTGCTGTTTTATCGCCACATATTACTCATCTGTTTATTGCTGCATACTTTTACCCTCCACTTCAAATTCAACACTGGCCTCCTTCTTTATTTTGTTTGGTGGAGTAGTGCTCATTCCTTTACACCATCACCCTCATCACCCTTCCCTGCTCATGTGATCATCCGTCCATCCTGGTGTGTGTCTGCCACTTCGGATTCTTTCAGTGCTTTCCCTTCATTTCATTCTGGGGCACAAGCAGCAGTTTACTCACTGTCATCATTCATTCTTACTGGTTTCATCATTATACTGGTGTCATTATCATCAGGATCATTAAAATGCATACCTTCTGTCACCACTGAAGAGATAACGTCGTTCCAGCTGTTTCCTCTGATACCCACCACTGTTTGTCTTTAAACAAGGCAAACTGAAACGTTATCGCTTCGTGCTATAGGACACTGATCACCACACGTGTGATTTTACAGCTGTGACAAGATCAGAGAAGAACGAGTGAGATAAAGAGAAGTGCTGCTAAGATAGAGTCATAAAAGAAATTACATGATTGTCCTCATATCCAACCATTTTTACTCATCACTCGTTTTCAAATCTAATCCTCACCTCATCTTTTCAATATTCTATATACACACGAATCCAGTCAAACTCAACAAGACGGCAAGTCATCCTTCTAACTTCAGGAGAAGCAGGCTTAGAATGAAATAAAACCAAAAGCTCAGAGAAAATGAGCTGCTGGCCTGATCAGAACAGTGACAGTGTTTCAATTAAACTCACCTAAACAGCTAAATCTATCATACTTCAATCGAGTTTTGCTATCAGGATCCTATTTTCACTTTAAAGTGAGACAGACAGAAAGACAAAGACACTGAACATTAGGGCTGCCACGATTAGTCGACTAGTCACGATTACGTCGACTATCAAAATCGTCGACGACTGATTTAATAGTCGACGTGTCGTTTGAAGCTTTGTAAGATCACAAAAGACGCAGGAATAAGTGGCAGGATTTAAGAGTGTAATAACGGACTGAAACAGAAGATGGCAGCACTGCATGTACAAGGATGCCAGCTGCCGTTAAACTCTGAAGAAGAAGAAGCAGCTGTGTCCCAGAATTCATAGCGCAGCCCAGCTTAGTTTCCAACAATGGCGGCAGCTAGTTAGTTTTAATGTTACTCTTATTATTCTTTCTGGGTCACAAAATAAACGTTTAACATATTTTCAGGCGAGAATGTAGCTGTGTAAACCTCAAATATCTGCTCAGTTTATCAGGACACCACATATTTTCAAAAGCGCTCCGACGTTTTCGGAGTCGTCTGTTACCCACTAGCTCGATAGTTAGCCGGGGGCTAGGCTAACTAGAGCCGTGAGAACACCGGACTCCCCGCAGATCGTTTTCAAACCCACCGCAGTCTTTCGCTGCTCAGGTTAAACATATATAATTCACTTAGATAACTTAAAATGTTATTGTTTGGCTTTTTTTAGTATTTTATTTGTTCCTGAGTAAATCGGTTTGGCTGAGATTAAAGTTATAGTTTTTACACAGCTGAATAAACGTCAAGCAGACAGCTGATTATCAGAAGTGTGAGATGCTCAGAATATACTCCAGTGTCCTGTTATATTTTAGATAGCAAGGAGTTTATTAAACTTCACCGAAACAATCTGCAAATTTCATTAAAATTGAATAAACTATCATCTTGTCTTTATTGTTAGTTAGCACAGACCTGAAACACTTAAAGCTGTAAGCTAATGATAGTGATCATTATGATGGTAGACCAGATGCTGCTGGTGCAAGAATCTATATGTTTTGCGTCCAATGGATGATGATCTGATTGGTCGACTAATCGCAAAAATAATCGGTGACTAGTCGACTATCAAAATAATCGTTTGTGGCAGCCCTAGTGAACATTCACCTCTAAAGATACAAAACATGTAGTAAGTAGCTCATACAGACTGAATTGTCCATATAAAAGTACATTTATAATAAGCTAAAGCAATCGTTATAAATAATAATATTGATAAAACAAAACAAAGCAAAATAGAATTTAAGGATATCAGCTCACAGGGGAAACGGTGTCAAAGCACAGAGTTGGAATAATACAACGAGAAATCAATAAAGTGTTTTATTGCAGAGTTATAGATTTATTATAGATTTCTTGTATCTGTCCTCGTGGCAGCAGAGCTTAAACAGCCCCGCCTCCCGTCCACAGCGTGATCGGTAAACGTCTCCACCACAGCTGTTTCCATTTGAATGACTTATTTAAATACTATTACAGTATGTAAAACCTCAGCTTTAAGATAAACATCAAAGAATCCAAGTAAGAGAACAACAGTCAGCAAGCAAATGAGGAGCAGGGAGGCCTGTTTGACTTTACCCACTGGAATCTCTAAACAAATACCTATGTGAGTGTGTGCGCTGTGCGGGATCAGCGTGATGGGTCACATTCTCCTCAGTGATCTGCTTCATCCAGCTCTACAATCTGGAGATTTCACTCTCAGTCGAGCACAAGAGACGTGCCGACGACAGGGAGAGTGAGACGTTCCTGCAGAACCCGTCTGCGTCTCTCAGCAGCGCACAAACCGGAGCTCACGCGCGGGACGTCTCAGATAGATGAACACATCTCATGGCGTCTGAGCATTTAGACAAAGCTGCAGGAGAAGGAACGCTGAGGAGGAGAGCTGCACAGTCTGTTCCCCTGTCGGGACGATCCGTCTGCGAGCACGTGTTACTGTTCACAGCAAGGAAGACATGGCACACACAGACGTATGCAGATGCACACACACGTATGCAGATGCACACACACACACACAGACGTATGCAGATGCACACACACGTATGCAGATGCACACACACACACACAGACGTATGCAGATGCACACAGACGTATGCAGATGCACACACACACACACAGACGTATGCAGATGCACACACACAGAGACGTATGCAGATGCACACACACACAGACGTATGCAGATGCACACACACACAGACGTATGCAGATGCACACACACACAGACGTATGCAGATGCACACACACACACACAGACGTATGCAGATGCACACACACACACACAGACGTATGCAGATGCACACACACACAGACGTATGCAGATGCACACACACACAGACGTATGCAGATGCACACACATGTAGAACTCAGTCACGAAAACACACCATAGAAACTGGAAAATGGAGAGTCTGGTGAGTTGGTTGCTATAGTAACTGAAGGTCGCACTAAGCACTGGCTATGTACACACACACACACCTAGTTTCCTATTGAATCTTTGTGTGTGTTTCTTGGTTTCCACCTTTCACGTGCAGCTGAGCGTTCAGCTTCAAACATTTCAGAGCTTTGAGCGTGCA
This sequence comes from Mchenga conophoros, assembly GCF_057382185.1. Taxonomy (NCBI): domain Eukaryota; kingdom Metazoa; phylum Chordata; class Actinopteri; order Cichliformes; family Cichlidae; genus Mchenga; species Mchenga conophoros. Next base: position 2,001,227 of record NC_140533.1, read on the forward strand.
GCCAAGAACAACAGCAGATGCAGGGTGGGGGCAGAGAGGGACAAGCAAAGTTTATCAAAATCTCACATATTTTCTCTGTACAGATGCTTTAGTGTCTGATTGTTTTGGAGGTGTGTTTAGCAGTGCAGCAGAGTATAATCTGCCCATCACTAACAGCTGCAGAGCTGCGTTCTGGCTGGCTGCACCGACGGCCGCTGGCAGCCAATGAGCACAAGTCATGAAAATGTAGAACCAATGGGGGGAGTGCAGTCAAATCTGCTTTTTAAACTGAGCACCAGGGGAAGCTGGAAAACACACCCACACACACAAGAAAGAAGACAGAGAGGAGAACAAAGGTTGTGACTGAGAGAGCACTTCATGACCATGATGACAGCAGCAAGGTGTTTCCAGTGGACTTACTGAGATGCATAAGCATAAAGCACAAACATGCACATCCTTGCATGGAGTGGAAGTGGTTTGGCCTTCATATGAGACTGCTCGAGTGCACTGCAGGAAGCACACATGAACGTGCAGGTAAACCATTCTAAACAATCTCTTCATGTTTTTGAACAACATCACATACAGCTGCAGCAGCAGACTGAAAGCCTTCTGGGAGTTTTGTGATTGTAACTGCAGGACAAATTTCCTTTCTCTCATTACAGTGAAAACTATCTATGAACATTTGAAAAGAGTCGACAGAGTGATTCAGTGTTTTTACCCCTCTGATGACTTCATAACTTTCACAAGCAGCTACACCCTCTTCCTTTCCTCTCCATCTCCCTCTAGATCCGTCTGAGCTCCAGTCTTACCCTCCAAACAGTCATGTCCACACACACACGCACACACACACACACACACACACACACGCACACTACTATTCTGCTTGCCAAAAAGTCTAATCTGATTTACTGAGCTTGACTGGAGAGAAAACATGCTAGCCAAGCTAAAAAGACTTCTTTATCCCCCCCCCCCCCTGGAACCTCCACGGCCTCACACACAGAGGAGGAAGCACACAAACACACTTAGAACAAGTAAGGAGATTTAAACTCAAGCCTTTCCATCCGCAGTAACAGGAGAAAGAAAAGTTACATCTGTCACCACGAACAAGCCCATCCTTTATACTACTTTGAGTACTTGTGTGTTTGTGACATTATTTGCCTCATTACATACAAACTGTAGGGTCACGTAGAGCTGACTCGGGGAATGAACAGGCCGAAGAATGCAGAGATACAAAGGCAGTGAATTTGCACCATGAAGAGGTGAATCGGTGTCACATTACATGAACACAAATCTGCATATCAGCTACAGCATATCAGCTGGGGACTGTGGATTCCCCTGAGAGCAATGATCAACAGTCAACAGTATGTGGTGACAGAACAAGGAGTTACTAAGAAGAGAGGTGAACTACTGAGCATGAACCAGGCTTACAATACTGAAGCCAAGGTGCCACGTAGCAACAGATGATGCTGGAGCATTTTAGAGTTACAGAATATCAATCAGCACGGTGACTTTCACAGAGATGGTCCCCAAGAGGCACATAGATATATGAAGCAGCTGCTGAAACGTGTCTGTCTACCCTGCAGCACAGATGGTTATGATCTCCCAAGTTATAAATAAAACTTCGTCGCTTTTCTGTGAGGAAGCATGTGTTAAAATGTTAACATTCAGGGTCTAGTCTGATTCACTGAGCATCTTCAATAACAATCATCTATATTCACAGTCACCAACTGAACAACATGGTGCTTCACAATGAAACGAACTCCAACACAGAGACAGACAGCACTCTGTGAGAGTGTCTCTTTTGTGGAAGGTCACTGGGTTAGAAATAACACGAAGGCGAGAGATGCAATAAGAGAGCAGATGAGTTGAAGTAATGCTCAATGACAGCATGAAGCCACGTCCCTTCTTCTAGAAGGTCATCTCTCTCTGCTCGCACCACGCTGGAAACAGACACGATGCGTAGCGCAGACACATGCAACACAACAGAACTGGAACCGGGAACATGTGGAAGAAAGTGGAAAAAGGTTGAGACAAATATGTAGAGTGAGCAACAGACAGATAAAGGAAAGCAAACGTCCTCGAGCAGAGTGACCCAGCTTTTCCTGCCGCTCTCCTCTTTCATCCACTCCTCTCCTCGTGAAAGATGTGTGGGCCCAGGAGCCAGGAGGGACTGTGCTGCCGACGCTTCAAGACAAATCACATTGTTGTCGTTTGTAGATATGATCCAATGCAACCAGGAGAAAACAGCTGCGTAGTGTTGTGCTTACAGGACAGTCACACATCCTAACGCGTGTTCATGGAGGCACGACATAGGCCTGCTTCTTTTCAATTTCAACATTAGCTCCTGAAAACACAACATCTCAAATGAATACAATATTCTAGCATGAACCTCTGGGTTTAGTGCAGCGCAGGAAACCACAGTCATGGTGAGCTGAGCCACACAAGGTCACTGATGAAGATTAATTATTAATTATTATTAGGAAAGTTGACAGTGTGGGAAACGTGTGGTAGGAGGAGGTGCACAGAGACGGCCACAGCCTTCAGAGGGTCGTTCACAAAACAGGAACCAGTGTGAAGTGTCTGTTTGTGGAGTCATCTGCTGCTGCTGGTCCAAGTCTACAGTCAATGCAGCCGTCCAGCAGGAGGATTCACTTCATCTTTCTATGCGCTGACATACACAGATGCCAGTTTCTTTACATTTCCTAAGGAGAAACTACGAGGAAGATGAGGAAGACCAACCCAGTAACACTTCAGCCGACTGCCTCCATGCAGTGCCGCTTTGAAGCAGTAATTTGTGGTAAAGGTGAATATATGATCGAAACATTCTAATGTGAGACACTCGATTCATGATATTCATGAACTCTAAACTAGAGATGGCACGATACCACTTTTTTATGTCCGACACCGACATCATAAATTTGGATATCTGCCGATACCGATATGAATCCGATATACTGTGGTTTTTAATCAATAAAACTGTTTTTTAATATCTTGCTGCATTTTGATAAGTTCATACTCAAGTTTAAATAAACAACAACACTAAAGCTATTCTGTTACACCTGTATGTAAAGAACACACTGCACCCAAAATATTTCATAGATCAGCAAAACTGATCAATCTAATAAACTTAAACCTGCTCCATCCTCCCTGTTCTGGTGTTTTAAAGAGAACTTAGCAGAAATATTAAGCAACCTGACTAATAGGGTTGCAAACTCCCAGCAAAAAAAAATAAAATAAAAAAAATAGGGAACCACCCCTCACTCAGCTGATCAAGCTTAAATGTGCTGCTGCTGTTCAGCCGCTGGTTTCCTCTTTCTGCTGCAAAGTGGGCCAAAAACAAACAAGAGAGACGGACTCACGACAGAAAAGCCGATCAGCTGATCATTGATCAGTTTCATGATTGAAGTAGGAGCAGGAGAGGGAGAGAGGCAGTCGCTCCATATATCGGTTGTTAAGCTTAACGCTGGAATGCTTTACAAACATTCAGAGATGAACTTACACACTTGCTTTACTTCTCTGGGATCACTTCCTCGGAGATGAAATGCTGGTTTGGTAGCGAGACTACAAACACACACAGCGGCTCTATCACGTGACCACACTGCTCCGACGTGCTACGGTTATGAGCCGAGTCGCCATGTCGCAAGTTTTGTGAGGTGCTTTTGTGATATTTAATGGATCGGATTACATTTTTTATTTCTCTCCGATATCCGATCCAGTAATTTACGTCAGTATCGGACCGATACCGATACGTAATATCGGATCGGTCCATCTCTACTCTAAACCACGTAGAAGATAAAAGAAGGCCTGAAACATTTCACTTTACACACAATGAATATAGAAGGTGAGATTTTATGACCTGTATAAACATCTTAATGATATTCATCATTTATTATTGTAGTCAGTATTAAAGACATGTATAAAAGTATCATCTGTCAGTTTGTGGTAGGGCTTGATGAACTGCTGGCTCTTTGGACTCATCATGAGACTGAGCACGTGTCCCGACCTCACTGAGGTGGCTCGCATGTAGGGCTGGGCCATATTATACCGTAGTGCTGGGCGATATATCGATTTTTTTAAAAATATCGATATATTTTTATACAAGACATAAGCTGTGACAATATCGTTTATATCGATATAGTCTATGTTGCGTTATAATTACACTTGTGGAGCCGCTATTTTGCCTCTCTCTCGTCTGGGTTTGTTTGCCCCGCCTCTCACCCTCACTGAACACAAACCCCCTCCCCCATCGCTAAACCTCCAGTTGGCAACAAGATGGACACAGGAGCTAGCGAAGAGGAGCTCGTCGGAAAAAAGAAAACCAATGGCTCAATTATTTGGAGATGGTTCGGGTTCAAAGTGTCAGATGAGCAGCAGAATAATGTATTCTGTAGAGAATGTCGAAAAAGCGTCGCAACGAAAGGTTCGAGCACCACTAATCTTTACCACCATTTACAACTGCGCCATAAAGTGCAGTATGAAGAGTGTGTGAAATTGCGTGCTGTAGCCCAGACCGCAAAGTCTTCCGAGGTTCCTGCCGTGAAACAGACCACCTTACAACACTCATATACTCGTGCTGTGCCATATGATACAAAAAGTGAGAAGTGGGGGGAAATTACTAAAGCAGTGGCCTATCATATTGCTAAAGACATGGTCCCCATCTCAACTGTGGAACAAGAGGGCTTTATACAGCTGCTAAAAACTCTTGACCGAAGATACCAGTTACCTAGCCGGAAATACTTCACCAGAGAAGCACTGCCAAAAATGTATACTGATGTTAGACAGAGTCTCGCTGCCCAGCTCACCAAAGTGTCTCACTTCGCACTGACAACCGACATGTGGTCCAGCAGGACGTGCGAGCCATATATGAGTGTGACTATACATTTCATGGAAGACTGGGAACTGAAAACTGCCTGTCTCCAGACCAGCTACTTTCCTCAAGACCACACCGGAGAGCATATAGCTGAAGCCCTGCAGGATGTGCTCAAAACCTGGAAGCTCAACCCGACGGGACTGGTTGCTATAACAACTGACAACGGGGCTAATATTGTCAAGGCGGTTCAACTGAACAAGTGGTCGAGGATCCAGTGTTTTGGTCACATGCTTCATCTGGCCATTGGTGAGTGCAATACTGAATTTTTTGATTTGGAAAAAAAAACGCTAATAAATGAAAAGTGTATAGAGTCTCTTGTAGAGCTAAACATGCCTATGGACCACAAGACAAATATTTTTATAAGTCATAGCCAGCATATACATCTATCACTTAGAAATCGAAAGTTAGTTGAACAAATAAATAAACTATCCCTATTAAATCCAATAAACGTATTGGGGTGTATTTGTCTTTGTATTAGATTGAGTTGTGACACTAAATGAGGACCACAGCTGAGACAAGACAGGGATACATTTTTAAATACATAGTGAGATTAAAAGGTGTAAAACAAACAAAAAAACATGTTCTAATCATTTGGTGATCTGGTGATTTTACCAAGATAGTTTAACTACAACCATTTCTAGGTTATACATTACACGACACATTTTGCAAATATTGTTGAGTCTTATGCATCACATTCTATACAACTGAGATGGATGTTAATTTGCCTTTGAGTGATTTGCATCTTAACATAACAATTAAAGTGATTTTAAAAGTTTGTATTTTGTGTGTCACAGGACATGCTATGGATGATGCCCGCATTACCCGGGCTATTTCTCTGTGTAAGAAAGTCGTCAGCAGCTTCTCCTACAGCTGGAGGAAGAGAAGAGAGCTGGCTGAAGTGCAAATACAGCTGGGTCTTCCAAGTCACCAGCTACTCACAGAGGCAACAGCTCGCTGGGGATCAAGGCTTCTCATGATAGAGAGAGTTCTGGAGCAGGAAAGAGCACTTTCTAAAGTCCTCTCTGTCGACATGAAAACCAGACCTCTAGTCCCTACTTGGCAGGACATAGAGGTCCTGGAAGCAGTTCAGAAAGCTCTCAAACCCTGTCAGGACTTCACTGATGCACTTTCAGGAGAGAAGTATGTGACCCTGTCCTATGTCAGACCTGTGCTACACCTGTTTAACACTAGTCTCCTGGCACCTGGAGAGGAGGATAGTGAGCTGTGTAAATCCATCAAGACCCGCATTGTGGATTACCTCAACAATAAATATGCAGATCCATCCACCAGTGACCTGTTGGACATGGCTTCTTTTGTGGATCCACGGTTCAGGGCGAAATACATCCCTAGTGAGAAGATTAATGCACTAAAGCATAAACTCATCTTGGAGGCAGAGTCTCTGCTCAGCTATCAGGGTACGTGTTTGTCTGAGCTGACTGATCCAGCCGTGCCTGAGTCTGCAGACCAAGAAGAAGCAGCAGTAGGACACACAGCTAAAAAAAAGAGATCACTGGCAAGCTTCTTCCAGCACAGCACAGCCACCAACACTGGTTTCACAAAAAGGGAAGCAATCGAAAATGAATTTTCTAGCTACCTGTTGTCAGTTTGTGTAGAGAGTGATGCTGACCCTCTCAAATGGTGGAAGGAACATGAAGTTGCCTTTCCAGCACTGAGCCTCCTGGCCAAGAAATATCTTTGTGCGCCAGCTACCAGCTCCCCTTCTGAAAGGATTTTAGTTGCAGTGGAAACATGGTAACCTGCCACAGGGCATCGTTGAAGCCTGATACTGTTGACAGATTAGTTTTCCTGGCACAAAATCTGTAAGCTGTACAGTTGTTGGCCTTGCTTGTTTGTGTTCTTTCTATATTGTTATTGTCATTGGAGATTTGCACAAAGACCCACTGACCAAAGAATGTAATTTTGTTCATTTCATTCAATCTGTTTACATGTTTGGTTTTTTGCACAAAGTACCAGATGATTGTTCAGCAATACACACAAAGAAGCACTTTAGAAAACTTTAATTCAGTGTAAGCACTTTTTAAAGAGCAAGATGCCTTTGTTATTTTAGATCTGCATCTTTTTAGTTTACATTTTACATTTCGTTTACAATTTTTAGCTTTTTGTTATGTATGAAAAGAAAAAAAATGGAGCATTATTATTTAATAAATGCTGACAATTTATTTTTGACAATTTTTTCGTGTACATCTACAGTTGTATCTTAATAAAAGTTACATGTGTGACATCTGGGACAAGTACCTTTGACCAAGAACTCTCTTTTTGTTCTTACTTTATGGGATTAAAAAAATATCGAGATATATATCTTATATCGCCATCCAGCTAAAAAATATCGAGATATGAATTTTGGTCCATATCGCCCAGCTCTATTATACCGTTCACGGTAATACCGGTATAATGTTAGGCAAAGATAGGAAAATGAAATATCGCGATAGAATGGGAGTAAAACGCGCATGCGCAGTGCCTTTGTTTTCATACGCACATGGCCGATTGTTGAGTGAAACAGATGAACCAGAATTGGTTTGTAAAAATGGTGCAACTTCAGTGATGTGGAACTGGTTTGGTGTTTGTCCGTCAGATACACGAAAAAGCACATTTTTTTGCAGAACATGCAAGCGGCCGTTGTTATTGTCGTATTTGTCGGACTAAGATGCTCTTAAATCTGGGAGTAATCTGGGTCCTAAACTCCAAACGAACACTGCAGCATCACTTAGAGTTAAAAACTGTCTAAATTCTTTCATCTTTAATAAAACGATCAGCATTGCTGCTTTACCAGGTGTAACTATAAAGTTTAACTTCCAGGCATCCATGAAAACAAAAGTTATTACATTTAACGGAGTTAGAAGTTAGCAGGAAGCTAGCGGAAGTTAGCTCGCTAGTTTCGCTAGTTACCTAAGCATGATATAGCATGTTCTGACTGAGAGATTTCTGAAAAAAATCTAACGTACAGCTCTGCTATCACTTCCAACATAAATGAAGACAGGAAACTAAACAGCAGTGACGTTTGTAGGGTTACTGAAGTTGGGCTAGCTGGTATATAATGATGTGCTACCTGATCGCTAGCGACACAGCTATGTTAGCATAACATAAACAGTGAAGCTGGAGGACGAACACTAACACTTTTCCACTTATAAAAGTTAACGTTAAGGTAGAGCAGGGCGATATGGCCAAAAATATTTATCACGATATATATTTGAAAATTTGCGATAACGATATAACCGACGATATAATTGATGCGAGACAAAATACAACTCCACAACATTACTAGTGCAAAAAGACAACCTTCCATTTATTTTCACTTAAACAAGAAGCTGGTTTTTATGTACATTAAAGCTTTATAAAAATGTAACAGTGCAAATGCAAATTCCTTGCTGAAAGTTTAACCAAAAGGCATTTCCAGTAGAAATGGGCTGACATATCCTGAGCATAACCATGTATAATATCCACTGAAGTTAAAAAGAGGTGCTTTGCAACATTAAACTGCAGTGTGCAGTACGCATTTTTCGGACCATAAGGTGCACGGGATTATAAGGCACATTAAGCGAAACAAAGCAGTCAGATAAATCAAACTTTATTAAACTCATTCTTCTTGCTTCCTCCACTTCTGTACCATTGATTCATTAATGTTGAATTCTCTGGCAGCTGCTCTATTCCCATGTTGTTGCAGTATATTAATGACTAACCTCGTATTGTGGATGGATTATCTCAGTTGTTCTTCTGACTGAAGTTTGGTCCGTTTACAGCATCCTGCCATGCGATTGCATTTGTCTCTAACCATCAGGAACCTTCACGTTAACTTTTATAAGTGGAAAAGTGTTAGTGTTCGTCCTCCAGCTTCACTGTTTATGTTATGCTAACATAGCTGTGTCGCTAACGATCACGTAGCACATCATTATATACCAGCTAGCCCAACTTCAGTAACCCTACAAACGTCACTGCTGTTTAGTTTCCTGTCTTCATTTATGTTGGAAGTGATAGCAGAGCTGTACGTTTGATTTTTTCAGAAATCTCTCAGTCAGAACATGCAATATCATGCTTAGGTAACTAGCGAAACTAGCGAGCTAACTTCCGCTAGCTTCCTGCTAGCTTCTAACTCCGTTAAATGTAATAACTTTTGTTTTCATGGATGCCTGGAAGTTAAACTTCATAGTTACACCTGGTAAAGCAGCAATGCTGCTCGTTTTATTAAAGATGAAAGAATTGAGACAGTTTTTAACTCTAAGTGATGCTGCAGTGTTGTTTGACCTGAAGTATACGGAGTTTAGGACCCAGATTACTCCCAGATTTAAGAGCATCTTAGTCCGACAAATACGACAATAACAACGGCCGCTTGCATGTTCTGCAAAAAAATGTGCTTTGTTGTGTATCTGACGGACAAACACCAAACCAGTTCCACATCACTGAAGTTGCACCATTTTTACAAACCAATTCTGGTTCATCTGTTTCACTCAACAATCGGCCATGTGCGTATGAAAACAAAGGCACTGCGCATGCGCGTTTTACTCCCATTCTATCGCGATATTTCATTTTCCTATCGTTGCCTAACATTATACCGGTATTACCGTGAACGGTATAATATGGCCCAGCCCTACGTTAAGGTTCCTGATGGTTAGAGACAAATGCAATCGCATGGCAGGATGCTGTAAACGGACCAAACTTCAGTCAGGAGAACAACTGAGATAATCCATCCACAATACGAGGTTAGTCATTAATATACTGCAACAACATGGGAATAGAGCAGCTGCCAGAGAATTCAACATTAATGAATCAATGGTACAGAAGTGGAGGAAGCAAGAAGAATGAGTTTAATAAAGTTTGATTTATCTGACTGCTTCGTTTCGCTTAATGTGCCTTATAATCCCGTGCACCTTATGGTCCGAAAAATACGTACTGCACACTGCAGTTTAATGTTGCAAAGCACCTCTTTTTAACTTCAGTGGATATTATACATGGTTATGCTCAGGATATGTCAGCCCATTTCTACTGGAAATGCCTTTTGGTTAAACTTTCAGCAAGGAATTTGCATTTGCACTGTTACATTTTTATAAAGCTTTAATGTACATAAAAACCAGCTTCTTGTTTAAGTGAAAATAAATGGAAGGTTGTCTTTTTGCGCTAGTAATGTTGTGGAGTTGTATTTTGTCTCGCATCAATTATATCGTCTGTTATATCGTTATCGCAAATTTTCAAATATATATCGTGATAAATATTTTTGGCCATATCGCCCTGCTCTACTCGCATGCGTTTGCTTTTCTATTATTATTGCTTTGTTTTCCATCCATCTACCATCTCTCTACATGCCCGAGGAGTAAGATCCCTTAGACTGACACACACACACACACACACACACACACACACACACACACACACACACACACACACCTTGTTTAACTCCAGAAGCACCTGCAGCCTTTTACCTGTGTAGTCCACATGAACTAACTAACTGAGCTGCTGACAGGAAACCCAATTTGCTTCTTAGCTTCAGTCTTGAAGCCACCTGTCTCTGATCTGTTCAGTAGTCACACTTTATTAAACTGCCTTTCACACTTTTCTGGAACTTCAAAGAATTTTATTTTTAATTGCAATTAAACTTTGATAATTATCAAAGGAGACTTGGTAATCTTTCTGCAGACCTCAAACAAAGCCTAAAATGCACGGGTTGTTGCAAAGACACAACATAGCCATGGATGTGAGACAGGTAACACACTTCATTGCACTTGCAGCTCTGCAACCCTCGTGTGAAATATCAACTCCTGATGGGAACAGAGAAGCCGACTTCTGAGGGAACCAAATAAAGAACTAAATGTTGAATATTCAGCAGAATATGAGGACACACTGAAGGAAAAAGAAGGCGGGGCTTTCTTCTCTGCATTGCCTCCCCTCCCTCTTCTCTCACTCCCCGTCTCCTGATAATACAGCTCTAATAATAGTCTAGTTGCAGCGAGACAATCGTTCAGTGGAATCTAGGGCAGCCACTGCAGAGCCAGCATGGGAAAATCCCTCCTGTCCTCTCCAGCCTGCATGCCTGCCTGTGCGCTCTGCATCTGTGTGGGTGTTTTCAGTTCATGCTGCACAGGAGGAAAGAGAGCACTTGTGTTACATTTAAAGATCTTTATCCTGAAAATCGGCCAACAACTCAGCCATTTCTTTGACACGTGGCCTCCCAAATATGTGTCCCTTGGCATGTGGGAGCCTCCTACAGTGGGGGGGTAATGAATAAATAAAGCCCTCTGTGCACGACGAGCTCTGGATAGAAACAGCATATATGGACTCAACATATATGTGCATTCATCATACTGTAAGCTGTAAATTCGTGCTCCTCTGTGACGCGTCGGGTGAGCTCTGGTCTCTGAATAAACAACCGTGACAAACATCTGCACACCGCCACCTCTGTGGATGTGTCACAGTGCTTCAGGGCTGTTTAATAATCTGTAGTACATCTTTAGTCACTGTGTTCTGGCTTTATTGTATGAACAACCACAATTACTCGCTGTCTCAGCAGTGATTCCCTCCAACAAAGATCTGCTTCCTGAATATAACCAAGAGCCGTCAAAGCCCGAAGCTTAAACTGCTTCAGTTCCATAAGAAACCCTCTACAGGCCTTAACGATTTCTCCTTTATACTTGATAATATGCAGGGAAGAGCTTTTGTGCGACAAACACAGAGATGAGATTTGGAGTTGGGTGGGGGCGGGGTGCCATTAAGCATCATCTCATTAATGTCACGGGTAAATAGTGACCTGCAAGTTTTTATATTTTTCCTCAGAGAAGACTCCTGGATGAAGTGAAGGAGTGCATGCAGAGGGTCGGATTCTTCTCTGTTTGGCACTGAGTCGATGCACCGACTGCGTGGGCATGTCTAAACTGAAGAACAGAACTGAGCTAGGCTAGACTGGTGCTGTGCCTGGAGACACCAGCTGGGATCTAGTCTCACTCTAGCTTCCATCCATGCGACTGTTTTCTACGTGTTACGTAATGACAAATATGGGGGTCAAACTCCAGCTGTTATCAGCTAGAAAGTGACAGTTGTGCAATATTACACAGCCAACAGCAACAACAGTGTGTTTGTAAACCTGAAGTAGTTTGATTACACTCAGTGAGCAAAAAGAAAGAATGAAACCAGTTCAGAGTTCAGAGACACGTGTTCACTGTGCCAGGATCACTGTAAGGCCTGGGTTTAGTTACCGCGTCCTAATGGGGAACTTTTTAAACCAGTGTCATCCAGTCAGGGGTTCAGTGAGCTGCTAATGGTCCCACGCGTATAAGAAAATAACGTATTCTTCAAGGGTTTATCCCTAAATTTAAATGGAGAGATTTTTCCTTGTGAAAATCAAACCCTCTGCAGCCTCTCGGGGATAACGCCGTCTGTTTTTTCCTCTGTCACATTAGGAAGTAGCTTTAGCTTTAGCAGCGAGGCATTCTGGAGTTTAAGCCAACATGGCACATGGCACGGGCCCGTCACACAGACACAAGCTGGCCCAATGTCTCCTCACCAGAATAAGTGTTTATGCCAGCTGCAGTCTGCACTGTAATAATATTCATGTAAATGACTCGAGCCTTTGGAAGAGAAAGGGAAAAAGAAAGGCTTGTCTGTCTGTGGGTGGAATTATCACAGGTATGTATATGTACATGAATGTAGCTGAAACAGCTGCTGCTGTCTTCACACAACAACAACAGGCTGAGCTGTATGAATATGGAAACACTGGCTGAAACCACGACAACTGAAGCAGAGATGCGTCACACACACCCAAGGCTGGTCGGCCCTGTGCTGTAGTGCCAGGCCAGCTTAATCAGCCGGGCTCCTAGTACCGAGTCATGTGACTGCGCCGAGTCTCAGCTGTGTGCGCCCATGAGAAAGGAGGCAGAGAGAGGGACTCTGCTGAGGTAGGCAGGAGTTTCCACACATGCACATACACAGCAAGCTCTGGGGTTGATACAGTGAACAAAGAAGACCTCTATTCAAGTGAGCATTCACAAGTAGGTCTGCATCGAGTTAGAAGAGCTAAAAGTTTGTGTGTGAAGCACGTGTGCTGCAGAAAACAAATCTCCAGCTTACAGACGAACACCCTGGTACTGTTAGTGTTTCCACCTTAAAAAGCACTTCAGCCCTCAGCATAGATGAGTTCAAGTTCGTGTGTTGTTATTTGCCTGCTCATAGTGTGCGCTGGACTCCAGATTGTTGTTCTCGGTGTGCAAAGGCCACTTTAGCCGTGAGTTTAAGAGTAACTACTGAGTTTGAAGTAACTCTTGCAGTTCTTCTGTCTCCCCTCAGTAACTATGTGGGTAGGTGTTAATATTTGTGTTAATAAATATGTTGGAATTGTGTTTTCAGACATGAAACGTCAGACTGTTTTATTCTGCTCTGTTTCCCTGTAAATGTTGGGGACCATAGCTGACCGCTTTCACTCATATTTAACCTTCAAGCTTCGTAGGGTCTCTTTGAGTCAGTCCATTGGAGTTCATTCAGTTTAAAACAGGAACAATCAGTTAACTCTGCACTAGGGCTGGGTGATAAATCGAGTTTTTTAAAAATATCGATATATTTACATACGAGATATAAGATGTGACAATATCGTTTATATCGATATAGTCTATGTTACGTTATAATTATACTTGTGGAGCCGCAGGTTTGCCTCTCTTTCGTCCACTTTTGTCTCTACGCAACGTTACTCGGCCTCGCCTCTCCTTCACTGAACACAACTCCGCCTCCCCCATAGCTTCACCTGCAGGCAATGACAAGATGAAAGCGGAAAATCTCCGTTAGCGAGTTACCGTGCGTGGGGCTGGTCGGCGTCAACGTGTTAGCGAGCTAACCGCGCTAACGACATGCAGCCAGGAGGGGCTGCACGGCCTAAAATCCTTTCATTTTCTCAAAAATCGACAGCGCGCCTTATGTATGAATTCTGGTTGTGCTTACTGACCGCGAACCGATTTTATGTGGTACACAGCGCTCAGCAATCTGTCAAAAAATGTTTTAATATGACTTTGCTAAGCTACGGAGCTGCACCGCTTGATGTCGGAGGATTACGGCTACCGGGGAGGAGCCTCGCGGAGTGATACGTACTGTGTGTGTATAAGGACCACAAACGGCACCTGTTCAGAGACGTGGTGCAGCTGTGAAGTCTCTTTGTTATTATGCTCAGCGTCTATTAGTTTACATTTTGACTGGCCGGTCGCTGCAGCCAGCCGTGGAGGCAATGCTCATAACGTATCATTGAAAATCACTTGGTGTCATTCTGCAGCACCACACTGCACTACTGTTGCTTTCTGCCACCACTGTGGAGACATGCAGCCATGAACTACACGTGGGCAGATGTTACTAAGAAATCCTTGAACACGTGTGGTGTTAGATACTTTATACCTGGCAGTTTACAACAGGTAACACAGATTTGTTTCAGACACAAACTCAGTCACAACAAAGGAACACTGTTCTGCTTTGAAACAGAAAAGCAAATCATTCAAACATTAAAGCCTTTTGTAACCCGTAGTAATAAAGTGTGTCCAAGGGCAGAGAAGAGTTATCTCATTAAAAACACCTGTAAGCGCTCGCTCACATGCTCGGGCTGAGCGTTACCTGCCTGAAATCTGATTCCACACAAACCCTCCCACCCAGCAGGAGGGTGGGAAGCCGGTTTCCACTTATTCTAGTAGTGTAAATTACCATAAATGAACCAGCAACACACACACACACAATCTCGTGTTTCATGGCAGAAGACATCAGTGGAGAAATGTAATTGTGTTACTTGGCCCTCTAACCTGTCCTCTGCCTGACCCATAAAACTTCTCTTATCACTTCACTTAGTGGACGAAGACGGTGAAATAATCCAGTTTCTTTTCCATTTGTACGTGAATCCGATACTTTACAGCTAAGCAAGCAAGTGCTCTCTGCATAGTTACGACCCAGTAGAAAAAGGATTTCCAGTTAAAGATACAGACGTGGCACTTGTTATCACATGGTGAAGTTAATAACTAGATGACTGATTATCCTCATATGAGCATGAAGGCACCAGCAAATAAACTCAGTGGTCCTGAGAAAAGGTTTTGTGTAACCATGACACACACAATCACATTCACATTCAGAGATGTTGACCCACTCGAGCCTGGCAGCGAGCGCGTCACAGCAGTCACCAAAGCGCTGCCCTGCGCCTGTTAAAAATGCTCCAGAGGTTCCCGTGAAAGATAAAATGAAAGTCCTGCATGAACGCTGAGATTAAATATGGCTTCTACTCTGATCTGAGTAAGTAAGACTAATAAAGTGCCTCAGATTTCCACTGATGACACGTGTTCAGGTAAAGGCTTCTTCCCAGCTACACAGACCTGAAACCATACTGGAGGATGTGTGAAGGATTGACTAACTCTTAAGAGGATTTATCTATTGTGGCATTGACAGCCAGTAAATGTGTGGAAGGACAGACGACACAGCTATAGGGTGTGTGTCTTAACCACTAATATGACTGACACACCTGGGATTTCCAAAAATCCATGTTGTGTTCATTTCACTCTTATTAGCACTGCATGTGTCCTTTCCTCCTCCACACATGAACCACCGTGACAGCAGCACTGTTTGAGTGAGTGCCTCCAAACAGGAGTGGTCCACAGGCTCCCAGCAATTAGCAAGCAGCCAGAGACAAGCAGAGGCAAGCAGTGATGTAACGATAGACACATCCAGCGCTGCTGGGTTACATGAGACCGGTTCAAAACAAACTAGTGATTCATGCAGAAGGTTCAGATTTCATTCATTAGAAAAAACAAGTACAATATAAACAGCATGTCTGCAAGCGGAACTACTTCAAGACCGAGTGGAACAAGAACAGATTAGTGCGTAACATCCAGCACAGCAGAAAACTAGTCCCCACGCTGCCGGCCCAGCGCTGATCGGAGCCCGGTGGTTCTCCTTTGGTGTCTGCTCCCTTCAGGTGAGCAGGAGATCCCTCATGCAGCAGGGTCGACACCCTGAGGTTTTTTGTTGCATCGCTGCACAATCAAGTACATTTCATGCACTTGAAAGGCCTTTACTGAGGACTGTCAGTGCGATGGGAGATGTGATTGGTCTGTAATGCTGTGAATGTGGGAAGTGCACGTCAGAGTAACATCATGCTTGAACAAAAGATCCAAAGTTTCCCACTCACACCGTAGCAACAGGAACATTTTGTAGCAGCTTAGAAAAACATTGTTACTTTTTCCATAATTGTGAAAAAGTAACAAATACAGCTGGGATGAAACGATATTGCATCTACAGTGTGTGGCCATGATGTCTTTTACTTGCGTTATCTTTGTCTATGTCTAATATTGAAATTTGTTTGATAAAACATTCACACCACTGCATTTCTTCCATGGTCACCAATCAACCATCCTGGTGTTCTGGTCTCACCGACCAGCAGCAGCTCTCTACGCTACATTCATACAACTATACACTATATTCAAAATTTGGAGTCACTAATTAAGCCCCCAACCTGTTTTTGACCTGTGGCAGTAAGGCCCCACAATCAAACGGACAACCTGGCTGTAACAGCAGCAGTCTGTGGCTACAACACTACTGTCATTCTCACTGAGTAGTGTAGCTCATAGTCTCCATTACCATGACTGGCATCGAGTAACCGAGACTATATTTACACACACGTTCTTAATATAAGAGGCTGGCCTCACTTCTTCTATCAGCAAATGACAACTTAGCTCCAGTTCCCTTAATCACAGTGACTACTGTTGCAAATTAAGACCTGGACTCGTTTTCATTTTGGTTGTTGCTGACAATGACATGAGACAAAAAACAAGCAAACAAAAAGATAACGGGAAAGACAAGAATTGTCTGTAATATGATCTGATACAGGATTCAAAGAGAGGATGTGGTCACGGACAGAGACCCTACAGATATTCAGCAGAAGCCAGTATGTAGAACATGAGTTGTGCGGTGTGGATGCAGCACGTCTGACAGCTGCACGTCTCAGAAACCGAGCTAACAGCGAGCAGTCCCCACATCAGTTTCTCCTCCCCTCTTATCAATATTTCAAATTGTTCTGTGAGAGATAAGTTTGTGCTCACGCAGAGAAAAACATACACACAACATATGCAGTGTGTTACAGCTGCAGACCTTATAAAACTCGATCTAGTTCTCCTCAATCCGCTCATGTTTCCTGTGTTTTGTTTCTGCATACTTTGTGTATCCATTTGTTCTTATATACACAACACACTTCATTTTATTCTAGACTCAAATTGTGTGGTTAATGTTTGTAAGTGTAGTTTAGTATAACAAATCAAATTACAAAGCAAAGCTGTTCTTTTTGTCCTGGCACTGGGAGCACCATGCTTACAATGTTCAACAACGGGCCTTAAACCTTAAGCAGGAGCAGGGTGAGTATTGTGCCGGCTTTCTACCTGCTGTGCTGGATCACCAGAGATGAGCAGCAACTCAGAAGTTCAAGTCTGTGGACGTTCTACTGTTGAGACAGACTTTCACTGACTAATAAACAGAAAAGTGAGTGTTGCGGTGAGCGTGTGTTATAGTGGCGACACTCACACAGCTCAGCCAAAAGTACAACATTAACCAATTCAACACAGGTCATTTTATTATTGATCAAACAGTGGATTTTCTCAGTTACTCCTAGTTTTTAATGTAAGATCTGTAAAAAGAATAAATCTCCATCCAAGCTTCACAAAGGCCAAACGTGCCCAGGAGACTACAGGAGATTAAATGATAGTTTATTTGTGTTTACTTTGGAGCACATTTTCAAATGTTTGAAAATCTATTTCTTTGATGGAAATGAAGGAAAAAAAAAAATCACTATTTTGGAAATCAGTGAGATTACCGTGACCAGCCTCGTCTCTACCACTTAAGCATAAACGATGTATTCAGATCAACGTAGCCACCATTACAATATGACCACTGAGGTCATCGGGAGGTTGGTGGTTCAATTCCTGGCTTCACCCTAGTCTGCATACTCATGCATCCATCAGAGAATGAATGTGTGTGTGAATGTTAGGAAGCATCGTGTGATTGGGTGAATGCACAAGTTGTGCAAAGTGCTTTGAGAGCTCAAGATAGTAGAAAAGCGCTCTATAAGAACCAAAACACAAACTCAGCTCAAAGACATGACCCAACAAACACCCACTGATACTATAAAGTTACTATAAAAATGTTAAAGCACCCAGAAGAGTGCAGGTTTTAAGAAAACAAAAAGGGGGACGCAGAAGCAGAAAGCACATCCACTGACAGCCTCTTGGTACATCTTGTTTCCAGGCAGAATTCCTTCTAAAGACTTCAAATCCCTCAGTTTTACATCTTCAAGGTTTTGAGATCCAAGATCCTGACTTCACACTGAGACGTCCAATCTGGGATGAAGCAGAAGCAACAATGAAATATCCTGATGAAAGCAAAGGGCCCATAAAAGAGACGTCACCACACAGCTCTGAATATGTGTGCTGTTAGATTAAACACAAACAAGATGAAGCACAACCATCCTTTGTAACAATATTCAGCAAGAGTTATCTAACCAGCCACACTCAGTGTGTGTGTGTGTGTGTCTGTGTGCGTGTGTGTCTGTGTGTGTGTGTGTGTGTGTGTGTGCACGTGCAGGAAACCACACGCCCCAAACAACAGACAGTTATGAAAACAGTCCTGTCTCTGGATTCTGTGCAGAGAGCTTCCCATCACACAGCTTCCTCCAGCTGTTATTCTAACACCAGCACTATCGGTTGAGTATGAGTTTTGCATATTCTGATAAATGTTATCAGCACTGTAATGATATCTAGCATCATAAATCCCTACAGCAGCTGAAGTCAGTGCGTGTGGTAATGCAACAGCACTGCCTCTCTGAAAAGACATGCTGCTGCAGCGTGCTCACGACCATCTGTTCAACAGCAGACCTAAATAGTACAGTGGTTTAAACCAGCATTTGTATCACATGGGTATATGCACACACACAGAGACACACACACAGGCCGGATTAAGGCTGTTCAGCAGTGTCTGCAATCTGAAATCACTGCACTCCCCCACTGTGGGTTTCACGACAGCGAACAATGGGAGGCAAAAATCAATCAAAGATCTTTCTGTAGCAAAGCAAAGTTCACATAACAAGGCAGTAAGCAGAGCTGATGCCTGCTGTGTAAACAGAAGGTTTAGGTGTCAGAGAGCCATCAACCATTGACCCTCTGCTTTTTAGTAATCATGTAACTAAACATCAGCTCATATTGTGTGACTTTTCCTAAAATGGGTAAAAGTCATGGATTTTGGAGTGTGTGGGACAAGATGGTGGAAAAAAGGAAATGTAAAGAGTTCCCCACTCGCCCTGTGGGCAGTCTTTGTCCACCAGAGGCCTGGGAGCTTGAGGGTTCTGCACAGTATCTTTGCTGCTTGGTTATGGTGCTCCATGTACGCCTGCTAGCATCTTGCACCCTGCTGTGATGTGCTGGGTTTTCTCATGGGCATCTTTGCACAGCCTGCACCCGCCTCTTCCCTGGTTGGTAGACCCCTGCCTTCATCACTTTTGAGCTTGAGCTTGCTCCTGCACAGCCGTTATCAGCTCCTCTGTCCTGTCTCTTAGGCTACGTCCACACGTACACGGGTAGATTTGAAAACGGCGTTTTCGTCGGAAAACGCTCCATGTCCACGCTAGTGTTTTCAGTCGTGCGTCCACATTGAAACAGCCGAAAGCGCCTTTCTGTCTGCCGCTTATTTGCGGCTCTTTGAAACGTCGCGGCAAAATGTCGAGGAAAAGCACCGAGTTTTTTAAATGGACTAACAACGAGGTGTTGTTGCTGTGAGTAACACAAAAGTACAAAGTTGCAAACGCGAGTGAGAATTAAAGAATTTGAAGAAAAGCTCTCAGGAGCACGTACAGACTGATATTCATCGTTAGAACAGCTGCTGCCCTCCACTATCTTTGGTCACATGACTGCATCACATGACTAACATGCGTCATCGTTTTAGAAAGTCTCCGTTCTGACTGTCCACACTGCGACGCGAAAGCACCGTCTTCAAATGTATTCATTTTCGAGAGCGTTTTCAAAACGCCGTCGGCTACGTCCACACGTACACGGGTATTTTTGAAAACGGAGATTTTCCGTTTTAAAAAATAATCCCGTCCACACGTAAACGCAGAAATGAAGGAAAACGCTGCTATGAACATGCCAAAGCAGCAGGTGGCGATATATTCCTAACCGTGTAGAAATGTTGGCCAATCAGAAGTCTAGAAGCCTCGGTGGGAAAAAGTAAACAAAGCTGGGGCATAGAAGCAGAACCGAGTGGTATGTGTGGAGGGACAGTAACTGTGTGTATATGTGTCACGGTCCTGGGTCCCCTGACTCAGCGTTTTTAGTTCCTTGTGATGTTTGTATTATTGTACTTGTGAGTTATTCGATGGTTTCTAGTTTCGATCCCTTGCCCTTCATGTTTCTATGTCCCCTCTGTTCTGTGTAAGTCTGTGTCGGCATGTTTGAGTTCCCCTCTGTGTCTCTCGGTTCTTAGAGTCCTCTGCCTTATGGTTCATGTCTCTGTGTTTCTTAGTTGCTGTCTCCACTGTGTCAAGTTTGCGTCTCTGTGTGATACTTCCTGTTTTACTTTGAAGGTCCGTGTCTTATGTGAATGCGTCCTGCTTTGCTTGTCTCGTCAGTCCTGATTTCTCCCAGCTGTGCCCTCCTTCTGTGTCTCATTCCCCTCGTTACTTCCCAGTGTATTTAAGCCCTGTGTTTCTCTGAGTCAGTGTCGCGTCGTCCCTCATGCTGTGTGGATCTCCCTGCGTCTCTCTGTGAGTTCTTAGTTTGTTGTTCCCAGTTTAGTTTGTCTGTTTTTTCCCTGCCAGCAAATAAAGCTGTGTTTTGAGTTCACCTCCCCGAGTCTGTGAGTCCTGCATTTTGGGTCCAACTCCTGCCTGCCGCACAGCGATTCATGACAATATGTAAGCATTTAAACACTGCAGAGAGTGCAAGTAACAGTATTGTAGAAATTCATTTCACCGAAACAATAATGTGGCGCACAGTGTGACGTCAAAAAAGGCGCACACCTTTGACGCTGCGTTTTCTCCGTTTTTCTCGTCCACACGTAAATGCAAAAACTGAGTTTTCAAAAATATTCACCCTGGCCGGAGTTTTTAAAAATCTCCGTTTTCAGTGACCAAAAACGCCGTTTACGTGTGGACGGAAGGTGCAAACGCATAGAAAAATCTGCGTTTTCAAAAATACCCGGGTACGTGTGGACGGGAGAGAAAACGGCGAAAAAACAATGAGTTTTCAAACGAAAACGCATCAGTGTGGACGTAGCTTTAGTCCAGCCTCGCTCAGCCACCGGTAGGATTCCCTTGGTGCTTCTACCTGCTCCTTTCTGTGCCCCGCTCATGTACTGAGCCATGCACCTGCTCGTCTTAGCCAGTATGCTGCCTGACAGGAGCTTCCGGGTGGTACTGAGGCAGGTTATTGGCTGGTAGTTGGATGGGACCGATCCCTTCTGGGGATTCTTGTGGATCGGGACTGTCAGCCTTCGATTAGCTCTGATTACCGGGGGTTTTCGTCCACTAGCAGCTGGTTCATTTGTGCCGCTGCAGGAAATAAATAATGTTAACTTTGAATCTTCACAGAACTGAAAAGGAACCTTTAAGCATGACAGAAACATCAAACCTCACTGATATGAAAGACAGTTTACAGAACGCTTTACATCAAGTAATCCTGGTCAGATTCCTTCAGACTTTTACAAGAAGTCAGAATAAGAACTCTACTGTGTTACTCATTTGCTACGTCCTGGTTGGAGCGACTGTGACTTTGATAGTGACAGGAGCTGAAAGTGTGCAGGCTTCTGCACAGCAGAGGGAACACACGACAGGCCTGACTTTCACCGCACTGCTCTGACCGTTACAGTCTGTGACCTTCTCCTCTTCTTCCTCCTCGTCTTTCATTTTCCTATATGTGCCTTCATCTTCTCCTTTCCTCTGGTTATTCACGCACAGTGAGCGGTGAAGGACGAGAAAAGGCAACGTACAGTCTGACTAATGGTTCCAGACCAAGATGGAGTCTTTCGGTTCGTGTCAGGGCCGATGGCGACCTCATGATTCAACAACAGGAACTTAAAGTAATCTTTCTCTGTAGGACTTCAACAATCTTTCAAACCAAAGCTGTGCTGCTGTTCTTTTTTGAACAAAGATACTTTCTCCTGGGAACCTTCTTTTTCTGATTGCGCTGTCAAGACATTTACGTGTAACCGAGCCTGCAGAGTCTGGCATGTATGTTTTTGTTGGTTCTGTGCATTGTGTAGCATCGTAAATACACACCTGAATGCTCCAGACCAGCAAAATGCCAAACCTTTTACTTTAATGGAGCTGCTCACACTGTTAATTAAGTTAATCCTACATGGCTAGGGGCAAAGAGCTGCTACCTTGCCTCTTAACTCCTATAGAAGAAAGTAAGAGCGTCCTTGGTTTTCCACAGGACTCCTCAGACAGCTGCGAGAACTTCACGACTGTCCCAGAAAATACAAAAAAACAAGCATTTCAGTAACATTTGCCCAAAATGTGAGTCTTCAGTATGCAAATGATCAGCGTGGATCTTTTACTGCCTGTGCAACATAAACACACAACACAAACATGTCTAAGAACAGCGTGAGTGTGACACGAGCAGACTGCTGTGCTGTCTCTGCTTGTTAAACGTAATCACAGTCTGGTTTAAATTTAGCTCCTGCTTAATTACACAGCACACAAGACTCAAACCTCACAGTGCTATTCTGGCGCCCAAAAATATAAGAATGCTTGTGCTATTACAAGACATGTTTACTGTTGGCTGTGTGGAGCCCAAAGCATGGAGAGCTGCATCCACGTTTCAACGAGAGACAAAGCACCAACTGCTAACACATGACAGGAGGGCGCGATGTTTTATCTATCATCTTTTTATTCCAAATTATGTAAAAGCCTGTAAACTGAGCTGGAGCTGCAGCGGGCACAGCATCTGTCTTCATGTGGCTTTGAGTCGAGCTGCACAGCTTGACACAAAAGAAGAAATAAGATGAAGGCGGGAGGAGCAGAAGAGCTGTGACTCAACCAGAGATACTGTGTGTGTGTGTGTGTGTGTGTGTGTGTGTGTGTGTGTGTGTGTGTGTGTGTGTGTGTGTGTGTGTCACATACTCTAAACTACACAAAAAGAAAAAAAGATTTTGATCAAATAGCGTGTTCCTAACTCTGGCCTTCATCATTTTCATGCTCTGTATGAAGCAAACGCTCCCGCTCCTTTAAAACAAAGTATTTTTGGATGATTGTTTTTATTAGTCAGCACCGCCTGTTATTCACATCAATGTTAATGTGCAGGGCCAATATAAAAGGAAGCTAGAAAAAAGCCCTCAGCTCTCTAAACTTCAGCTTCGTGACACTTTATTAAATGAAAGGTCCCAGACAGAGGTGAGCACTGCCCTCTGGCCATCAGCCATGTTTACTTGATGCTCATGTGCCAAAATCTTATAGTACGAGTCGTATATTTGACAAAGATTAATACGATTAATAAGACAGCAAAAAACATAAAACATTTAAACGTTTAAAGATCATAAACATAAAACTGGGGAAAATAACCATGATTCTGATGATCATCTAAATATCCAATAAATCAGATCACCTGACTCAGCTCTGTCTTTGAACCTCTCACTCGTGTTCTTGCTCTTCTTTTAGTCTAACAGATGCAAATAATTGTCATGCCTAAAAGAATCTCGTGTACAGTAACAGTCACACGCACTGATCCATGAAAGCCAAGAGAAACACAGCAGGACTGCTGAGCACGCTCACTGAAGCACCGAACTACACTCGGTCCTGCCCATCCCTAGCTTTAGGGATCGTAGTCCACTACAGCGTCAGAGAAACACCCACTCAGGACATGTCACACCAACAGGCTTTGTTCTCGTCGTCTCTCTGCCTTCCATCTTTTGTTTTCCCTTTTCTCCCCAACTGATGTCTCCTTTTATCTCCGCTCGCTTCCCTTTAAAAGGTGTCTTCCCCGCTTATATTTCCTACACACTAATTCCTCCAGACTGTCTGTGTTGCACCACTGTGCTGCTGCCCTCCCCCTCTCTCAGAGATGGTTTGAGGTCAACCGGCTCACGTGTCCTCATCTCCTGCTACAGCATGTGGGCTAGAAATTCCATCATCCCACCGTTTCAAATTGCATGTTTCCTGGCTCTGAAAGAGCGGCTGCACACACAGTCTGCCTCCTGCAAAAAAAGACCACTTACACACACACCCTTGTTATTCACTTCCATGCACACACTCGCCCATGCGAACACACAAAACTGAGTAGGCATTATATAAGCAACAACCTGCTAGTGTGAAGGCAGAAAGCAATGAAGTCATTTCTGAGACATGGCACATATCATTATTGAGAAAAGACTTCAAAGTGATGAGCTGACTCTGCTCACAGTCCTACGTCCACGGTCAGCCATTTGTTTACTCGGCTAGTTAAGCCATCATGTAAGAATCAGGTTTGTTCCTGCTAACTGACGGACTAGACAACAAGAAAGAAGGAAAAGTGACATGTTTGCATATCACTGTACACAGAAATACAAACAAAATACGATGCAAATCTTTTTCAACCTACATTTATTTGAATACACAACACAGACAACATATCTAATGTTCAAACTGATAAACTTTATTACTGGTTTGCAAATCTTCACTCATTTTGACTTTGATGCCTGCAACACGACCCAAAGAGCTGGGACAGGGGGATGCTGACCACTGTGGTATATCAGCTTTCCTGTTAACCACACTGGGAACTGAGGACACTAATTGTTGAAGCAGTGTAGGTGAATTCTTTCCCATTCCTGCTTGATGTACAGCTTCAGTTGCTCAACAGTCCAGGGTCTCTGTCGGCGTATATTGCACTTCATAATGCGCCACACACGGGAGGCAGGTTAGGCTGCTCTTTCACTACGAAGCCACGCTGCTGTAACACATGCAGAATGTGGCTTTGCACGGTCCTGCTGAAAGAAGCAGGGATGTCCCTGAAGAAGACAACGCTTGGATGGCAGCATGTGTTGCTCCAACGCCTGTATGTGCCTTTCAGCATTAGTGGTGCCTTCACAGATGTGCAAGTTACCCAAGCCATGGGCACTAACACGCCCCCATACCATCACAGATGCTGGCTTTTCAACTTTGCACTGATAACAATGCGGACGGTCCTTTTGCTCTTTGGCCTGGAGGACACGACGGCCATGATTTCCAAAACCTATTTGAAATGTGGACTCGTCAGACCACGGCACACGTTTCCATCTCAGATGAGCTCGGGGCCCAGAGAAGCCGGTGGCGTTTCTGGGTGTTGTTGATAAATGGCTTTCGCTTTGCATGGTAGAGTTTTAACTTGCGCTTGTAGATGTAGAACTGTGTTAACTGACGATGGTTTTCTGAAGTATTCCTGAGCCCACGTGGTGATCTCCATGTCAGAATGATGTCGGCTCTTAATGCAGTGCCGCCTGAGCGATCGAAGGTCACGGCCATCCAGTGTTGGCATTCGGCCTTGACGTGCACAGATTTCTCCAGATTCTCTCGATCTGTTGATCGTATTTTGGACAGTAGATGATGAAATCCATAGATTCCTTCAAATTGCACGTTGAGAAACGTTGTTCTCAAACTGCTGGACTATTTGCCCACACAGTTGCTCACAAAGTGGTGAAGCCCTCCTCGCCCCATCCTTGCTTGTGAACGACGGAGCCTTTTGGGGATGCTCATTTATACCCAATCAGGACAAACACCTGACTCCAATTAACCCGTTCAACTTTCCCAGTCTTTTTTGGAACGTGTTGCAGGCATCAAATTCAAAACGAGTGAAGATTTGGACAACAACTACAAAGTTTGAACATGAGACATCTTGTCTTTGTAGTGTATTCAAATACATATAGGTTGAAAAGGATTTGAAAATCATTGTGTCACATGTATACAATGTCCCAACTTGGGGCTGTAACATCACCATGGAACAGTTTGTTCAGTGTTGACAGAAACAAGTCAGGCAGGATTACTTTTTGTAGCCTTTTATAACTAAAATGAACCAGCTTGCTTTTCATATAAGCTCATTATAAGCTTGTATTTGTGCGTATGTTGTAGTAATCTCTTACACACTTGACAACACTCATATCAGTGTCCGTATGCAGCATTTAGGACCTTTCAGAGTTCCAGAGTTATGGAAAATCAGGCACCGTCATTCTTTCTGTAATGTACTGACAAAATACTGGACAGTGTGTTTAACACAGCGCTGTGCACAGTCTGTCCACTCTGGTTCTAGTCGGTGCTCAGTGTTCATTTACTACCCAACTCTTATATCATTCTTGCTTCTGCACTGAGGACTTCACTGCTTTGTCTTGTCATCAAGAAAAACATTCATTTTGAAATTACTTTCAAGCACATGATTTTCTTCTTACACGTTCTTAAATCTTTCTAGTAAAATGTAAACATTTTGTATTGTTGTTTATGTAAATATGCTAATGCTTACTGTGAGGATATCAACTGACATTTAGTCTCAAGACATCCACACAGGTCAGGATTTACTCGACTAACTACTCTACATACCTGCACATGTATGTACACTGCTCAGAGAACTTAAAGGAACACTTTAAGTTCGCATCATTTGATGGAAATAATAATTATCAAAAAAAGAAGGGGGGTATCATCATCTTCCTGCATGAGGCCAGGCATTGCAGGGCCCACTGCACCACCTAATGGCAGTCAGAGTTACCGTTGCCTATCCTGTTACATGCAGCACCACACTCTCCCCAGCGTTTGTTAATTTCATTAATACCAAAGCACCTGAAAGTGATTAACCCCCCCTCTGCTGACCAGATCAACGTCCCAGGAGTTCAACTGACTTGATGCTGCGCTCTGATGTTTTTGAGCAGTGTCGTTTCTCCACACCCTGTGATTGAACATTATGTTTTGCATAACACTTGACACCTCTATGGGTTTTAGCACATCATCACAGTACCATCACAGGACCCAGTTCCACTGAGAGTAAATAAATGACACTGAGTTATGACCCAGTCCTAACTGTAACGGCTGATAAGAGTCACTGATTAGGGTTTGTGTTGGTACAAAGCTTTAACAGAGTGCAGAACAGCATCCAATCAGAGTTCACCAAAGCCTTATCACCACTGCTACCACAGTTCAACAGGGTCTGTGATTGTGTGTGTTCATTCATCGTAATCCTTGTCAGTTAGTATTCAGACACATGGCTGCTAGCAGTGAGTGACCATGCAAATCATCTACACCTTATCTGTATCTCTTTGCAAATGCCCATAAATAAGGACCATACACTGTTGTAGTTGAGGTTATGAGCCTCAGCCAGTCACTGTGTTCCCCTTCGCCCTGTACTTCCAACTGAAACAACACCACAGCCTGTCTCGGTCAGCACAGGCCTCAAAATGTTGTCACAATATACTGTCTCTACTGAAGCAAGGTGCCAGCACCCACAGCAGCAGTACATGGCAGTAGTAATGGCACAGCACTATATCCAGTGACACAGCACAAGCTCAAAAGTACCACAGGAACAGTTTTCCCTGGAAAGTTTCATTAAAAATTATAAAATAATACTGTCACAAAGAAAAGGTGAAAATATTTTACCTGGGATGTTATCTCTAAACTTAGCTTAAAGCCCAGCACGAAGTGTCCCAGCAAAACTTGCTGGAGTCATTTCAATTTCACATCACCAGCTGCTAGCATCTCCTGCTTCGTGGCTTAGTTGCACTCGATGGTGTGTTTCTTTCTGCTTCAAGTGGCAAAACAAGCGTATTGTTTCCACCTTCAGCAGGAATAACTTTCTTGCATGTTTTCCAAAGTTGTACGCATTGTTGGAGGTTGTTGATGTAGTTCCCTGTTCAGGTACCAAATCACCATCTGAGGCTGATGTGTGGCTCTCGCTCTCAGACATGCCCGGCCCTTTAGTAAACACACTGGCATTGCCATAGCAATCATATCACAATATGACACTTTCTACTGCTATTATCATGGACAATACGATGTGACCTAGGGCGGACAGCACCAAAGGAAAGCTTGCAGCATTACTAGGACTAGAAGGTGTTTATACCATGACAGCAGTGGCAGCCAGTGTTCAGGGTTGCAGTTTAATAACTGAGCAAAGAAAATCAACCAAAGCCTGTGCGTAAAGTACACCATGGAAGTTGCAAACAAATTTTAAAAAGTGCACAATGAAATAGTGGCAGAGGCACTACTGCTGCAAGCAAGATTACACACAGAACCTGTGGTGTTGCTACATCCCTGCAGTGCCAGCATTAACAGTAGTAGTGATGACAGTGACCACAGCAAATGAACACTGAGCCAAGCTGATGAGCCAAACTGTGATTTATCTCTGTCTAAATGTGAAATGGGTTTTCTGTGCAGACACCCTGACAGCTGTCTCTCTCTCCATCATGCTAAAGCTGTATCAGATGTGCAAATAGTGTTCTCCACGGGCTTTAATGCAACTCGAGTTGCAACTGTAGAATTCTGCAACCGTCAGTGGTGAGAGTTGGAACAGCATCACCAGACATGTTGATTTATGCAGAACGCCTTCAGACAGCACACTCCCACCACATTTCATCACATTCTTCTATCTGATGGAAAAACATCGCTGTCAAGTTTGAATAATTCAAATCATTCTCTGGGGCTGATTTAAATAAATAACAGGTAGGAAATGAGGCAAAAACATAAACAGTTTGAGGTTTTAGGCTAAATGCTGGATTATATTTTGTACACAATCAAGTAGAACAACACTACACAAATGAGGTTAGACTAAAATGTACAATTCTATCAATTAGCAAATGAAAAGTTAGAAATCAATCTTTGACTTTCTCTAGAACTTTTCCATACGGAAAAAAACATTTTCCATGATGACTTTTAATATTTAAAACAGGTTTTTACAGTACTGTGGCATTGATATGTGTGCTGACACAGCCTACAGTCCACAGATAACCCTGCCTCCTCTCACTGTCAGTGCTGTCAGTGCTGTCAGTGCTGTCAGGCAGCTGAATAGTGTTGTGTTATTGTGTTGGAAAATGTGAAGTTTGGAGCTGTCATGAGTCCCAACCCAAAGAGGATAAAGAAAGCAAGCGTGTGAGACACAAGCGAGCTGATATGAGAGTGCTTCTAGGAAACTGCAGAGTGCTAACACCTCTAATTTAGCAAACAGCAGAGAGACATGCAAAGCTGTGACAAGAACTGGACAGCTCGCATTTTAGCATCACCTTGAAAAACAGCCCAGTACATCATCACTGTTAAGTGGGGATGGGGATGGATAAGAATTTAGAGATTCCAATTCCATTATGGATATCACTTATCGATTCTCATTGGCTCCGCTTTGAGAGTCGCCCCATCACCAAGCAGCGTATCAAAGACATTACATTGCATTCTGAGGTGGGAATCACCATACATCCCACGATACGATATTATCACAACACTTAACGCACGATACGATATTATCACAATACTTAACGCACGATACAATATTATCACAACACTTAACGCACGATACGATATTATCACAACACTTAACGCACGATACAATATTATCACAACACTTAACGCACGATACAATATTATCACAACACTTAACGCACGATACGATATTATCACAATACTTAACGCACGATACGATATTATCACAATACTTAACACACGATACGATATTATCACAATACTTAACACACGATACGATATTATCACAATACTTAACACACGATACGATATTATCACAACACTTAACGCACGATACGATATTATCACAATACTTAACGCACGATACGATATTATCACAACACTTAACACACGATACGATATTATCACAACACTTAACACACGATACGATATTATCACAACACTTAACACACGATACAATATTATCACAACACTTAACGCACGATACAATATTATCACAACACTTAACGCACGATACGATATTATTGCAATTTTTTAAAAATATATTGCAATATTCAGATTCTGTACATAAAGGTAAACTTTATCAATATTCATTTTTATCTAATATCAAAGTCTCACACTCAGTCTTTCTCTCATTTCAGTTTTATTGTTGACAAACTGAACGGTTTGTATTACAGTCTAGTCCAACTTAACTGAATGCAACCATCTGGTACAATTACAGCTATTCTGAACTATGCAATATGAAAACTATGCAGCCCCTTCAGCAACTGAAGAATTTGAAAGTAAATTAAAACAAAATCTAATTTTACGTTAAATAAAAAAGTTTTAAACGTAATTAAAATAAAACATGTCTTAAATTAAAATAAGTAAACTGTCATGTTTATTGCTGCCAAAAAAAAAGTTAAACACATTTGGACAGTGTCAGGATTGTTGCTCAGAAAAAGGATCAACGTGCTCTGAAGTCAGAGCACCAAAACCTTTTTTGTAACAAAATATCGATTTCTGCTGTTCCTGTATCGATACATTATTAGTAGAGCTGGGCGATAGAACGATAACGATATGTATCGCGATATAACTTTTACTCGATAGAGAAATTAAGCTATCGCGATAGACCTCGCTGCTCTTGTCCTCAAAAAAAAAAAAAAAAAAAAAAAAAAAAAGGTCAGCCAATCCAAATTAAGTAGCGCAGAGCCGAACCAATCACAGCCGCAGCGTCACGTCGCGTGACTTGTTACGTACAGCACAAGTGCCAAGCCGCACGTGTGTTTGTTTGGGAAGCAGTCAGCGGGTAATGGAGCCAGCGCGTAATGGAGGAAATGAGTGTGCCGACTAGAAAAATCAACCGAGCGTGACCGAAGAGAAAACAGATGATGGTTCCAACGCCGGAGAGATTGTCGAACGGAAGAGCCAAAGAAGCTCCGTAGTGTGAAGGTATTTCGGCTATTTCAAGTCTGACAAAAAACAGAGTAGCGTGCACTGTAAATTGTGCCGAAAGCAAGTCTGGAAATACAATAAACTGGTGCATGCGTCACACTGTGCGCCACGTTATTGTTTCGGTGAAATGAATTTCTACAATACTGTTAATTCTACTCTCTGCAGTGTTTAAATGCTTACATATACACACAGTTACTGTCCCTCCACACATACGACTCGGTTCTGCTTCTATGCCCCAGCTTTGTTTACTTTTTCCCACCGAGGCTTCTAGACTTCTGATTGGCCAACATTTCTGCACGGTTAGGAATCTAGCGCCACCTGCTGCTTTGGCATGTTCATAGCAGCGTTTTCCTTCATTTCTGCCTTTATGTGTGGACGGGATTATTTTTAAAACGAAAACGGAAAATCTCCGTTTTCAAAAATACCCGTGTACGTGTGGACGTAGCCTCAGTCTCTGACTGGAAGCGCTAATTCATCATTCGGCTTTTGTCAGACTGAAGTAACTGTTAAAACTGTTTGAAAAGCTCAGCTATACAACAAGGAGAGATTGAGAATTTCCTTTTAGTTCTCAGTTTCTTTGATATTGACAAAAGTTAGTCAGTTTTGTCTGTTCTTCTGTAAAACAAACTAAGATTTATTTTTAGAATTAATATTTTGTTTCTAAGTGGAATTGACAATTTAGTCTGTTTTGTTTGTTCTATTTTGAAACTTAAACGCTTTAGCGGCTGCCTTTTGTGTAGTTTGCAATATTTGCCTTTATCTATCTGAAAAAGTCTCATGTTCCTTAAGTACATCTACCCTGTTGAACTTATTATGGGAAATAAATATTTAAATAAAAACAAGCTGCTGATTATTTCACATTTTACTTGTGAGCAACGGCACATTTAAATCTTACAAATATAGTTATTTGGCTCATATCGTGATAGATATCGTTATCGCCTGAAATGAAAAAAACATATCGTGATATGAAAAAATCTCATATCGCCCAGCTCTAATTATTAGCAAACAAAATATCACGATACTACACAGTATCGATTTTCCCCCACCCCTAGTGATGACCCATAAATTAAAAAACACAGAACACTGTAAGAGCAGCACAGTAATGGCAGAGCTATGCAGTGTGTGTGTGTGTGTGTGTGTGTGTGTGTGTGCGTGTGCGCATGCATGCGTGCGTGTCTTTGGCAGCCGCACAGACATCTGCTGTGAAGGTCAAGTTTCAGTCTGTATGGAACCAATCAATGAAGCCAACGCTAGAACACCCCTCCCTTTCATCTGCTACACTGGGACACACATGGCCAGAAAGCAAGCATTCACAGGCCAAGTATGATAATGCACACGTACAGACACAAAGTTATCACGGATACACAAGCTGACCACAAACACACAGCCGCACTTTTACTCAGCAGGTCTCTGAAACCTACACATTTACTGGAAAACGCATCTCAGAAGCCATTAAACACACAACTGAAGGCAAACAGGCAGGCTTAACACACACAGACCGACACACGTGTGGAGAAGGAACCTTGCCCTAGATTCTCAAGGAACACTCTCATGTTACATCTCCGGTCTAACTGGGCTTTGTAGCACAGCAGTCTCTCAGCCCTGCAGGGACAATACATCACACTCGTGCAGGCTGCGGGCATACTATTGTTTGGAGATTTCTCCTGCTCTGTGTGCAAAATGTGCAAAAAGTTTAGAAAGCAAACAAGACTGAACAACTATTGAAGAGTTAAAAGAAGCTGTAAATTCTGATTGGACACATCACCACGGGCCGTTAAAGGGAAAGCACTCTTTGTTATTTTCTATTGTGTCAGTCTTCAATACGGCAGCATGTTAGGGTGAGTGCAGGTAGAGTGACACCAACAAAGATTCAACACTTCATCAACTATTTCCATTTTTTTCTCTTTACCATGACAAACAGAAAACACGTACACATTTAAAACTGTTTGTGCACGTGCACACACACACACACACACACACACACACACACACACACACACACACACACACACACACACACACACACACACGGAGCTTAAAAAAAGAAGTTGAGCTTAAGGCTGCTTTTTAGCAGTAGTGTTGTCTTTCAGAGAGGATGTAACAATGTGACAGCACACCCTCCACATGCACACACACACAGACAAACACACACACACATGACAGTGTGCAGAGTATTTACATATCATGCATCTAGTTCACTGGAATAGTATTTGCTTCATTCAGTCTTCACAGCGTAATACAGAATACAAAATGTTCTGAAATAACTCTTACAGTACCCAAGACATGGAACCAAGCGTGAGCTCAACTGAAGAGTAAAAAGTTGAGAATATGTGAAAATCTAAATATGATCCAATAAGGAGCTCGTTTAATCAATCCATGAAAACTCATTTGTTAACTATGATTCTGTTTGAATACATTATCAAACTGTCATGCTGCAGATCACAGAAACTGAACAAAGAGCTCAGGTTTCATTGATGCACGTTTTACACCATTAATCATTTTGCTGTTTTAAATCACCTCTCTCTCCATTCACAATCTTCATCAACATGAACAACACCACTACTACAGACAAGTGTGTGTGTTGCTCAGAATCACCTCCAGCACTGTTTTCCTCAAAGGTGTGTCAGTGTAGAACTGTAGTCCAGTCACTTCTCTTTTCTCTGCTTGCCAACACTACAAAAGAAATGAAGCGGGCCTTGTGTGTGGGCAGGCATTTGGAGTCCACATGTGTCTTTTCTTTCAAGTGTGAGTGCTAGCACAGGGGGCCAGGCTGACGTACACACTGACAGGACAGTGGAAAGAAGCCTGGCTGCATGGCCGCCAGAACAAAGACTACTTGTCTGACAAGCTTTACTGCTTTGTGACTGCGACACTGTCTGACTGCTCAAACAGGGAAATACTAATCGTGTACTATCGAGTATATAGCTACTGGGGCTATAGGCAACTTGGGTACACATCTGGATTATATTCCTGTTTATTTTGACATATCTTACACTCATTCTCTATTCAGAGAGACAGACGTCTGTCGGAGCTGCAGCTGCTGCATTAAATGAAGATATTACTCTTAACCGACTGGTATTTCTAGAGCAGACTGTTATCCAATTCAAATTTCACTGCACAACTAAAATATGCCATAATAACTCACAGGATTTTAGCCCATGAGCAGCACAAAAGTTAAAAAGAAAAAGAGCAGCACTGAAGACATCTGTGAAAATGTGACAATAATCAGGCAAAGGATTCATTGTAACAGCTCATGTAAGTGATTAATCATTAAAAGTATCTTCTGACTGTTGATTTCACAAAACAGGCAGCAGAGCTCTGAGCTGCTGGTGATGCTGCTGCATTTATAAAGGCACAGTTTTCTTGAATTTCATAAATCCAAAATAAATCAATATTGTCGCCTGCATGTGGGGATAGTACTGTTTGCTGCTTTGATGAAGAAAGAAAGAGCCGACCAGCATTCAGCCTGCTGCTGATGATGATGATGATAATGAGCTCTTCTTTGGGAGGGAATATTTTCTCTCTCAGGAAACAAGAGTTAACTTGTTTAATTGCAATTCACATTCCAGCTGAGACACGTCAAATACAGGAGCTACTGAAGCAGTTTTCAAGGCTAATCACACAGCAGTGTTCAGGGGCGGTGGTGGGGCCTACTTAATTAAAAATACTGCTCTCCATTCATAAAGGTGACATTACATAAGTGTAACTGAAGCACAACCATTCAGGTTTCACAAACTGAAACCATCCCAAAGCAAGCTTATATTAAACTCAGTGTTTTAATAATCACTTTGTACTGTAACAGCTTATAACAATCAAAGAACTGTACAATGAACTCTTCACAGGCAGGTCTCCAAATATTATTTCCAGCATGTTAATGTTTTTTAATCTAAGACCAATTTATTTCAGCTCTAAATGTCCAAAATAGTAAGATATAGAGTACTGAGGTCCAGCCTGGTATCTTCTAATGATCAGTCCTACATAGGGATGGGTACCGGTGTCCGGTGCCATGACGGCACCGGTTCTGACATAAACGGTAGTAACCAGACTGAAAAGCAGCGCACATTTCGGTGGTTTATTTCGGTGCTTTTTTTTTCCTGAGCTGTGATACACTTTAGATTCTAGCCAATCATTTTACGTTTCCGAGGATAGTAGGCGGGTCCAGGTACGTACGTTCTTTTAGAGCAGAGCTACAGATTAAAAATGCCCAAGGCGAAGCGGTCAAAAGTCTGGCTGTACTTCACAGCAAAAGATGCAAACTCAGCAGCAACAAGTGCTTTAAGCTGATACTGTGATACTGTCAAAGGAGGTAACACCTCGAATCCGATGAAACACCTGGCGACGCATAGCGTTTTTTTTAAAAGCCCAGAAATGCGCCGTATTTGATAGCTTGCTGCGAGACCTCACACCGTGCACATCTACTGCGGGTGTGGTGCCTGTTATCGGACCCGGAGTTAGCAACATCCCCCAAAAACCCGAAGAGGAGAGTCCTGGCCCCTAGCCCTGCCAGTGTAGCAGGAATGATGAAGATGATGATGCAGCAGCAGCCGTTCTTCTCTGCGTGAGGAGCTTAATGTTGTTCGTGTGTAATTTACGTTGAGTAGGCTAACAGGAAGATGGTGAAGGACCTCAGCCATCCCAACAACAGACTGTTCTCTCTGCTGAGGTCAGGAAAGCGATTCCGCTCCCTGAAGACCAACACAGAGAGACTGAGGAGGAGCTTCTTCCCGCAGGCGATACGGTCTCTCAATCACACCACCACACAGTACTGACCCACACATACAGTTCTTACACACACACTGGACTTTCTGGACTTTGGTTTTGCACAACACTGGTCACTATATTCTTCATTTCCAGTTAATACTTGTACAGCTGCTGTTATTGTGTATATATTTATTTATATTTAGATTTCTTCATACATTCTTATATAGTTCTATATTGTGTATTTTGTTGTACAGTTATTTTATTTTCAACTTTAATTTATATATTTTATCTTTATCTTATTCTTCCCAGTTAAATTTACCCTTCATTCTAATTTGTGTTGTACAGTTATTTCATTTTTAACCTTAATTTATATTTTATTCCTTCCTAGTTAAATTTACCCTTTTTAATTTTTCATATTTATTTCCTATCTTATTCATAGCCTTTCCTTTTTTGTTCTCTTTAGGTCACGAGCAGTTGTCCAAGCATTTCACTACATATCGTACTGTGTATGACTGTGTACGTGACAAATAAAATTTGAATTTGAATTTAACCACGTTATTA
This sequence comes from Mchenga conophoros, assembly GCF_057382185.1. Taxonomy (NCBI): domain Eukaryota; kingdom Metazoa; phylum Chordata; class Actinopteri; order Cichliformes; family Cichlidae; genus Mchenga; species Mchenga conophoros. The sequence continues at coordinate 2,037,157 of NC_140533.1, forward strand.
CATTAATGCATGTAAGGTGAACTAGCAAACATCATCATAGCTACATGCGGCTGTCTTCTTGTTTGATGGCAGATACTCCCTTCACCCTGGCTAAAAAGGCTAAAATGACCAAAGAAAAAGTGGAAAACAGTTAAACATGAGAGGTTTTTGGACAAAGTTTGTGTTTTTTCCATTGTTTAAGCTTCCAGCCAAGAGTGATACCATATATGCCCCATAGCTGCAGAAAAGGCTAACATTGTTATCTTTTTACAAAAAAACAGCTGAACATGAGAGGTTTTTGGACCAATTTTGTGTTCTCCATTCTTTAAGCACCGTTTGAGCACCGGCACCGTTTCAAAAGTACCGGTTTGGTACTGGTATCGGATAAAACCTAAACGATACCCATCCCTAGTCCTACATGTGAATGATGGTGAAGCTGACCTCATGGCTGATTCTCAGTCGTTATGTATATTCAGCTGAGACTGAAGGAGTCACCTGGATGAGTGACGAAAGGTTGGTCTCACTGAAAACTCCACGTCCAGATGAACAGGATCAACTTTTTGGGGATTCTACATGTGAGTCTGTTTTTTTATGCAGCATGACGGCAGCTCGAGGCTCTAGATGACGAAGCATTATTAGTCCTGTATGAAAATGTCACTTTGGCTTCACGTGTCCTTCTTTCTTCATGATTCTTTCCACCCTGACATGACTCCCAGATCCAGATGCATGACGCATCCCCACAGCAGATACTCCACGTTCATGGATCATGGTCTTCAGGTTGTACGCCTCTCCTTCTTTCTCCAAACATAAGCAGCATTTCTGTGAGCTCCATACTCATCTCATCGAAATTGGAAGTTATCCTTTAGTTTGAACTTGATTTTATCATAAAGTTAAAGCATATCATTAAACAGCAGTGGTTTTTGCTATGGCTCAATAGAAAAGGACCGTTTTCGGGGGGATAAGATGAAAAGCAAAGATCAACGAGAGATCAAGGACAAAACAAAACCGTGTCCATCCGATGCTGAGCACAAAAGCCAGATCTCTGCTGTTCTCTTGAACCAAGCAACAGCAGCATGTACAGAATTAAATACAGAGGAACAGCAATGTTTCTTATGTTTATTTACTTGACTGCAAACTGTGGTCACAGTGAGCTGACATGCTTTCCCTCTCTCGCTCACTCACTCATTTACTTTCACTGTCATGATATTCAGGCAGGAGCCTGAGAAGCTGAAAGGACGGTGTGACATTGCTGTTAAGCTTTACTACGCTCGAGTATAGCGCGGGATATGGATTCATAATTTCACACTGGTACTGGATCAGTACGCATTATCAGCAGAGACCCACAGCCAAAGATCCGGATCAGGTCTGACCTGGATCAGGCTGGATCCCAGCTCTGATTCCATCAAGACAAAATGAAACAGGATTTTAAGTGGACAGCATATTAAACTTTGTTAAACTCAGTTTAAACTCACATGTCAGTCTTCACGTTCACATGATACACTCTCTGTCAGGTCACAAGCTAACGGTGTAATTCTTGGGTAGCTATGCTGGGAGAGACCCTGAAGCTCTGAAGCTTCAGGGAGAATTACTGTGAGGCTTACACTTCACCCACTGGCTTTGCTACCTGGCAAACACAACAGGAGCAGACACATCACAGTCACAAAGACTCCATCAGACACACTCAACTATCTCAGAAGTTACTCTCAGCTTTATGGCACGAAACAGAGCTGGGAGAGCGCTTCACTGTTGTTGACTTTTGTTTGTTTCTTTTTGTGTTTCTCTGACATCTTTGCAACATAATAACACATCACTGTTCCAGTATAAGGACTAGTAACATTAGATGTCTTACAACCTTGCATTGCTATGTCTTAGTTTAAGAATGCATTTCAAATAAACAGAAGCAGTTCAATACTGATGTGGACATCAGTGCCAATATTGGGTCACCGAGTCATTTGGTTTAGTGCTTATGGACACAGCAGCAGAGAAGAAAGTGGCATTAGCACTACGCCATCTGGAAAGAGTTAGCTAGCTGCTGAACGAAGAGAACAGAATGAACAGAAGGCAGCAAAGGCAAAAACAAGCTCTTTAACGTTTCGACTGCACTCTTAGTGAAACGGAGATGAAGCTCTGCTTTGAAAGCACTACACACTCAAATACACGGCCCTTCACTTTGTTTTGGGGTTTTTCTTGGAAGAAAAAGAGATGTTTCTATGTCTGTATTGCACAGGCAGAGTGAAGCTGGACTCCACAGGGGAGCCATGCTTTCTCCAGTCAACAGTCGTTCCACCGTTTCACTCTCACAGTGCTGTAAACCTTAACATAAGTGCACAAGCGTACTCTGATCTCCTCCGCATGATGTTCAGTGCACGACTCTGCTGAACTATGTTAAAGATCACTCATTAGGGAGCAGTATCCCTGCATTTCAGTGTGTCTTCACTAGAAGCTGCTCAGCTGCACTAAAATAATTGTTGCATGTGTAAAATGTCTGCATTGCATTACAGGACTGTTAGCTTTTAATTGTGCAAATGTCATGGACACCACTGTATTATATTGCACATATTCTATCAGATGGTAGAGCAGTGATTAGTACTGTGTGGTCAATGAACATCTCTGTCTGAAATCAACTGAAGACGCTACAGTTGGAAAGGATACAGTGTGTTCAGATCCTTTGTAGATCTTTGTTGTCTTGTGCTCTGTGCCTCTGCTGTAAGCTGGCACTGAAGGAGTTAAGCTCTGTGCAGCGGGTGAACTCAAAGAAACTGCCGTTCACGTGGCTAAGCCGCTGTTGCTATGGGAGAGAGGCCAGACAGAGGAGAAAGAAACCCCTCTCTCTCACATTCCCATTTTCTCTCTCACGTTCCCTTTCCCTCCTCCTCTGCTCTCGTTCCCTCTCTTCCAGAGAGCCTGGCTGGCTACAGAACCAAACGGCTAATGAGAGTACACAGCTCTCTCTACTCTGTCCCTTCATTTTTCAAATAACAGCCGCTCGCTCCTTTCTTACAGCTCTCTGTAACATCATCTCTCTCTCCTCCGTCCCTCACTCTGTCTCTCTGAATGCCAGCTAGTGAGTCATGCACCAACAGCAGAGGGCCAGGCTCAGCGTACCAGTGTGTACATCTATCAGTTTATTTTCAGGTCCAAATCAAGGAGCTTGTGATCAGAAACATTTCAGCAGCTTACCACAGCCGCTGAAATGTTCACATTTTTCAAAAATACAAACAGATTCATTGCTGAAGAACATGAAGCACAATATGAGTTCAGAAACATGAAGTGTCGCTGCTTCTAAAGAACTAAGAATCGGGAGTCTGGTTCAGCCAATAGCTGATATCAGCCTGTGATTCAAGTATCACACTGTGGTGTACGTGAAAACAGCTGTTTTACCCACTGCTGCACCACCTAATAGAAGAAATCACATTCTATTCACCACCTCTCCCCTACACTCACACACATACATTCATATCTTTTAATGCTACTGACCGTCTGTCATTGGCTCTTTACTGCAAGCATACCTGCTGCTGTTGGTCATGTGCCATACTGTCTGTGTACACAGGCTCTTTTTGAAGACAGACAAACAGTATTTTGATTCTCCTGCACGTCCTGTGCATGCAGCCAACTGTCTTTGACTCTAAATGAAAACAGCAAACGGCAACATCCATAAATGAGATCGTCCAAATGACCTGCACTGTCCCTTTAGTCAGTGCTGCACATATTACACATAACTGTGCATAGGGCTGTTCGATATAACCATATATATCTGATGACGATATAAAAACATCTATCGTTTCATAAACTGTTTACAGCAATATGTTTTCAGTGGCTGTATTCATTAGTTAAAGTTCTCTCTCTTATATTTAATATAACCACACTACGGACGGACAAGCACCTGTTTTTATGCGTTGTCGTTAGCAACAACGACGGTAACACCATCGCGTGTCCGCTTGTTTATTTTCTACATAAACCTTTCACAATAAAGCTCAAGATCCTGTTGAGACTTTTCAAAATAAACTGAATCACGTGAAAGATGCAGATTATTTACGGATGAGAAGTAAAAAAGACGCCAGGTGCTAAAAAATAAAGCTCAGACTCAAACGTTAGAACAGGCTTTTCCCCGCAGCACGCCGTGTAATAAATACTCACAAAGAAAACGGCGCCGTTACAACTTATGTCTAAAGATGTATCTCCAAAAGTTAATTCTGTTCATCTGGACGAAGTGACGTCTTCAGTCTCAGCTGACTGCAGGTTCCAATCTTATAAACAGGACATGTGCATAATGACTGAAACCAGCCCACTGAAGGAACAATGGGCTGGGAGGTCAGTTCCTTAATCTTAATTATGCAAATTCTCATGACCACTGATCAATGACCACTGATCAATGACCATGAGTCCCATTGACAGAGAGTTGGGGAATGGCTGCCTTTGATTTAGTTACCTGGATGATTGAGCAAGCATCAAGATTAAAAATGTATCGTTTCATACGTCGGTTAAAACACTCGACTCCAGCTACACGACGCGCAGCTGGAAACACTTCACGCAAGTCGAGCTGCCCGAGATTCACAGACTTTACAGAAAATGTTACATTTTTGTGATTTATATGGTTATCGGACGATAGATGTCTTGTATCGGGATATGAGATTCTGGTCATATTGCACAGCCCTAGGTGTGCAGAAATCTTTTTGAGCTATTTGATCAAACAGACGGACAGAGGTAAGAGACAAAGAACCGACAGTGGGTTTTGCATTTCCTGCTATAACGTCATTCAGTGGTTAGCATTCAAACTCATTTAATGGTCAAGCGATCAACTTAGATTACACCTCGTCTGCTGGACTATACGTTTATCGCCTGGAAACTGGATCTACACATACAGCTCGGAGGTAAACTGGAGTACAGCACATACAATAACTTCCATCTGGGTATACCCAGCAGTTAAACAAAGAAGTATTCGGTATACTCGTATCACAGCCGGGTCGAGGCAGGAGGAGGTTAACGTGCACCATTTATTCTCCACACTCTGTGCTACCCAAACAGAAGAAACTCAGGTAAAGACTAGGGCTGCCACGATTTGTCGACTAGTCACGATTACGTCGACTATCAAAATCGTCGACGACTGATTTAATAGTCGAGGCGTCGTTTGAAGCTTTGTAAGATCGCAAAAGACGCAGGAATAAGTAGCAGGATTTAAGAGTGTAATAACGGCCTGACACAGAAGATGGCAGCACTGCATGTACAAGGATGCCAGCTGCCGTTAAACCCCGAAGAAGAAGAAGAAGCTGTGTCCCAGAATTCATAGCGCAGCCCAGCTCAGTTTCCAACAATGGCGGCAGCTAGTTAGTTTTAATGTTACTCTTATTATTCTTTCTGGGTCACAAAATAAACGTTTAACATATTTTCAGGCGAGAATGTAGCTGTGTAAACATCAAATATCTGCTCAGTTTATCAAGACACCGCATATTTTCAAAAGCGCTCCGACGTTTTCGGAGACGTCTGTTACCCACTAGCTCGTTAGTTAGCCGGGGCAAGGCTCACCCAAATCGTTTTCAAACCCACTGCCGTCTGTCGCTACTCAGGTTAAATATATATGAGTCACTTAGATAACTTAAAATGTTATTGTTTGGCTTTTTTAATATTTTATTTGTTCCTGAGTAAATCGGTTTGGCTGAGATTAAAGTTACAGTTTTTACACAGCTGAATAAACATCAAGCAGACAGCTGATCATCAGAAGTGTGAGATGCTCGAGAATTTACTCCGGTGTCCTGTTATATTTTAGATAGCAAGGAGTTTATTAAACTTCACCGAAACAATCTGCAAATTTCATTAAAATTTAATAAACTATCATCTTGTCTTTATTTTTAGTTAGCACAGACCTGAAACACTTAAAGCTGTAAGCTAATGATAGTGATATAAGAGCAGATGCTGCTGGTGCAATAAGCTGTAGTTTTACGTCCAATGGATGATGATCTGATTAGTCGACTAATCGCAAAAATAATCGGTGACTAGTCGATTATCAAAATAATCGTTTGTGGCAGCCCTAGTAAAGACACACGTGGACGTTCATATACAACAATGAACAATTTAGAACACCAGAATTAACATAAGTGGACTTCATCAGTTAAATAGCTGAGATATAATTATTCCTTAATGGTGGCCTCCCAGCACACAGTGGAGTTTGCACCGTCAGATTAAGCTTTCATTTAAAAATCAACACTGCTGACGTCATCATCCTTGGACACAACCCTGCACTGCAACAAACACATCATGTGGTAGATACATGAAAAACAACTAATTCCACATAAGTAAAGAGAGCATCCAACACATAAAATATAACGGCAGCTTTTTAGAGATGTGATTATTATTGCAATGCTTCTTTAAGTCCAATAAGGGCACCGACCGGAGCCACAGGTGAAGCCAAAAGCAGACTCCATCAGACTAGATGCTCACCATATTATTAAAGGACTATCAGGAGAACATTAATCAGTAATATTAATGTTAGTATAAAGCACACCCCGCTCAGTACAGTGGATCCCCCTGCATGACAAAAACAATCACCAGAACAGACGTGACCAGCATCAGCCTGGCACGGTGCCCCAGTGGGTCTAAGCCATACTGGGAGCACGGTGAGCCCTACCAGGATTAGGCAGGCGATTAAGGTGTTACCTTATTGTTGTTTATAAAAACACATGGTAAGATTTAGAGAAATCAACGAGGTGGTGTGCTTCAGTAACCATGACAGCCAGCATCTATGGTGGTGGTAGTGACAAAACCATAATAGGAGATTTATATTGTTCATCACAGTCTTATCAGGTAGGAATGGTTGGTGTCTTTGCTCACAGAGAACAAAGTGTTCTGTTTAAAATTCATCTACTGAGGCTGCCGGCACGCCAGCTGTCACTCTATGCTTTGTAGTGTCCCACTGGCACAGAGCAACCACGTTTAATATAACGAATCAGTAGATGACAAGATTAAGTGAATTATGTTTCAGGGCCGACTGGTTTCAGCTAGGACAGAAGTCGGGCGCATTATGTAAGTTGAAGCTCACTGCTCACAGGTAGCAGACAAACAACACTCCACTCACCCTGTGCTCCAAAACTGAAGACGGCAGCAGAAGACAAGATGAACGCATGCGAGCCACAGTGCCTCCATCAATCCATGTGGGAGATGTTCCAAACTGAATGAGTACAACCTCCTCATTACTGGCTACACAAAAATAGCTTCGCTCACATTCTTTGGTAACAGTCTCGTTAGAGGGCCCAGCCAGTCTCCTGGTTGACTGACAGCAGCGTTCAAAAACACACAGAACAGCTCTGGGCTGGACTGAAATGAGTCTGAAGTGCGACACAAGTCATTTATTGAGTCGAGTTGCTTTTATGAGAGACATCCCATGGTGGCGTTGATCTATACTACTTATTTGGATCCCAGCTATATACAAATTGAAGAAACATTTTAGACATTAAGTCCAGTCAAACCATCTCAGTGTGTAGTATTGCATTACCTCTTTTATGCCAAATCAGCCAAGCGTGAGGACAGAGGTGCTGAAGCAGTCAGACGAGCTCAGGTTTACTCGCTCCTTATGCTTCCTCCCTACATGCTTTACTGAGACACTGACTTTGCTGTGGAAACCCCACAGGTCAGCTCACATGTTTTGATTTATCCGTGACATTGGCCTACACAGTGCATTATGTAGTTTGCTCAAAGCCGTCTACAGAAAAAGATCCTGACTAAACAAAGCTGTTCACGTAGCTGTTGATTCATGCCTACACTGAGAGCTTAGAAGGTTTTCCAAAGAGCTCGGCCACGCACTGTTATCCTCCAAAGGTAAGCCACTCACTGAGCTGTGATCCATTACTGAAGCCTTCCCACAGAGTGAAAACAGGGCATGAGGTTAGCTGATATGATGACAGTTTAATACTACTTTGCATTGTGTTTTGATTTAATTGAGTTGAATTATTTGGGGGATGATGATGTGAAATTCAACATGAGGCCAAAATGTAATAAAAACTACACAGTCTGTCTACACACAGAAATTAAATCATGTGAGTGGCTCATTTATTTTATGAAAAATTAAAATGACTGTCCTTTTTCTTTAGATGTATAATCATTTTCCAGCTCACCACTGTAACGTCGCTGCATCACTCATTACTCACTGTGTTGGGTTTTTAACACAGAAAACCAAAAGATGAGGCATTTACCTTATAGAGCAAACAGTCAGTGAGGAAGAGAAGCTTTAATGGAAGAAAGCAGCTCAGACGAACAACTGCAAGGTTTGGAGCGGGCGGATGACACCACCTGATGAAGGCGTAGACACTGATGATAGCAAGTGAGTCAATCTGCAGGACGATGCTTTGGGATCTTCCTTCTATAACTCAGTTATACATGCTCTGCTGTGAGAGCGGAGTACTGGAAGTTTCACTGCTCTGGCTGAAATATTACACAGTCAAAATCCTGATATGGGAGCTGTTTGGTGTGTCCGCCCTCGCACACTGTGCAGAGCACATCGTTCAACTGGACAGTGATTCGGAGAGCTTGGGAATTCTCCAGTAAGGCATGAGAGGTTAGTTATTGTTTAGCTTCATTAGTGCTTTCCTGCTGCACTTTGATGTATTTCTATTTTAAAATGTTGCCGTTAAATGAACTTTTGAGTATTTTCATGATACACAGCTTTACTGTTGCTTTGCCTTACCTCCTGACCATTACTTACACAGGGAAAAGAAATTAGTTTTACTTCTGGTCTGTCAAGAAAGTCCTTGAAAGTGCTCCAGTTCAATTTGTTTAAAAACTGTTTTGGAAACTTGAGCTTTTTTCTAGTTTGACCACATTATCTCAGTAACTAGATTACTTCTTACCACTACAAGCGAGAAAAAACAAAGCGAAGGAGATGGTACAGTGGCGATTTTTGTTCCTTCCACAGATGTTGATGATATTAGGATTCCCAATCATGCCATGATAAAAAAAAACTGTTATGGTTGCAGTGTGCCTGGGAAAAGAACAACTTAACCCCAGGATATATAGGGGTTAAATTACACCGTAATATTACATGAAATGCTCCTGATCGGATGTTGTGGACCTCTGCTCTGCCCACTGATTGTGCCACCTGGCCCTCTCGTTATGGTGCAGAGTCATTTCTTTGCAAATAAGACGGGTGGAATATCGTACACCCAACCTATTACAGGGAAAAGTCAACCACAGAGTATCAGACTGAAGCTTAGTGCAGCAGAGCACAGTGCACCTGACTCAAACACCCTCTCCAACAAGTCATCATTTAAAAAGTGCTCTACAAACCTTAGCATCAGTTAGCATTACTGCTACCTGATGCATTCTCTCATTTCAGTGCAGCTAGCCATCAATGAAGAATCACTTACTGCTTAATAGACAAAGTGAAAATGGACAGCCTTCCTTTGGTTTTAACATTAAATGTATTGCTGCAGCTAGGAACAATACACAAGGTTATAATACGTTTTAGCATTATACAGTTACACCATGCCACACTAAGAACAGAAGAACAGCCCACTGAGGTCTGACAAGGTCCTGCAGGAAGCTAGAGCAGCTGCTGACTAGAGGAGCCTAATATATTCCCAGGGATATCTAGGAAGCCCGAGAGCCTGTAGAAGACTTTGTGGCTGCTGTATGAAGCAATGAGGTTCAGTGTGTGTGTGTGTGTGTGTGTGTGTGTGTGTGTGTGTGTGTGTGTGTGTGTCTGACAGCAATGGGGGAAGGGTGCATCCAGCCATCCCAACTTGGCTTCAGATTACATTTTGTTTCCTTAGGCACCAGAAAACAAACCACTAACATTTGGTGGATCTCGTTACCGCGCTGCACAGACACCTCACAGCTTGGATGTCATATTGCAAAATGTAGCTCAATGCACTGATGCCAACCTAATAAATAAATATAACCATTCTACACATTTCATTTATTTACCTGATTGAACTGAAACGAATGCTATAACTAATGTGAGAAACGTAGTACTACAAGAATATCCTGAAGAATTTGCAGTACATTTAAAGTCTTAACTGTGCTCAGCTAACCTCCCAACAACATCGTTTTTCAGCTTTACATCCTGTGTGGCTCACGAAACAGACACAAGTGCTTCTTTTCTCCCAAATCTTTTTTTAACTATTCAATTATATAATGAAATTTAGAGTATTTGTCGACAGTTCTATGAGAGATTTTTACAGAGCATAAAAGAAATGAGTGCGCGGTGGTGAGAAGCTCGGCCTGAGATAATACAAAGCTTCTTCACAATATTAACAGAAATTTTACAATATTTTTTAACCATGTAACAAAATGAATTGAAGACCATGTGACTCATATGTACAGTCATGTGACTATAATTTGGACTGACCTGTTGAAGAACACATTTTAAGTGAAAACTGAAAAACAGACGAAGCACCGAACAACAATGCAAAGAACTCAAATCCATTGTGTCTTGTACAGAATGATATAGTATATGGGTCTATTTCATGTGGACTAAGCCTACATCTACACAAGAAGCTGACAGCATCTATTCTGCCACATTTATTCCCTCTGTTTCTAAACAATGTTGTTATTCACGACCCAACACACACACTCACACACACTGCAACACCCATGCATGGATTCTGTATGTGGAAGGTTCTTTTCCACTCACAGCCTGTTATTTTCTGCTGATTAGCCACACAGTGATGGACCGAAGGCTACAGCCTTAAAAACAAACTGGCACCAAAGGTTCTGTACACACACACACACACACACACACACACACACACACACACACACACACACACACACACACACACACTGGATTGTAATGAAAAACAAAAGCTCCTATAGGCAATGACCTGGCTGCCCTGCCCTTTCTATTCACTGTGAATCCAGATGAGTTTGTCAATTTTGTGTCTAATGTGCCAGAGTAGAGCTTTGCTGCTGAGCTTTGCCTTTTCTTTAAGCATGTGTCACTGTCTCTCAAGCAACTGAAAACTATGGGGGCCTATAATGCTGTTTAGACATTGTTTAATATGACTGCTTCACAGATGTTCAGCTCTCGGGTTAATATTTATCATTTTATATCAGTTCCATTTAAACCTGCTACCAGTTTGTGTTTCAGAGTGCTTGCAGAACCAATACTGGCTCAAATGCAGAGGAACTCACAAAAATCATCAATGGAGTAATTTATTTTCATTTTCTGAACTTTATTCTTTTTAAAAATCCTGCCAGAACCGAAGCAGAGCTAATTAAAATGACTTTAGGCTTCTCAGGTGGCAAACACCTAGTGACACTGCAAATAGATTAGGAAGTAACAAGAGCCTGACATGATATGACATGAGATGGAAAATAAACACACGTAGACTGAATCTAACCCTGCGGCTACTCATTAAATATCATTATAAGCAGAACCAACTGTATCAAACTAAACTGTTATTTCATCAAAACAGATACATTGTATCTTATTAACTAACAGTTATGACATTCTGTGTAACAGGATTAAGATTTAGTTACAATGTATTTGTAAGCCTGCTCCTGGGCAAAAAGACGCTCGTGAAGAGATAAACAAACACCTCTGGCAAGGGTCACTCTGACCAGGAGAGGAGTGAACAATGGTTCATGTCACGTTATGTCAAGCTCACTGAGATGAATGAGGCCTACAGGTTATAGTCCAACATAATGAAGTCATAGTTAAACTGCAGGACACTGAGAAGCAATCAGTGTTACTTGTTTATTTGTCAGAAAGTACTTTGAAAACAAATGATTTGAAGACAAACAGAAAACAGCGTTTAATCCATCCATCCATTCGCTTCCACTTATCCTTTTCAGGGTCGCGGGGGGCGCTGGAGCCTATCCCAGCTGTCATAGGGCGGTACACCCTGGACAGGTCGCCAGTCTTTCGCAGGGCCAACACACAGGGACAGACAACCATTCATACTCACATTCACTCGCACATTCGCACCTAGTGGCAATTTGGATAAATCAATTAACCTATCCCCACAAGCTGCATGTCTTTGGACGGTGGGAGGAAGCCGGAGTACCCGGAGGGAACCCACGCAAACACGGGGAGAACATGCTAACTCCACACAGAAAGACCCCGGCCTGATGGGGGAATTGACCTCAGGACCTTCTTGCTGTGCGGCAACAGTGCTAACCACCGTGCTGCGTTTAATTCAGTGTTATTTATATAGGACCAAATCACTACACTCAAGGTAGGACTGGGTTAACATGAGGAAAATCTAATATCATGATATTTTTTTGGGCTATATCACAATAAACGACATATATCACGATATGTTTACAACCTCCAAAGCCAAATGTTATTTTGAACCATACACCGTTCAACATTTTTTTTCAACATCATCATGAATTCATGAGACAAAATAAAAACTGAAAGTAGGAGTAATAACGGAGTAATAACGGAGTAATAACGGAGTAATAATGCCTTCGCAGCGTGTGGGAGAGGAAAACCTCATATGCAGACAGCTTAATATTTCTATGGCAATTTATACTCAACATGGCTTTATCATAACCATTAACCATCGTACATGCAAAAACTAGCAATACATCGAGTATATTCGATATATCGCCCACGCCTGACTGAAGATGTTTTATATTAAAGGTAAAACAGGTTCTGCCACTTTACTTGATATACAGCTTAGCCAGATGTCAAATTTAAGATCTTAAATAATTTTGACATAATAAAATCTCTGTCAGACAGAGTCCACAGCATTTCATGGCTCTTTGAATTTTGAATATTAACCTGGTAAAATCACACAAAGACAATTATGATTATTTCCATGCTCACTGACTCAATCCACGAGTGTTAGAGTGAAAAATGCAGAAGTCAAAATACCAACGAGTTTCACTTTTTTGTTTTCTCATGTCATACCTGGGAAAACTCTACATTAACTCAATCAACCCTGATAATATAGCTTAGAAGACCTTTATAAACAACCAGTTACCAACAATGACCTCCAAAGCACCCTGTACCAACCCTTGAGTAAACACACAGGGTATATGGTCACTTAATTCGGAGCTCTTCATATTTACACACAATTGTTAAATTGTCTTATGCAAAATGAACTCTATAAACTGTGAGTAGCCAACATGGTTGGCTAACCATGCAACCAAATGAATACGATATGAATACGTCTGACCGATCACATCTCAGTGCATCAACGCTGTCTGTGATCAGGTCACACGGACCGCACTGCAACAATCAGAGAAACAACATATTTTCTTTCTTTTTCCAAATCAAGTAATAAGCTCTTCCACTCCATATAAGAGTTAAATAGGGCTGTGCGATATGTCCAGAATCTCATCCCGATATAAGACGTCTATCGTCAGATAACGATATAAATCACAAAAATGTAACATTTTCTGTAAATTCTGTGAATCTCGGGCAGCTCGACTTGCGTGAAGTGTTTCCTGTTGTGCGTCGTGTAGCTGGAGTCGAGTGTTTTAACCGATGTATGAAACTATACATTTTTAGACATAAGTTGTAACTTTCTAACGTTTGAGTCTAAGGTTTATTTTTTAGCACCTGGCGTCTTTTTTAATTCTCATCTGTAAATAATCTGCTCTTTCGCGTGATTCAGTTTATTTTGAAACGTCTCAACAGGATCTTGAGCTTTATTGTGAAACATAAACAAGCGGACACGCGATGGTGTTACCGTCGTTGTTGCTAACGACAACACATAAAAACAGGCGCTTGTCCGTCTGTAGTGTGGTTATATTAAATATAAGAGAAAGAGAGAACTTTAAGAAATTGAAGAAGAAGCCACTACAGCGACCATCAGAACCATGAACAAATATTGCTGTAAACAGTTTATTTTGCGACACCACCAAATAAACGATAGCGTAAAATGAAACGATAGATGTTTTTATATCGTCGTCCGATATATATCGATATATCGAACAGCCCTAGAATTAAATGCAACTTTAAGACAGTGAAACCAAGAGGATCGTCTTTACAGGAATTCTTAAGTGCTGTTCTGTCCAACGGATTTTTGATACACACTCATTGATTTCTACTTCAGCCACAAACGTGAAAAACATTAAGGGGCGTTCTCTTTTTTCTACATTTGTATCTGCTGAGTAATAAATCTCAGTGAGCATTAACAGTAAATATGAACTTTTGGCCTATCTGATCAGAGACACTTGACAAAGGCCTGGCAACCTGGCTTGACACACTTCCTCTAATCTACTCTCAAATCCCTCTCCACTGTATTCACTCTGATAGTTAAGCCCCTTGCTAATGAGACTGTGCCACACTGTATGGAATTAAAGTAGAACACTACTCCATGCCTAAGTTACATCACAGACAAGGACCAGCTCTACTGGGCATTAGTAATCTGGGGACACGGCTGTTGTCCAGTACAAAGAAGCACATGTCTGATCTAGTGAAGGCACCAACAATGTTTTGTTATGAAACTGTAATTAATTCATGAAAGATAACCACCCATGCCAGCCTGATACTTTGATTATATGAATAACAGAAAGCAAGGAAGGTGTGACAACACAAATTCGTCCACTCTCTAATCAAAAAGACATCAGTATTAATCAGTTGCATCTATGGTCTGCCAAGGACTAAGAACACTGAAAAAAAAACGTTTAAGCTTCAAAATCGTTGGAAAATATGCAAGAAATTAACTTGACAAATAAAATCATACACAAAGAATAAATCCGCCACAGAGCTCTGTGACAATCACATGATTAAATTCGCCATAAGCTTTAAAGCCAGACGCTTTACTGCTCTCAAAAAAGGGAACATATAGACAAAGACAACAGGCTAAAGCATCAAATCAGAGCTGGGCTGGGGCTTCTGCCAGTTATCTGCATAGGCAGTCAAAAAAGACTGAACAAAAGAAAAGGGGAGAATGCACTATACACTGCGTTCGCCAGCCAAGGGCTTGTCAGGGCAAATATTTCATTGTTTGCTGGCTTTGGCACGTTAGCCCGTTATAAAAAATGCCTCTTTATAGGAAGGAGGGGTCGTGTATTTACTGCCCGGCTACTATTACGAATGCAATTATTACACGTGAAGCGGGAAACGTATGGGCACCTGCGTGACAGGAGCGTGACAGAAGGTCCTTTTTGAAAATGCAAACCATATATTTTACTTGAAGACAAAATGGCCTTTGTTCAGCCTGCAGCGAGCCTCTTCTGCTGTGTGTTTGGAAATCCTAGCATTCCCGCACCCGTGCGCAAGTCCGAGTGGCCACAAGAAATGCCCTAATAACACGGACGGAGACTAGTAACCACGAAGTAATAACGACTATTTAACGTCTGTGGAAAGCCAACTTGACACGCGTCAGCTGATCTGCAGTGTAAAGCAGGGACTCAAATTCCTACACATGCTTTTCTCCAATGACAACATGAGCCATTCACGTGTCACTCGGTGCTTCGCATTGATTATGTGTCAATCGACCCTTACAATATCCCTCAGGCTGGCAGAGGCACACCGCGCTTCAAATGATCTGGGCACTAACTGAATAACCAGCCCACTTATATCAGTCTGAGCCACAGCGCGTGCCTAATGGAAGACACAAGTTGGAGGATTTCGTGTAAATAAGCGCAGAACTTAGACCTGAACTAACCGTTTGCTTTCCAAGCTACCACGCATTGACTCGCAGGCTTAAGCGGTCCGAAAACTAGCCAAACTCACACGTAAACAATGCAACACATTCTACTAATCAGGTGTGCATACACACCACAGACTCCTGCGTCCGAAGAGTCGCAGCGACCGAAAAGAAAGCCGCAAAATAATTTCCGCCTGGCAAGCCTACAACAGTGCCTCGCTGGCTAGCCACCAACCACAGAGATTTTCCCGTTTGCTTTGCATGTAACAGACAACTACGAGGACAAAGTCAGCATTTTCCTTACCGTCAGCTCGGCATTGTCGCTGTCACGATGGTTGACGGCCCGTATAACCCCGGACCTCCACGGCCACCGACCAATGTCGCCGATTTCAGGCGGCTCGGCACCGCTGACACAGAGGAACCGCTTCCCGACCAGCTCCGGCCGAGCCTCGACTGCCATGGCCCTTTGCTGGTCAAACCCCCCCACCCCCCCCGGAATAAACTTCCCAACAACGACGCCCTTGCAGACCTGTAACTTACGACATTAAAACAGCTCTAAATAATCCAACGGATGGGAGGAAAAGGAAAAAAAGAAAAGTTGGCCTTGCTGAAAGATGAAAAACCGACCCGGGGGATTTAAACGTGTAGCAGTCTCCACCCGTTCAAGCGTCAGTCGCCTTTTCTCTCCACTTGAAAAAACGGTGGAACATTGAACCGCAGCACAGCCGCCATCCATTGGTGTTTCTCCGCTGATCCCTAGACATTCACAAACCGCAGCACGCTGGTGTCCCTCCGCTCCGTCGAATAATTGGTACTATTTTTGCTAATACTACACCGACTATTACCGCCACGAGTCGAGGCTAATATAATGAACGGCTAATGTTCAAATTCCTTGTTATGCTCCCGCTCTGTTAGCGGGACTGCACTTCTATTTCTGCCATCACAAGCAGCATTAATATAGGAAGGTAACAATTCAGGAGGAAATTATGTTTATATCATCTATATTTTGTTTAATATGTTGTTTATATTAATATATATTATAAATAATGTAATCATTTATCCATTCTACTAAAGGTATACGTTTTTCATCACTATCCCAGTATGAAAGTTGGGGTTTTTTGGTGCGTGTGTGTGAGAGAGAGAGTTGTTTTTTTTTTTTTTTTTCTTGCAAAATTACTATTAATCTCTACTCTTTAATGGCTACAAAGAACATACCCAGTGTGCTTGGGGGGTCTCAACAACAACAGTCTGCCTCAAGCTGCTTTATGTTGTAAGGTAAAGATCCTACAATAATACAGCGAATACCCCAACATTTAGTTGACTCCTTATGAGCAAGCACTTTGGTGACAGCGGGAAGGACAAACTTCCTTGTAACAGGAAGAAACCTCCAGCAGAACCAGGCTCAGGGACTGACGGGAAAAAGACACACAACTAGAGATTATTAATAACCAGAGGTGTGGACTCGAGTCACATGACTTGGACTCGAGTCAGACTCGAGTCATTAATTTTATGACTTTAGACTTGACTTGAAAAAATGTTCTAAGACTTGTGACTTGACTTGGACTTTTACACCAATGACTTGGGACTTGAATTGGACTTGAACCGGTTTACTTGAAAAGACTTGATATTTTACCCCAAATATAAAATTTAACATGCATATTATATAGAGATTGAAAATGTGACGTCATTCACGGGTAGAACCGCAAAGGATTCTGGGAACTCGTGGCAAGCGGTACTAGCGCACGGCAGGCTTTCAATTAAAATCAGTCACACAGCGATAAAAAGAAACACAAAAATGTCAAGAAGCTGTTGTATTATTAACTGCAATAGCCGGTCGCATGACAGCCACGGGAAGCCGACGGGTAAAGAGATCGGTTGTTATCGGATTATGTCGTTGAAGAGAAATTGTTCATGTTTCCGAAGTAACAAAGACGCGACGGATGGCCTGGATTGCAGCTATTCAAAGATCAAATATAACGTCCCAGAACACTCCAGCTAACAGGTTAGTCTGCTCCAAGCATTTACACGAAGGTCAGTGTTTTTTAGTAGTTAATACGTCATTTTCATAACATAATTGGTGATATAGGTTACAAGCAAGAACAGAAATTGTCGCACTATGCTCCTTTATTTATTGTGCATAAATAGTGAATTGTCCTGACACAATATTGTGTTTCGCTTCTGTTATTATGGTACATTGACAAAAACATATACTTTTATTCACAGGATAAAACAGGTTTTTTGTATCACTAATTGCCCAGTACGATTACAGCATACAGTATTATTGTCACTGCTACATTTCTGTGATGAACCAGAAATTATTTCCACTGCTAATTAATTACCGTTGAGCTCAAAGGTCCTATTAATAAACGGTTAAGGAATGTGTATTTATGACGACAATTTGTGAGACTGGTAAACTTATGATACGTACGATGGTCTTTCGTTCTACACGGTGCAGTTCAAGGTCCTGCACCCATCCGTCGGTAAACTGTACCTGGGCTTGTTGCAGTGACCGGAAGTTACTAAACTTCATGAGTGTATGCACTCACTCCAAGAACCGTATGATTATAAATATGCATATAAATATGCTAAGATGAGATAGCTGACTTCATCTAACTAGCAAATGTTGTCCAGGCTACGTTGGTGATACAGTTTTTTTTAATGTGTATGATATTTTTGTCATGCGATTTTAAAGCTGGTCCTACAACCGCATCCAAGAATAAGATGCAGCTTATCTCAGAACTGTCGGTGAAAATTATTCTTGGAGCTAGGTTTAATTGAGCTGCATTTTAAAGAGGTGCAATTTCACAATTTGTGTATATTTTCTAAGTTCACTATTTTGTCACGTGTTGAGAAAAACACAGATTTTAAAATTACATGGTCTAATATTTACATTTAGCATAACTGCAACATTATTTTTTCGTTTGTTTTTTTTAAAGACTCGAAAGGACTTGAAATTCAAAGTTTCAGACTTGTGACTTGAGTCGGACTTTTACACCAGTGACTTGAGACTCGACTCTGACTTGCCTGACATTACTTGAGACTTGACTTGAGACTTGAGGATAAAGACTTGAGACTTACTTGAGACTTGCAAAACAATGACTTGGTCCCACCTCTGTTAATAACTAATAATTACATGCAAAATGGTGTACAAACACACATAAAGGTGAGTCAAGAAGAAACACTTAAGGAAGGATTAAGGGTCATCCTTATAATATTCTTTGTCAAAAAGGAACGTTTGAAGCCTAATCTTGAAAGTAGAGATAGTGTCTGTCTCCTGAATCCAAACTGGAAGCTGGTTCCACAGAAGAGGGGCCTGAAAACTGAAGGCTCTGCCTCCCATTCTACTTTTAAATACTCTAGGAACAACAAGTAGGCCTGCAGAGCGAGAGCGAAGTGCTCTAATAGGGTGATATGGTACTACAAGGTCATTAAGATAAGATGGGGCCTGATTATTTAAGACCTTTTATGTAATAATAAGGGTTTTTAATTCAATTTTGGATTTAACAGAGAGCCAATGAAGGGACACCAGTGAAATATACTCTCTCTTTTTAGTCCCTGTCAGTACTCTTGTTGAAGCATTTTCAGGCACTTAGCCTATTCATAGGTTTACAGTTTTTAATGTTGAAGCATTAATAAATGATAGGGCTTCTCTGAACAGTCTTGTTGCAATGGGGTCTAAAACACACATTGATTGTTTGGAGGAAGTAATTACTGAAGGTGAACTCACAAAGATCAATTGGACAACAAAAGTCTAAATAAATATCAATGGTATTGCGCTGTGGAGATGTAATACTTCACAATGTATGACTAGCCGAGTAATTGTTGTTGTTGTCACTGGTCGGATTTACTTGTTTAATCTAATTGTTATGTTTTTATGTGATGCCCAATGTCAGTAAATTATTGTGTCCTGAATGTTATGCATCCATCCGCCACCAGGTGGTGCGTTGTTGTTTGGGGGAGTCTTGTATCTCAGTCCGATCTTCTTGTTAACACAATTAGACTGAGATACAAGCAGTGGAAATTTTCTCAGAAAGGTGGATGGGCTCTGCCTTAGCGATAGGGTGAGGACTTCAGTCAGTCAGGAGGTGTTCAGAGCAGTGCTGCTACTCCACATCGAAAGGAGACAGCTAAGGCTGTCGCCTCCTGGGCTAGGTGTTTTGGCTGGGCATGTCTTTCCAGGAGCAGGCCCAGGGTATACCTGGAGACATCAGATAGAAACTCTGATTAAGGTCCAGGAGGACGACAAATATCAACAAATACAATTAAAATGCTTTCTGGGTCTTTGGTTGATTGATAACCTCGAGTGGAAGATTGTTGCCACTCACCCGCCTCAACTTGAGCTTCAAGGATTCTAACAGTTAGTATGACTCGGGTGTTGATTCATTTAAACTAAGATAATCCACCTGCTGTAACCAGGTGTCCGTAAGGCAGAGTACATCAATACGTTGATGAATTATTAATTCATGTACCAATAGGAACTTAAGAGAGAAACTTAATAATCTGCATTTCACTGTTTTACTCTTTGGTGCAGTTGTAATTCAGTTGAAATTAATTCATTTATATAGCGCCAAATCACAACAACAGTTGCGTCAAGGCGCTTTATACTATAAGGTAGACCATACAATAACACGGTAGACCCCGCAATAGTTGTAGATACCACATTGTTCTTTCTTTGGGACTTTTTGTTGTCTTTTGGTGGTCTGGAGCTGACGCAGTCAGGTCATCTACTAATCGGAAGGTTGGTGGTTTGATCCCTGTCTGCTCCAGACTGTGCACTGTATGAACACTGAGTTCTCAGAGTAGAAAAGCACTATATAAGAACCAATCCATTTACCAGACTGAAACTCTGCTTCCTGGTCTCAACTCTGGATAGTTTGGGGGGTTTGACCAGATTCCTAGAAAAGAGATTAGCTCCATCCAAGGATTGGATGTTGTAGCTCCTAACAAGACCAGGTATTCCCCAGAAAGTCTTCCAATTATCTATAAAGCCCACATTATTTTTTGGAACCGTTCAGACAACCAGCAATTTAAGAAGGACATGTGGCTAAACACATCACTCCTGGTCCAATTAGTGGGAACCAGAGAAAAATACCTAGTACAACATTGTTTTGACTGTTACATACTGATTCAATTCAAATTTTAGTGACCTCTTATTGATGTAGCTGACTGGTATTACTGCCAATGGGAGTTATAGTTTTACAGAATTTATGTTTATCCTTAGCCAACAGTTTCAGAGCTCCTGCGATGTCACCTGCTTTGGCCACTGGAAGATACTTCACTATGGTTGTTGGTGTCAGCTTCATGTCCAAAAACAGAATCAGCAATAGCCAGAGTTTGTTTGGTGTTGTTTATTGGGTTGGATGATTGAAGTCCTAAGAAACATGACATTTTGGCAATTTAACAATTTATTCATTTAACAAACACAGGCCATAGAACCATGTGGAAGGACGATACACAGCCACAGCAGGCTGGCACTTCCTTCTCATGCTAGTCACCACTTGGTCACACACTGCTGTGGGCATTCCATTCTTCAATGTCACAAGTCAGCCAATGTGAATATATTGGTCACTCTGGCATGAACAGCACGGCCAAGTTGATCCCACAGGTGTTTGGTGGGATTGAGGTCAGGACTGCAGGCAGACCATTCCATTCTCTCCACTCCCAAATTCTGGATGTAGTCTCTAATAAACCCCATTCTCTGGGGAATTAACATTGTCATTTTAGAGGATAGAGTCCAGGCTCAGACTGTGGAGATATGGCATTGCTGTTATGGTAAGCTGTTTGGCAGGCAGGGGTTGGACCCAAACGCAGGACTCTGAGACGGAGAACTTAACTTAAAGCAGCAGCTTTTATTTGTTGGCAAAAATGAACCTAGAAACAAAATACATGAACAATAAAAGATAAATAAAAATTCAAACTTGGACTAATGAGCTAAACTTGGGAGATGAGACGAGCACCGACAACTAATGCAGAGAATACTGCAGCTTGGATTTGCAGAACACCAGCTTGAAGTTGCCCAGTGGCATGGGCCCTATCCACATCAACCAAATGTGGCATGCACCAGCAGATGCCAAATGACTGCTGTAGCATTATTGTAAGCACCTAGGATATCAGAGTCAGTGGCACCAAATCATAACAACAGTCGCCTCAAGGCGCTTTATATTGCACAGTAGACTGTGCAATAATACATACAGAGAAAAACCAACAATCATATGACCCCTATGAGCAGCACTTTGGTGACAGTGGGAAGGAAAAACTCCCTTTTAACAGGAAGAAACCTCCAGCAGAACCAGGCTCAGGGAGGGGCGGGGCCATCTGCTGTGATTGGTTGGGGTGAGAGAAGGAAGACAGGACAAAGACATGCTGTGGAAGAGAGACAGAGGTTAATAACAGATATGATTCAATGCAGAGAGGTCTGTTAATACATAGTGAGTGAGAAAGGTGACTGAAGAAGAAACACGCAGCCTACGTCTATTGCAGCATAACTAAGGGAGGATTCAGGGTGACCTGGTCCAGCCCTAACTATATGCTTTAGCAAAAAGGAAAGTTTGAAGCCTAATCTTGAAAGTAGAGATAGTGTCTGTCTCCTGAATCCAAACTGGAAGCTGGTTCCACAGAAGAGGGGCCTGAAAACTGAAGGCTCTGCCTCCCATTCTACTTTTAAATACTCTAGGAACAACAAGTAGGCCTGCAGAGCGAGAGCGAAGTGCTCTAATAGGGTGATATGGTACTACAAGGTCATTAAGATAAGATGGGGCCTGATTATTTAAGACCTTTTATGTAATAATAAGGGTTTTTAATTCAATTTTGGATTTAACAGAGAGCCAATGAAGGGACACCAGTGAAATATACTCTCTCTTTTTAGTCCCTGTCAGTACTCTTGTTGAAGCATTTTCAGGCACTTAGCCTATTCATAGGTTTACAGTTTTTAATGTTGAAGCATTAATAAATGATAGGGCTTCTCTGAACAGTCTTGTTGCAATGGGGTCTAAAACACACATTGATTGTTTGGAGGAAGTAATTACTGAAGGTGAACTCACAAAGATCAATTGGACAACAAAAGTCTAAATAAATATCAATGGTATTGCGCTGTGGAGATGTAATACTTCACAATGTATGACTAGCCGAGTAATTGTTGTTGTTGTCACTGGTCGGATTTACTTGTTTAATCTAATTGTTATGTTTTTATGTGATGCCCAATGTCAGTAAATTATTGTGTCCTGAATGTTATGCATCCATCCGCCACCAGGTGGTGCGTTGTTGTTTGGGGGAGTCTTGTATCTCAGTCCGATCTTCTTGTTAACACAATTAGACTGAGATACAAGCAGTGGAAATTTTCTCAGAAAGGTGGATGGGCTCTGCCTTAGCGATAGGGTGAGGACTTCAGTCAGTCAGGAGGTGTTCAGAGCAGTGCTGCTACTCCACATCGAAAGGAGACAGCTAAGGCTGTCGCCTCCTGGGCTAGGTGTTTTGGCTGGGCATGTCTTTCCAGGAGCAGGCCCAGGGTATACCTGGAGACATCAGATAGAAACTCTGATTAAGGTCCAGGAGGACGACAAATATCAACAAATACAATTAAAATGCTTTCTGGGTCTTTGGTTGATTGATAACCTCGAGTGGAAGATTGTTGCCACTCACCCGCCTCAACTTGAGCTTCAAGGATTCTAACAGTTAGTATGACTCGGGTGTTGATTCATTTAAACTAAGATAATCCACCTGCTGTAACCAGGTGTCCGTAAGGCAGAGTACATCAATACGTTGATGAATTATTAATTCATGTACCAATAGGAACTTAAGAGAGAAACTTAATAATCTGCATTTCACTGTTTTACTCTTTGGTGCAGTTGTAATTCAGTTGAAATTAATTCATTTATATAGCGCCAAATCACAACAACAGTTGCGTCAAGGCGCTTTATACTATAAGGTAGACCATACAATAACACGGTAGACCCCGCAATAGTTGTAGATACCACATTGTTCTTTCTTTGGGACTTTTTGTTGTCTTTTGGTGGTCTGGAGCTGACGCAGTCAGGTCATCTACTAATCGGAAGGTTGGTGGTTTGATCCCTGTCTGCTCCAGACTGTGCACTGTATGAACACTGAGTTCTCAGAGTAGAAAAGCACTATATAAGAACCAATCCATTTACCAGACTGAAACTCTGCTTCCTGGTCTCAACTCTGGATAGTTTGGGGGGTTTGACCAGATTCCTAGAAAAGAGATTAGCTCCATCCAAGGATTGGATGTTGTAGCTCCTAACAAGACCAGGTATTCCCCAGAAAGTCTTCCAATTATCTATAAAGCCCACATTATTTTTTGGAACCGTTCAGACAACCAGCAATTTAAGAAGGACATGTGGCTAAACACATCACTCCTGGTCCAATTAGTGGGAACCAGAGAAAAATACCTAGTACAACATTGTTTTGACTGTTACATACTGATTCAATTCAAATTTTAGTGACCTCTTATTGATGTAGCTGACTGGTATTACTGCCAATGGGAGTTATAGTTTTACAGAATTTATGTTTATCCTTAGCCAACAGTTTCAGAGCTCCTGCGATGTCACCTGCTTTGGCCACTGGAAGATACTTCACTATGGTTGTTGGTGTCAGCTTCATGTCCAAAAACAGAATCAGCAATAGCCAGAGTTTGTTTGGTGTTGTTTATTGGGTTGGATGATTGAAGTCCTAAGAAACATGACATTTTGGCAATTTAACAATTTATTCATTTAACAAACACAGGCCATAGAACCATGTGGAAGGACGATACACAGCCACAGCAGGCTGGCACTTCCTTCTCATGCTAGTCACCACTTGGTCACACACTGCTGTGGGCATTCCATTCTTCAATGTCACAAGTCAGCCAATGTGAATATATTGGTCACTCTGGCATGAACAGCACGGCCAAGTTGATCCCACAGGTGTTTGGTGGGATTGAGGTCAGGACTGCAGGCAGACCATTCCATTCTCTCCACTCCCAAATTCTGGATGTAGTCTCTAATAAACCCCATTCTCTGGGGAATTAACATTGTCATTTTAGAGGATAGAGTCCAGGCTCAGACTGTGGAGATATGGCATTGCTGTTATGGTAAGCTGTTTGGCAGGCAGGGGTTGGACCCAAACGCAGGACTCTGAGACGGAGAACTTAACTTAAAGCAGCAGCTTTTATTTGTTGGCAAAAATGAACCTAGAAACAAAATACATGAACAATAAAAGATAAATAAAAATTCAAACTTGGACTAATGAGCTAAACTTGGGAGATGAGACGAGCACCGACAACTAATGCAGAGAATACTGCAGCTTGGATTTGCAGAACACCAGCTTGAAGTTGCCCAGTGGCATGGGCCCTATCCACATCAACCAAATGTGGCATGCACCAGCAGATGCCAAATGACTGCTGTAGTATTATTGTAAGCACCTAGGATATCAGAGTCAGTGGCACCAAATCATAACAACAGTCGCCTCAAGGCGCTTTATATTGCACAGTAGACTGTGCAATAATACATACAGAGAAAAACCAACAATCATATGACCCCTATGAGCAGCACTTTGGTGACAGTGGGAAGGAAAAACTCCCTTTTAACAGGAAGAAACCTCCAGCAGAACCAGGCTCAGGGAGGGGCGGGGCCATCTGCTGTGATTGGTTGGGGTGAGAGAAGGAAGACAGGACAAAGACATGCTGTGGAAGAGAGACAGAGGTTAATAACAGATATGATTCAATGCAGAGAGGTCTGTTAATACATAGTGAGTGAGAAAGGTGACTGAAGAAGAAACACGCAGCCTACGTCTATTGCAGCATAACTAAGGGAGGATTCAGGGTGACCTGGTCCAGCCCTAACTATATGCTTTAGCAAAAAGGAAAGTTTGAAGCCTAATCTTGAAAGTAGAGATAGTGTCTGTCTCCTGAATCCAAACTGGAAGCTGGTTCCACAGAAGAGGGGCCTGAAAACTGAAGGCTCTGCCTCCCATTCTACTTTTAAATACTCTAGGAACAACAAGTAGGCCTGCAGAGCGAGAGCGAAGTGCTCTAATAGGGTGATATGGTACTACAAGGTCATTAAGATAAGATGGGGCCTGATTATTTAAGACCTTGTATGTGAGGAGCAGGATTTTGAATTCTGGATTTAACAGGAAGCCAAAACAGGAGAAATCTGCTCTCTTTCTAGTCCCTGTCAGGACTCTTGCTGCAGCATTTTGGATCAGCTGAAGGCTTTTCAGGGAGTTTTTAGGACTTCCTGATAATAATGAATTACAGTCGTCCAGCCTGGAAGTAATAAATGCATGAACTAGTTTTTCAGCGTCACTCTGAGACAGATATTTCTAACTTTAGAGATGTTGCACAAATGGAAGAAAGCAGTCTTACATATTTGTTTAATATGTGCATTGAAGGACATGTCCTGGTCAAAAATGACTCCAAGATTCCTCACAGTGTTACTGGAGGCCAAGGTAATGCCATCCAGAGTAGGAATCTGCTTAGATACCATGTTTCTAAGATTTTCAGGGCCGAGTACAATAACCTCAGTTTGATCTGAATTAAGAAGCAGAAAGTTAGCGGCCATCCAGGTCTTTATGTCTTTAAGACATTCCTGCAGTTTAACTCATTGGTGTGTGTTATCTGGCTTCATGGACAGATAGAGCTGGGTGTCATCTGCATAGCAGTGTAAATGTATGCTATGTCTTCTAATGATGCTGCCTAAGGGAAGCATGTATAATGTAAACAGAATTGGTCCTAGCACTGAACCCTGTGGAACTCCATAATTAACCTCAGTGTGTGAAGAGGACTCTCCATTTACATGCACAAACTGGAGTCTATTAGATAGATATGATACAAACCACTGCAGCGCAGTTGTTAAGCTGAAGGAGAGGACTCTATGGCAGAACACACAGAGATCAGAATCAGAATCAGAATCAGAAAGGGGTTTATTGCCAAATGTTGAGCAGGTTTACAACATTAGGAAATTGCTGCGGTGCTTCAGTGCAAACATAGTGTCATAAATAGCACTTAAATAGACATGGAAAAAAATAAAAGTAGGGATAAGAATTAAAAGTGCTACGTAGAAAGATATGTGCATGAGATATACATGGGATATATACATGAGAATAAGAATTAATGTAAGAAGTGCAAAAGGTGCTTTTTATTTACAGTGCCCGGAGTATTTACATAGGCTGGGAGGTTGTAAAATAAACGAGGGAAAACCAGGGAAGGAAGCTGACACGCATTCGGAGTGAACGGGGAAATCAGCGCACACAGGGTGGATCTACGGGAAAAAGGGAAACGAAGTTTTAGGGGAAGACCCCAAACAATCGATAGCAAACGGCAACAGGCATGGGGAGAGTTGGGGAGCTCACTTGTCACACCGTAAATCTCCGGGATGCAGAGGTAGATCTCAAGGTTGATCTCCATAGAAATCCAGGAAATGCGGCTTCACCAGCACCTGGCAGCACCAGCACCAGCACCTGGACCCATCACCCGGGTGATGGGTCCAGCTAAGGATACAGGAATGCGGATAAGCAGACCAAATCCAAAACATGGGTTTGCCGTAGTGCACACCGCAGAGCTCAATCAACACATTAAAACTCAGGGAGGCGACAACATTCCGACACCAGGCGTCCGTCGCGCTGCTCCTTAAGAACGCGCTATCAAATGACGTCTGATGTACCGCTGGTGTGCCAGCATCCTGTGACACACCGCCCCAACTACCTGTGCTGAAAAAGGAAGCAAAACCCATGAAGCCACACCAGAGAGACCCCACCAACTCCTAATAGCAGTACCTGTAATACCTACAGCATGTTCTAATCGCTCTAATAGGATATTATGGTTGACAGTATCGAACGCTGCACTGAGGTCTAGCAGGACAAGCACAGAGATGAGTCCACTGTCAGAGGCCATAAGAAGATCATTTGTAACCTTCACTAAAGCTGTTTCTGTGCTGCAGGCATGTGCAGGCAAGGATGTTTGATATGAAAGGAAGGTTGGAGATTGGCCTATAATTAGCTAAGACTGCTGGGTCTAGGGATGCTTTTTGAGTAAAGGTTTAACTACAGCCAGCTTGAAGGCCTGTGGTACATAGCTGATTATTAGAGATAGGTTGATCATATTTAAGATTGAAGCATTAAAATGGTAGAAGTTAACTCAGAAAGATCAATGGGAGAAAAAGACTAAATGAATATCAATGGTAATGAAAGTAGCTGTAGATAATGTTACATCTGTGAGATGATTATGAGTTTTCTCTAATGGTTAAAATATCTATCTATCTATCTATCTATCTATCTATCTCAATCAGAATTTAAAATGCAGCTGGCATGTTTGATCTCTCTCCTGTGTGGTTTACTCCACGTCTTCCATCGACTTACTATAAACAAGCAAGACTAAAAAAGGAGCAGTGAAGGCAAGAGGAGGAGAATAGGGCAGAGCAAAGCAGAATGAGAGAGGGAAGGTCTGTGTGAGTCTCCTACTCATGTGTATTCCTGTCCAGGATTGCGCATTTGTGTGCTTTTGCGTTCATGTGCTTACGTCTCAATGGAGTGGAGTGGAGGCATCTTAAGGACATCGTCAAGGTTTATATGCGTGAAGCATGTAGCAATCAGCCTGCAGTGATCTCCAGGCTTGTGGGATGCAAGATAAGGAGAGAACGAGAGCTTGACGAGCGATGGAAGAAGAGCGGCATTGAAAAAAAAAGGGAAAAGATCCTGAGGAAATGCAGTCATAGAACGGACGGACAAGGAAATGCAAGAAAGAGAAAACAAAAGAGTACGAAGAAGGCACAGAGCAGCGGTAGGTATCAGCAGACGAGTAAGACCAATTTGAAAGCAAGAGTATTGTGATAACTATGAAGAAATGACACTGTGGGATGAACATTATTGGATTCTATACTGTACTGTACACATTTATATTGTGCTTTTACATAATACAAGACCTGCTGGGGAGCTCTGCTAAAGACATCCCAGTTCCTTAAATTAGCAGAAGAACTCACTGCATATTCAAGGTTCTTTATTTGTCACATGCATAGTTATACAAGTATAACACACAGTGAAATGTAGCCTGACACGCTCCTCGACATGTGCATATTCATGCTGTTTAAAGAAATACTTCAACGGCTTTCTAGATTTCTAGCCCTAGATGAGTTGGTCAGATGTGACCAGTCACAGTCAGTGTACAGCTGAGTAGGGATGTGTTTGGTCTTCTTCGTCTTTCAGCGGCCTCCATCTAGCCCTATCCCTACCATCCTCCATCACACCAAGCCTCTCACTATCCCTCCTCTGCACACATCCAAATCATTTCAACCCTGCCTCTCTGACTTTGTCCCTCTGATATACTCATTTCCAATCCTGACCAGCCTGGTCCTGCTCTGCTTCTGGTTTTTCGTCAGCACTACCATCTCCAAACCATACATCATAGCAGTTCTCCATACCAGCTTATAAACTTTTCCTTTCACTCTTTCTGCTGTCCTCCTGACACTCAGTCCGCACTGCCTGCTCTCTTCTTCACAGATTTTGTGCACTGTCTGTTGTTTTGGATAATAATCTCCAGGTATTTAAATGTATCTACTTTCAAACACTTGACTCATCCCTCTTCTCTTCAGTGCATACCTTCACCTCTCTAGGCTCTGTTCCATCTGCTCCATACTCTCCTTACAGATCACTGTAGTCCATGCCTGACCTCATGTGCCAACTTGTCCAACACTATCACAAATAATGAGGGGCTCTCAGAACATCTGTGATATAATCCCAGCTGCATCTTGAACCCATCTGTTACTTCCACCCTACAGCTCACCACTGTCTCGCTGTCCTTATCGATGCCCTCCACCACGCTCGCATACTTCTCTGACACTTTTGACTTCTTCATCCAGTACCACACTTCTTCTCTTGGCACCCTATGATATGGCTTCTCTAGATCCAGAAAGACACAGATCAGCTCCATCTGACCTTCTCTAGATTGCATTGGTAGTGCTCTTTCTGGGCAAGTACAGCTTCATGCTCACTAATCATTACCACTCTTTTTATCCTAGCTTTAGCTTTTTCCCATAGCTGCATGGCTCATTAATCTCTCTGTAGTTACTACTGTTCCATAGATTACTCTTGTTCCTGAAAATCGCTACCAGCACATTTTTCTCCACTCCTCAGATGTTCTCTTACTTCTTGAAGATTGTGTTAAACATATTACAGTTTTTCTCGATTGGTTTGGCTCATTTCTTGAAACCGAGATGACATTCTCAAAACCATAAGGTCATTTGGCCAAACAGTCTTACTGTCATGGTCCGCGGCCCGGCGTCCGGGGTGCTGTTGGGATGCCCACGCCCACGGGCGTGGCTGCTAACCCCACACCTGCATCCCATCCCAGGCGATCACCAGGTGGACTATTTAATCCTGCCCTACCTGCTGCTCCACGCCAGTCCGTAGTCGCCTCTCAGCGATCACAACTCGGCGTTTTTGCGAGCCACCTGCCTGTCCACCTGTCCGCCTGAGATTCGGAAGCACTATCAGCCTCGCCGTCTCGACCCTTTTGGAGCACTTCAAAACAGTTTATTGTTGAGGTTGACGCGTCTGATGCGGGAGTTGGGGCGGTTCTCTCCCAGCGGTCTGGGCCCCTGAATAAACTCCGGCTGTGCGCCTTCTTCTCACGCCAACTCTCCCCCGCGGAGAGGAATTACGACATCGGCGACAGGGAACTCCTAGCAGTAAAACTCGCATTGGAGGAATGGCGTCACTGGCTGGAAGGGGCCGAACAGCCCTTCCTTATATGGACAGATCACAAGAACCTACTGTACCTTAGAACCGCCAAGAGGTTGTATCCACGTCAAGCTCGCTGGTCCCTGTTCTTCGCCCGCTTCAACTTCACGCTCTCCTATCGTCCCGGGTCACGAAACATCAAACCCGATGCGCTCTCCCGTCAGTATTCCCCCGACAGTGAGGCGCCCCCCCCGCCACCATCCTACCCGCCGCCTGCGTGGTGGGCGCTCTCACCTGGGAGATTGAGGAGACCATTCGCCGAGCGCTCCCGGGGGACCCTGACCCAGGGACTGGACCGCAAGGACGGCGCTTCGTTCCCGCCGCCGCCCGGGGAGCGGTCATCCACTGGATCCACACAGCACGATTCACGTGCCACCCGGGCGTGAGCAGAACGGCGCGCCTCCTCAGCAGACAGGTGGAAATCGCTAACACGGGACGTGAGAGACTACGTGTCTGCCTGTGCCGTCTGCGCTCGTAATAAGTCATCCACTAAGCATCCCGTAGGTCAGCTCCACCCGCTCACTACACCCCACCGGCCCTGGTCTCACATCTCCCTTGACTTTGTTACTGGTCTCCCTACCTCTTGTGGAAAGTGTGTCATCCTCACAGTTGTGGACCGGTTTTCTAAAGCCGCTCACTTCATCCCGCTGGCCAAACTGCCCTCGGCTGCTGAGACTGCCCAAGCATTAATCACTGAGGTTTTCAGGCTCCACGGGATTCCCCTGGACATTGTCTCCGATCGTGGTCCCCAGTTCACCTCACAAGTATGGAGGACCTTCTGCTCCATTCTCGGCGCCAAGGTCAGTCTGAGTTCCGGTTTCCACCCGCAATCCAATGGGCAAACTGAACATCTCAATCAGGAGCTGGAGACTATGCTGAGGTGTGTGGCTAGTCAAAACCCCTCCTCCTGGGTTACCTACCTGCCCTGGGTGGAGTACGCCCATAACACCCTCACCTCGTCCTCCACCGGATTATCTCCTTTCGAAGCGTCCCTCGGATATCAGCCTCCACTGTTCCCTGAAGAGGACTTAACTCTCTCCGTCCCGTCAGCTCCACATCACCTCCGGCGCTGCCAACGTGTGTGGCGCAGCGCTCGCCGCGCCCTCCTGCGCGCGAAGGAACGACACGCGCACTACGCCGATCGTCGCCGCGCCCCAGCCCCTGACTACCGGCCGGGACGGAAGGTTTGGTTGGCTGCTGGGAACATCCCGCTCCGGGGCACGTCCCGCAAACTGGCTCCCCGTTTCATCGGGCCGTACGAGGTGGACCGAGTCGTCAACCCAGTGGCGGTCAGGCTCCGGCTTCCGGCCTCTCGGCGTGTACACCCCACGTTCCATGTGTCTCAACTTAAGCCGGTCCGCCTCAGCCCCCTGTGCCCTCCTTCCGAGCCCCCTCCTCCCGCCCGGCTCATCGGCGGCCATCCGGCCTATGCGGTCCGGCAGATCCTGGATGCGCGCCGGCGCGGGCGCGGCTGGCAGTATCTCGTGGATTGGGAGGGGTACGGCCCCGAGGACCACCTCTGGGTCCCGCGCTCCTTCGTTCTGGACCCTCGTCTCATCTCTGCTTTCCATGCTTCTCTCCGCAGGCGGGGTCCCGGCCAGTCGCCTGGGGGCGACTCTTGAGGGGGGGGTACTGTCATGGTCCGCGGCCCGGCGTCCGGGGTGCTGTTGGGATGCCCACGCCCACGGGCGTGGCTGCTAACCCCACACCTGCATCCCATCCCAGGCGATCACCAGGTGGACTATTTAATCCTGCCCTACCTGCTGCTCCACGCCAGTCCGTAGTCGCCTCTCAGCGATCACAACTCGGCGTTTTTGCGAGCCACCTGCCTGTCCACCTGTCCGCCTGAGATTCGGAAGCACTATCAGCCTCGCCGTCTCGACCCTTTTGGAGCCCCCCCCCTCTGGTTCACTCAGCCCGGCTACCTCCGTAAGACGTATACTCCACCTTCCCTCGTATGCTGCCTTTTTTCCGCACCCCAGTAATCTGTTTCTCTTTTTTGTTTTGCAGCTTCTCACAGCCCCGCTCTCGGCGTTCCCTGCGCAGTTCACCTCCCCAGTCCCTCGGTTTCTTCTGGTTCCATACGTTGTTTTTTCGGCTACCCTCACGGGACACCTTTAGTTATAATAAATTTGCTTTCTTTATTCCCTCCTACCCTGGTGTGTGTGTTCTGCTTCTGGGTCCTGCCTGCGCTCGGAACTTCGGTTCATGACACTTACAGTTCTGCCCAACATTATAGCTCACTAGCAAAATCAAATATCTTTCCCCAAACTCTTCGTCCATGCTTCAAAAGCAGATTCCTTTCCCATATAAAAGGTCAGTACAGTCAAAATAGCACAGATCCTTCTCAATTGCCTTGGCACATGTGCATTCATTTAGTGCTTTTGTCAAAATAACCTGGATGGTTTAGCACAACACCATGGATCCCCTGCAAAAGCTCATATCGCTCCCAAAAGAGTTTATCCATGTGTCAAAACTAAATATCCTTCCCATATAAATAGTCAATGCCCCCAAAATGCATTATACCTTTGGCATTGTTTAAGCACTGCAAGTCAAAATGCTTAGACGTTTTGTCACTGAGGCACAGGTCTAGCAACAGAATACCACTATGAATAAAACTAAAAGACTTTACAGTAAAATCAGCCTCCAATAAACCACTCATACTCAAGGAAACTGTAAACATTTTCATTCGTACAAAGAAATGTTAACATTAGAGAACATACTGTGAAAAGAAAACATATACAGGATTCTGTAAATGTGAACAGTCATAAACACAAACAAAAAACAAACAAACTCTAGCCTAACATACTGTAAATAATGTGTGTGGGAATGTGTGTGGCCACACCTCTTTCTGATATAGCGGCACACATTGTTATATTTGCTCCTCGCTGGCCTGGGACATCCACAGTGGCTCGGTGGCCAATGATGTTACGGCCACGCCTTCGACCTTTGGCCAGGTTGAAGCCAGCTTCATCAACGAACACTAGGATGTGAGGGGTTTCGTTGCCTTCTAATGCCATTATTCTCTACAATAGAATATAAATAAATCTAATCAGTCAAGTAGAGACAGATACTGCAGGGAGGATCTAAAGTACTGTAAAAACAGGGAGTGGAAAACTGAAGACAATTTCTAGGCAAAATGCTCTAGTCACACAAAGCTGGGTTCTGAAGGTAAAAAGGATAACGCAAAACAAAAAAACAGTGGTAACCATGTCTTACTGTAATAGTGTTACAATGATAGACAACCAGTAGTTGACTTACATGCACATACTGGTACCGCAGCCCTTTCACTCTGTCAGAGTTTCTCTCAAATGGTACCCTGTAAATCTGTTTCATGGTCATCTGATGTTTCTGCAGTACCCGGTCTATTGTGGAGATGCTGATAGAGTTTATATTTTGGAACATTACATTGTCTAGCAGGATTGCATTACGAATCTGTCTCAGTGTGATGGCAGTATTTGCAATGACCATGTTGCATATTTCTCGTTCTTGTTGTTCATTTAGAAGTTTTCTTCTGCCACCCACTTGAGGCTGTCGTCCAATCCTAGACATACAAGTCAAAGGTCAACACTGTGAATTTGTTACAAAATGAGTTACCAATGTAATTGTACTGCTGTTGTATGGTACTAAAAGTGTGATGCACTGCACAGTGACTGGAATACTATTCACAGTATTTTCTCCATTTTTTTTTTCTTTGTCATTTTTATATTATCATATAACATGACATGAAGATATTACAGTACTCTAGGCCTACACACACACCAACACTGAATAGTTCAATAGCATAGTTCTGTACCTGTTTTCCCTGCGAAAGGTTTGGATGATGGAGGAGACTGTAGACCGAGGCACATTAGGCTGCACTCGGCGACCTGCCTCTGCCATTGTGAGGCGATGGTTTATAACGTGGTCAATAAGGGTGGCCCGGATTTCATCTGGGACATCATGGTGCCTCCGTGCTCCTCGGCCTCTTCCCCCTATTCCTCCACGCATTCTCACTCCTCCTCTTCTTCTTCCTCCTCTTCCTCTTCTTCTTCTTCTTCCTCGAGCAGGAAGTTGCTGTTGTACTTGGCGAGGTGCTTCCATGTTCACACTGCAAATGAAACTGGCCCCGGGCCAAGCTCTGTCTATATACTTTTGGCAGCAGTCATAATCATAGACAACACCTGTCAGGTATCTAAACAACCTGTTTGATTGGTCATCTGAGATGTGGGAAACTGCTCCTTCGTTAGTTCTAATTTCACCTGATTGATTGTCAAGTACTGTCATAACTTTATCAAATGTTCCAAGACATACTTTCATGGTATTATATCTTTGACTAATTTTGACAGTTGAACAGACAATTGTGCATATGATGACTTACACAATGAAACCATGCTGATATGTTTTGGAGTGAGTAACCATTTCACTGAAAAATCAACTAATCAGTTTAGATCGCCAAGATCTATTTATTTGGAAAATGTGCTAAATGTGGGCTCATTGTGCTAACTGTAGCTACTTGTACATAATCATTTGAAAAGAAGCACAAAGTCACTTGAGACATGTACTAAAGCATTTGCAATTTGATGAAACCAATGAAAAATGACATTCTGTTGTGAACAATTGCAAGGTGGTTTGGAGATTTGTCCATGTTATTTTGAGAAAGTCAACTCGGTTTCAAGAAATGGGCCAAACCAATCGAGAAAAACTGTAATAAAAAATGTCCACGATGATGCGGCTCATCTTTGGGGAAGATCAGTGCACCTACAGGATTGACTTGGAATCAGTGATGGTGTCATGCAGAGACAACAACTTCCTTCTTAATTCACCAAAGACATTGGAGCTCATCGTGGACTTCAGGAAGAAGGAAAGGTTACTCAGCCATTACTCGTTAACAGGAAGTGTATGGAGAAGGTTTCAGTTTCCTGGTTTTTGGGAGTCCACATCACGGCGGACTTGACCGGTGGTGTTAACACAGCTGAGGTGGTGAATAAGGCCCAGCAAAGACTTCATTTCCTGAGTGTGATAACAAAAACAAAAACCCCAACAACATCCACCTCAAACTGCTGGTATCCTGATATCGCTGCTCAATAGAAAGATTACCGACGCATCGTCTCTGTGTGTGGTTTTCCAGCTGCACAGCGGCACAAAGCACTTCAGCAGGTTATCAGAGTTGCCCAGAGAAAAGTCAGTTTGCCCTCTCTGGAGAAACTTCACAATACCCACTGTTTCAGGAAAGGCCCCAAATTTTGTGTGACCCATCACACACGTATCAAGATCTTTTAAATTGCTGCCATCAGGCAGACAATACAGGACAATAAAATCAAGGGCAAATAGGCTAAAAAAAAGAGTTTCTACCCCACAGCCATTCAAAGATTAAACGCAATTAAAGTATAATTTCTAATTATTATCAATGAGATTGATGCAATCTCCTGTATATTGGGGGCCACGATGGCTGGTTGAGGGTGTGTTCAGGCCAGATTAGTACTAAGACCGAGAAAATGTGATGAATAAACACTTACAGCTGGCAGTCACTATTGTAATGATAAAGTGAAATTTACACTTTGATCTGAGCAGCAAAGCTCTGCTAATATTTCCTGACTCATTTTTACAGGCTTCACACTCTGAATAAAAACACACACACTAAACAATATGTATTATGTATGTCTATGATTCTATTTTGACTTCTTTCAGTTGAATGATTGGGACAAAGAGAGATTGTTGCTTTAATTTCATTTTAAAGTTGCCTGGTGTAATTACTGGGATGCAGAAGTAAAAATTCAACCGCCACCACTGCAGTGTACTCACAAAGAAAGACCCAAACACCTTGCGTAATGGGAATTGCCTTTTACCAGAGGCTGATCTTCAGAATACAGCATATTTGTTCTGTTTGGTTTGTCTGCAAATGTGTATGTTTCTAATTAATGTTGTTGCTCTCTATGACATTAGACCAGTGAGCAGCTGAGGGTGAGGAGGTGTTTTCTGTTCAGCCCTGAGCCTCTGATGCTTTCCCAGACGGATTGTGTGACCAGACAGGCTCCTCTGGGAATCTCCTCGCTGAGCTACACGCTGTAGCAGCCGCCTTCATGAATAACAAGTAGCTATAAAACCAGACCCCCCTCCCAGTCTTACCCACATGCCTGAACATACCTGCACAATACACTAACATGTCTGCATGGGTTTACAAATATCCTGATACAGAAAGGCACAAGCTCATAGCTGCAATTGTACAAGCTCAGATGCTGTTATTACTTAGATTATTATTACCTAAATTATTATTATTACCTAAAGCAGACACACACAAAGAAGCGCCATTCTGAAAGCTGACAGATGGGGTTTGTGTGTACTGATTACAGTTAGGTCCGTGAGTATTTACACGATGACACAGTTTGTGTTATATTGCCTCCGTACACTACCACGGTAGAGTTTAAATCAAACAATCAAGAATTGCAGATTCTTACCTTTAATTCAAAGGGATGGCAAAAGTGTTTTTGTACATAGTCCCCATTTTCAGGTGATCAAAAGTAATTGGACATTTGACCGAAAAGCAGTTTCATGGTTGAGGATGGCTTAAGCAGATTAAAAAAAATCTGGGGTTGATTCAAATGTTGAACTTGTATTTGGAGGCTGTTTACTGGAACTCTCAATATGAGGTCCACATAGATGTCAGTGCAAGTGAAGAAGGCCATCACTAAAAAAAGGCCAAATCAACAATGAATGTAACCACAAAGATGATGAAACACAGCTAACGTGTGGAATTCTGTCTGTGGTTAAGAAAATGACTTCAGAAGCCGTCATGAATGTAAACACACAGGGTTTCACAACAAAGTGCAAACCGCTGGTTAAACTCAAGAAGGGGAAGGGCAGATTAGGCTTTGCCAGAAAACAGAGCTTGCACAGTTCTGTAAAATATTTTTGGACAGATGAGACCAAGATGAATTTGGTACCAGGTGAACCAAAAAGACTGAAGAAAGAAAAGAACAGCTGATGATCTGTTATGGCATGCACGAGTGCCTATGGAGTCAGGTCACTAGTGCTTATTGACCATTACATGACAAAACACTTTTCTGCATAACAACAAGAAACAGACACTTTTTATTTGGCCCATTGGACTTTATGAAATGCTTCAATATTACTTACCCTGATGTACAGTAACCACCTAACCCTTTGCTTTCCAACGTTTATGCGATTAAAGGCATTGTTTATTTTAAAAAATCGTGCTTTCACTTTTAGGTTATTCAAAATGTATTTTGTATAATAACAGCTACAGACATGAAGACTGAACGTAAGGTGGAGGTCAAAGGGCGCGCACCTGCCGTTTTCATGCTCTGAAAAATATTTCCCTCGTGGTTGGCTAGAGCTCGCCACGAATCGACAGCAGACCAATCGGAGCACAGTAACTGAGTTTAAAATGCCACTTGCTTAACCAAATGGATGTGATTGGCTAGCCAAACGTGGCCAGCCAATTACAATTTCAGGTTCGTCGTAAACAGACTGCACTGGCCAATAGCATATGCGGAGGGAGGGTGTTTATTTTCCCTAATGACGACAGCACCTTTCTTGTGCCAGGAACTGAGCAGCGAAGCAGAGAAGGAAGGAGGAAATCTGATGGGAGGGAGCGACTACAGCAGGAATATTTAGGATACGCGCTTCGTCGTGTAGCTATGACTCCAAGGACACTGCAGTGAGGTGTTCCTGGTGTGTTGGCTAGCTGATGTACGACGAGATTAGCTAGCTGTTTCTGTTTACCGAAGTTTGGGCTGAAAAGTTCACGGCGGTGCGGGATCGGCGTTTAACATTATTATTGGCTCTGTTCTACTGCTGAAACAGACCTACAGATACAGAAGACATGGTGTCCTGGATGATTTCGAGATGCGTTGTGTAAGTACAGAGACCGCTCAAGGAGAACTTTCCTCGTTTTATGAGCAGCCGCTGTTTGCCTGGCCTGCTTGGCTAACCCGTTGTCGTGCTTAAGCTAAGTGGAGGCTCGAGTCATTTAAACTTGTACATTCGCTCTAAAACAACATCGCTTACGTCCATGCAGAGCTACAAAGTTGTTCTGTTTATGAAATCTAGTGTTGTGGGGACGCAAGGTATGTAATCTTGTCTGAAGCTAATGCTAACAGAGTCATAGCCATCCGTGGTGCTGGTGAGTCAGTCCTAAGGAACTGTGACTATTGTGAAGTGGAACTTTACAAGCCTTTACATGTTCCACTGTGAAGGAGTGTCAGGTACAGCTGTCAGCCTGGAGATATAACTAACCAGCAATGCCCGGTTCAACCTGTTATCCACAATGTTGTCAAGACGCATGAAGAAGTGCGCTGCTATAAGTGGGGGACGGATTTGGTTACTGGATAGTTATTAAATATCCAATGGCATATCACTGGATATTACGTTGAAATTACGTATGATTAAAGCAGGTGTTTAATGTGTTGGGAGCATGAGAGACATGTTGATCTGGTAAGGAAAACAGTAACTTGGGAGTCGACATAATTCCTTTCTTCCCGTCTGCTCCTCCCTGTGTCTGCGTACGTCCACAGGGTAATGGCGGATAGGAACACCAAAAGCCCTCTGGGGAGAGAATAAATGCTCCTCATTTTTAACTAGTACAGCCTGTTACTGTATAATGAACACAGTCATGGGCTGACGGTGCTGCACTTGGGCAGTTATGACGGTGCTGAAAGTACAGAAAGAAGGTGTGTTATTGTCTTAGACCAATAATTACATGCACACACATTCCTTCTAATTTTAGATTCATTTGAACAAAAGGAAAATTGTATAGCCAAGTGTACAAACCACATTCGCCTGTACAAATTGTAGCTAGAGTGATAATTTTCATTTTACTTGGACAATAACTTATCCCAATCCTGCTGAGAAAAAGCCTTTAAATCAGCATGCGGTCCATTACACATGCTCTTTTCCAGTTGCTGGTTTGAAATTCAGTGTAATTTTGTTTAGTCACACATTTATTACAGTCTGCTATATGCTTATGCATCGCCACAAAGAGACTGTTATCTCCTACACAGATAATGTGGCGAGTGTTACCATCTTTTTGCATCTCTCCACGATCTCATAGCTGGTGTATTTTATTATAGCTGAAATAAATAAGGTTGTGTCTACACATAACAGACAACTTGTTGTTAAAAAAGTTCTGTACTTAGACCCCATTTTTACTTTAACTTGCTAAAGAAACGCCAGCGGTAACAGTTTAACAGGCATCAAATTGTATTTTTGCTCCCACAAGATGATTCCAAAAAGCTGTTGGTGGAACATTCAGCATATCTAAAGTGGAGGACAACATCTCAGATGAACAATTGCTGAAAGTCATTCAATGAGAAGAAAGAGGACAGAAGTTTCAGACTCTCCTTTGCACGTTGTGTCAATCAGCTGCCACAGCAGCTCTGCCTCGACTCATTGATAACAGGTAGTCAGAAATGTGTATAGAAGGACTTTGTGTTGGTATCCTCAGATGCATGTTACCATTTTGGAATCAGCTTTGTGCCACAGCTTAAAATGTTTGCAGTTGCTAATGTTGTAGAAATGCTAAAGGTAACATAATGTATCTAATAGCGTTTAACACTACTGCCTCCTCCACAGTCAGCACCAGCATGTGACTGATTCACAACGACTTTTTAGTAAAAGAGCTTAAACAGTGTGGTACTGGTACTGACTATTACATGTTTGCTGTTGTGATGTCCCTACTTGTGAATATCCATTTTTATGGACATTGCTTACTTTTCACATCTATTTTCCTATCTGTTTTTTTCCTTATGCTTTTATTTGGCTCTAACTCATTTTCATATGGAGTTAATGTTATCTATATGTTAAAGCCATAAAGAACGGCACACAAGGATATAATACTGTGAAATAAGGCAACAGCACAGATGACGTGGCAAGCATGCAGTAACAGCAATCAGTCAAAGTCACTGCCACAGGCCCAGTTTGATTAAGGCAAACCCCAGGCTAGAGCTTTGGTTGGTTTAGCCCATTAGGCTGTGCAAGTGACCTATGTGTTTAGGCTAATGCAGGAAAACATCCCCTCTGTAAGCAGTGTCCTCATGGTCACCACCAAAAAAGGAAAGCAAGTCTTCAATTTGAGATCAAGGACTTCTGTCACTCTGCAAAGAGAACATGTAGGTATAACTAACGGTTTCTGTAGTGCACAGGGAAACCCTGGAAGTGTCACCGTAACATAGGGATAGAATCCAAGAGTTGACATTGTTCTATTTTAAGGTGATGAACTCAGCATGAGGAAAAGAGCAGCAGCACCTCATTCTTACGCGTTTCCTTTTCACTTCAGTGTATCTCCCTTTCAGCAGCTATTTCCCTCGTCTGATTGTGCCGCAGTAGAAAAATAAATCAAAGGCTGATTTTCAACCTGTTTCTAATTTTAGGCAGCACCCTCACAAGTCTGCAAGTTAATGTGCCAAATTTTTGTGCCTTTCTTCAAGTCTGTGTATTCAGCTTGTTTCATAGTTGCCGCGTCCTTTTAAGTTTAGCGACAAAGATGTTTGAGTAACCTGCTTCAGAGATAACCTGCTTCAAGATAACGATAATATAACAAAGGAAGCAGTGATTAAAAGACACAGTGGGATTTCAGCATGCTCAGCTGTACAGGTCCAAAAAAGTTTTCCTTCAAAAGAAAGTTTTTGTTGTAGAAGCTCGCCTGTCTCTGCCCGTCTGAGACCCTCACGTTCACTTGTATTGAGGGGAACAAAGTCAATATTCATGCACCAGCTTCACTGTGCTAATGTGTGTGTATTATCCTAACCATAGCTCTCTAGCTAACCACCATGTGGCGCACCATTACATGCCAGCTAGCCAACTTCAGTAACCCTACAAATCAGGCCGCTGTGTGGTTGTGTCTTTATTTATATCCAGTGATAGCAGAGCTGTATGTTTTAGTTTTTCAGAACTCCCTCAGTCAGAAAACGTCCATCATCTTTAGATAGAAACTAGTGATCTAACTCTGTGCTAACTTGTAACGCTGTTAAACTTCTTAAATCCTGTTTTTCATGGATGCTTGTGTGTTCAGCTGGATTGTCACACCTTTTAGAGCAGCCACACTGATCATTTGGACGGTTTTTGACTCAGCAGTGTTTGAGTTTGGGAACTTAAGAGGAGTTTGGACCCAGAAACAGCCATTGACTGTGTTTTTAGTGGAAAAGTCATGTAATCAAGTTCTTATTCCTAAGGCTCAAACCAGATGGTGGGAGCTAAAATCTTGGATATCTCTGGGTCTCCCACTCCTCCTCTCTTCATTGTGTGTGTGTGTCTCCTGTGTGTTTTTCTTCTGTGTTTTTTTTTTTTTTTTTTAAACACTGCTCTGTGTTTCTCTGTTCTTTCCTTCCACCTCCATCCATCTGGTTTTTGGTGGTGTACGATGTCAGGAAGCCAGGGAAACTGACCTGTCGCCCAGAGTCAAAACCCATCTGAAAGCATTATTTTCACAGCTGCATGCAGAGAGAGGAAGGGGTGGGGCTGTGCTGAAATGAAGCTAAGAGGAAATCAGAGGGAATATAAAGAAATGGACAGATGCTAGTTTTGGCATGATGACATTCAACATGTTTTCTGTGAGTATTTGTAGTTTTCTTTCTTATCCTTGTGCACAGGATACGTTTAAGATCACGAAAAATGTCAACGTGCTCTTGCTACCATAGTAACTATCTAAATGTTTCCTAATAGATTTTTTTAATATAAAAATATACGACACTCCTGTTGTTGTACTAAAGTGGTACTCACAGAGGTCACACCATGGCATCAGTAAAGATGAAACCTCTATGTAAAGTCTGTACCAGAAGCATGCCAAGGGTGTGACATACAAAACAAGGAGTCCAGCCTGGGAACGATAGACCTCCGTGTAGATGGGACACAGCTGAAAGTCTAAAGGAATCTCTTTGATCCTGAATGATTCAGTTTAAAATAAATATTAGTACATAAATCAGCACAGTCACATGACCCATAGTAATCTAATTAGGCCATGTGAAGCTCGATGACAGGAGGACATTTGATACTTTTTTCAAACTTCAGATTTGTCCTCAATTCGTCTTATGCCAGGTTCTGCTCTGGTGTTAGTTTGCACAGGTCTTTGGCTAAACAGAGTAAAGGACTGCACAGTAACTGTAGTTTAAGTGTAAATAATAATGTCTTGGTTAGCATGTTAGTTTTCTAAAACCAGAAGGGACCATATTTGGATGATGTGGTACAGTATTAAGTTGTTAGCAAGCTGTGAAACACAAACACATGTGCTAATTAGTGCTAACACTAGACTTTCATTCACGAAGACTGAGGCTCTGTTTCATACAGAAGCTATTTTAAAATGCCATTAAAAATACTGAAGAAGGTGCAAACACAGTGGAGAGGTCCAGTTCAAGCCTCAAACAGGACGATTGGCTAAAGTTCCCAAGTCAGGAGCCGTGTCAGATCAAAGTGGCTGCACTCCAGCGTCATAAGTAAATTCACCCACTTTACAGTAACTGTCGATAGAGGAACAGAACATTACTTTTACTAGGTAACGTATCAAAGTTGATAGCTATGGGGATGGAGGCCAGATTCACTGGCCGGTTTGCTGTTGCAGCACGTACGGTAGCTGCTTCTTCACAGTTTCTTGTTTTGCACATCACCAACCAGAACCTGCACCAGGTGAAGAAACGACTGGTGCGACTGCGCTGAGCTCAGTGTAGTTGTAGAGCAGAACAAAGACTACTGTGGCTGCTGCAGTCTGAAAGGGTGAAGTAGCAGTGACTCTGCAGAATGAGAAACTGCCCGAAGAATTGGCTGAGTATATTACTCAGTTATTTTTTTATAAATAGTTTGCAGAGAATTACAGAAAAGACAGATTAAAATGCATTAATTTAATAATGTAAGACAGTGTGCTGAGAAACAAGCTGCAAGTGCATTAAGAAGGATTCACTCACCCTTCCAAGTCATCAAATTCAGCTGTTTCATCGCCCTTATTGTGACAGGTGTATAAATCAAGCACCTAACCATGCAGACTGCTTCTACAAACATGATGGATGCCACCTGTGCAACAAGTACAGCTGTGAAGTTGCCTTACTGCTAAATATTCCACAGTTGGTGGTATTGTAAGTGGAAGCAACT
Source organism: Mchenga conophoros (assembly GCF_057382185.1). Lineage (NCBI taxonomy): Eukaryota > Metazoa > Chordata > Actinopteri > Cichliformes > Cichlidae > Mchenga > Mchenga conophoros. Next base: position 2,080,479 of record NC_140533.1, read on the forward strand.
GGGAAATGACAGCAACTCAGTCACAAAGTGGGGTCAGCTGATGTGGAGACACAGCGTGTGCAGAGTTGCCAAGCATCAGTCACTCAGAACAGTGCTTCATGGAGTGGCTTTCCATAGCTCAACCGCTGCATCCACAGTGTTACGTGTCGTGACTGGACTCGAGAGCAGTAGAGATGTTCTCTGCAGTGACAATCACACGTCTTCTGTCAGGCCAACAGATGAGTCTGGGTTTGACAGTTGCCAAAAGAAGGTTAGCGGTCTGACTGCACTGTGCCAAATGTGAAGTTTGTTGGAAGGTGGATTATGGTGTGGCGTTGTTTATCAGAAGTTGTGGCGCAATCCAATATAACCTCTCTGAGATGAGCCAGGAATTCTCGGGATCAGTGCCTGAACACACAAATGTGCTTCTTGAAGAATGGTCAGAAATGTCCAATAACACTCCTAAACCTCGTGGAAAGCCTTCCCAGAAGAGTTTGAAGTTGATATAGCTGCAAAGGGTGGGCCAGCATGTATTTATAGACAGACATGCAGTACAGTGTATGTGCATGACCTGTCCAGAAAATCTCTGGGAACTATTTTCCCTCCAGTTCTTAAAAAAAGTTTGAAATAAAGCTTTATTGCTCTTGATCTTGGAATGGGCATTGATTGGCTGCTGATGTTTTGATTTTGTGTGGCTTAAATATTTTTATAATAAAATGTATGAAATAGCTCAGGTGACTCCTGCTGAGACAAATCCACTCTTGAGGTTTGATTTTCCTGTGATTGTCCTACTTTCCTGGAGGAACCTTCCACACCCGCCTTCACTTTCCTGCATAACATACCGTCCTTTAAGTTTAACAGCGTTCACCACCAATATGGGTACTCATGGATTTGTTACCAAGTAATATCTTTGCCATCATATGAAACTGAAAAGCCGAATCCTACGTGACAGCAGATGTGGAAGACTCACTTTACATCTTCGGCCACATACAGCTCTCTTTGATTTTAAGTGGGCTGGACTTTCATTGGGAAAGTAAATTCCCAATGAACTAAAAACATTTAACTGCACATTTAATCTCTGAGTAAGAGTGTGTGTGACGAGTCGTCTAATCGTTGCTGCTGTCAGGAGTCGGTACAAGGCGTGGCTGTAGCTGCGGCGGTAGAGCAGGTCACCTACTAATCAGAAGGTTGGTGTTTGGTCCCCGTCTGCTCCAGTGCATGGCAAGTATCCTTGGCTAAGATACTAACCCCAAGGTGTCTCTGCTCCACCGTCAGATTATAGAACATATCTTACATGCAGGAAGAGTGCTTGTGTGACTGGGTGAATGAGGCAGGTTGTGTAAAGCATGTGCTCAGAGTAGAAAAGCGCTATATAAGAACCAGTCCATTTACTAGTCATTTAATTGAATTATTTTCGTATAGCATCAATAGCTGTAGTGGAGATTTTTATCAGTGGGACAGGCTGTAAAATGTGTGAAAATACAGTTAAAAGAAGAAGAAATCAGTGGGCCTGACTGCAGTGTTTTCTGGGCTGATTCTGAATCTTGGACCTTATGTTTGACACCCTTGGTATGGCGAGACCAGGACGTCCTTGCAGGCTCTTGTCCCTGTGTGTCTGGGTAGTCCAGGGTCTGATCTTGGCAGCTTTCCTGTCTGCTTTAAACGCTCACACAAAACCCATTCAGCACCAGAACAGAGAAACAGGATTCAGGTACAGAGTTTTGTTTTCCGTCGGTGGCTCGGCTGTGTGCTTCTCTGCCCTTTATCGAACAAAAAGCACATTTTTGAACCTGCACTGACATGACGCAGAGACGTGACGAGCGTGTGAAGTCTTGGTTACCTCGATGTTTCTATAGCGACAGCTGGAATATAAACAGCTCTGTTTGTTGGCAGCTCGCTGGTTACTGAGGGGACTGTGGTCCAAGGCGGTGTGTCTGTGTACGATACTGTATCCGTGAAGTCTGTGGTTAGAGATTTTTATAGTGCAAAAATGATTTAAAGGCTTCCATGTTTCCTAAAAGTCTGAAAGTTGTTCATAACTAATCAGTAAATAAGCCGATTATTTACAGCCACGGGGCAGTAAATACTCAAAGGATCCGTTCTTGGTTGCTGAGCTCTTGGTAAAATCCTCAACATGTAGCAGAAGGGTTAAATCAGCTCCTTTATTCTTACACCATCATGAGATTATCTGATATTTTTGTCTTTATAAATGTCGAAACATTTTGCAAACATGAAAGTATTTATGTTGTATCCCATCACTGCTGTTGATGTAAGTGATCAGAGTGATCGGGCACTGGAAGGCGGAGTCTTGTTTTTCTTTTAATCTGATCCAATACTGGATGATTAGAATGATCGATGTCTCCGGCCTGTTCTCGCTTCCTTGTGAGGCGTGTTCGGTATTATGAACATCAGTTCCTGTTCCAGCTGCTCGTGAGAGGAGGCTGTGTGCCTGTCTGTAGCTGCAGCGCTGTATCGTGTTGGGTGCTAACTGGAGAAGTTGAAGATGGCACTGATATGGATGATGGTATTTCTCTGGATCCAGGCTACACTTGGGTACGAGAGATTCTGTTTAGTCCAAATCTGTGTTTAGCAGATACCATTTAATCTGCTTTGGCTGTTTCCTCTGTACAGAGTTTCTCACAGGCTTCTTATCATTTGGTTTTCTCTGGTGTTTGCAGTGCTGTTGTGAGACTGGTCAGGTGTATTTGAGTGGAGGCACAAACAGACTACAGCATTAAGATCAGGATTATTTGATTTGGATGGAGAGGATCGTCCCACGCTTATGCGAGCATGTCTGGACTCGCTGTAGCCGCTGCTGTTGTCATGGTAGCTAGCGGCAGTCCGGTAAAACTCATGAAGCCCGTCTTTCTAACGTGTGTGTTTTAATCGTTTCCCGTGAACATCCGCAGAATTAAAGCACTGAAATCTTTATGATGTTAACATGAATCATTCTCACAGTTAGCACAAATTGAAGACCACAAAAATGTTGGGACTTTCTGCAAGACAGGGAGCAGGTCCATGACCACTCCCAGTCAGCTGCAGTCTTCAAAGCAACTTTAATGCGTTCAGACGACAGCAGTAAGACACGGCGAGTCTATCATTCGTCTGGTTTTTGTTTGATATGGGGCTAGTTTGGCAATTACATCGATTCTGTTTGTTATAATACAGCGATTAACCATTAAAATGAACAAAATCACAATTCTGTTTCCATCTACATGTATAGAAAATACAACTACACAAATGTAGTTGCTTCCATTCAGAGTCTAGCCAGAACCTTCAGACTTACAACAGAAATGCCCCCACAAAGAGCCATGCAGTTGCTACAAAATGTCTACATAATGTCAGCAAATTCACTTTTATAAAAGAACAAAAAGAGCGCGACTAGTTTAGTCTCCTCTTCCAGAGAGGCGCTCGCAGGTACTGGGACAGCCAGATTGCAGTAGTTTGCTGATTGCAATTAGACAGACATTATTTGCAAACCTTTGCCAATCTGTGTGAGAGTGATTGCAATCAGACAGCTATGTTCCAGCTGTGTACCTAAACCTTGCTTTGTGATCAAAAGTGGTGAGACTGTTGCATCCTGGTCCATGCTCGACCTCTCAGCCACTACATAACTTAGTTATTTATTCATTTTTGTGAAAAACCCCCAAGAACAACCAAACAGTCCAGTAAAACTAGACAAGGTAAGCAGGGTAAAACAAGGTAACCCACAACATTGCTGATGGCTACTAGCTAACTAGCTAAAAGAGTAAAAGTTCTTTACTGGTTTTATTCTGTCCTATCGACGAGTCAGACAGCTTTAAGAAAAGACTGGTGACAATTTCCACACTTTTTACGTTAAATGTGACGTACAAAAACTGCAATGATACTAAAGCACTTATTTTGTGCTGTAGCCATGCTGTGCTTCTCCTGTCTGTCAGTGTTTCCTGTAATCTGTGCAGCTGAGTAATGTTGATGGCAGCTGACAAACTGAATGCCGCCCAAGAAGCTGTGTGTTCTTATGTGGTGCACAGTCAGGGTATATCTAGCTTGTGCATACTGGAGAGACCTGCACACTGTGCTGTAGACAGAGTAACCTCAGTGCAAGAGGAGCTTAAGGAAGAGGGATTGGAGGAAAGGAGTGTCCCACTTTAAATTTATCGAGTCGCTTATCTTGCATTGTGAGTCACTCCTTCACAGGCTTCTACCATGAACAGTATATGGTGTTTACCTAGTGTGGGTGTGTAGATGTTCATTGTTTTGCTGTGTGTAACGAGAGCTCACCTAACGTCATCTGAAACGCTTGATCCTTTATTGCTCGTTGTGCAGTTTCTCTTTCGTTCAGGTGAAATTCAGTATATAATTAAAAAAACGAGGCCTGCACAGTCAAAAGCACCTCAGCTTCAGAAACCCAGCTTCACATTCTTCATATGATTTTCTCTGCTTGAATCTTAGCACACAGTCCTGAGTGAACAGTGCAGTATTTTGGGGTAGTGTTGAAAACTGCATAGAAACCAAACTGTTGCATTATATGACAGAGGAAAGTGGGATATAAATGAGTCCCCACATTGTTCAGATGCAAGAAATGATGGTTTTTAACAATAAAAACGCAGTTTTGGACGTTTGCCTTAGCTTGCATGGTGGCACTGCAGGCTTTCAGCAGTGTATGCATTGGTACAAACAAACCAACATAAAAATAATTTCTTGTATACATGTGAAACAGAATGTATAAACCTGCAGCACTGGTTCACCACTCAGTATCTACTGTATCATATACACCATGTACGGGCCCGTCTTCGCTATGTATGCCTGCTGATCAGCGTGTTGAAATAGGGTGTGGGTTTAAAGGCAAAGCTGTGTTTCCACATACCAGCGATGTTACAGTGCAGAGAACTTTCCTGTTAAACTTTACTAGAGAAACTGTATTTGTGTTGATTAAATTTGAGAGAAGTTGTCATGTGTTCTGTCTCCATGCAGGCTGCTGTTTGGGACTCTGTATCCTGCGTACTACTCTTACAAAGCTGTCAAGACCAAAAATGTTAAGGAATATGTAAGTTCAGAAATATTACTTTTTATTTACTTCTCTTCTCCTGCATGACTTCATCTCACACACAGACACACTGTGGGGGGGTGAGGGGGGGGGGGGGGTCTAAGTTATTAAAATTTGTTAATGTTGTTTTTAAACATTAGAAAACATTTCATTTCAACAACTTCGACAAATTAGGAGGTAACGTGGGCCAAAATGATCTGGAGCATGATTATAGCTTTTTCACTTAATGAGTAATTATACCAGCAGGCATGCAAATGAATAATATCATCAAGTGACGTCATTTTGTATGTGAATGCGTCCAGCATGGTCCTGCTGACACAGCCGTCGTGCTTCATGTGCTTCATGTGCTGTCTGCATATGTCAGTGAAACTGAACATATGATGTTGTAAGTTTAAAATATATATCTTATTTTCATCATTATGTACCTTTTTCAAAATAACCTGAATGGTGATATTAACTCAGAGATGATATGTGCAGTACAGTAATAGACTATGTTGGACTAATGCAGAGCAGGCTGTGTATCCACTGTTAGTGACATTGACTGCACAGCCCCTTTTCCATCAGTACCTACTGGGATCGACTCGGTATGGTGTGCCACAGTTTTCCATTAGGTCATAGTACCTGGTACCAGGTGTGGGGTTTTTTTTAAAATAAAGTACCTGCTTGCCCCGGGGTTCCAGGCGATCCAAGCAGGCACTAAAATGTGAGGTCATCAGACTGCATGCCACTGATTGGCTGGTCAGTAGCGTCACTCGGTGAGTCACGGACAGTGTCTCCTTCATGAAAATTAAAATGGCCATTTTTGAAACTCTGCATTGAATGAAATGGCAAAAACCCCCCAACAAAAACAAGGCCATGATCTTTGAGAGTGACGAAACGCCACGGGCCAAACACCAGGTATTGTGTCGACGTCCAACTTTGTTGTAGCGTTCGTGTCGCATATTAATTACATTGCAGGATGCTCGGGCGTGTTGCTATGACAACAACCTCGTTAGGTAGTACTGGATTGGGCGACCAGTCAATCCGTGGGGAGTTGATCCGAGGAGGTACTGATGGAAAAAGGAGCTCGTGTCACATTTTTCTACATTCAGGCTGCTGATGCTGTTTATTTTGACTTGACAACTTCCACTCGTTACACAACAGCATCTTTGTGCTGGTTAGCGGTGTGAAAGCAGCCAGCGCTCATGATGTTCTCCCGTATACATTCTCCTATTTACTGACCACTTTATTAGGTATGAATCGATCATTCAGTGTGCCTCTGTCTGACTTCAGAACTGCTTCATGACTGCATCGACGCAGATTCAGCGAGGTGATGGAAGCAGTCCTCAGAAATGTAGAAATGGATTTCTACAATGGCGGACCTTTAACTTGACTCTCTGCAGTGTTTACATGCTTACATATACAACACAGTTTCAGTCCCTCCACACAAAGGGCTCAGTTCTGCTTCTCTGCGCCATCTTTGTTTACTCTTTCCCACCCAGGCTTCTAGACTTCTGATTGGCCAACATTTCTACACGGTTAGGAATATATCGCCACCTGTTGCTTTGGCATGTTCCTAGCAGCGTTTTCCTTCGTTTTTGCATTTACGTGTGGGCGGGATTAAAAAAAAAAAAAGAAAGCGGTAAATCTCAGTTTTCAAAAGTACCCGTGTACGTGTGGACGTAGCCTGAACCTCAGTTTGAACTTAAGCAAGCCGACTTGCTTAACTATTAAATCTATTGGTAGATTAATAGTTCTTTTGAAGTGAGTTATTTCTCCCCTGTGCCATTAGAGGACTTTAGAGTCACCCTGCCTACCAAAGCTCACTTTCATCTGTGATTACAGTCCTCCATCCTTTGAAATATTTTCTTCTCTGTCAGTTTTAAAAATGCGTTTGATGGTTCGAATGATTTGATCTTTCATCTCGATTCAGACATTCTTGTCCTTGTCTTAGGGACTAGCCCCTCTGGTAGATACCAACTTGCTTTCTTTAAGTCTTTTGCAGAATGTTAAACAGGTCTTGGGACTGATTACACATTTGAAGCACGGCTGGATGCATATAGACGATATGCCCTAGAGGTGTTTTGGCTAAGGAGTCGGGTGATGTAACTAATACCAGTGAGAGTGACATTCCAGTCTGCTGAGTTAGTAACACATTCACATACAGCTTTAACACACCCTGTCTCAGACTGCTGCGTCTTTCACCCACTTACTTTATCCTTATCTGCTCTTCTTGTTAGACCTCTGCTTTTACTTTGCTTTTGCAGAGGTTCATAAAGGAATGGTTGGAAATGAAGATCAGTACTGTTTCTTGTTTCATGAAGCAAGCTGTACTTAAGCTGACCAGGAGAAATACTTTGTGTGCAGCGCAGCAGCTATTCTGCGTCTCGTTGCTGCTTGTTTGTAGCTGCAGCTCACCCTGCAGAGGTTACTCCAGTTCATGACAAACTTGAAACAGATTCAAGTCCCAGCCTCCTTCTTTGTTCACTGCTTATGAAAACGTGCACGTACCATTGCGCTCACTGACTGATGTTAGTGATGTCGCTCAGTTTCCAGCAGCGTTGTAGTCGGAGTTGTCCATCCATGTACAGTCGACCACACTCAGTTGTAGATAAACAGGTCTGAGATCAGCCGTGTGTATCCCTGCCATGATTGAGCAGGCCTGTCTGCTCCACCATGTGAGTACATACAACATATCTTTTGCAGTGTGTTTTGGAAAACTTAAGCTGTTGTGCATCAAATGCTTTCCAGATGGTGTTTCCTGATTTAAATTTATATTAATTTTGACAAAATCTCTAACACGGTGGATTGGACTCTGTGGTTTACAGATGGCTGTAGACGCTGTACTTTCAGAAAGGTTTGTGTTAGGTGGCTACAAAAACCCAAACAGTCCTCCGGTACAAGGACTGAACTGTAAATGAGTATGAAAAACAGCCAATAACCAAATAACAGCTTTCAAAGACCTCCAGAAAGCTTGGAGAGCTGTTGCTCAAGACCACTTAAATCATTTTAAGAAGGTCTGGGATGAAATGAAGGATGACTAAAGACCTGAGCACATGAGATGTTGCTTTATGGTGCTTCAGTGGGGCCAGTATATCGGCCAGTATCAGCTATTTGCCAGTTCAGCGTATCTGCACTTTTGATGGCTGATCAATGAACATAGTAAAGCAGAGATGTGACAGATGGCCTTAAATCATGTTGCATGGTTTTAAGCAACTTACCTTTTGGCAGCATGTGTTTGGAATACCACCAAAAGAAATCAGCTGATCCAAGTATAGTCTGGCAGAGTGTAAACAAGTAATCCACAAATCTCATAACTAACTACATACATCAGATTCTTTTTAATCCCTAGATATCAGCGTATTGATCGAGTGGTGCCCTGTCAGCACTGCTTGGTGAGGTGGGGAGAAAAACCTCTGGGAGAAGCTCCAGCACAGGTCGTGAGAGAGAGAGAACTTTTTAGCACCGATGTAAAAAAAAAAGCTGCAGTCGCTGTCTGTGCTTCACTTACAGGCTTTTCAACCAGTCAGCGTTCTTTGGACTGAATGTCATTGCCAACATGCTGGAGCCTTTTCGGAGGATTGAACTCAAAACCGCCATAAAGCCTCCGTATAAGGAATCATAGTTTGTCTGCAAAGCCCAAGAACTAAATAAATTAAGACCAAACATTATGAGCGATGCAAACACACTTTAAATAAAAGCTTGTTAGTCTCTGCAGCTGAGGAACATAAGATGTGGGTCAGTGCTTGAGAAAAGTGTTGTGATGCTCTGTGTGCACCTTAGAAGTTTGGTATGATAGATGATAGATGACAATTTGATGACTAATCGATAAAACTTTAGTGTTTCTTTCATTTAGTCAGGATGACTTGATGGATGGTTAATCAGCTGCTTGGATGCAAGTTTGCTCAAAATTCTTTGAGTTTGTTTCAGAGGCACAACTGAAGCTCGGGTGGTCGTAACTGTTGCCCACCTTTTAGCATTTGACCTCTTAGCTGTAAGCGTGGGTGTTATCACACAGTGGGGCTGGCAGTGTGGAGCATCTACTAGGAGGCTGAGGTGTCGGGCCACCAGAATTTTGATCCAAGTTTAACCTTAGCAGTAGTGGCTGTGCAAGTCTAATGTAATGTTTCTTCTCCCCCCCCCCCCCCCGGAAGGCAGTTATTCAAAGACAGGGTCAGTAAATGTCTACTGTAGCCCCAGGAAGCTAAAAGGCTGGTGTATAGGTTACATCTTAATGTCCTTTGTACTGATAAAATGAATGAAGGAGGAAAGGAGCAAATATTCTATCAGAAATGGAAAGCAGAAGGAAGCTGGGAGCTGAAATGTCTGAAGCAGAGGGAGACTGAACGTATAAATTAAACCTCTCAGTGTCAGCTCACTCTTTACATTTAGTGTGAGTGTGAGAGATGGGTGAATGTGTTTCCCTGTTGTTTCTCTTTCAAACACACTCTCACAGAGATGAGTGAAGTAATGTCATTAAAAACGATGAGAAGTCTTGGCTGACTTTCCATAATCTGCATTTTTTGATCTTGGATGTTTTTCATGGTGAACAGCTGTTCAGCATGACGGAGTGGTAGCTGAAAACCCCCCTCTGTGGGCAAATGGGACACAATTAAGCATCACTTATTTACTCACACACACCTACTGCTTGGTTTAACATGGAAATCCAGTCAGACGGGACTGGAAAGCCGTCAAAGAGGGACGAAGGAAGCCAGACCGCCGGGGGGGGGGGACCTTTGTCTAAGGAGCTTGGAAAGAAAAGCGTCTGGACTTCTTTAAGTTGCTTGAAGACGTTTCACCTTTCATCCGAGAAGCTTCTTCAGTTCTAAGGGCAAATGACCTTAGAACTTAGACCTTAGAAGAAGCTTCTTTGACTACGATGACCTGGATGACTGAGAACCTTCACAGACGTCCTCAACCTTTGTTTCACTGCTGCCAGCCTGCGAAGGAGGCAGAGGCTTAGAGAAAGAACAACATCATTTAAAAACGAGTTTATTAGCTCAAAGCTGTCCACTGGGGTTCGTGACCATGTTCGCTTGTTACACCAGTGTGGAGCAGGGTTCTTAGTAGAATAACTTTTGAATGCTCTGCTCAGTCAAAGCTGAGGTGGTTGATCATCAAAAATGATCAATTCTACCCATTTTCAAAATGCAGCTTTTTAGAAGCACCCATTATTCCTCAGGGCATGTAATGTAAGTCAAAAGAAACCCCAAGTATGTCACGTTGTGGGCATTACTATGCTATAAACGTCTTCTACTGAAGGACGCTGTCACAAATACAGGAAGTGTGCCTGTGTTTATTACACAAAGTGATGCACTCTGGGTCGATGATGCAAAATGGTGGCACTCCAGAGCTGCTTATTATAACTAACTAACTCTAACTGTTCAGAGCTACGCTTCCACTGCTGTAGATATATTCATAGGACATCTGTTTACCACACACCGGCACATCTGTATATATGTAGCATATCTTTATATTTGTTCATAGTACACCTGTATATCTGCCCGTCTGCACAGATAGAACATCTGTGTGCTGTACAGATCACCTGTATTCATCTCTACTCGACTTATCTGGATATGCTCTGCTCTTATTGCACTTGCTGCTCTTGCAGTCTGCATCTAATCAGAAGTGTGTTTTGTTACTCTGTATTCATTCATGTGCAATGACAATAAAGTGGAATCCTAATCCCGACAGACCAGAATATACAAAATATGAGCTGCTTTTGGTTTTAACTTCCTGTGCGCAGGAAACGAGGGATGCAGTATGAATCCTCACGGCTATGGAGGGCCAGGAGTGACAAAATGAATTAATTAAATACACAAATTAAGTAATTAATTAAATGTGTCATTAATTAATTAAAAATTGGAATTGATTGAATGAATAAATCTATCAATAATTAATTAAAGGCACGATCATTCCATTTAAAACATTGAATTATTTATTTCCTATTTTATTAATGACACGTTTAATTAATTATATAATTGCTTAATTATTTACACATTTAATTATTTATTCCGGTTTTTAATGACGTATTTATGTCATTCATTTTGGCAGTCCTGGCCCTGTGGCTGTTCATGAATGAATTTCAGCCCATCAAAGTCAGGGGCGGGGTTAGTGCTGAAGTCACACCCATTGCTTTGGGCTGCTGCGAGGCTGTATTATAAACTGTGATATGAGTCTGTAGGTGCTCGTATCCTTCTTGCCTTCAGTCGTATTAGTTTCCTTCTGGAAGTGTGTGATGTGTTTCATAGTTTCTAACAGTGAAACGTAACGTGACATAAAAAAGCACGCCCCACACAATCAGATGTTAATCAGATTTTATTTTTATTTTAGTAAATCTAAAGAATCCTAACAGACAGAGGTGCTTAGATTACAGTTGAATTAAAACAAACGGATGATGTCATCATTTCTTCATGATCAGCATGCTGGTTCAGACGCTGCTGCTCTCGGTGGACATGCTCCCTCTCTGTCCTCCTCGTATAACAAAGATTTTTAATGTTAGTGTTAATATTAGTAATGTTAAGAGGTGATGCATGGTTTAATGCTCAGCCAGCCTTTTAAACGATGATTCATGTCTCTCTGCCTGTAGGTGCGATGGATGATGTACTGGATTGTATTTGCCCTCTACACTGTCGTGGAGACGATCACTGACCTAACACTGGCATGGTGAGTTTGCCATGAATGTTAAACACAAACGCAGTGAATCAAACATTATGTAAACCTCGTGAACTCACATGTCGTACAGATACATCTACACTGACTGTGTGAGTGGAAGAAGTTGTTTTCCTCGCTACCCTGAATAATAATGATAGAAATGTACTCTTTCCTAGTGTAACTAGAATAAACTTGTGGTAATGTGGATGTGCACTGTGTAGGAACAGAGTCACATTTGCAGGAACTTCAGGTCGAGTTTCAGTGATTTTATGAATCTCTCATGTGGCAACATTTAGCTCGAAGGAACAATGTAACGATTTTGAGGAATTGATGGAGAACGATGTTTTTTTTTTTACAGATGTTATATGCAGTTAAACTTTAAAACGCTGACATTTCTAAAACCAATGAGAAGTTTTTGAATATTTATTATTACTCATTAATAAGAGAAAATAATTTCTTACCCGGTTACTCGATTAATCGATAGAATATTCGATAGATTAGTCCATTAATAAAATAATCGATACCTGCAGCCCTACAGCTGATGTTTTATCAGACAGTCACAGAAAGTGCTGGAACATGTCGGTGCAGTCCAAAAAACCATAATAAACCTTCAGAGCTGTGTGCAACAAAAACTTGACAACAGGAGTGGGAGTGGGTGCATATCTCTTAACCTGTTTTTCTGCAGTGGAAAGCATCATTATGTACCATGGGTTAAACTTACCATGTGTGTGTCTCCATATCCAGGTTTCCTCTCTACTACGAGCTAAAGATAGCTTTTGTGGTCTGGCTGCTGTCCCCTTACACCAGAGGAGCAAGTCTTATTTACAGGAAGTGTCTGCATCCTTTGCTGTCCTCCAGAGAAAGGGTACATTCATCCGTACATCCACGTGTAATGCAGGTCACACTGCTTTGTGCCCAGTTCAACTGTGTTCTAAAATGTAATTGTTGTCTTCCTTTAGGAAATAGATGAGTACATTGTGCAGGCCAAAGAGAGAAGCTATGAGACCATGGTGAACTTTGGCAAGCAGGGCCTGAGCATTGCAGCCACCGCTGCGGTCACTGCAGCCGTCAAGGCAAGTTATTCTTTTTTTAATTTTTCACGTGAGTGCACTACAGTTTTATGTTAGATAGCATGGCTAAGTCAGTTTTCATCTTCTTTCTCACTACGTTGCTACAGAGTAGGGCTGTGCGATATGACCAAAATCTCATATCCCGATATAAGACGTCTATCGTCCGATAACGATATAAATCACAAAAATGTAACATTTTCTGTAAAGTCTGTGAATCTCGGGCAGCTCGACTTGTGTGAAGTGTTTCCAGCTGTGCGTCGTGTAGCTGGAGTCGAGTGTTTTAACGATGCATGAAACGATACATTTTTAGACATAAGTTGTAACGGCGCCGTTTTCTTTGAGTATTTATTACACGGCGTGCTGCGGGGAAAAGCCTGTTCTAACGTTTGAGTCTGAGCTTTATTTTTTAGCACCTGGCATCTTTTTTACTTCTCATCCGTAAATAATCTGCTCTTTCATGTGATTCAGTTTATTTTGAAAGGTCTCAACAGGATCTTGAGCTTTATTGTGAAAGGTTTAAGTGGAACATAAACAAACGGACACACGATGGTGTTACCGTCGTTGTTGCTAACGACAACGCATAAAAACAGGCGCTTGTCCGTCTGTAGTGTGGTTATATTAAATATTAGAGAGAGAACTTTAAGAAATGAACATAGCCTCTACAGTGACATCAGAACCATGAACAAATATGGCTGTAAACAGTTTATTTTGCGACACTACGAAACAAACGATAGCGTAAAATGAAACGATAGATGTTTTTATATCGTCATCCGATACATATCGTTATATCGAACAGCCCTACTACAGAGGAATAAAATACCAGTCTGCGGCTTCAGCTCTCTTTGCTTGCAACAGCTTCCTTTGTCTGTGTTCTACAGTAGCGCCTGTGGGCACTGAATGTCCTTATTTAGCGTGCTAAATCAGACGTAAGAGCATACAGACCAGGGGTCGGCAACCTGCGGCTCTTTAGTCCTTACAGTGCAGCTCCGCGTGGTTTGGGAAAATAAATTAGAAGTGTTTAGATGAAGTGTATTTTATTTATATTAGTTCTTTTTTAACTTGTAGTTCTAAATTGGAAGATTATTGTGATATTGAAATATAAAAATAAAATTATATTATTTTTTTCATCGCTCAAAATAAGCGTCACACTCGTGGAAGCTGAAACGGCGTGCATTTATCGAGACTTTCAGCCCCACGTAGGCCAGTTATGGACCTTCGGATCCACATTATGTCAGCAGCTCCACCGTGAACTATGTTAAAACAAACACGCTCACGCCCCACAGACGACAGCTTACAGTCCTGTAAAGATAAAGTGACTTCGTACAGCCCCGACCTGCAGACGCTGTGCGCAGAGGTTCAGGAGCAGAAGTCCCGTTGTAAACATATCACAGCAGACCCGACGATGTTTGCATGAACGCGCTTTTCAGCATCTCTTTATTGACCACCTTACACACAGTTGCTGACGCACACAGCCGGCTGTAGCTTTGCAGCTCACAGCCCCACACATACCACCAGACGTTAAGGCGGCGAGGCCTGATTGCGGGTGCAGCTCAGGTGCGTCCGCCTCCCCTGCAGCGGCGCTGCAGACCACGCCCCGCCACACACATTAACCAGGTAAAATACATATTTAGGCAGAATTTTGCAAATATATATTTTTCCTTTTTTAGCAGCATAGTGCTTATTTCCCCAGTTATTTATTAAAAGTCAGGTCAAGGCTCCAAAAGCACAAAGGCGATATGAGGGGGGCGGCTCACAGCAGTTTTTGTTTGCTGGATTATTTTAGTTCAGCTTTTGTTGTATTTCTTTAAGAGTTCAAAATGTGTTCATTACATGAATAAAATGTAGTTTTCTCTGTAGCACTTCATGGATTTCATAAGCAACACGCCTTAGTTGTTCACACAAAGCATAAAGGTAAAAAACAATATACACAGTGTTATCTTCATTTTAGATGTCAACAAGTATTTTCTTTTGCATGGAAACCGGCTCCAAATGGCTCTTTGGGTGTTGAGGTTGCTGACCCCGATATAGACAGTCACTGTGGCATTGGTGCATGACTGAGTGCATAGGAGATGAATCGATAGCCTGTACGAGATCTTCACTTGACGATGTGTCTGATAGCCTTTGCACATGCTCACACATCCTCTGTGCATGTCTGTGCCTCAGATGGTCTTCCTGCAGAGCCAGTATAAATAAATGACATTTGAACTGGTTTCTTCAGCATTTCTTGAATACCTGAGTGATTCAGATACGCCCAGTTGATCTCACGCTTCACAGCACCTGAGCAGTGGGGATGCACTACAAAGAAAAAGCGAATGGTGTCAGGTTAGATCCACAGTAGTACAGCAGTATTTAACTGTGAGACACTACAAAACAGTGAACCCCTGTAACAAATTAATAACTGCTCACATTATTATTATTATGATGCTGATGATGATCAAGGATCAGTCTGGTATTAAGTAATTTTATTTGTTTATGGGAGCAGCTGAAAGCAGCTTTATTAAGCAAGACTGAACAATTGAAGCCCATGTTCAGAAATGGAGGAATAATGACTAACTAGTACATTATTAATGATTAATAGTATGTAGTTATTATAATATAGAACTATAATACAATTCTATTGTGTGTTTGTGTGTGTAAATAAATAAAGACGCAGAATTAATCTGAATTGATTGGACCGCTCAGCCAGGATTTAGCAGGTGCAAAGTTCAAGTATCAGAAAATGTTAACATTATGTTAGGATGGTCTCTGTTAGTGTTACTATAAGATGACATTAGCTATGTTACCTTAGCCTAAGCATTTATCCAGTGCTTGCTAACACTTTAGCCTGTGGAGCGGTGTCGGCCGTGTCAAACTAAACAACTTGAATGTTGTTAATGAGTTCAAACTGAAGGAAGTTGAGTTCTTGAGTGGTATTTCCACGACTGCATTGAACAAGGTTCTGCTGACCGTGCTACCCATCGACTCTGAATGGAGTTTTTAACAGGCCATACTTCTTCAGTGGGATTAGTTTGTGGCTGACTTCAGCTGAGTAACAGTGTTATGTTCTGTTTTAGAGAAAGAGCACCTGCTTTTTCACATAATGAACGAGGTCAGGTGTGCATATTCTAACACAAAGAGGCAGCACTCAGCAGGATCAACGACAGGTCTGGTTGTTTTTGTGTCCTTGCTGTGTCAGTGCAGCCTCCTGTCTCCACTTACCTGAAACACCCTGTTAATCAAAGCGATGCCTCTGTCACTGCCCTGCATCTCACTTCTCTCTCGCTGCCTCACTTTGAGTCTCCTATGGTTCCTCCTTGACATGAAGATCTTCTTACATATTTCATCTTTGTGTTCCCCGTTTGTCTTTACAGTCTCTCTTCTTTTCTCCGCATGCATGTTTTGTCATCACAGGGTTAGTAGCAGTTTTTCATTTCTTTAAAATAGGCTTGCATCTTACTAGGAATTTGATTGACCTTGGCTTTTACAGTAAAACCATCTGAAATGCACATAAAATCAATCTGTCTGAAATGTTTTAGCTGAGCCTAGAGCTGTGGTTAGACATGCAAACCTGGCACCTACACCACATGTACCTGCTGTCACAGACTGAGAAGAAAAGACATTTCAGAGCTTTTCCTCCGTCCAGTTTACAGTTCAAAGCTGCTTCTTTGTCCATCTCACAGCATGGGACCAAGATTCAATAAATGAAGTCATAGCAAACAAAGTAAAATCTAAAATGTGTTGTAATGTGGAAGCTTGCAGTCCTGGCTGGTTTGGTAACCAACCAGTTTACCAAATGAGTATTACAGCTCGCAGTGCTCCTTTTGTGAGATGTGTCTGTATCCACACTGATAATTGATAAAACATTTGCATTGCTCTTGGTAACGACGGGACTGAAGAACTTATTGCTAATAAGATCACATAAACATAGTTTAGCTTTGAACAGGTAATGAAGGTCACATCACAGCAGATTAGATCCGAGTACTTTCTAACCATCATCTAGGCAACTCTTGGTTAACAATTTGCTAGTTTTAAGCAGATGCAAACAATATAAACAGGGACTATTTTGATGTTCCTGTCACTGCTATCCGGATGGTGCAGACACGCAGTAAACATGCATTTAAGTTGAAAACACTGTAGTATGAAAATGTAGCATCATTGACCCGAAATGTAAGCAGAATAATTGCTTCACTGTATTATTGTTAACTCGGAGTGCCCCAGAGAAACCCAACCACTGTCCTCCTCTGTGGTTGTGTTTTTAAGAATTTGCTGATTGCAAGTGTAACAAACTCGACTAAATATGAGTTGATATTGTGTGTTTGTTGGTCATCAGCATGCAGGGTTGTGAATGTTTTGGATCCTGGGGGAACACTGCAGATCTCAGCTGGACGTTTGCTTTTGAGATGATGTTTTCTGCATCTGCACCAACTTGCCTCCTGTCTTCCCTCTGACGTTTGTTTCTTTTCTGTCTGCACTAACATCCTTGTGTCTTCAGGGTTTCGGTGGTTCAGCAGGCTGCTCTGGGAGGTAAAAACCAGTCAGTGTAAGCAGCATGGACAGAATGTTCTGTTTCGTACAGCTCAGCATCCACCCTTTGATTATCGTCTGTGTCCAGACCCGCTGCTTGAGAACATCACTTTTAATTTGATTCTTCGTTTTGGTTTTGACATGGACTTGGTGGTGTTGCAGATACATGTCACTCATTATTTACGACACTGTTTGTTTTTCATTGTATGTCCCTTAATGTGTTTGACATTAATTTCATTGTTACAGCAGCATGCCGGGGCTTTATGTTTACAAACAACAAACAAAAAGAAATTAAGAATTATGTATCAAAACCTTCTAAATCACAAAGCTCTAAGAATAATAATAAATGAGCTTACATTGGTGCTACAGGGTGAAAATGTCCCTGTGAATGTCTGACTTCATCATTTTGTTCGTATTAGCGTTTACCTGTAATAGCCCAAATATACTGCTGTACATTACAACAATACCCCCCCCCCCTGCTGTTCATGTTCTTTGTGAAGTGTTTCCGTGGTAACATCTTCATCATCATTCAGTAGCATCCCTGATCTGAATGTATTCTGTACCTCGTTATTCACAGTTAGCGTATTCTTGTCATCATCAATTATTCGTTATATGTTTAATTGATTTAAGCTTTAATTCCCAGATCTGAAGCAGATGGTATCATTTAATCAATTCCATTAGGTATCATTTACACTAGTGGGTCTAGTTACAGTGGAAATGCAGCTTCAGAGTGCTGAAGCCTGTTGCTGTTGAAGCTGTGGTGCTGTGACTGTGGCTTTGGGCCTTGTTAATGACTCTGCACCCTCTCTGAGAGTCCAGTGTGGATGAGAGGCATCACGAAGGCAAACGAAGCCTGTTTCAGGCTTTATTTGTTCCTGAGGCTTGAAAAACAAGTGAACTAATCCTTTAATGCAGAAGGTTCCTTTCATGATGTCTCCCAGTATTTCATGTTTCTAAAAATACAGCAATGATGAAGGACAAACACAGATCGGCAGCACAACAAGAAACGAGTGTTGTGGAAAAACATGTAATGCTTCTTAAACTTTTTAATGTAAAAATGTTGTCACAGCAAAGTCATTTAAACGACATGTTTGCATTTCTGTGCTCCACCGTCGGTTTGTCTCACAGGTCTTTAAAGCTGCATGAAGCCCTGTACAGTAACAGCGCAGCAGTGCGGACTGAAGTTTAGTTTTCTCTAATGTAAATATTCTCTTCTTCATGTAAGATACTGATAGTCCAACATATGAACGATCTCCTCCACCTCCATACTTCAGTAAACTTGGATCTATTTCCAGAAGTGAAGGGTTGCTCAACAGCAGCTCACAGTGCTGTAGTTTGCAGTGTCTGTTTTTACTGTCAGATTTCTGCCGTTCCAATAATATCTGTCCTGTATTAATATATCATAGTGGTCCCAGTGAACTAGTAAAATCTGAACAGCTCAGTGTTGATATTAATCAGTCACAGCTACACGATGACATTCTGGATACAATGATGCATAAATATGTGGAATTATAATGCATCAAATTTGAATTGTAGCTGTTTAGATGTGACGTGTGTCTAAGGTACAGATAAGCAAAGAAATATTTCCAATTATACAAAATAGTTATTATGAGGATTTTGATTGGTGAGTAATGAACTCTAGATATCTGACACTAGTTGCAAGCACACAAATACGTCTGCTTTTAATTTAGACAAATTAAAGTCTACAGTGTCTGTTATAACAACTGATGGGATCAGGAACAGGACACCTGTATGACTGTAGCCATTCACGTGAAAGATGACTGCCACACCTGGAAACATGATTCAGATTATTGATAAACTACAGGCTCTTTCTGTGATTGTAACACATCAGCACTGCTGATCTCTGAGATGTTTTTGTGGTGTAATGCTGAGTGTTGTGTGTGCTGCAGGGTCAGGGGGCCATTACTGAGAAGCTGCGCAGCCTGAGTATGCATGACCTCACACAGATAGACCAGCAGGACGACAGAGGAAACCAGCTGTACCAGTACAGCTCCCATTCTTCCAACCCTGCTGTCAGGAGGTCTCGCAGCAGTGACGCTCCGGATGGAGATGGTACACACACTCACACACACTCGTGCGCTTCTCTCATAAACGTAACACAACTTCTCAATCACAACAATTCATGGTAAAGGAAACAGAAAGAGTAGAGCAGCTGCTGCTCCACATCGAAAGGAGCCAGCTGAGGTGGTTCGGGCATCTGACAAGGATGCCTCCTGGGCGCCTCCTGGGTGAGGTGTTCCAGGCATGTCCCACCGGGAGGAGGCCCCGGGGCAGACCCAGGACACGCTGGAGAGATTATATCTCTCGGCTGGCCTGGGAACGCCTTGGTGTTCCCCCGGATAAGCTGGAGGAGGTGGCTGGGGAGAGGGAGGTCTGGGCCTCTCTGCTTAGGCTGCTGCCCCCGCGACCCGGCCCCGGACAAAGCGGATGAAGATGGATGGATGGATGGAAACAGAAAGAGAAAACAGTTCGTAAACAGAAACCTAAAAGAATAAAATCTGTGATTAGAGGTTTGACTAGAACCCTGACAGCTGATTGATAACATGTTTGATATGGTAGCTTTTTCTAAACAATGCTAAGATGAGATTTCCAGCCAAAGGTCAGTCCTTCGTGGTGGATGAAGGTGGCGTCGTTCTGTCTGTCACTGGTTCTCGCCACAGTCTCCATGACAACTACAAAACGTCTCGTATCTGAGGAAGCCTGCTGGGGTTTGGAGCTTTGCAGTGAGCCGGTGACTGGACCTTTATGTTCCCCCTGAAAAGTGTCTCCCTGCTGTGCACAGTTCAAAACCAACCAGGACCCTGAAGAGCCTGAGCTCAGCGTTTAGACTGTTGTGTGAGCAACGATGTGCGCAGTGAGCACATGTGCTCAACACTCAGTCATGTAAGCACATGCAAACCTCACACATGCCATGAAGGGATGAATCCCAAACATGACTCCTGGAAAGATATCAGTGAAACTCTTTCCAGTGATATTACGTTTTTATTTTATTATGAGTTTGGCAAAAAACGCCAAAGCAGTAATCCATGAAGACTGACGCTGGTGATGAATGAGAGAACATTATTTTATTACAATGTTGACTAATAATAATTAAGAATAATGACAACCATCATAAATGATGATGATGATGATGGTCAGAAGAGAACAATAAGGCACACATGAGCAGGACTTTGTTAGACAGCTACATTGTTACCTTTGCACTTCTCTGTGTGCGTTTGTCCTCAGCGTGATGACAACTGCAGGCTGGTTGGAGTGTGAGATGACTTCCCAGCAGACACAGGGGATGAGATAAGGCTGTGTGGGATGCCAGTGGAATGTCAAACACACTCTCCTGCTCGC
This sequence comes from Mchenga conophoros, assembly GCF_057382185.1. NCBI lineage: Eukaryota > Metazoa > Chordata > Actinopteri > Cichliformes > Cichlidae > Mchenga > Mchenga conophoros. Next base: position 2,101,053 of record NC_140533.1, read on the forward strand.
GCTCTCTCTCTCACGCACGCGCGCGCGCGCACACACACACACACACACACACACAGCAAGTAGGTGAGGTGTGGAAAGAGACAGAACGGGGGGTGAGATGAAGGAGGCGAGGACAAAGATGAATGGAGATGTAGAGACGGATGGGTGGATGTAAGGGAGAAAGGCTGCTACACAGCATCAGGATACTGAGAGAGAGACTGTATTATGTATTCAGCTCAGACGACGAGGAGGAGCTACAGAGAGATGAAGACGGAGATGTTTATGCCTAACAACTCTCTTTTGTGTGTGCTCCTCGCTGCCTCTGAGGCTTCATATGTCTGTCATCCTTTTAACAGACTTAAAAATGACTGGTGATGATGCACATTAGGGCTGTTCGATATAACGGTGTATATCTGATGACGATATGAAAACGTCTATCGTTTAATATTACTATCGTTTGTTTTGTGGTGTCACAAAATAAACTGTTTATGGTTTATTTTCTCATGGTTTTGATGGTCGCTATAGTGACTGTATTAATTTCTTAAGGTTCTCTCTTTCGCTTATATTTAAAATAACCACACTACGGACAGATAAGCGACTGTTTTTACGCGTTGTCGTTAGCCACAGCAATGGTAAACCCTGCATTTGGCTCCGCTTGTTTATTTTCCACATAAACCTTTCACAATAAAGCTGAAGATCCTGTTGAGATTTTTCAAAATAAACTGAAGTGATGACAAACAGAAGGACCAGTGAAAACGAGGGGCTACCTCTGTAGCATGGACATGGTTTGGTTATGAAAAGTCTGACACGGACCAGAAAAGCGTACTGAGGTCCCCACCTCAGACTCAAACACGACAAACCTCTACCACCCACGCAAGGATCACGTGAAACAGTGTGGAGAGAGTTTACGGATGAGAAGCAACGAAGAGCCGTCAGGTGCTCAACATAAACCTTAGACTAAACGTTAGAGCACGCCGTCTGATAAATACTCACAAAGAAAATGACGGCCGTTATAAGTTATGTGTAAAAATATATAGTTTCATGCATCAGTCAAAACATTCAGCTCCAGGTACACGACGCCCGGCTGGAAATACTTCAGCTGCCCGAGATTCACAGAATTGAAAATGTTTTTGTGATTTCTATCGTTGTCGGGACGATAAATGTCTAATATCAGGATATGAGACTGTGGTCAAAGGGCACAGCCCTACTGCACATTCATTTTACTATTAACAGATCTGATGCTTAATAAATCCTGCATAGAACCTTTGTGTTGTTACGACCACGTGTGGATGAGACGCACGGAGTCGGGGATGTAGAGGTGAATGAGCTTGAATACCTTGAGCCATAGTTTTCATGTGATTCGAGAGCTGCGGTACTGCGGCCCTTTGCCTTCCAGCCATCCTTTGAATATCTTTGAGTTTACCTTAAGCAAAATACCAGACAGTTGCTGTGTGAGACGTACTAATCAGCCTTTACTTAAAGCTGCCACGAGAGCGTCGAGTACGGTACCAGCACGTGAACACACCTCCCCTAACCCTGCGTTATAGGCTCGCACCAATCCCTGCTTCTCCACAGCGACCCGGCTGTCAGTGGCGGCTCATGTAAACTATAGGAACAGTTTACCCGACATCGGGTGACAAACGAGAACACTACCAGAGCTGGTCCTGCACTGTCCAAGTCAACAAAACATAAGATTTGTGGTAGTTTGTTTAAACCAGCTATGTAACACTTAATTTTGCTTTAACGATGAATAATACCTGTTTTCACCTTCTTCACATTGACCCACCCAGATGGAAAATGCATGTAGCTGTCCATACTTTGAAAGCTTTCAGTCCTGTGTTAAGAGCCTACACAGTATAAAAGATGGGTGGAGCTTCTGTGGCATCACCCACTGGTTTCCATTGTTGGAAGGATGCAAAGATATGGACGGGGAGGGATGGTTTGTGACTGTAAACTGTACACAAACTGTGTATGACCCAAAATAGTGACTGAGACCATAAGAAGCCAGGTTTTTCTCACTGACGTCTTCATGACTGGAAGTCTTTGTGTAACCATCGTCTTTATGGAAGAATGCAGGTTACAGAAGTCACAGCCTCGGTTTGTACTGTCTGTGGTTCTTTGCCACAAAAACACAATAGAAATAACAACAAGGTCGACAAGAAGAATTGAGGATGACATCATTGCTATGAAAATTGCTGTCAGTTAATTGAAGAGCAGGGAACATGTTCCACTGGACAGTCTACAGATCAGAGCACTGCTGAGGCATGGTGCACTGTTCTGGATCTGCACTGACCACAGGGTTAGGGTGTTTGATTCCCATGATGCACCCAGTGCATCATGGGAATCCCCAGCAGTCTACACCTATTGCAGCATAACTAAGGGAGGATTGAGGGTGACCTGGTCCAGCCCTAACTATATGCTTTAGCAAAAAGGAAAGTTTGAAGCTTTAAAAGTAGAGATAGTGTCTGTCTCCCGAATCCAAACTGGAAGCTGGTTCCTGAAAACTGAAGGCTCTGCAGGATGTTTCTGTGCGAGCGCCGGAGCCGTGCTGTGCAGTCGTGAGTGTCGTTCTCTGTCACAACACATGATGTGGTTTCTTCTTTCTGCTAGTAACTGATTGTGAGTGTGTTTGGTAACGATTCATTCATCCAGTCCAAATCAACTTTGTCGTCATACTAATATTCAAGTATAGTGCATACAGTTGATACAAGTAGGAGTGTGTATTGGCGAGAATCTGGCGATACAATATATTGGGATACTAAAAGCCAGACGATATTTGTGTTTGTGTTGATTGTATGAGAACTGTCAGGGGTTTAGACATTTGTTCAAAACACAAGTAAGAGAAATGAGACAACTGCAGACCGACTCAGAGAGTAATTAGAAAACGTGCGCACGGGTGAATGCCTCTGAGAAGACACACACACCGAGCACAGGCTCGCTTGCTTTATTTATAAGGCAAAAATGGGTTACATAGTACTTCCTCTTTTTAACTGTCAGGGAAGAGATTAAACATTAAATCAGCTTATCTGATCTTTCACACACTGGGATAAAAATACAGAAGTATATCATGCTTTATCTGACATCACAGACACTATAGGAAAAGAATGCATCATTATATCATGCTGTCAAACATCTCAGACACTTAGGTAAGGAATGCATCAGTTTTCCTTTAACAATAGACTTGATTAGGTAATTCTTCAACAATAGGTTTGGTTATGTGAAAATATATGAACACACAAAATATAAGGCATACTTGGTTAGAATATAAGGCCTACTTGATTATATTGTATTATAGAGATTTGGTTATAATGTATAATGTAGAAAATCTCTAACAAGAACTCACAGTAAACAGTCCAAAGTGTTAAATGAGCTGTTAACTAAAACAGAGGGATACGTTTCACTCTCCAAGTTCAAAATGAATGGAGAAATGTCTTATCAGAAGATAAACAAAAACCACTTTACTGATAGAAGTAAACAATGTAACACTGAGGTCTTACTTAGTGAGTACTATCATTTTAAAATACTAATCCAAAAACTGCTCTCTGCAGCATCAAAAAGAAGCACTTTTATGTGACCTTAACATAAACAACTATACATGAAAAATGAAATTGCTTGAAGAATTCATCCAAGTAAACAATATAAAGTGCTAATAAAAGAAGCCCTGCCATGTCCACCAGTGGAACACTTTTTGTGCAACCTGAAAAGGAGTTTGTTCGTCTGTGACTGAAGGTTCCACGGATCAGTATGTGATGAGCTGTGATCTCGAAGTCCAAGCAGCTGTCTGCTGAGCTGGGAGTCCAGGACTGTCGCTGTGACTTCTTGGTACAACTTTGGAGAGCGATGTCTGCGATATGTTGTCCGGAGAAACGGTGTAACGGGGCTCCAGCGTTGTAATCATATCACCGAATCCTTTATTCTCTACTGCGCTCAGACAGCGCAAATAGAAACAAGTACCGACTGCGCTGGTTTTGTTGCACGAGTCAGTTGCTGGTAGTTTTAAGGTTAGCATTTGATGCTACGTTGCTATGGTACTCGTAAATTTGTGTTACCTGAGTATTTGACTGTGGCGGTGCAGATTTTACGGACTTCGTAGCTCTTGTCAAAGTTTTACTGCCTTGTTTTGTCCTAAATCCAAAAGAAGTCCACACATCTGCTTTGAAAGCTGCTGTGTCCTCTCCTCTTCTGTCATCAGTGAGCTAGCACAGTTTGCCACACGTCCGCTGGTCCACTTCTTAGGTTTGGTAAAATAGACGCTTCTACGGCACATCCAGTGTTATCGCGAGACCTTGTTTTTCCATCATAGTGAAAGCGGTAAACACTAGCGGCCGGAGTTTGAATTGCTACACATAAAAGAAATACACAGTAAATGCAAGTAAATTCTCAATAAAAAAATCGATAACACTGCTTTTGAATATCGATTCAGTATCGTAACACGAAACATCGCAATATTCCAATGTATCGATATTTATCCCTGGATACAAGAGTGCGATAGTGTGAGGCAGTCCTGTCCATGATGTGATGTCCACGAGCTCGTAATGATAAGCTCAGTGCAGTGAAGCTGCAGATGTTATTAATAATGAGCTTGTGCTGTTGTGTGTTTATGACAGTGGAGCCAGAGAGAGGCGGCACTTCTGGTGTGTGCTGCCCTCTGCTGGGACACATGCGCCTCACAGTCATCGCTCACACTCTTCAGTGTTACAGTTTTCCTGTTGTTGGTCCTCACAGGACCTCACCAGTTTGTGATGGTTTTGTGTCTCGTTGTTGTTTTAGTATCGTTGTGTATTTGATTTGTGCTTCTGTTTCCTGTTTATATTACTGTACTGAATATTTCAGTTTGAGTGTGCTTATTGACTGTGGGCCCTTTTAATAGTAAGAACAGTATAAAAAGTCTTACGTTGAATTTGGTGATCATTGTTGAAACTCAGACGTGTTGGTCAGCACGGACGCCTCACAGCAGGAAGGTCCTGGGTTCAAATCCGGGCACTCCAGCTCCGCCCAGAGTCCCAAACATGCAACTCTGAGTCTGTCACAGCTGTGAATGTGAGCGTCTTAATCTCTGTGTGTTAGCACTGGGCACCTGTGCAGGGTGAACCTCTTAAGTGGAGGAGAACAGATGGATGCAAACATTGTGTGTCTTGGTGATTCCTGACGCGTCTGTATGTGTTTCTGTTCTCCAGAGTACTATTATGATCAGGAGGAAAGGACGGACGAAGAGGCCGAGCCAACCTTCTCTGAAGACGAGGCTGTGAGTCAGAAAGGACTGAGGCGATCGCAGAGCGTCAAACTGTCTCGATCCAGAGTTCGCAAAGACGTGAGTGTTCTGTTCCACTGAGTACGCACATTAGTGTGTCGATACATCCTTCTGCCACAGTCAGTAGTGCTGAATCTCTGGACTGCATGCACACTGATGAGTGTTTTTCTTAAACGTTGTCACCAGGCTCGTTACGGATCACTGAAGATTAAAGGCAAGAAGAGACCAGCGCTGAGCGCCGTTAACTACGGAGTCTGAAGACATTACTGCTGTCACATACATACACACAGCTGAGCAGGCTGCTGGTTGGTGGATGGTACTGTCAGCTTGTTTTTAGCTCTGACTTTTCACTCTGCTGAGCTCTTTGACGATCACCTTTCTTCTGACATATTTATTACACGCAGTGGCTCAAAGAGCGCTCGCTCTCAGCGAACACGGGCTGACTTTGTTGTGGGACGTGTGATTTGTTTCTTTCTTCGTTAGCATTGTAGACGTGTTTCTATGTGTGTCTAGATTTTAGATGAGCTGTTGATTTGTTTGTAATTTTACAGGACACATGCCACCTAAGGCGTCCTCTGTGAGGAGTTCATAAAGTCATGCTTCACTAGTTTTCATGCTGTTGCATCACAGCATAACAGTAACCCCTCAACAGGCACAAGCTTTGGTTTCTCCACTATTGTCAACTTTTTGCATCAATGATTTTTCTTGTGCAAAAGACCAAAATCTCAAGGTTTGAGTGAACCTTCAACTATTGTGTGCTTGGCTGGAGTCACGTGACACTAATGGCTAACACTCATACTCTACATAGACATTTACATTGCTTTTAAAATAGCTTGTTAAAAATCTTAATTAAAGCTTTATCAGGCAGTTGTTGTAAGAGCAGCAGAAGAAGGGCGAATGTCTAATAACACGTCTGTCTTATTAGCAAACATGAGCGAGCTGCACATTCAGCTACACAACAACAACACAGTTGTGTTACTAAGTGCATTCAGGAGTAAATCATCCTGATTTGGATTGAACTTCATTCCAACTTTCAGCTCAGAGTGAAAAATCACTGTTCTCGTGGTGGAATATAAAATGTTGAACTTGCATTTAGAATAACCAAAGTTGTTTTTATTATATATGTTTTTATGATTTATTTAGCAGTTCAGCTTCAAACTCTATTCGAAAAGTTTGGCATTAGTTCTGCTTTTGCTGCCTTTTAGCTGTTTTACCTGCTCGTACCACTATTGTTGGAGTCTGGACTTGTGGCCTAATTGGTACCCACTTACAGTACCAGTGGAGAGCAATGTGAAAGCATGAACATTTGAGGAGAGCAGGCCTGACAGAGCTGATATTCAGACTCTTCTGTCGGGGGGAAACAACGTGAATAAGAGAGAGTGTCAGCACTTGTGCAGGCCTGCAGCTCCCACTCTTGATGATTATTTTCTGTTTTTTATTGGTGCACTTTGTACTGTGTCCCGATCACTCCCTGGTTGTAAATTTCAAGTCGTGTTTTGTGCTATTACTCAAGTTTTGCTTTCTGAATGGTGTTTTTTTTTGTAAGGTGATCAAAAGGTGTTTTGTATGCAACCACATGTTTTGCACATATACCTCCTCTTATACTTTTTTATCTTTATGCTGTCCTTGCTTGTCATCTCAATTTTAATGTAACTAGCTGTGAGAGGATGCAGAGCACGAGGTGGCTGATGGATGCTGATAACAGCTGCTCGTAGCATTCGTTTCCTCGCACACTGCTGGTTGAGCGACGTTGTGATTTCTGCGTTTCTCTGGCAGAAACGATGTCGATGTGTCATCGTGCTCCTGGTTCAGCAGGTCGTCCTAAAGCAGAGGAATTTTCAGCCTGTTTTTATTTGCTTTGATGCAACAACAAGCCAAACGTATTCACATCAGCGGGTCCATGTAACCATTGTAACTGACTAATGATACCAAAGCTTTATGTATCCACACAAAGCACTGTGGCTGTATGACCTTTGTGGGGAAGATACCTGGTGTGTGGAGGTGTAATAAAAGAAAGTTTGTCTGACTGCAGTCAGGCCAACAGATCCTGTGGTCTGTCCATTATTATTCAGTTCTGAGAGTTTGCAGTGGATCTGATGTAGCGCCCATATTTCCTGTTAAAATCTTTGTGTGAGACTATGAAACAATACTGTACAGTGTTAATATTACAGAAGAACCGCAGGTGAAACAGACAATTCATTTTATTACAAAATTATACAAATGTATGAACTGTACTCCTGTGGTGTTGGGCGCTGTAACAGTACTCTGGCCCATGGTCATAATTCATATTTCAGTGTGTGGTGCCACTCGGGCTTTTTCAGGAGCAAAGTGTGGACAGATCATTTTTCATTTGCTACTATTACAGTTTTTCTCAGTTGCTTTGGTGCATTTCTCACAACAGAATTGATCTCTGCACCACTACTAAGGCTCTTCTCAAAACAATTAGTGCAAACTGCAAAACATGGTGGATAACTTGCAAAAGCGAGTCACTTCATCAAAACAAATATATCCATCCAAAGCAAGTACTTATATCAAAGTGTCAGGGCGTCACAATTACAAGTCACTACACCAGCACCTTTGCTCACAAAATCAAATGGTTTGAACATGTTCTCATTGTGATGGAGTTCTTTGTAGGTGCTTCCCAATGACATGTCAAGTCTGGACAGCATGCACGGCATGTTGAAAACCAGAAATTGTAAAGGAAAATCAAGACACTTCCTCTGCACTCTTGATAATATTTAATTGAAACTGTTCACAGCTTTGTGCAACTGGGGAAATACAGTAAATCAAACATTTTACAGCAAACAAACTCACTTAGACAGTAAACCTTACTGCAGTAGTCATGAAACAAAAACCTGAAAAACAGACACTGCTGCGTATCAATCATTGATATCTAGACGCTCCCGTCTGTCTGCCCACATATTTGCATCAACATCGCAGCGAATGTCAGCTCTATCGATGCATCGGGGAAAGCATCTTCTGGAGTGTCGAATCCACCCTCTGCAGGACTCTGCTGTGATGTCATCACAAGCTGCATCCATAGCTGCTAGCAGGGTCATTTGGGTACGTGGATGCCTGTCATATACCCTCCACCTCCAGGAAGAGAAAAACTCCTCAATTGGATTTAGGAATGGAGTGTAAGGAGGAAGAAACTCCATAAGCATCCTGTCGTGTGCTGCAAACCACTGCCCGACTACAGCAGAGTGATGGAAGCTAACATTATCCCAAACCACTACATACATTGTCCGATTGTCACCAGGATCATCCCTTTCATTTTGTGGGATTAGGGCCCGATAAAGAGCGTCCAGAAAAGCCAACAGGTGTTGTGTATTGTATGCACCAATGTGAGGAATATGGGTGTGAACGCCATTTTCTGAGATTGCTGCACACATTGTAATATTTCCTCCTCGTTGGCCTGGGACATCAATGGTGGCTCTTTCGTCCACGCCGTCTGCCTTTTGTGAGATTGAATCCCGCTTCGTCAAGATATACAAACGTGTGCAGGGGTTCCCTGGCCTCCAATTCCAGGATACGCTATCCAAAGGATGAGAATAAAAAAGTCTGTAATGGTGCATTTGGCACAACAGATTGTACAGTTTGAACTGTAAATAAGATTACAGTAACATGCATAAATGTAAGTGCAGTACATGGCCTAAACTTTTACAGTAAACAGAGGTACATATGCAAACATGTTTTACCTGTACATACTGGTGACGGAGCTCCTTCACTGTTCCGTTCAAATGGTACTTTGTACAATTGCTTCATGGACATTTCATTCCGTCTGAGGACTCCGTCTATGGTGGGCATTGATATTGACTGAATATTTCCAAAGATGGTGTCATCTTCTACGACAGCTCTTTGTATTTCTCTCAGTCTCAAAGCGTTGTTTGCAGCCACCATTGCACAAATTCTTTCCTCTTGCTGCGGAGTCAAAAGTGGACCTCGTCCACCTCTTCTAGGTTGTCTAGCAGTCCTTTAAGCGCAAACATGCTTACAGTAATGGTTACAGGACTATCATTCTAAACTCCTTTCTTTACAGCATTACTGTATTGTACCACAGCACACTATGCCACACCAAGTCTGCGCTTCAGTTACAGTACGTCTATATGTAAAGATCTATAAGGTCATGTCCTAATGCAAATCTCCTGTATGACTATGAAAGTGCAGAGCAAATTAGTTTGTGCTGAATAACTACATTACAGTATGCTCGCCTGTTTTCCCGACGAAATGTCTGAATAATGGAACTTACAGTAGTTCTCCCAACATTTGGCTGCACCCTTCGACCAGCCTCGGCCATTGTGAGGCCATGGTTTATCACATGACCCACAAGTGTTGCCCTGATTTCGTCAGGGACGTGTCTATGTGGTTGGCCTCTTCTTGCCCTCTTCCACAAGGCTGACGTTCCATGTTCTGCAGTTTTGTAGATTCAGTATGCACCTCATGCCAATCCTGTCTGTTGGTTTACATTATATATATACTTGTAGAGTAACGCGATTCACCTGTGACTGGGTAGAAGAGGCTTTTCATTGGTTGCAAGTAAGAGTAACACACACCAATATTCACTAGTGTGAGATAAGGTTCACCTGAGAAAAAAGTAATTTATGGAGATTTTCATGGAAACTCCTTAAAAATAGGGTTTTCAAAATGGGTGTACAAATTGTTTGACAAGATGTTCAACAATTTTGAGTGCACTGACACAAGCAATGAAATGAAGACTATTAGTTGTAAGGACAATGACTATTCAGCCGGCACAAGTATAAATAATTGTGACATTCATGATCAAAGCAAGGAGATGGTGATGAACAGCAAGTCAAAAGTGACCATTCTTTAGATATTTGTACTTATTCAACTGCTTCATGTCCAAAGGCATTTGCCTGAACATGAAACTGCCACAAGGTTGTGCCAAAACGACTACATGTTGTGGAGGTTGAACTGACTATTGTGCAAAGTTTAATTCTGTTGTGAGAAATGCACCAAAGCAACTGAGAAAAACTGTAATAAACTACGTAGAAGCTGATGATTGAAGCCGCCCACAGAGCAGCTTTTGGACTTCTCCCTTTGCCAGAAAAACCCGTTTTGCCAGAGCTGCTCTGCTCAGAGTTCACACCAACAGCAATTAGAAGTGTGTGCAAATCACACAGTACAGAGTTTGTATAGGGCTAAGATGAATCTGACAACAGCCCATGAATGTGGTTCATTCAATATAAGAACACTGCCCGTCACTGACAGCAGTAAAGCCAAGAGTCTGATCCCAAAGGCTGATTCTGTTCATCTGGACGTTTTCAGAGGGAGAAACTTTCATCATCAGGTGACGTCTTCAGTCTCAGCTGACTGCAGGTTCCAATCTTATAAACAGGACATTTGCATAATGACTGAAACCAGCCCACTGATGGAACAATGGGCTGGGAGGTCAGGTCCTTAATCTTAATCATGCAAATTGATGACCATTGATCAACAACCACTGATCAATGGCCATGAGTCCCATTCGCAGAGAGTTGGGGAATGGCTGCAATCACAGCATTGTAAGATGGTGACAGATGTACCCTCAGGCCCCTCCTCCATTCAGAGATGGTCTTTCCCTCCTTGACTCCGCCCTAAAACCAGCGTCCCTCCCTGTCCAGGATGTTACATCCTCATCATTGAAAGAGTGTCCACTGGCCTGTAGGTGTAAATAGGCTGCAGAGTCCTGGCCTGACGAGGTGGCTCTGCTGTGTTGTGCCGTCCTCTTAGCCAGAGGTTGTTTGGTTTCCCCGATGTATAAATCCTGGCACTTAACAGCGTACACTATGTTACTCTGTCTGTGTCGGGGACCCGATCCTTGGGGTGGACCAGCTTTTGGTGCAGCGTGTTTTGGGGTTGAAAAGCCAGAGAAGTCACTTGGATGAGTGACGAAACATTTCTGTCATTGAAAACGTCCAGATGAACAGAATCAGTCTTTTAGGATTTACTTACCTGGATGATTGAGCATGCAGCGAGCATGCAGCACCTGGACGACACTCCAGAACTGCCTCTATATGACATCAGTTACAAAGCTGCAAGAACAATGGAACCAAATGAGATTACACACAGAGCTCTAGAAGATGTGCTTCTGTTCACTGATCTTGAAAAGGAGATCAGCCAGATTTAAAATAAGATTTTTATTTCTGGCTTTAAGCCTTTATAGATGGGCTTAATGACTTGCAGGAAAATGGCCCAGTGTGGTCCCAGGCCTCTGTAGTAGCAGCATATGAGCCACCTGCTCAACTAACTTACCTATATTGGTGGCCCATTCTCAGAACCAGTGCTTACTGAACTGCTCAAATACTACTTGACATTTCCCTGTAGTTGCTTCGACAGCTCTAGGTGGTTTGCAAGTGAAACCCTTAAAGTGAAGCATCAGCAGTAAGAATGTCTTCAGTGGTGTTTTAACAAATCTCTGATCCAACCGGCCACAAGTGGCGAGCTGGGACACAGATGTGTGGGCCTTAGTTAAGCGCTTGGGCATTTGGAAGAACTGAGGTGGTTTTAGAGCTGCTGCTTTCAGTCAATGAGTCAAAAACTTGTCCAAAAACAAGACAACTTGAAGCTTTTTCAGCCGCTGTGATTCTGATAGCTGACCATCTGGCAGGTTTGTCATGCTGCATTCATGCCCTGTGAGAATGATAAAGCAGCTTCTGTAAAGCTCATTTCAAAAACACATGAATAACATGAAGTCCAAATGACACTCTGAGACTGACAGTCAGTTAGCTTTATTCAAAAACAGAACATCATTTTGTACAACTGTTCACATCACCATCGATTTAAAGGCCAGCTAAGCCAAACACGTGGCTTACAATGAATGAGTTTTGCATAGCTGGGAAATGCAGCAAAGTGTCCTGTGTGTAGCCACGTCTTCATCTTCATCATAGTGGATCCAGGAAGGAAATGCACTCTCTTAAGTGAATACACGAGTTTGTACAAGTGCCTCGAAATATGTGATAGTATGCATGCACGTGCTGCATGCATTAGACTGCAAGCAACACAGTAAACAAGTTGCCTCGAGTCCTCTTTATTCTGTTGTGCCGACATAAACGATCAGCTTTGCTCGTAGACATGCTGGACTAAACGCTTGCTCAGCTCGGTTAAAGCTGCACCACAGCTTCAGTTCAGGAGCCGGTGAGTGTCGGGACGTGAATGATCCATCAATAAGAATCTTTTAAAGGGATGGCTTTGTGATTAAGCTGGACTAGCCTCGCTGGATGTTCACTGACGGCCTATGATAATATAAACGTGCCCTGCCTGCAGTTTATGCTGCATTCTGCTCCTTCTGTTGTCATGGATGTTTGTGATCAGATTTTATGATGTGGATCAAAATATCTTCAGTTATTTGAGGCATCCAAACAAAAAGAAATTCACAAAGTCACATCCTGGGATGACTGTGAGCCAAACATTTAAGAGAGCTTCAGATTACTGAAGGTGCTTCTTTTGGCTTTGCAGGTAATGTACAAACTGCCACATTTGGGACTAAAAACGTGTAACTGACATAAATTGTAGTTCCTCCACCGGCCACTTGAAGCTCGCGCCAAGAGAGACTCTTTCCCCTTAGACTCACGTTACAATGCCCAGCTACCCACATTAGAAAGCATGTTCACTGGCCTCAAACAATAGTTTTACCCTGCCACAGCTATAAGGAGGGTGAGCAGCCTTTCATGCCTCTGCTATTTGGATACTGGTGAGGCTTAACTTTGGGGCTTGACACAGAGTCAGCCCGTCACCGTCTGCTCACCCCAGTCAAGATGAGTTTATTTGAGCTGAGTGCTCTGCTGCCTTCATGCTCTTTGTGTGTTGGAAACCAGGCCTGCTGAGATGCACCCGTCCAAGAAGTCAAGTATTCTGACTGTATTCACATGTGGTCTACAGTAAACACAGCTGATGTTACCATTAGAGCACACTGTAGTTTAATGTATGTGTGACCACCAGATGATATGGTACTGCAAACGCTCAGGACTAAACATTTCCATTAATGAATAATTACTTGGTTTCAAAACAGGAAATAAAATGCAGACTACAGTTTGTTAGCAGAGTCAACAAGACACGATGAATGACGTCAACATCATAAACAGTACAGACATGAAGATCCTGAGACACAACAACCCACAACTACACTTGTTTTTGAAGAACTGTGTGAAGCATCTGATGGACTCTGCCCTTTGACCTTTGAAGAACACTGTCATTATTCACATGGTGTTTGTTGGAAACCTTAATGTATCAACTCTTCAGAATAGATCAACATATCTGCTCGCTGATGACACTGTGTGCGCCTCAGCCCTCATTCCTATTGATCCCCACTGACACCCATTGATAACCCGTGTGTCTCTACATTTCTGGTGGGGAATAAGAAGAACATCAGAAGGCTTGTTTGTTTTATAAGCCTTCAAGTATCTGCTCAGAAAAACATCAATGAGTCTATTACAAGCTTTTCCCTAACACCAGTATGCTTTCTTAGAATTAAGTTACACATGATCTGAATGCATCTGTGTGGATACAAAAGAATTTTAGGAGCAGTTCATCCAGACAATCGACACTCAGTCTTTACCTCTCATGTCACTTAAAATCCAGCTCAGGCCTGCGGTGCCGAACACCTGGAACAAAACGTCCAGGACGGAGTTCATCCGCAGGACCAGTTATTCTGAGAACAGCTGAGTTTGGAGCCACAAAGCACACATACACAGAATTATGTCATAACTCTTGTAGGAAAGCTGTGTGTGTGTGTGTCCTTTCATAATAATGCACACACCCCCGCTTCCACAACACCTTAAATAAAGTCTAAATCTGTGGGAAACATCAGCTGATCTGCTGCTGACAGAACTAAGCTGTCGTTGAATGCTGTATGAGATCTGGGTCATGTGATAACACAGTAGAAGTCTGAGACATAAGTGAAAGTTTTGGGAAAACCTTGAACCTTGCCCGTATTCCTGTCATGCTGACACACAGCCTCGCTGCTGTTCTCACAGATTAGTGAACGTTTCCTTTATCTGTGGCTTGGACTGCCTTGCACCAGTGATAGTAGCGTTATCACTTCCTCCCTCTCTGATGTTCCCGTTTGTCGTCTGATTCCACCTGAGCAGAGGCCTCGTGGGTCGAGCCGGTAGCTTTCACTGTATAACGTTTTGGCATCTGAACTCAAAGTCGTACTGGTTGAACCACATGTATGTGTGTGTATGTGTGTGTGATGTGTTCTATTACAGCTTATCCCTGTCTAGTAGCTCCTGCAGTTCATTCTGGATGTCCTCTGGCAGCTCCAGAGGAGGCAGGTCATCCAGACACAGGTCTTCCTGAGCTGGCATTTCCAACGGTGGCAGCTGAGGGATTGCGATCTCCTTTCCCTTCCTTTTACTCTCCCCTCCCTGTCCAACTCCGGTTCCCATAGGACCACCTGCTTGTGGGAGCACCCAGAGCTCGGAGCGCTCCACAAAGTCGGCTGCCTCCGAGTGCAGCCTCATGTTTTCCAGTCGTAGCCGCTCGTTCTCGGCTCTCAGCTGCTGGTTTTCGTTCGTCAGGCCGTCAACCAGGAGTCGCAAGTTCTCGATGGTCGTCTGTTGTTCTTCCAGGCGCGTTTTGTCATCTTTGGTGGTCTTAGATCCCGAACACACTGGAGTTAAAATCTGTGTTCCTCCAGTCTGCCGAGTCTGAAGCTGGTATAGTAAGGTGTCATACTCCCTCTCCCCGACGCTTCCAAGCTCTGCAGCTGAGGCGCCTGGAGAGGCATAGGGCCGGCTGCTGCCCGTGGACGGAGATTTTGAAAAGAACCCTGGCCCGGTAGCCTGCACTAGACCAAGTCGTGTCTTAACCGCCTCTCGCCGAGCTTCTCTCTTCCAGCGCTCTTGGATTAACCGTTGCTGTTTAATGTGACTGTCTCTCTGCAGCTCCATGGACAAACGAGCCTACAGTCAAGGAACAAACAATCACTCTCCTGATACAAGACATACACAAACAATCAGCTCTGAAACTCTGACGATCAGGCAGGTGGGTGAGTGACTTCTGACTTTCCTACGTTTAAGATTTGTCTGTTTTTAAGACTACTACAGATTACTACTTATTGAGATTTGCACAGAGACTGATTAACAGTAGTAGTGCTAATAAAAAAAATCCTCAGCATATCCAACCAAGAAGAGGCCACGGAGACCACATGTCAATGTAGTTTTTATTTACAGCAGACATGTGCAGGTCACCTCTGTCACTACACCCCTGAATCTGCTCTGTGGTCCTGCTCTGCCCCTCTGACACCCTCATGTCTAATCCTGTCCGTCCTGGTCAGGCCTAATGAGAAGTCTTAGCATCTTCAACTCTTTTTGTTTGTGCTGCTGTCTCCAAACCATACATCACAGCAGTGTGATGTACAGGGTCTGCGGTTACACCCGTCTCATTCACACATGCATTCTGTCTCACGTCTACTGATTTTCATTGCTCTTCTTCAACTGTCAACATGACCACTGACCATCAGAGCTACTGATGTACTCCTGCCTGAAACGCCGTCTGTCATTCCTGCTTTTACACCTCACCCACTGTCTCGCTGTCTTCCTGATGTTACATGTTCAACATTACATTAAGTTTATTTTCCCCTTAAATTTTTCTTTGATGATAAGATGGACATTTTAGAGGAAGTGACCCTTAACTTCAGCTGCTGCTTTAAAAAAAACAAACAAACTTGAGTTGTCATGGCTTCAGTTTTCCTCTGGGGTCTACGTCAGCGGTCCCCAACCTTTTTTGGGCCACAGACCGGTTTAATGTCAGACAATATTTTCACTCATCGGCCTTCAAGGTGTCGCGGATAAATAGAACAAAATAAAATGACACGACCGAGACAAAAACTGGTATTTGGTAAATATAATAATAAACATGAATTCACTGTGTAATTGTGTAACTTTTTTAGCAGCGTCCTCCTGAAATGCGCCAACAACATTGAGAGTAACATCCTCCTCTCTGCCCCTTAATGCTCTCTGGTCGCTATGGTAACATGTAAATATTTCTTTCAAAATAAGACACAACTACAACACGGGAAAAGACCCGGGGAAACAGAGTTAACGATAAAAACCCTGAAAACCATAAATTTCACACCCGAGCCTCAACTCTCGCTGCCCGGTACCAAACGACTCACGGACCGGTCCGCGGCCCAGAGGTTGGGGACCGCTGGTCTAGATGATCTACAGCATGCTACAGGTGGTGTTAGAACTGTGTGTGAATCTGAATCAGCATGTTTACATGACAGAGAATATGTTTCACTCCATCACTGATCAAACACAGAGAGATAAAAAGATAAAACTGAGTGTCTCACCTGCTCACACACGGGTGCCTTCATTGCCTCAGTCAGAAAATCTGGTAGTGAGACAGTGTGTGTGTGTGTGTGTGTGTGTGTGTGTGTGTGTGTGTGTGTGAGAGAGAGAGAGAGAGAGAGATGAGACAGAATACACACCTAACACACACACAGTATATTGGATTAAACATCAGTTTAATGTATGGTCATCACAATAAGACAGGGACAGTATTTGTTGCGCTGGATTGGAGTGAAGTGGATGTAGTAAAAAAAACCCAAACCCAACAACACCACCCTTCCTCAGACGCTTTCTTATAAGATGTTACCATGGCTACAACATAAAAGTATATAGGAAGTGAAATGCAGTTTGCTTATGTGAGGAGAGTCAGCACTGTAACGTTCTACTCGTTGTTTGGTTACTTCCTGATTCTGCATAAAAGCAGATCAAGTCCAGAAAGAGTCCAAAGCACATTCAGTGAACGACCTCCGCTCTGCAGAGCATCTACAGAGGAGCAATGCACTACATGGCAGGACTGTAAGGAGAAAGACTGTGGTCGAAGAAGACTGTAAGGAGTGTGTGTGAAACTGAGACTACCTGCTGCTTTTCCATGGCAGGAGATGGCCTCTTCATACTTCCCAGCAGCTACCAAACGGTCGGCCTGTCTGCACTGCTGGTGAGCCTGAAGAACGTAAGACAGGGAATGCAATGTGTTACGAGAATGTTAAAGAGGAGGTGGAATGAAACCAGGGATAATATATGAAGCAAAAATACGAAACAGAGACTAGCTTCCCCTCTTTACTGTAAGAAAACTTCTTGTCATACGTGAACATTAATGCTATGAAAATGAGACTGATGATCCGATAGAATCTGAAGACTTTAAGTCTTCAGATCCGATAAATTGGATTTTATGTGATTTACTGTGTTTTTTGTTCTTGACATGTTACACTAGCTGGTAGTTCTACTGTAATCCTGGATGACCGAGTTTCAGAGCTGTAGCTAAGTTAGGAGGAAATATTAAGATCAAATGGAGAAGGGTTTCATGTGTCGCAGACATGCTCCTGATCAATCATCTAAAACCCTGACTGTGCATTGCTGACATGGATGGCCTATGTGTCTGCTAAATGCTGACAAGCGGGCCAGAGTCAGCATCCAGCTGACGTCAGAAGGTGCCGTTTTCATCTGGAACGCCTCCTCAACCAATTTATACTTGGAAAGTCGGAGAAGCCACAAGAACCTTAAGTTAACAAACAAGGATCGTGACAATGAAGGTAAAGATTTTAATCTGTAATCCCACTATTGTATTTGTGACTCACTACATAAACCATACGAAGGAAACTGACCAGGCTCTGTCCACTGCTTCAGTATCCTGATATATATCCTTTGTGTACATACAGCACCTACATCTCCTGATGATTTGTGCCCCACGAGTAAATTTGACCTGGGTGCACTTTATTTTTTAAACATCTTCTCTTTCACTTCTGCATATCTATGGTGCGGTTAGCGTATATTGCTAACCAGAGGTGTGGACTCGAGTCACATGACTTGGACTCGAGTCAGACTCGAGTCATTAATTTTATGACTTTAGACTTGACTTGAAAAAATGTTCTAAGACTTGTGACTTGACTTGGACTTTTACACCAATGACTTGGGACTTGAATTGGACTTGAACCGGTTTACTTGAAAAGACTTGATATTTTACCCCAAATATAAAATTTAACATGCATATTATATAGAGATTGAAAATGTGACGTCATTCACGGGTAGAACCGCAAAGGATTCTGGGAACTCGTGGCAAGCGGTACTAGCGCACGCAGGCTTTCAATTAAAATCAGTTATACAGCGATAAAAAGAAACACAAAAATGTCAAGAAGCTGTTGTATTATTAACTGCAATAGCCGGTCGCATGACAGCCACGGGAAGCCGACGGGTAAAGAGATCGGTTGTTATCGGATTACGTCGTTGAAGAGAAATTGTTCTAGCCATGTTTCCGAAGTAACAAAGAGGCGACTGGATTGCAGCCATTCAAAGATCAAATATAACGTCCCAGAACCCTCCAGCTCACAGGTTAGTCTGCTCCAAGCATTTACACGAAGGTCAGTGTCTTTTAATACTTAATACGTCATTTTCATAACATAATTGGTGATATAGGTTACAAGCAAGTCTGGCACTGAACAGAAATTGTCGCACTATGCTCCTTTGTTTATTGTGCATAAATAGTGAATTGTCCTGACACAATATTGCGTTTCGCTTCTGTTATTATGGTACATTGACAAAAACATATGCTTTTATTCACAGGATAAAACAGGTTTTTTGTATCACTAATTGCCCAGTGCGATTACAGCATACAGTATTATTGTCACTGCTACATTTCTGTGATGAACCAGAAATTATTTCCACTACTAATTAATTACCGTTGAGCTCAAAGGTTATATTAATAAACGGTTAACGAATGTGTATTTATGACGACAATTTGTGAGACTGGTAAACTTATGATACGTACGATGGTCTTTCGTTCTACACGGTGCATTTCAAGGTCCTGCACCCATCCGTCGGTAAACTGTACCTGGGCTTGTTGCAGTGACCGGAAGTTACTAAACTTCATGAGTGTATGCACTCACTCCAAGAACCGTATGATTATAAATATGCATATAAATATGCTACGATGAGATAGCTGACTTCATCTAACTAGCAAATGTTTTCCAGGCTACGTTGGTGATACAGTTTTTTTAATGTGTATGATATTTTTGTCATGCGATTTTTAAAGCCGGTCCTACAACCGCATCCAAGAATAACATGCAGCTTATCTCAGAACTGTCGGTGAAAATTATTCTTGGAGCTAGGTTTAATTGAGCTGCATTTTAAAGAGGTGCAATTTCACAATTTGTGTATATTTTCTAAGTTCACTATTTTGTCATGTGTTGAGAAAAACACAGATTAAAAAATTACATGGTCTAATATTTACATTTAGCATAACTGCAACATTATTTTTTCGTTGTTTTTTTTTTAAAGACTCGAAAGGACTTGAAATTCAAAATTTCAGACTTGTGACTTTACTCGGACTTTTACACCAGTGACTTGAGACTCGACTCTGACTTGCCTGACATTACTTGAGACTTGACTTGAGACTTGCAAAACAATGACTTGGTCCCACCTCTGTTGCTAACTATTGCATGATCCGCCATTGCTGTAAAAAACGAAACGTTCCGTTGGAGTGAATGGGGATGACGCGGCTCTGGTTCTGATTTCCGAGGTAACTGAAACGTTCCCATAAATTGGATTTCCAACTCAGAAAGTCGAAGTAGCTCCACCAATGAGTGTAAACAGCAACCCAACCGTGCCGGTCTGTTCGGCCACGGTTGTGTATTTGTCACCGGCTAAATAAACCATGCGCAGAGCGCTGCTTAGCCTCTGTTCGTGAACGGACTGCAGCGGTGTGTTATGAGGCATAAAAGCATTGCGCTATGTTGCTAGTGATGCCTGAATGGCTCTGCTAACGAGTAAAACAGATCCATATATTCTTGTTTTTCCCGACTTTACGCCTTGAGAGTAACGCCAGTCTCTGCTCCAACATCTGACTTACGAAGCAAATGGGTCGCAGCACAACAGCAGCAAAGCTAACAACAAAGCGGCTAGCCGCTAGCTCCTAGCTGCTGTAAAGATAGCCTCTTATTGCAACATCAAACTTACAAGGTTGAGCGGGCTGTCCACGACCTCCATGGAGTCGATCCTTCGACGGCTTACACTACATGAAACGCGCCTCTGTCCCTCACTGACTGTCATTCGCACTGAGATTCAAAAGCTCGAATAAAATAATTACAAGAAAATTACTGTAAAGGAAGCAAGAGTCGCCTCGCTGCACAGCCACAGCAGCGTCGTGACATCACAGCTAGCTTGCATCTTGATTGGTCAACTGTGGTGCTGGGTCGGCTTTCTTCTTCTTCTGTTAATTATTTTAACGGCGTCGGTAAAGCATGCAGCAGCATCACCGCCTGCACTGGCGTGTGGACAGATTAGCAGAGGAAACGAGCTGAATTCTCAATCCTGTAGTTCAAAGATGCTCCTGTAATAATAACATAATCTGTGGTGCTTCCTCTAACATGTAAAGTTCTGATTACGATCCTTTCAATCACGCTACTAAATCTCTCCCCACTCGCACTTATTGCATTTTTAACACTTTCTGTCATAATAGAGTAAAGACGGGGTGTTGATGGGTGTAGTGTATGGGTCAGTCCTATATGATCTCCTGCTTTGGGTTCCTGCCCTGCATGCTGTTCAAAACTACTTACTACTTAATGGATTCTCTGTAGATGTATTTGTGTGTCCACTATCTCAACATTCATATCAAATCTTCTGCATATGATTATGAATTATATTTTTTCCTTTGGTGCTAATTTTCTATAAAATGAATTCATTTTTGCCAACAAGTCCACCTTTATATTCCCTGAACACATACACGTACGGGCAGATAAGCTCTTCTTTCCTCCCGTCTACTTCGACTTGAGAGACACACAAAGCAGAAACTAGACTTGTGTCTAACTTTCTTTAACACCAGTTTAGCTTCTCATCAAACAAGCATGTAGAAATCTCACCACGTGCACCTGTAACCATGAATGTACTGATTTTTAGTATTTTTTTTAAAAAGACATGATTTTTTTAACTGATAAAATAAATAAATATAGGATAAATCCCGACTTATTTGCACAGTCTTCTACTTCCTTTCCTGCAGGCTGCATTTTATTTCAGAGACATTCCATTTTTCTACCCAGTGCGCCCCATCTTTAGCATAACGCAATTTTCCTACATTTGTTCAGTCTTTTCAAAAACGTCATTATTCTTTATGTTAAGTAATATACGACACATCATACGACAGTCGGCACCTATTTTTACTTCTTTTGTCCTACCAAACAGGAATTCTAATGTCAACTTTTACAATTTGCTATTTACTGCTTGTTTTCTGAGTTGCAGAAGTCCCTCACCACATTTGATGAGGAGCCTCTGTTATCATCAACTCTATGCTCCCTGATCTTAATGCCATGGATCTATAGCTTAACAGATTTGTTGGGTCTTTACCTGAATTGACTATTTACACTATAACTGCTTGGTTTGATTGAGGGGATTGGGATAGCTTGTGCCCTTTACTAATATACACACAATCATGATCATTTATGAACTTTTTCAATCTCTTCATTCACATGAACGAGTTCTGCTACGACTCCCCACATCACATTTCCTCTGATGGGGACACCAACGTCATTCAGTATATCAGTTCTCGGTGTGTTGCTAGGATTATGATAATAGACCACACAATGACATGATATCGTCACACTATGTTTATCTGTCCATACCTTGATTACATTCATAATATTATACCATGTCCTATTCTGGGATAAGACATACCACATGTATGTCCTATTCTTCACCTTTCTAGTCTGTCTGTGACTCCTGATTGTATACCAATATCTGACACAATCAAACTGTCATTTCAACCATATTTCTTGAATACATATTAAATTAGGCGTTTCTAACAATTCTGAAACAATTTTGTAAAATTCTTGTCCATTGGCTTCAAGACTCATTGAATTCCACAGTGAATACACGAAGAGCCATCAGACCTTGACAGAAAGTTCGTATTTCTGGAATTTAACATTCTTCTACTGTTTCACAGTGTAGTCCTTAGATAATAATTGTATTGTTTTTTCCTGTCTTAAACAGTAACAGCAAATACAGTAACACCCGGTTTCCTTGCAACAAACAGAGTCACAGTTTTGTGTGAGAGCTGCTCTTCCGAGCACATCCCACGGATCTGTTTACTGCGGAGGCCTTTTGAGTGTTTTTCAATCTTCTGTTTCTTTTTGGTGAGTCCGAAGTGTGGCGTCAGTTTCCTGTTCTTAGCTGACAGTTGTGCCCCCCACTGTGGGGGCCCCACTGTGGTCTTCTGTTGCTGTAACACAGATATGTAAATAACGCAGAGTCATAAAGATACACGCAAAAGAGGTCATTTCTTTAACGCTGTCTGTAAATCCCGCTGACTACAGCTCATTCATTACACATAAAACCAGACAGGGAAACACAGGCATCACCGAGCATCCTCCTCCTCCTGCTGCTGATTCAAGCGACCGGAAATAGAAATGTTTCTGTAAAAATAAAACCTCAACGATATTCATATGTTAGCTTGTTTATGCTACGTTATATATTAAATCTCATGGGTCTATTTTTTAAATTCATCTTTATTCAGTGGTTATTTCTGAACTCGAATGAATCTAGTTTTTTCTTTTCTTCACGCGGTTTTATTGCGACATAATAAACAGAAATGCTTTGCGTGCTTGTCTCACGTGACAGCCTGTTTTGTTTTCGTTTAGTGCTGAAGAGGAAGTGTCTTTCTGTTTGGTCGGTGGGATTCAAATATATAAGACAATCGCGAGCTTTTAACCGTATAATATCTTAGCAGGTATCGTACGAAGGTTCTGCTTGTTCCGTAGCCCGTGTAGCTAAGCCGACTTCCGCCTGTGCGTCCTGCGCGGACACGTACGCAGCATCCTGGCAGCTTTAAAACGAGAGTGTTAAATGAAGTACACGCCAACAGCAAAACCACTGATGCTGATGACAAAGACAAGTCATACGTGTTTGATAGTTTCCAGCATGGCCTCTTTGGTCCTGCTCATGATGGTGCTTTACGGGACCATGAGCAGCCAGCAGCCGGGCGGCTCGAGCCTCAGACACGACTACCAGCTGCTGGGCAGACCCCTGTACAAACTGGATCTGAGCTGGCCCAAGAACCCGGAGCTCTACACCGGAGACGTGTTTGGAGTGGCAGTCAACCAGTATGCTGGGGTGGTGTATGTGGCTCAGAGAGGTAATCACACTCTGTTGGTAAAGTACTTCAGAGTCAAACATCATAATGGTGACTGCGTCATCAGTGTGTCAGTGCAGATGAAGATGATCTTAATTGTTACCTGTTACGATAAGGTCGACATTTGGAAACTGCTTCATTACAGAAGTTAATTTAAACACAACAAATATAATAAAGGTAGTAAAACAGTGCTGCTGAGGTCAGATGAAGTAGCTCACTGTATCAGAGTGTAAGGGCACCAGGTGGCAGCGATGCTTTTATAGATGTTGCCAACGCAACCCAGTGTGGAGCAGGGCTGGACTGGGACACAAAATGGGCCCAGGCATTTTGAGTAGAGCCCCCAGGTATTGTAGGAAAAGCTACAAAGCCTTTGAATGAAACACTGCAGTGACAGTGATGTACAGTCTTGTTGGTATATGTATGATTTCTATACAGGTTACATCAGATGACCACTTTAGTTTAAAGATTCAGATAATTATTTTTTAAAAGCGAGACATTTTAAATAAGAATAAGACAGAAAAGTATTTCTTTGTGCCCCCCTCTCCCTGTTAATGCCCTACCTGCCCCCCTAGCAAAACTTTGTTAGACCCGCCCCTGCACAGTTACCAGCTGTCAGCTACTTAGAAAAGGATCCTGGTGTTATTTGTCTCTCAGAAACAGTTCATAACTTCAACTCATCCATGTCACCTAAAAGGTAAACCTGTTTCTCCATCACAGCTCTGATGATTCAGTAAGGACATCTCCTGGTTTCATCTTCATGTTTCCCTCTCACCAGATAACCAAACCAACATCATGACCAGCAGCTTTACAGCTGTGGCTCCAGCAAACATCAGCTGATACTAGAAATTAATATTAAATAAATTCTAACAACAGCTGATCAAGCTTAAACGTGCTGCTGTTGTTTAGCGCGACATCTGCTGGTTTCCTCTTTCTGGCACAGAGTGGGCGATAAACAAACAAGAGAGAAAAGCCGATCAGCTGATCATTGATCAGTTTCATGATTGAAGTAGCAACAGGAGAGGGAGGGGGAGATAAGAGAAGAGGCAGCTGTGCAGCAAAGACACAGAATAACTCCAGCTTTGTAGCTGAAGTCTGGGACGAATCAATACTATTTTCTTCTGTGTATCTGTGATAAGACAAGGGGGCGGGTGCATCTGACCTCCTCGGCTGTAATTGGTCCATTTCAGAATTGATCATGGCACATTGTCCAATCAACCACCTTTCATTGTTTATGCCATTACAAAATAAGCAAAAACCAAAAAACCTTGGCCCGTAAAAACGAAAAATCACCATCGGCCGAAGGCTGGTCAGCTGTGGTGTGGAGGGACATCTGTGTGTGGTATTTAGTACATGATACAGCGCAGTTTTGAATCTGTGAATGTATTATCAAGGTATCTGTAATCTGAGTAGATACACCGAAAGAAGAAGATGATTTTAAAAAAGAAAAAATCACTCAGAAAATTACAAAACGTCAGTACACACGAGGGGTTTGACATTGTGCTGCAGTTCTCTGTTTAACAAGTGCATCAGTTTGTGGACAAACAAATTCTGCAGTGTCACAGTTTTGTGGTCAGGAGTCAGTCGTGTAATAATCAGCAGTTATTTCTCTTCTCCTCCTTTAAATGAAGCACATGTCAGCTCTCAGTCCATTTAACCCAGCATGTCAGCACATCTTTATCCCACACCGCTGCGACCTCTCCCTCTCTCACACATGCACAGCATCATACAGTTCACATGCAGATCTTGTTAGTAAGAGAGTCGCTGCATCAAGCTGACTTGTAGAGCTCCTCATGGACAAACACCAGCTCACATCATTGACCTTTTACAGCCATACGTCCTCAGCAGGGACTAAAACTAAAGGACACCAAGCTTTGTTAAATGCTGGCTGCATGTGGAGTCTGATGCAGTGCAGCATATATGTCACTGTGCTTGCATTTACTTTCCTTTAGGTGACAACGCTCCGAAGGTGCTGGTGTTCACTACAGACGGAGATTACCTCATGTCCTGGAATACAACCACCCTGGAGAAGCCTCATGGAATATTTCTAGCAGATGCAGCTTCATCGAACCCCACCGTGTGGATCACAGATGTGGGGAACGGCCCGTATGGTCACTGCATCAAACGTTACACGCCATCAGGAAAGTTGCTACAGGTGATTTGGTGCTAAGTAAAGCTGTTTCTGAAGTATCTAGTGTGATTCTAGGAATAGAAAACATCCTGTTGATTCTCGATTTGTTCGTCTCAGGTGCTTGGAACGCCAGGAAAAGCAGGTTCTGGACTGGACCCCCTGCAGTTTGATCAGCCCGCCGAGATATTTGTCCACGACTCTGGGGAAATTTATATTGTGGACGGTGATGGAGGGATGAACAACCGCCTCATTAAGCTGTCCAAAGAGCAGAAGGTGATGTGGATGCATGGAGAGAAAGGACAAGGCCTAGCTCAGTTCTACATCCCACACAGCGTGACCGTGGACACGGCCCAGAGGGTGTGGGTGGCTGACAGAGGAAACAAGAGGATCCAGGTTTTTAATTCTGTCACCGGGGAGTGGCTGGGGACGTGGGGGAGCTGCTTTACTGAAGATGCACCCTATTCTGTGCGCCTTACCCCAGACAAAAAGTACTTTGTTGTTGTCCAGCTCAACACCAATCAGATTTCACTGCTGGATGCGCCGCCTGTAGGCATGATTGGCCAGTGCAGAGTGGTCAGTGTGATCCAGTTGGCTGATGATGTGAAGCCCCACTTGGTAGACCTAGATCTGAAAACTGGGGCTCTGTATGTGGCTGAGATCGGAGCTCAACAAGCACAGAAGTTCACCCCCTTTAGTCTGGGTGAAAACTTCCTGTGACACAAGCTAAAACAGCCTGACTGATCATAAACGGTTTATGATCGAGCGTCAACAAACAGGATGTTTAATCCTTTTAATTAGCTGGCTTGAATCAAAAATCAAAAGGGGCTCTATCGTGTACTTTACAACTCTTTTTCTTTCTGGGACTCCACTACAGCAGCTTTGCATGATCACAGTAAGCCCACTGAGGCCCAAGTTTAATCCATGACAGCCCCAACTTTAAACTCTAACCGGAGACAGTCCGGATATTTCTGTGGTTTAGAAAATGTTCTGCTGAGTATCAGGGAACAAACCACTCACCAAAAACAAACTAACACGTTCTCTAGAATATAGGGCTAGACTTGGGGTCCAATCACTAATAGAGGGTTAAAGAAACTGCCCTTTATTTTAAAGTGAACTTTAAAACTGAAAAGTAGTACAATTTCACAGCCTTTTGCTCAGTGGAGTTAATTTTACCTCCTTAGTTGAAGCCTGTCCTCATTAAATGTGAACAAACAGTTTAGTCTTGTAGACACGCACGAAGAGGGGAGATGAAATGAGGTCTCCTTTAAGCAAAGACTGGTCTCAGATTCACTTCAGTTGAATTCAGTTGTATTTACATAGTGCCAATCTACAACAGCAGTTGCCTCAGAGTGTTTTATATTGTGATGTAAAAACGATATGACAGTAATAGACAGAAACCCCTCTGAGCAGGCAGAACCAGGCCCCTCCGGCCCGGCGGCTGAAGGAGAAGAGAGCAAAGAGACAAACTCGAGCCAGAGTTAATCACTGATGATTAGATCCTGCGTTACAACAACGTCTTGTTCTTTCAGCTACTTTTCAGATTTTGTCTTTTGTCAAAATAAGATAAAGGTGAAACAGAGTATCATGGTGATTTGTTTTATCAGGCTGTTGTTGTCGGTCCTCGCTGTAGTCACGTGCCATTTGTAATGTTCTGATTTTGCACTGTTTCAGCAGATCAGAGCCTCTCTGAGATGTGTTCCTTCTTTGCTGCAGACACTTTAAGTTTGTGTGTTTTGCCTGAACCAGAATCTGGTTCAGGCAAAAGGCTGGAGCTGTTCTGATAATATCATCTGATAATGTTGTTAATTCATGTATGATTGATTTGTGTTTTTTGACACAGCAGATGTGTAAAATGCTGCAAAATATTTACATTAAAATCCATCCTAATGCTGTCAGCACTCATCATTGAACACGAGCAGCCATAAAGCTGTGTCCATCACGTGGTCAGAGTCTAATCTGGCCTCTGTTCCTTGAGCACAACGAGTGGTTTGCATGTTGTTGGAAACAGGATTGTACATCTAGAATCAAGGTGTTTCCTAACTGTAGTTTCTGACTTGGCTAAATGTTGTGAAAGACTTTTCTCCACAGTCATTCACTTTGAGTTATGCTGTGCTTTGCACGGCAATAGTCACCCGCCACCATCATCACCGTGCAGTGCAAGAATCTGCTTTGCTCAGATGAGACATGCTTTAGTGTTTAGAGTAACGGGATTGTTGTATATATTCTCCCCTCATAAAATTCATCGACCGCAGCTGTTTGTGGAGGCTTGTACATCAGTGCAATGGAATACGATTTATGGGCAGTTTAACGTTCTGACTTTGTTTGTTTGGCTTCTTCCAGTAACAACTCAATGATACATTAGAACGTGACAGCAGTCGGGATTTGATCAGGAAAATCAGCCTAAAGTATGAAGCCTGATAATGCAGATCCATAACAAGGGTCTGGTTATGGGAAGAGCCTTATAACATACACTGCTGAGCAGCGGGGGAATGAGGAACAGGTGACTGCATAAGTCAGGTGACTACAGTCACATGGCTGACAAACAGGCAGAACACGTTTACTGAGCAGGGTCAGAAATCAGATTTAGTGCGTGTTAGATTTGTATTGTTGATTGTCATTTATGCTTAGAAATATTTACTTCTATATGCTTAGAGTTTTGTAATTAGTTGTAGATTGGTAGAGGTTTTGATCCTTGATAGTCTGCAAACTTTGTGTGTATTAGACAGCACTTTGGGAGCATGAGAGGTCACCGTGTCTTATTGTTTTATGGTAGGATTAACGTAGTTGCGTCTGTTCGAGTCTAAGTGCTCTTTGTTTAGATGAACTGCAGGACTTCCTCACCGTGTTATCTAGGATGAACCATCTAGGGTGAGGGGGAGGCTACCCTCTTCCTGACCAACGATGTTTGACCCTTTGATCAGCAGTCCACACACACACACACACACACACACACACACACACACACACACACACACACACACACACACACACACACACAAGGTACTCTTTGTGTGTATGTAGACGTCATATGTTAATGAACTTATGCATATTCATGTAACCTCAATAAAAGAACAGTGGTACGGGAGAACGGACGAGAGCAACTGGGGTCAAGCGAAGGAACGGTGCCTGTCCGGTTCTCTCCCGTGCACGAGAAACATGAAGAAGCTTGCCTACTTGTGTCTTGCTTTGCAGTGTAATTATATTGTCTTCAACGTTCCAGCGGATGGGTTCAAGCTACAAACCTATCAGTGCGTCTGAATCTTAGTCAGAATATCTCAGCCTCTACTGCTTTGGTTACTCGTAGATCACCTATGTTTCTTCCATAATTTCATTATAAATGTCAATCATTGTTTATATTCATTGTGTTTAAGAACCGTTGCCACTCACTGGTTTACGACATTAATCTGTGATCCCATGAGGCACATTTTCAGACTTGTTGGAGACTGCTGTAATATGTAAACAGTCGGTCTGTGTAGTTTCAAAAGATCATTTTCCAATACTGAGTTCATCCAAACATGTATTACTGTCTGCTCTAAATGCAACTACAATTTAAATCCTTTACGTTCAATAATAGTCCGTATTTGGGAAATTGATTTGCAGAATATCAACACATCAAACAACACACAAAGGTGTCAGGTCACTTTAAGTAGCATCCAGTAAGGGTCCCTGTCTGTCTGTCTGAAGCGCTTTTATTTTGGTGGACTGTGTTTAGGTGCTACCACTAGGTGGAGCTGTATCCACATAGTTTGTACGTCTCTCCTGCTTCTACAGCTGAACGCCAATAAAGAAATACAGCATGATGAATCTCTTCATCCTTCATTAATGTTATTGATTCACTTTGAAAGGAAGGAACTAACTAACATATTCATGTCCACACTCTGGCCTGTAAACAACCTTTTTCCTCTGACTGAATAACACACGAGAGTCTCTCAGTAACGAGGAAGCTGTCCTGGGGTCAGTTTAAGCACGTTTGCAAGGTTTTTTGTGTTGGGCCTGGAATCTGTTAGAAACAGGAATGGGTGTGTGACGCATTGAATGAACAGACACTGTTCAGCACATGTGATATCAAAGGAGAGGTAGAAGCACCTCGTGTAGGTCAAACTGAACAATGCTGATTTTATTAAAATGTGCTAACCTCAGCCTTAATGCTCATTTGGGCTTATTTCCCAACTGATTTCATCCTCAGTTATTAAAATTATTTGTAAGAGAAACTTTCAATGAAAATAACTGTTGGTTTCACCAACGTAATGTCAACGTTGTTAAAAGTTTCAAAATATGATTGGGGACATAAAACACAGGGACATAAAGGTGCTGGCAATATTTGTAATTACATTCTGCAAACAGCAGCAAACCCGGGGCTGTTGGAGCCTCGGTGCTCAGTGTGCTCAACTAAAATACTTTCAAACAAACAAAGAACATGCCAAACAGTAGAAGTCCAAGTTCAGGCTGTTTAATTCTTTAAAAAGGTTAATTGAGGTTAGTGTTCAGAATAACAGCCTGACCTATAAGGAACAGTGCTCTCTGTACTGTTCTGCCCTCGCCAGTGTCTTAGAGGAACTCTGTAGGCGTCCATGCAAACAACAGAAAAATGTGAATTGACTAATGCCTCATTGAATAAAAAGAGAGAAGCGAGAGAGATTCAGGAAAAGAGCAGAGAAAGATGGGAGGACTCGGGGAAGAAAGGGGAACTATACCGAGATGTGTGTGAGAGGGAACGGGGTCACATGGATAGGAAGATGAAGGGGTACAGATGAATAAAATGCCACACAAAACTTGGTAACACAGTGGGGTCATTGTTGCCCCGTTGTAGTGGCCTCTCAACACAGGAGCACTAATGAAAGAAGAGAAGACGGGCGAGGAGAGCGCAGAGAGATGTAGCAGCCCCGCGCTAGGAGCTGTGCACTGGGCACTGTGATGGTACCGCAGAGGAGAGCCAGAGCGTCTCAGCAAGGTCAGGGTTCAGAAATCATGAGTCTCAATTCCTTTGATTCACTTTGATCATTTCATCTTAATTTATTTAGATATTACATTTTCTACATGTATAGACAACGTCTCGTTCGCGGCACATTTTAAATAAAGACTGTGGCAGGCTGCAGACCCTGCCATCTGACCTATCCTCTCCCTCTGGGACAAACACAGCTCTTTGAAGGCAACTACAAAGCTCATCCTTCTGACCTCATTTCCAGTCAAGCATCTCAGTCTCAGTAAATGCTCAAAATTAGTATAATTACCCTGCCAGGTAATTATACGAGCTATTGCATTCATTTCTTGATCTTCATGTAACTCAGCTGGCTTTCTTCAGGGTAATATTAATATTTCATCCTGCTAGTCTATATGATCTGTCTGCTAGTTCAGTAGTTTGGACAATCGTCTCACAGCGCTAACTAGTAATCCTAGTGCTAGTAATGCTGTTGGTTTTATTAACTTAAACAACTGCTAATTTGTTAGAATACATACAATTCTACAGTGTCATCAAGCTAGTCATAGAATACAAAGGACTGCATGCACTAATTAATGTTGTGTTCAGTGGAACAATGAGCACAAACACAGGACACACAGGGAGGATTTTTATGGTTTATTATTGTTGTCTTTGTTGTTTTTCTTTTGAAAAACAAAACAAAAAGAAAACGTTCAACCCTGAAACTCTGGAATCTAGTAAAGTAAATAGAAACATGAAGTATAATATATAATTTGACAGTATTTGAAATATGCATTTAATAACATGAAAGAGAGTGTGTGGGATTTCTTCGATCCTCTGTGGACGAGTCTCGTTGCTGCTCTTGCCCCGTGACCACCTCGGCCTGACGAGTAAACACAACGCTCTCTGCTGCTGCTCCTCAGGTTTCTCGCTGCATTCTCACTCGGGGGAAGCTTCACGCCCCCTGCGAGTATCTTCCTGCGACAGGTACTTCTGCTTTTCCCGATCAGCGTGCAGCTGTCGGGGATGTGTGTGTCGTTCCTGTTGACTTCCATATAATATAAAGGAATGTGAGTGTAGGAGTTGTCCTATTCTGCACACCAGGATGGTCCCACCGACACACACTTTGTGCGTCTGCATCACACTTTCCTTATCATGCACGTTTCTTTTTGCTTGGCATTCTCACTCTCATACAGCTTTTGTTCTCCTTGTTCTCCTCTTCTTTTATGGTTTCTGCCTCGTTGGCTGTTTTGCTGACAAGCTCCAGCTGGATGTCATGGCTCGGAGAGAGGCGGGATCCTGAGTGTGTAGGTTGGTCTTTAGAGGCCTTCTGTATGGGGAAAGCCCACACAGTTCACCCACACACCTTCCACGCACACCCAGGAGGGATTCCACTCACCACAAAGGGCACTTCCCTGTTAGAGCTATTCATTTGTTAAACGTGTCATATTAAGGACTGAGCAGTCCCCCCTCCACCCTCTTTTTAAAAACCTGGTCAGGAAAATGAATAAAAATGTTACCAAGTTAAAATCAAAGTGTTTAGTTTGATGTTTCAGTGACAGCAGTGGCGCTCAGCTCTGCGGCTGCATCTTGTAACCAGGATCAAACACAACTTCATCAGAATCCTGCCAAACGCTTGTGTCTGAGTGTTAAATGACTATTATTAACTTAAAAACATCCAGATAATGATCATAAATGGTTCACATCTATTAGTGAACATTATTCTTATCATTTCCTCGTCTGCATTCATTATTATAAAGTTTTACAATTGATACAATTGCTCATGTCTTAATCTCGCAGAGGGTAGAAAGAACATCCATTTTTACTTTTTAAAAATCTATTTTGTATATATGTGTGGTGTAATCATTTCTGATGGTGTGACAAATTATTTTCAGTTGCTGAAACGTGCGCTGGATGCATCAGGGCCATGCAGGACAGCTGTATGTGGGTTTCTTTCTTTGTTTTTATCGTCTTGATTTGACAGATGTGACATGAATTTAAAACGGAAAGTAATTTACTTAAATGCCACATGTCTGCCTCACTCTTTGCCTAATGAAGACTTTGAGGAATTCAAACATTACCTGTTTTCACTCAGTTAAATATTAGACAGCTTCTATCTGCCCATTGTGCAGATAGAAATGTGTGCAAACCGTGTGCAGGGCAGGAACAGCTATATCACTAACACAGCTGCAGCTCTTTGCAAGCATCTGTACAGACAGCACACTAATGCAGCCTGCTAACAAAAGCAGTGATGAGTTTATAGCAGTGTGAACTCCATTTCTACCTGTACATGTATCTGCAGTAGAATGTGGAGGTTGTATTGACACTGCATTGAATTCAGCACACTGTGTGATGCAGTGGGACATTATTCATGTTATTACATACAAAAGTTGTCTGTGGTAAGCACTTTTCTGCTCTGCACGAGCACTCAAAGCGCTTTCATTCCCCCATCCACACATGCAGTTTATTAAACCTTCACACACATTTTATCGGCGTCTCCAGTGACCAACTCTGGCTTCGGTATCTTGTTCTTGGACGCGTAGAACTGGAGCAGCAAAGGATCGAGCCACCTGCTCTACCTCCTGACACACAGCACGACGAGCTCCGATAAAGTCATCTTGAAAATGCAGATTATTTTTCCCATCACTTCACACCCACTCACTGACTTCTCGCTGTAGCAGAAAGCTAAAGGCATGCATGGACATTACTGCTGCTGTGTCGTCAGTCCTGTCATGTCCTGTCAAATACACAAAGACACGGGAAGATGGATGAGTTGTGGCATTGTACATGTGATGGCGCACTGATGGCGCTCTTTCTACACTTAAGGAGGTAAACAAATATCAGATAACTGCAGGCAGACATACTGCTGGTTCTTTAATCAGTCTTACACATTACTTTGGATCAACTGTGGGCAAAAATCCTGGAAAATCACAGCACACGTCAGCTGAGCTCAGGAAGATCGTTTAAATGATTAAAAGCAGAACAAAAGTTAAACTGACAGAGTTTCTTTGACACAGAGAAATGAGATGTCTGAATTTACTTATGTAAAGCCTGGGAATAGCAGTCCTGAGGGGCTGGGGACAAAAGAAACAGCAGGGGGTAAAAGAGTACACTGGTGACTGTCTGGACACACACACACACACACACACACACACACACACACACACACACACACACACACACACACACACACACACACACACACACACACACAGTAAATACATTAAGCTTTTAGTGATCAACACTATCATCAGAGCCACAAAGAAACTAAACTCCAAAACTAAACAGAGCAATGAGATCCAGCTCTTGCTCAAGCCGACAGTAATAACACGACAGTCTACGTAACTGCAGACGTGAACTGTTCTCTGTAAATCATCGATATCTAAATATCATCAGAAATGGTATCTGGTTCTACACGATGGACAAATCACCTCCGACAGAAGAAAGAAGGAGCAGTCGGGGCTGACAGATCGTATGGAGCTACCGGCCGTGCGGAGGCTGGGTGTACTGACCATCACCTTGGAGATGGATACCTGCAGTTTTGTAGCGTAGCACCGGCACATTAAAAGAGTGCACGGCATGTGCAGAAAATGTGCTGTGTCGGTTTAGTTTATGAGACCCGTGACACATTTTTTTCAGCATGTATGTAAACCTCGTAATCATTCTTTCACCTGCAGAGAGCTTCCTGACCTTCATTACAGACGGTTCATGGCTTCTGTTTCACAGGTTTAGTACCAAAGGATTATCTTTGTATTACAGTATGATGCTGACTTTGTCAGAAAAGCTTTAATGTTTCGGTGGGCTCTTTAAACAGGAGGCAGAGGGTTTTTCACTTGTGCCTGAAAAATCAAAACAATTAGCTGCTCGTGATTACAGCCTATTTTATTCATTATTTCCTGGTTCATAAAATTCTATTGATGCATAATGATATCTAAAGATCTAGCGATTAAGTTATCATTTCATTAGTAATCATAATGGTCTCAATAGTTTTTGTAAAATTTCCTGTTAAACTTGAAAATAAATGATGACTTTAGTAAACAGATCAGACTTCAGTTGATTAAATAAACTACCAGGATTCTGTGAGGAGACAGGAGCCTGTCCGACCTGCTCTGGATGCTCTATATTGCCAGTGTGTATGAGACTGTCGCGCTTTGGTTTTTGGCCAAAGTGATGAATTGTGAACACAGAAACACCAGATTTTGATTTGTGTTTGTCAAATAGAATAAAACACTGATCCTGTTCAGATCTTCTGTCCACTCGGATTACCCAGTGATGAGCACACAAATGAAACGGGTACAGTATCGTTCCCCGGCAGAAACACTGCATCAGTTCCTGTCTGTGGTTGAACATTAACAGGCTGTGAATAGGACTGAATGTAGCTCCTGCTCTTCTGCTGCATCCTGAGGCCCTGCTGAGAGAGACAGGACACTGCTGGTGTCTCGACACCACTGAGCCCTTCAGCCACATCCGTCTTTGTTTGTCCGGACAGGACAAGACAGTGATGACAACATGTCAGCCATAATAGCCTGGTTTGTAGTTTTCTGCTATAGCAGGAACTCAGTCAGCGGCTGGCTGTGACAGAGGAAGCAGGGAGGCAGATGAGAAGCATTATGCTGAGCTTTTAGACTCGTTCCATCAAGATGCTTGTTGTCACAATTTGTTTTTCCACTGCTCTGCTGACGACCCACCACCACATTTCAACTGGGCTGACTGGGCCATTGCACCTTGTTGCTTTTCTTTTCTTTAGAC
Source organism: Mchenga conophoros (assembly GCF_057382185.1). Lineage (NCBI taxonomy): Eukaryota > Metazoa > Chordata > Actinopteri > Cichliformes > Cichlidae > Mchenga > Mchenga conophoros. The sequence goes on from NC_140533.1 coordinate 2,136,201, forward strand.
ATTCTCTTGTAGATTTGTGTGCCTGGGATTTACATCCTATTACATGATGCAGTTTCAGCCACGCTGCAGCTCACAGAGCCATGTCTTTATATTTTCCTCTTAAGTGCTTTGCAGAGGAGTTCATGATTGACTCAGCGACTGCATGGTGCCCAGGTGCTGCAAAACAAGTCCAAATCATCATCTGTGTGCACGGTATTGGTTTAAGGTGTTTCTGCTGACGTGCTGTTTGGTTTCCTCCAAACATGCAGCCGTGCATCACGGACAAACTTTGGTGTGAGCTGTCCAAACAACATCGTTGCAGACGTTTGGTCCTTTGTTCAAATGCAACTTTGTGCTTTGTAGAGAGAAGTGGCAGGCCTTCCAAACACATCATACCTGTTCAGTCAGAACTTAAACATGTGGCATGCTAACTGAAGTCTGTTGAGTCTGAGACCTCTTGTGATTTTGCAGTTTCTCTGATCATTGCCGTCTGATCTTTGGATAGATTTACTGGAATGTCCACTCCTGGGAATTCTGAATGTTTTCCTTTACTGCTCATTGGAGAATAATAGACGTTAAAATGTTTAGAATCAGCCTCGTAGTCCCTCCCACATTGATGCGCCACACTGCAAAAACCTGTAATATTCTGGCACATGGGCCACCAGAATTATACTGGAAATGTACCATCCCATAAAAATAAAGAATTTTCTCCATGATCTAAAAACAAAAAGTTTACGTAATAATGAATAATGTAAAAGTTAATACAAATAAATAGTAAAATGATAAATAGTAAATGAAAATACCCTAGTTGTTTTTAACTGACATAAAATCTAATGTGTTTTAACATATTTTTTCTATATGAAATAAAATGTAGTTACATGTGTAAAAACAATAAAATGACCTAATAACATGGTCAGCTGTTCTAATATAATTAATCAGTGCTGTTATTAGTTTGGCTTTATTTTCTATTTTATGTGAAAATTCAATAAGTGTAATAATAATGTAATAATCTGATTCATTAAACCAAAGTCAGAACACTCACTGTTATAATTACAATATAATGACAAACACAGAGCTTATCAAGTGCATCCTGATGGAGGGGCTTTATTTTGTGTGGTAATGCTATAACACTGCTGCAGCTGAGAGACTTTATCTTTTTATATAATGACATAATTTAGAGAACGACGAGATTCATTTTGCAATGACAAATCTGAAACGGTAAAGACACACTTACTTTCTGTGCCTCAACTTTTAATTCTGTTAACAAATAGACAGAAACAGAAAACTTTAACCAGTTTGTTGTGAAAACAAACATGCTCTGATTTTAATGAGCCATAAATAACAGAGTTAAAATCAAAACTGCCAGTGATCAAATGAAGGGTTCCCTCACACAGAGCATGTTTCCCTGGTGCTTCAGACCTAAAGATGTTTGGATACGTTTAAACAGCAGAGTTACGTTTCAGTCTTGGTGCGCTTGACAAAGTTTAGGTTCACTGTGAAACGCTTCACAGGAAGTCTATCAGGATGGCACGTTCAGAGGTGCAGTTTGCAAGAAGGTTTTCTGTGTCTCCAAGCACAGTTTCAACAGTGTGGTAGATACATGAGGAAGGCAGGACAGGACTGTAGGAGGGACAGAGCACACACTGCCAATCTATTAGTGGACTGCTCACAATCCAGCACCAGAGATGATGTAATAACATAGTAATAACATAATAATAACAATTAACACTGCGGACTAGGCTACATTAACTACAGTCCTTTTCATGTCTGTCTACAAAGAGTGTTACATTATGACACACAAAATGAAAGCTGATGGTGACAGTAATCAAGACAATTGAAAGCACTGTATATATACATACACATATACATATAATTTCATATACAGGGCCTTTTAGGCTTTTCAGTGAAACATCACAGCCTGACAAGTGTAATTTCTGAAAATCCTAAAAAGCTCTTGGTGCAAACTCGCCTTTTTAATAACCGTTGACACCAACAAGTCATATAATGAATCTGCTTAGAGAATAAAAAACAAACCTGTGTGAGTTCAGAGGACGTGGCACTGATGCAGTCTTGGCTCTCTGGGAGGATTTTACCTAACACTGAACCAACTCTGACTGCTTTCTACCTGCTTAGTGTTTGTAAGAAACTGTGTAAAATTTAAATAAAAAACAAGAAAATCAAACAATCGTACATTTGAATGTAATTCAATTCATATATTTACATACGTGGCCTTAATTTACTTAATAGACTGATATTTAAATTCTAAGCTTACTAAATGGTTAATGCGTGGTTTGTGTCTTGAGGGTTGCTGTAAAGTTTCCACTGATATTTAGAGTAAACATGTTAAAACAAGTAAAACTATAAACCAGCTGTGAACCTGCTGTTAGCCTGTAATGGTATTAATGGTTTGGGCTAAAATACGCCTTTGACAACATTAACCCTACACACTGAAACATCATGTTTAAGAGCTGACAGACAGCCATATTCACTGCTGCCCGCACTGGTGCATCACGTAACCAAAGGACACATCGTGTGCGCTGTTTTCCATGGACACGAACTGAAATCAGACTGTTATAGTGCAAGTGTGCAGGACGAGAAAAAGCATGTTCCCTTCTTTCTATTCACCCAGGGCACCGACAGCTGAAGAACCAGAGTAACACAAGTCGCAGCATAAGGGTAGCTTTAATGTAATTAGAATCAGAAGACTTTATTACTCACTGAGGAAATTATGTACTATTACTATTACAGCTTAGTACATGTAACATGTAACATCACCACGTTACTGAAAATGTGCTGTGATTACAGAGCACCCACACACCGCATTTTTCATCTGCAGTTTGATCTTTATGAGCGAAGCTCCTGCAGAAATGACACCGTTGTCTCCGTCCTGCTGCTCGCCGGTGTGTTCTTGAGCATTGCACTCATTTTGGTCGGAGTTATAGCAGGTAAACATTTCCACCTTTATCTCTGCTCCTTACTGAGTAACTCACCTTCATCAGTGGGACTGGCATGGGATTTTTTGGTGCTCCTCAACTTGAATTTAAACCTGACAAAGTTATTTTCTTATCCCTCTGCATGATGTGGATTATAAATGGTTAAAATGACTCGAGAAGCCAAACAAACACACACAGCTATAAAATGTCATGTTTGTTTTTTGTCTGAAATAACATTTACTGTATGATATGTATATGCTGTATATACCTGTTTTATAAAGTATGTAGAATAAGTCCAGCCATGCAATGTTAGAATAATAGGAAACAACTCACTGCACACAGAAAAAGTTGGAAAAGAAATCTTTGTTTCTGTAATACAAAGTGCTCGTCTGTCAGGTGCTGCCCAGGCCGCCTCTTAGCGTCGCTCTTGCTTTTCTTCAGTGTTCCTGCCGATCTCCATCTGAGGAACGCAGAAAATGAGCGCAGAGCTCGAGGGCGCACGACACACGATCGGATTATTCTCACAACTGAGTTTGAACAGGTGCAACAACACTAAGTGGTCATGGATGGGTTGCATTTTGAAGGCAAGTGAACAAAATGTGCTAAATGATGCAATTTGTGTTCAGAGATTTGCAAAACTGTGATTTAGAATATTTGACCAATGGTACAGTGCTTAGAGTTCAGCAGCTGGAAGTGATGTTGTTGGTAAGTCATGAAAAAGTTATGTGTAATAATGAGAAATCACATGAGGGGAAAATACTGAACACGGTTATTTAAATGTATTTAATACTTGTCAGTTTGAAGAGGCATCCTGTACGGTGAAACTGTGAGACTGGCAGGTAGAATCCAAACACAGGACTCCACAAACACAAGGTGAAACAGTTTTATTGCTGATCTCTTCACAAGGAAAACCAGCGAGGAAAAAACCAAACGATCATTCTTCACAGGAAACACTCACAAGGAAGGACACAGCCACCAGGGAAGACTGAGACCACAGACACACAAAGAGAATAATGAGGGAACAGACCACAGATGCAAACACAGCCGACACTAACTGAAGACTAAAGGGACAGATGAAGCACAAGTGGCCAACGTGCACGGCTTGACCCACAGAAGCTGAAACACAGACTGAGGGAACAGAATGGGATATAAAGGTAATACACAGATTACTGCAACATAACACTAACACTGACACAAAGAGCCTGAACGACAACAATACAGAATAAAGAACAAAAAGCGAAACCCTGTAAACGCCCCAAACCCTGGGTCAGAGATAGGGACCATGCTCCACACAAACAGTCTTCTGCATGCTCCGTGGGACCCTTCTGTGAGCTTTAGGTCTTTCCACAGATTTTCAGCTGGATTCAGGTCAGGTGACTGGCATTTTTATTGGCGTTTGGGATCACTGCCTCGCTGAAACGTCCACTTTGTTGGGGCGAGGCCTTTGGGGCTCACATGGTGTGTGTTATAGCATCCAAACTAGATTCTCCCAGTATTTCACAGACTTGTTTAAATGTTGTGCAGCAACAACATGTTTTTCCTTAAGCACTGGAGTCTTGCATGGTGATGGTGGCTGAATGCATTACTACTGTACCTGCTGGTTCCAGGTCTCCACGAGTTGCCCTTGGCTCTTGGACAATAGCTTGGACAATTCTTTTCAATGTAATTAATGAAGTTCTCGTGGCGTCTGACAGTAGACGCGTCTCTATATGCCCTGCTAGATTTGAACTAAAGGCCCGTCTGAAAGAGAACCCCATCTTACAGTCATTTTGATCAGGATATGTAACAAACACATTAAACTTATATCATGATGTTGCTAAAATGTAAAACTAGCCAATGCATTTGTTTCTCGTCGCTGTGAAGCTCGTCTGAGAGTTTCCTGGAACGTATGAATTTAAAATCCTTCTTCTTAAGCAGTGATGTCGACAATTTAAAGAGAAGACTGAGTCTTGAACTATGGCACAACTTTCTGTAACTGTCTACCATGTATCACCCAAAGCCAGGCTGTGTTATGTGGTCATTTTAGCATACAGGTACTGCACAACGTCAAAGCATGAACTGGAGGACCATCTGTTTGGTGATTAAGACGGGAAAAACCTAAAGTCTCCTCCGTATGGGTCCTTTATGTGGCAGCAGACTAACAAGGCCAAACTCTGACTTAAACCGTTACCCATGTCTGTCTTTGCACTCACATACACAGAGTACTCGTTCTTCTCTTGGCTACTTGCTCTCGGGTTTGGCGCAGCAGATGATCTGCCTCTAACTCGCCCTAGCCTTGGCATCCTCACCAAGCCTTCTCATGACCTCATCTGTGTTATTCCTTCTTTCCTCAAACTCCTCAGCCTGTCGCTCTAACGTGCTCAATGCTGCCTAACCCGGTCACTCCCAATGAAAATGTTAACATCCTCAGTCTTTTTTAATACAACCACTACAAAAACAATATTTATGTCCAAAATGCTGACTTCACTACCATCTTCTAGATCTTTCTGTCACATATCACTCGTATACTTGTCTCTCTTCTTCACCTCTCTGACCACAGGTAAATCTACTAGTTTATAATCACTGACATACCTGCTTTGGACTGTGAGAACAGAGACTCTACCGTAGCAGCAAATCTAAACCCACAATCTGTTTGGTGTGAGGTGACAGCACTGCACCACATACTACTCTTATCTACAGCTGTGATTAAAGCAGTTGGGAGTTAAAGGTGTTGACTTGCACAGAAACAAACGAACGATGGCCCCATTGTTCCAAACAAATTCACTGAGCAAACAAGACGGCGCTGAGCAGAAAATGAGCAAAGTGACTCCGAGTGCAAGATTCTTGAAATTTCACTTTCACACAACAGAACTAAAAGTTTCTCTCCTATTACTCCCTGAGTGAATTTGTTTCTTTGCATGCAGATTAAAGGGTATTATTCACAAGAAAGGGGAATGGAGATTGAATAACTACAAAACTAATAAGGGAAATGGTTTGAGGAGTTTCTTTACATTCCCTTCTTATGAAGAGAGGGAGAGCTTTTGCTATATTTGGCTTCCATCAACCTCAGATCACATCATTTGCACCATTCAATAAAACAGTAAATACATCAGCACGGGCTCCGAGGCCTCTCTACAGCAGAAACACAACACACACAAAGATGATCAGCAGAGACAGAGGGATTCTTGATGATTTTCTAATCAGGTTTATTCCTCTTTCCTGTCATTAGTCAAACGATGACAAATCCATTTGATCTCCACTGTGTGATGTTATATGAACTTCACTGGGGAAACTCTCTGCTCTCCTGCCCAGATGAGCCTGAAACCTGAACCCTCACATTCCCTTTTTTGTTTAATTGAAGCATTGAGAGGCAAATTAAACAATAGCCTAGTGTAATTAAATCTCAGCAATACCCTGTTGTGGTACTTTCAGCTGTAATGATGTTTTTGCCTCACTCCTCTCTCGTGTTCCCCACCAATTAAAACTTGCTAAAGAGCATAAAGACAGCTGGATCGAGTTCTGCTTAATGCCACTGTTGTGGTTTTTGATTCGTCCTCCAGTGGCGCTGAAATCCAATAAATGCTATAATTGTGCTTCCTTAATGACAAGACACAGGTGCAGGGTGATTTGTTTTTCTTGATTTGGCGAGCGCCATAAAATTTATGCGAGACAAAAAAAAGTTGCTTAATTGTTACAGAAAAAGACACTGACTTGAAGATTATGTGTGGAGGTTTGAATATAAGGAATGACCCAGAAATCAGCGCTACAACAAAAAAACAACATTTAAAGACTGTATATTTACAATTTTAATATTTGGAGGATCTAATTGAAAAAATGGAGATGTATGCAAAACGGGCTTTTGAGACGGTGAAGATATATTTCAATTCCCTGTTGTGTTCTTTATGCTGGACACAAACATCCCTGTGCCCTTTCCTGACCGATGCCAACCTGTTAGATGTCTGCCTCGTGTTTTTCCTCCCCAGCATCTCCAACGTCTTGTTCATCAGGAATCATATTATTCACACTATTCTCTGTAATCTTATAGGCCATTAACAGGAGCGCACTGAACTAGTAACAGTGTTTCAGGCTGGGAATGTTTCTCCCTTGCAGATCACTCTGCTCATGTTTTGTTTTTCTTGTGCTCAGAGTGCACGTACACAGCTACGTGTCTTGGTGGTGCCTAACTGCACCTAACTGTTGCATAATGAAGGTGACAAAGTTACAACTGAGGCAAGGAAGAGTCACAAATCATGTCGAGTGAAAACAACGCAGCACTTTAAATATCTTACACTTTGTATCACATCACAGTTCATATGTTCGTGTGTTTGAGAAATCCCTTTGTTGACTTGACGTGCAAAGTTCAATGAGCTGTAAAAAAAGTGTGAAATGTTTAAAATAAGCGGAGCCTTGTCACAGTCTGCTGTGTGACCTGCAATTTAGGACCTAAACCCCAGGAAAAGATGGAAAACCCAAAGAACAACTGTACTGCGTGAACCAGGTGACCACAGGAAAACTCAGACCACAGGAGCACAAAGCAAGTGGGTCTTTTTCCTCTGCAAACACTACAACAAACTAAGAATCAGACAGAAGCATTAAATAACAGAAAAAGAACGTAAAATGAGAAAACTCCAAAATGCTAGCTCACACACCCAGGATCATGACAAGCATTAAACATCTTCAGCAGTAATGCTCATTAGTATATGTCAGGGTGTACTTTCCCCTGCAGGTGGATCGGTGGGCGGGTCTTGCCTCACCTGCACCCTCCGAGTCGTCTGCTCATCAGGAGGCTGTGGATGTAAGCTCAGCTGTGACTCTGGGTCTCTGCCAGGTTCTTCTCATCATATTACCTCTGAGCGTTCCTGCCAAGTAGTTATTCCTGTGTCTTGTGTTTCTGGCTTTGATTAACGATTTTGTTTGCTGATTTGTAAAAACTCACCTGGCACAGGGCAGACACTCTGCTTGTCTCTGTAAAAGTCAACACATGCCTCTGATTTTTAACAAAAATAAAACAGACGCCTTCGTAAACTATTACCTATGAATGGGTATTACATCTATTTCTCTCAATATTTGATTGTTAAATAGAAATAATCAATACAATGAATAACTGGCACTTGATGAAGTTTATTTATTGCAGTAATTTACTACGCAAAAGGTGTGATTAGTAATTAGTTGAAACACTATAACTTCCAGGAAGTGTCTGCACAAGTTAAGTTTAATTGGTTAGTTTAATTAATTTAATCAGTTTATAAATCGTTTGAGTCATACCAGCTTTAATGTTAACATCTAAATGCATTTTAAATGGTTTACTTTTAATAATAACATAAAAAAGAGACATTCACAAAAAATTCACAAAAACAATTTACACATTTTTTAACAGCTTTACTTCACCACTGAAAACAAAGCCTCATCTACTAAAGCCAAACTCAGAGTGTGGAGGGGGACAAGAGCACAATCAGTACACGATGCACGTTTATATATTATATTCTACATGTAAAATTAAAGTCAAATTTATAAAGTCAAAAAAGAAATGCTTGTGATTACTATCACAGTAACTCTGAAGATTTCTCCCCTCTCCTCTCCTCTCCTCTCCTATCCTCTCCTCTCCTCTCCTCTTCTCTTCTCTCCTATCCTATCCTCTCCTCTCCTCTCCTCTCCTCTTCTCTCCTCTTCTCTTCTCTTCTCTTCTCTCCTCTCCTCTTCTCTTCTCTTCTCTTCTCTTCTCTTCTCTTCTCTTCTCTCCTCTCCTCTCCTCTCCTCTCCTCTCCTCTCCTCTTCTCTCCTCTTCTCTCCTCTTCTCTTCTCTTCTCTTCTCTTCTCCCCTCTCCTCTCCTCTCCTCTCCCCTCTCCTCTCCTCTCCTCTCCTCTCCTCTCCTCTCCTCTCCTCTCCTCTCCTATCCTCTCCTCTCCTCTCCTCTTCTCTTCTCTCCTATCCTATCCTATCCTCTCCTCTCCTCTCCTCTTCTCTCCTCTTCTCTTCTCTTCTCTTCTCTCCTCTCCTCTCCTCTTCTCTTCTCTTCTCTTCTCTTCTCTTCTCTTCTCTTCTCTCCTCTCCTCTCCTCTCCTCTCCTCTCCTCTCCTCTCCTCTCCTCTCCTATCCTCTCCTCTCCTCTCCTCTTCTCTTCTCTCCTATCCTATCCTCTCCTCTCCTCTCCTCTCCTCTCCTCTTCTCTCCTCTTCTCTTCTCTTCTCTTCTCTCCTCTCCTCTTCTCTTCTCTTCTCTTCTCTTCTCTTCTCTTCTCTTCTCTCCTCTCCTCTCCTCTCCTCTCCTCTCCTCTCCTCTCCTCTCCTCTCCTCTTCTCTCCTCTTCTCTCCTCTTCTCTTCTCTTCTCTTCTCTTCTCCCCTCTCCTCTCCTCTCCTCTCCCCTCTCCTCTCCTCTCCTCTCCTCTCCTCTCCTCTCCTCTCCTATCCTCTCCTCTCCTCTCCTCTTCTCTTCTCTCCTATCCTATCCTATCCTCTCCTCTCCTCTCCTCTTCTCTCCTCTTCTCTTCTCTTCTCTTCTCTTCTCTTCTCTTCTCTTCTCTTCTCTTCTCTTCTCTCCTCTTCTCCTCTCCTCTCCTCTCCTCTCCTCTCCTCTCCTCTCCTCTCCTCTCCTCTCCTCTCCTCTCCTCTTCTCTCCTCTTCTCTTCTCTTCTCTTCTCTTCTCTTCTCTTCTCTTCTCTTCTCTTCTCTCCTCTCCTCTCCTCTCCTCTCCTCTTCTCTTCTCTTCTCTTCTCTCCTCTCCTCTCCTCTCCTCTCCTCTCCTCTCCTCTCCTCTTCTCTCCTCTTCTCTTCTCTTCTCTTCTCTCCTCTCCTCTCCTCTCCTCTCCTCTTCTCTTCTCTTCTCTTCTCTTCTCTTCTCTTCTCTTCTCTTCTCTTCTCTTCTCTTGTCTCCTCTTCTCTTCTCTCCTCTCCTCTCCTCTCCTCTCCTCTCCTCTCCCCTCCCCTCTCCTCTCCTGTCCTCTCCTCTCCTCTCCTCTCCCCTCTCCTCTCCTCTCCTCTCCTCTCCTCTCCTCTCCTCTCCTCTCCTCTCCTCTTCTCTTCTCTTCTCTTCTCTTCTCTTCTCTTCTCTTCTCTCTCCTCTCTCCTCTCCTCTCCTCTCCTCTCCCCTCCCCTCCCCTCTCCTCTCCTCTCCTCTCCTCTCCTCTCCTCTCCTCTCCTCTCCTCTCCTCTCCTCTTCTGTGACAGGGCTGGTTGTTTAACTAGTGTCTGTACAACTGAGTGGCATTCAATTATAAGCGCTATTATCAGCCTGGAGGTTAGAGCCCTGTCTAATTCACTCCTACTCTGTTGTCACAACATTAAGACCCCCCCTGCCCCCCCGCAGCCCACTGTTTTCTCCTCTTTTATCTAAACTACACACATTGGCAATCTGATAATAATACCTGATAATGATGTCTACCCCACCTCCTCTGCTCCCCACCCCCCACTAACTCATCACCAGCTAAATGAAAGCAGGGAGCGAATGAGCTGCTCCTACGCTGCTTTAACAGCATTAAAGTGTTGGGGCAGGTACGATTTCCTATCAGTTTTATTCAGCAGGAAACACGAGACTCACCGGCATCATTAGTGAGCAGACATAATGTAATCACTCATGACCAAGAAGATGTGTGCTTGTGTGTGCTTGGCAAGGGGGTTGATAGGCCTATATTACATATTACACAGCAGCGATTATTAAAAGTGAACTTTTTGGACTTTTCCCATTATGATCTCTGTGTGTTTTATCCTCAGCCCTGTTAATCTAAGGTTGACGTTTCTGTTTTAAGACCTGGACATCAAGGGGATTGAAGGTCAGAGGTCACACATTTATCACAGCAAGGTGGCAGTTAGCCGAGTGACAAACAAACAAAGGATAAATAAAAGTAAACTAAAAAGAGGATGAAATGCACGAGAAAGTAGGACTATAAATGAGCTGACGACAGAGAATAAAGGCTGGGAAAATGACCAAATGGGAAACAAAAGGAAAGAAACAGGCACCAAAAAACCAAGTCGATGATGAAAGGAGAAAAGCAACAGGACAATATTGGAAGAAGGAAGACAAGCTTTCAGTTTTTCATGGCTGCCACAGCATCCTGCAGCGACATGCCACCTCATCCAGTTTGTGTTTAGTTGGACCATCATTTATTTTCCAACAGCACAATGAGCCCAAACACACCTCCAGGCTGTGTGAGGGCTGTTTGACCAAGAAGGAGAGTGATGGAGTGCTGCACCAGACAGCCTGGCCTCCACAGTCACAGTGACCTAAACCCAATGGTTTAGGTCACTGTGACTGTTTGGGATGAGATGGAGCGCAGAGTGAAGGCAAAAGGACCAACAGGTGCTCAGCATCTCTGGGAACTCCAAGACTTTTGGAAAACCATTTCAGTAATCAAAGCTAAGGGTGGATATTTTAAAGAATCTGAAAATGTAAAACATGTTTTGAGTTATTTCGTCAAAAAGGGTGACAAATGTAAAAATGTGAAAACATGAAATCTGAAGAAAAACGGGAGTGGAAGTAGTCACTTCTAACTGAAAACAAATGGTAAATGGCCTGTATTTATATAGCGCTTTACTAGTCCCTAAGGACCCCAAAGCGCTTTACATATCCAGTCATCCACCCATTCACACACACATTCACACACTGGTGATGGCAGCTACATTGTAGCCACAGCCACCCTGGGGCGCACTGACAGAGGCGAGGCTGCCGAACACTGGCGCCACCGGGCCCTCTGACCACCACCAGTAGGCAACGGGTGAAGTGTCTTGCCCAAGGACACAACGACCGAGACTGTCCAAGCCGGGGCTCGAACCGGCAACCTTCCGATTACAAGGCGACCTCCCAACTCCCAAAGAAAGCAAAGACGACAGGACAAGAATCATAGATGTCAGAAACAAAGAGGAACGGGGCAGCTATGATGAAGCTGAAAGACTAAGCAGGAAATTAGAAGAGGAAAGGAAGCAAAAATGAAAACAGGATGAATGAAAGAGAGATGAATAAAACATGAGTAAGAAAAAGAGATGAACGGTGGCTGAACACAGGTAAACAGGACAAAGGGCCAGTTAGAAAAGAAGACAAAAAGAGGAGGAACAGCAAAATAGGAGTGAAAACAAAGCAGAAGGGGGAAGTGTTGAGGAGGACAGGAAATGGGAGAACTGAAAATGTACAAGAAATGGAGAGGAGTGGAAATGAGGAAAAATTATGACATGAAAGAGGAGAAAAAAAGGTGTGAAGAGGAAAGAAAAGAGGGTAAGCGTGACCAAAAGTGGAGAGCCTCTTTATGTGTGATGCATTAGGTCATAATACATAAAAATCCTTCCAATGCACCATTATGCTCCCCATTCTCTCTGTGTGTGTGTGTGTGTGTGTGTGTGTGTGTGTGTCTGTGTGTGTCTGTGTGTGTGTCTGCAGAAGAGGGCTGTTTGCAGTTCACATGTTCATACTGCAATTTTGTACTCTGGCTCTTTTGTCCCTGTGGTTGTGCGTCGCTGATAAGCTCCATTAACTCACTCATATCACTGTTTATTTGCATTAAATATGACATGAGTCAGATGGTCCATGTTCACAGGTCAACATGAAGCTGCTACATGTGTGGAGGAGATAGAGTTGTCTATGACTCAGATATTGAACACAGACATTGTTTCAGATAATCCTCCCACGACTGCTGGTGTTGAGCCCATACCTGACTTAAAAAGGAGAGCTGATCAGCGACATGATTGGATGTGTAGCCAGACTGACCCCACTTCCTGTAAATGGCCTGCTTCTAATATTCATACATATAGAACAGATATCAGTTGATTTCAAGCTATGGCCAGGAGACCATGTTGACTTTCAATCTGCAATGTCACCAGCACACAGCATAACTATCATGGTGGAAGTAGTCACTGTGACAGTCATTTGTTTGAGACTCTGCATCATGAAGCTTCAACATCAGCCTTTGGCTGCTGCCGTGTACATTTTTTTGAGCCAGACATTTTATAAATTAGTTTTCTTCCTTTTCTTTTCTTTTCTTTCACACCAACACAATGCTTGCCATGTTTGACTTCCTGCAACATTTTTCCACTTACTAACAATTACATTCAAATTGCTGCTTTCAAGTTGCAACTCTAGCACCTATCACACCGTTTCAGGAGCTGCTGGAGCCTGCTGCCCCTGATGGGGGGGTACTCCATGTTCAGGTCACCATTTCATCCCAGAGCTAACGCAAAGTGCCAACTACTAAGCCAAAAATAAAGGAGTAAACATTAATAAACAGGTAACATAGACAACATCATTATAAGTATTAGGAAAACGAAAAGACAGTAATTGTGTATCAAATATGTAACACAACAACAAATATGCACCCTGTCCTCACAAAAGTGGTCAGAACAGGACTGAGAGCAATCTAAAACAGCAGCAGTGCTGGAAGCACTCTAACACATACTATATAGTATTAGTACTACATAGTACTACATAGTACTATATAGTACTATATAGTACTATTTAGTACTATTTATTGCTATATAGTACTATTTAGTGCTAAATAGTACTATATAGTACTATTTAGTGCTAAATAGTACTATATAGTACTATTTAGTACTATTTATTGCTATATAGTACTATTTAGCACTAAATAGTACTATATAGTACTATTTAGTGCTAAATAGTACTATATAGTACTATATAGGGGTCATATGATTGTTGGGTTTTTCTCTGTATCTATGAAGCGCCTTGAGGCGACTTTTGTTGTGATTTGGCGCTATATAAATAAAATTGAATTGAATTGAATTGAATTGAATTTAATTATTTAGTACTATATAGTACAGGTACTGAGACGCACTCAGATTTTTTTTGGTAATATTTGTTTTATTTGTAGATGTTCTGTATTTTAACAGGAAACTTCCAATTCAGTTCAATTGAAAAACATTTATATAGTGCCAAATCAGAATTTTATATTATATGTTTGCATTTATCAGATTAACCCCCCCATAAGCACTTGGTAACATTATGATGGAAAAACTCCCTTTAACCCGAGGAAGCCTCCAGCTGAACCACGCTCTTGAACACAGTGAAGGGGAACATGACAAAAGAAACACGTGGAAGAAAGCCAGAGTTTAAAATGAATAACTAATGATTCAATCCAGCAGTGGTTTAAATACATGTAGAGTAAAAAGAGGTCAGTGGAGCCCATGCCTACTGCAACATAACTAAGGAAGAGTGTGCAGGTCACCTGGTTGGCCCTGACTATAAAGAAGGGCAGTCAGCAGTTCACAGACGTGTCCTTTTATGCACTCTGTTTACTTTTGTGTTTTTAAGATAAATGTAAAAATATGTCTGCTCGTTAGCTCATCAAATAATTAATGGCAAATCATTAAAATATGAAGTTCATCTTCTTCATGAAGAGACATTTTCATTTTTATAGCACCTTTTAACAACAAGACGATGACAATAAATGCGGCACATGAGGCGTGAAAATGCATTAAAATAACGTCTAAATGAACACAATGAAATATATAGAACATACATAAGCAGTATGTATGTAAAAATAAAAAGTGTAGCTGTGAAGGTTTCTCTCCTGGTAAACGAGAGAGTCTGAGGCAGAGAAGAAAGGAAAAGCATTTTAACGTCAGGACAGAATCAATGTGAGGAAACTAATGGATCACAAGTAACACGAGTTGGTCTAAATGTTCCTGTGTGTCAGGACTTTATTGATGGAGGATCAATACAGCATAAGTGACCCCAGATCTGTTTTGTTGTCTTTATTTATGCACGGGGCAGCCCTATATACAGGGACACACACACACACACACACACACACACACACACACACACACACACACACACACACACACACACACACACACACAAGATCAGGGGCGACACCAAGACGGGTGACCAAAATTTGCCAGCCCCCAAGACTGTCCCATTCTGGGAGAGCTGGTTCTGCTGAGAATCATTAAAGTGATGGTTGGGACTCTGGCAATCAATCAATCAATCAATCAGTTATTATGGATTTCAAACTCTTATTTGTTTGTCATGTGTTCAGTGATATCATCTGAAATTAGAGAATAAGAAAAGAACTATATGCCTGGTAATTTGCCATATTTTTAAGTAACCCACATTCACCCATGTGTGTATACAACAGCATAATGAAACTGGAAATTCTGGTTTTCTGTGCCACCCAATATTTTTAGCAGGCCGTATACGTCCACCCCCATGAAAACATTCTGGAGGCCCACGATTAAACGTTAGAAGTTAACGAATCATTTTCACATTCATTTTCAACTTCGCTCACTTCATTTGAAGGCCTGCCTCAGTTTCATAAAGCTCATATGAGATAAACGTAACATTTCAATCAGGTCAGCTCAGGTCGGTGTTCTGCTGAAAAGGCCTCCAGGTTCTTCTTTATTAGTTTAGAGCTTCTGGTAGATGCTACAGATACTATATATACAGTATGTAATGTAGAGGAATTCTTTTAGTAGGATTACACTTAAAGCACAGCTTATTTTAATTGGCTCTTCAGTTGTCAGTATAATTCTATATTTGCTTATTTCACCAAATGACATGTTAATAAATGATAAGTCCGGTAATGTTGGTGAACAGAAAGGAAAATCCCGAGCTTGGACCAGACGCTGCTGAACCGATGGCCTTAATGTCAGACACACACTCATAGCTGAAGCTAACAAATACGCAGAGGGGATTTCCTTTCCCACCCACAACTTTACGTGTGTGTGCGTGCGCGTGTGCAGTTGTTTGTGTGGTTGCACAGGAGCATCCACACATTTCTGTGTCTTGAAATTGACATTTAGTTTGGTGTAGGCCTCCAGTAATACGAAGCAGTGAATTAAAGGTAAACTGGGGGTGGAGAATGCATATGCATGTTTTCACATCTATACTTAGCTTACAAGCTAAACAAGGCTTTATTCGTGCAAAACGGTGCTTTAACGCAGCACATGACAGACATGTGAGCAAAGAACAAAACAAATAAATCTTAAAGAACACAAAATCTGCCCTGAAACCGAAAAAATGAGCCAAATACTGTATATCACACTAAATGAGTAGGTGAAGGAAGCATCCAGAGTCCTATCAAAATAAAACTATTACTCATACTAAGTGTGTTATCTTTATTTTAAAAGGCCATTGTTAGACTTTTTAAACCTAGACATAGCACTGGTCCAAAGTATTGAATTTATTTATTTTTTATCTTAATTTATTATTAAGTATTTATTGAAAGCCTGTTTACTTTCAATAAAGCTGATTCTGGTAGATCAGTAAGTTTTAGCAGTTCCAGTACTTCAAATGCAACAGTTGCAGCAAAGATGCTAAAAATATGCTTGTGCATGTCAATATGTTTTTTCTGTCCATCACTATCGTGCTTCATAATGGCCAGAAAAGTGGTTTTACAGGTTGTCATCTCACAAAGTTGATTGACATAATTATATTGGCTTTGTTTTTGAGAACTGAGGCTGGGTTTGTCAAGGCTGGCTCAGCTGGTTCAAATCAGATAAGAGATTAACGTAACCCTGTGGCTGTGATCCCACATCGGCACTGAAAGTGATAATTTAACGTTTCCATATTTTCTCAAGTTCAGATTAAAACAGACAAACACTGAGCGCACAGAACGCTTTCACCTCTGTGCAAATTATCCCCTCATGTTAACGCGTTTCTGTAAGATACTTTTTTGCTGTTGGTAAAATGTGGATGGTTTTCTGTAATTGTAAGCTGAGCTGAAATTTGTTCATAGATTTTGATCCGGCCTGTTTCCACACATGCGGCAGTTTTAGGCTGCATTTGTTCTTGGAGCCTTTTTCTAAAGCAGATTGTGAGGGGAATGTAAATGAAGCCACATTTACAGACAGAAATAAGTCCCAGTTTTCATGACAAATGTCATATTATTTAGTTTAGTAGAATAATATCTTTATATTAATATTTCTGAACATTCATCCTGATAAAGATGAACCGTAGAATTGGGATGGATTATTTTCTTTGCATAGAAACAGCCCTTCCACCACCCTCTGTCAGCTTGTCATCGTGGTCTCTCCCTGTCTCTCAGCTTTGTTCACAAATATGATTTATGCCAGAAATTGGCACACAATCAGAGTTCATAATATTATCTTTATTTCTCTCATTCATATCATTTAACTGCACAATGAGGCCTGTGAATTTGATTTGTCATTTTATCAACTGAGACTAATTGATTTATGCTGAACCGCCCGGCCTCCCCGAAGATGGAAATTGGAAAAAAAGCAGCCATGTTGTAATGTTGATGGATGGTCAATACTGGGGGCCTGACAGTGAGAAGCTCTGACATATGGTTCGGGCAGCAGTCTAGGCCGCTTTTGACAAACAAGGGTTGGAGGTTTAGTTCTGGGGGTCAAAGAAGATCAGAGTTAACCTTTGACCTTAACGTTCAATTGTCCCTGCTAACATATTCAAACAGAGCGTGTTGTCTTTATTAAATAAAAGGTCTCAGACGACAACACGACCTGCATCCATGACCCAGCAGACGTATCTTATGAGATGCAAATTTCACATTTTACATTAACAGTCTCCTGTATCATCATTTTGATAAAGGTAATCATTAATAGGGTGGAATAACTCATTTCTGTTATTCACCAATCAGTGTTGGTCAACTGTGCAGCTTATGACACCGTAGCTTGGTCAAGGCGTACAGCCCTGCATTAAACGGCTAATGTCAGATAACTTGTCTGAGACTCCCAGTACTCACAATGTTCCCAGCACATCCTGTGAAGGAGTACTGGCAGGAAAACGGTGGAGGTCTGAGTTATAAGCAAACACTAAGAAGCTTGTTTTCAGGTTTGGGGCAGACTTTGTTTCTGTCTCTCTTTCAAATAATTGTCTTTGGACTTTGAAATGCTAACATCATTGCTAAGTGCATTTTAAAAGTAAGAACTATTAGCATAATTCTGGTGACATTTAACCACATTGTGCTCAAGGTTTGGTTGGATTAAAAAAGACTTTATTTTGTAGTTTATCTTGGAAAGGCCGATGAGGCTTTGAAATAGTCTTAAGAGACATTTGTTATCATGTTACGATCATAAAAAACGTCAGCTCTCAGCAGGTCTGACCGTTTGAAGCTTTTGTTTAAAGACTAAACATTATTATTAACTATTTGCAACATAATAAAAATGCGAGGTGGTAATTGTGATCCTCAGTTTGCTCCAAGCATTGATTCAAATCTAGCCTCCCCCTCTTTTCGCCTCCCTGCAAATGAGTCTAATCCAATCAGTATGTTATTGCTGTGACTCACTCTGCTCAACAAGTCCATTAACATAGCTAATAAGTAGACTTAATTGGCTGATTGGCCCATTTGGCCTGGGACCTGGTGGATCATGTTTTTCTTTGATTCAGTCTCAGGTTACCAGCGCTCAAAGACTGCTGTTGATGTAAACAAAGTAAACATCTTACATCCCTTCTTTAAACACTGACTGTGTTGTATAATAGAAGAATTACTCATAAATGTTAAGTGTAATGTATCTGTGGTAGTGCATGGTTTGTTCTACAGAACCAAACAGTGAAAATTGTCTGGAAAAGGGTGGACGCGTAGATACTATCTATCATGCCTCTATGAATAGTTCGAATCATGATCTTGGTGTGTGGAAGCTTTGACTGTGTGGTGTGACATGACAGCCTTTTGGTGTCTGCCAGCTCTCATTCCTGATTCGACTCACTCAGCTGGAGTCATTCATATCTACACTGTACCATGTTCTGCACTGCTGTTTAACTTGATAAGGCCAACGTCTGATCATCAGTTCCAACAATTCTGTGTTAGTACAACATATTCAGATGTGTCAATACTTTGCCAAACTCAGGAAAAGACCCAAAGTGTTACCCTGAGATGAGAGGAAGGGTTGTGATGTTCAGTCTCCACAGTGAAGTGAATATTTTGTGACTAAAATCGAAATCTTACTGCAACTGTGTGCGTGAACAAGCCCAGTGTTTTATGGTTAGATGAGACAAAGACTGAACAGGAGGTGTATTTGAAGGAGTAAAGGTGAGGCTTTGAAACCTAAGAAAACTGTCAAGCGTGGTGGTGGTAGCGCCATGCGCCGAGGCTGAGACTGCACAAAGGGTTGTTGTAATAATGAAGAAGGAAAAGTACCTAAAAATTCTTCAACTTTAAAACCTGGAGATTAGCAGAACAATGCTACATATCAAAGCTGGTTTGGGACTTGATAAAGCAGGTCTGTCCTCACCCTTATGGAAAATTCCTTCTTAAAAACCAACCAGTTTAAATGAACCAATTCAGCAGATTGACCAACAATTATGCCAGAAGCTTGTGGCTGAGCTGTAACTTGCTAGGAGACATATGACCAAACTAGTGGCGAGGTTTCTGTAAATGTACAGATCTGAGCAGTGTTGGTCAAGTTACTTGAAAAAAGTAATCAGTAACTAATTACTGATTACTTCCCCCCCAAAAGTAATCCAGTTACTTTACTGATTACTTAAAAAAGTAATCAGATACAAGTAACGCGTTACTGCCCATCTCTGGTTCTGAACCTGTGTGGATGAAAGAAAATCCAAAACATATTTTTCTAACTCATTAAAGATGACTTTAAAAACAATATTCATTCAGCCCTGGTTTTTATTTGTATTTTTATTGAACCTTCTGACAAAAAAAAAAAACGAAATTAAATATTAATTTGAATATATTAGTTTTAACTTGTTTCCTTTAACTTTAAAGGGTTTTAAGTACAAAATGAGCACAATATTGATGCCTTTGATCAGCGCTTTTAAAGTTGACCACAAATGTATAGCTGAAGTCGGGGAGTGAAACAGGGATGCTCAGTGTTTCCTCACAGTCTGGCACGAGACAGTCACCTGATCCAGTCACCTGATCCAGTCCTAAATGTATCAGGAAGGAAAGCTTTCGTCTAATCGTAAGAGTGGAGATGTCTGTACTAGTCTAGTATGAAAAACTGTATGAACCAATTTTTTAACTCTGAGACAAACTGTTTCAAGTTTTACGCAGAAGAAAGAAAGCCAACGAAATATTGTGCATATTAAATGACATCTCCTGGTCACAATGAACTGTAAGGAAATGCATGAATTACTGAAGGAGCAACGCAGTAAAGGTAAAACAAACACACACTTAATTCTCTGCTTTGTTTGCTAATGACAGGACTCTTGCATGACAGCGGGGTCATTCATCTTTTTGACACCCTCCTACATGAACACACACACACACACACACACACACACACACACACACACACACACACACACAGGAACAGGATGTCATATTTCAAATTAAAAAGCAAATCTTACATTTTAACACAGCATGAAATTGTGAAAGTAAAAGTTAATGAAGATGATCAGTTTTCATAAAAACATTGAAGTCATTGAATGATGGAGATACACGTTTAATAATGCCTGAATGCCAGTCTGCCATTATCAGGGCTGTAAAATTTTATGATTCGAGTTCACTGGACGAGGATCTACACGTACAGTCGATGTGTGCGTCTGTGTTCGTACAGATCAGTCGGGTCACATCATCAGACGTGTTCTTCAATCAGTCCTAGTGTCAAGTTCACTGTCTGGGTCTCAGTGTTGTGCGTTGCTTTCTGTTTATTTTGATAGTTTCCCATCTCACGCATTGCCTGAGTTTTACATTGTAGTATTTTCTTTGAATTTGTAACAACAGCTATGAAACTGCCTATTTTAGTGCTGCAGTTTGGTCAGTTTGGCTGTGACAGTGATGAGCAGTCGGGCCGGTAACCTTCATTTCTGTGCCTACATATTTTTACAGTAGAATCACTGTGATGATCACTTTGCAGTTACATAGATTGCATGTGTGCCCTCATTACAACATGCCTATGAGCTGGTCTTGTGGGACTGTAGCTACAAGTTTATATTATTAACTGATAATTATGCAATCCAGCATTTCAGTTTAAGTTACAGGGTAATGTGAAAGTAATACGAGTAGAATAACAAATTACTTTATCTGAGCAATGAGTAATATTGCCTTTATTGTAGTAATGACCCTAATGCTGCTGATTGTGATGGATAATTTACTTTGGAACAGAACAAAAGACCACAAATTAGCTTCATGTATCAGTCTGAAGCCAGTGGATGTCATTAAATGCAGCACGCACTGGTTTTTCGCATTAATGTTAATGAACTGGCAGATATTGACCCGTATGATGTGCGGGGGTCTTTAAAAACCTGATTTTGATTGAACCCTTGCGTTGCCAGTAGTCATTAGTTTCCAAACAACAGCAGCAACGCAGAAGACAAGTGAAGACATAAAGCTGATGTCCAACATTAAGTAAGGCTACTATAGTGGTAAATAATTTCAACAGACAACAAGCTATTGCTGAGAAACCTGATACTATGATTAATGCTCGCACTGACTAATGGAGAAAGTTCCACCTTGTTTAGAATGTACACAAATCAACACACAAACACCCCGATGGTTAGCTGGACTCGATCTAGCCCTTATGTCTCTATGTGACTACAGGTAGTAAATTAAATAGCGATTAGTTGAAGTCATTTGTTTGCCTGTCTGACACCTGACCGGCTCTCGGGAGGTCCTGGAAGACGAATGGAGCGCTCCACGAGTACGAAGTCAACAGGTGAAGATTAACTGGCTTTAATGATGCCATTTGCTTAATGTATTTGCTGTTTTCTTTCTGTCTACTTCGCTGTCTGTGTTTTCACCACAAAGAAAGTAAAGTGTGGGGAGAATTGGGAAAAATTAGGAAAATTCAGAGTATAGTCGAGAACAGCATCGATTCAAAACCCCCAAAATGTTTTATTGTTTTTATTCTTTATTTTGATTATTTTATCAGTTGGTTTTTCTTAATCATTGTGATTTATCCACCAGCGAAATGGCTACGTGTTGCTTTGTAAGTCTTGTAACATAAGCTTCTATTAAAAGTCTATTAGTGTCTTTGTCCCTTGTATCGCACGCTTGGCGATGGAGCGTTTACTAACTACAGACTGATCACTGACTGACTGTAAACCCTCTTTGTTTGATCATTTTCTAAATAACATTTCAGTTTGCAGTAATCGATTACACAGAATTGGGAAATACTTTTCTTCACAGTAGATGTGAAAGTGCTGTAACTAAGTTTATGGATATAATTCCTCCACTGTTATCTTCTTCACTGCCCTGTGCCGATACAGAGCAGCTACCTGAACTCCCACAGAGGTTGAATATCTTGTTAATAATTGTACATCTTCACTGCATACGACTCTGGATACTGTAGCTGAAAACGCCTCAAATCGCAAGTACTTGACTTCTTGGTATAAATTTCAAATGGGTGCCTTAAAGCAGATAATCGTAAGGTGAAGAGGAAATGGTGTGTCCCTATTTTTTTCTTTAAGCCTGTCCTGTCCAGCAGAATTCTGAATGCTTTGTAGTGCCAGACGTATTTGCTTTACCTCGAGGAGACTATCTGCAGGCTCCACTTGTTAATGTTTCTGTTTAAAGATCATCATTTAGCCTAGAGAAATAGTTTGCAGCTCTATTTTTTAAAAAGAAAATAAGAAAAACCCGAGGTTTCGCTTCAGCACTGTAGCCAGGCTGATAAAAAGCCAGCGCTCTGTTGAGCAAAGCATTCATTTAATCTTAACTAGTAATAACTGAGTGAATTTCTTCACAAATAAAATTTTAACCATTAGAGAAAAAAATATTCCTAACCATCTTACAGGTGAAGGGACTGATTCTTATATAGCGCCTTTCTACTCTCCCAGAGTACTCAAAGTGCTGTATACAACACGCCTCATTCACACAAGCACTTCTAAATGCAAGTGCAAACTTAATCTACAGTCACACTCCGATAAACGCATCGGAGGGCAACTAGGGGTTAGTATCTTGCCCAAGGACACTTGACATGCAGACTGGGGAAGCCTGGGATCGAACCACCAACCTCCTGATCAATAGCTGATCGGCTCTACCACCTGAGCCACAGCCACCCCATAAAAGTAGCTGTACATATCAATAATATGTACAGCTACTTTTAATACAGTGATATTTATTTAGACTCTCTTCAACTAATCTTTCTGAGTTAACTTCAGTAATTACTTCCTCTAAACCATCAACATTTTAGACCCCATTCCTACAAAACTGCTCCAAGTGGTCCTACCATTAATCAATGCTTCAACCTTAAATCTTAAATATGATTAGCGTCTAATGATCAGCTATGTACCACAGGCCTTCAAGCTGGCTGTAGTTAAACCTTTACTCAAAAAGCATCTCTAGACCCAGCAGTCTTAGCTAATTATAGGCCAATCTCCAACCTTCCTTTCATATCAAACATCCTTGAAAGAGTAGTTGTCAAACAGCTAACAGATCATCTGCAGAGGTTTATTTGAAGAGTTTCAGTCAGGTTTCAGAGCTCATCACAGCACAGAAACAGCTTTAGTGAAGGTTACAAATGATCTTCTTATGGCCTCTGACAGTGGACTCATCTCTGTGCTTGTCCTGCTAGACCTCAGTGCAGCGTTCGATACTGTCGACCATAATATCCTATTAGAGCGATTAGAACATGCTGTAGGTATTACAGGTACTGCACTGCAGTGGTTTGTATCATATCTATCTAATAGACTCCAGTTTGTGCATGTAAATGGAGAGTCCTCTTCACACACTGAGGTTAATTATGGAGTTCCACAGGGTTCAGTGCTAGGACCAATTCTGTTTACATTATACATGCTTCCCTTAGGCAGTATCATTAGAAG
Source organism: Mchenga conophoros (assembly GCF_057382185.1). Lineage (NCBI taxonomy): Eukaryota > Metazoa > Chordata > Actinopteri > Cichliformes > Cichlidae > Mchenga > Mchenga conophoros. The sequence goes on from NC_140533.1 coordinate 2,159,728, forward strand.
ACATAGCATACATTTTCACTGCTATGCTGATGACACCCAGCTCTATCTGTCCATGAAGCCAGATAACACACAGACATAAAGACCTGGATGGCCGCTAACTTTCTGCTTCTTCATTCAGATCAAACTGAGGTTATTGTACTCGGCCCTGAAAATCTTAGAAATATGGTATCTAACCAGATTCTTACTCTGGATGGCATTACCTTGGCCTCCAGTAACACTGTGAGGAACCTTGGAGTCATTTTTGACCAGGACATGTCCTTCAACGCACATATTAAACAAATATGTAAGACTGCTTTCTTCCATTTGTGCAACATCTCTAAAGTTAGAAATATCCTGTCTCAGAGTGACGCAGAAAAACTAGTTCATGCATTTATTACTTCAGGCTGGACGACTGTAATTCATTATTATCAGGATGTCCAAAAAACTCCCTGAAAAGCCTTCAGCTAATCCAAAATGCTGCAGCAAGAGTCCTGACAGGGACTAGAAAGAGAGCAGATTTCTCCTGTTTTTGCTTCCCTTAAATCCAGAAATGAATTTGAAATCCTTCTAATCATATGAAAGTCATTAATAGTCAGGCCCCATCTTATCTTAAAGACCTCACATGCTCTCAGACTGCTGATTTGCTTGTGGTTCCTAGAATGGGAGGCAGAGGGTTCAGTTTTCAGGCTCCTCTTCTTTGGAACCAGGTCCCAGCTTGGATGCACCATCTCCACTTCTAAGATTAGGTTTAAATCTTTTCTTTTACACATAGTTAGCACCTGATCAGGTTACCCTAAACCCCCCCCCGATTGTTTCTTCTTCACTCTCTGTGTTTAATTATGAGTTATTATTTCTCTCTGGCGCTCTTCCACATCCCTCGTCTCACTCCCAACTGGTCGGGGCAGATGCCCCTCTTGTATCTTCCCACTATCACCAAAGTGCTTGGTCATAGTGGGTCATATGGTTGTTGGGGTTTTCTCTGTAAACCTCACAATAAAAAGCAACTTGAGGCGTCTGTTTGATTTGAAGCTGTATAAGTGAAATTGAATTGAACTGAATATGAGGTGTTTCCAATAACATAAGCACAACAAGCAAATGAGCTCTTGCTTTGTCTCTCTCTCTCTCCCTAACTCTCTCTCTGTCTCTCACACACACACACACACACACACACACACACACACACACACACACACACACGATGCAGATGCCCGTATGCTTACAGCAGACACACATTAGCGCTGTCTCCATAGCTGTCTAATGACTTTTTTTAAACGCTTTATTGCTGTTACAAAACATTATCATTAATGTTTTCTGATGATGGACCAGAAGTCAAATGTCAATGGTGGAGCCCAGCTTGGTCTAATGAGTGAGGCAGGGGATCGCTTTAATGAGTGGAAGCCGATAAAGTCTGACCTGCTGATCTTTGGCTGCTCCCTGGTGATCCTCCACACATGCGGTGGATGACAAATGGGAACCAGTGCATTCATTTCAAAATTGTAAAGCCATCACTTAAAAAAATGGGATCCTCATATGTGAGAAATCCTATCTGCCCCAGAGCTTTGAAAAGGAAATATCCTAAAACTATAAACAGACTTTTTGTTTCTTATATCACATCTGCAATTATTTAAATGGCTTTAGGTATGAATGAAAAACGTATTCTCATGTCAGGCACACGGCTCATCACATGTAACTAATATAATTTATATATTGTTTCTTTATATTTTATTTTAATTTATACTTTTCATTGAGTTACTTACCACTCTATTTATTTAAACTGTTTATTATCCGTTTATTTTTTAGTTAAAAAAAGGAATTTCTTTTACCTTTTATATTTTATGTAGCATTTAAAAATAGGAGTGAGGCTAGAACTTAAATATCCTCATATTCACCAGCCCCTCATTAAAGATATACAGCCGTAAGATTTGTCAGGGATGCTCTTTTTCTCAAAAATAAGACCGGCCCATTCCAGCCCCTATGCTGCCTCCTGCAGCTGGCCCACAGGCCGGTGCTGCTTCTCCGGGCTGAGCCCGACCAGGCACTGTCCCTCAAACCTCCTCCCCAGGCCGTGCTCCAGGTGGGGGACAGGGTGAGCCGGTATCTTGTCTAGATTTTCCTCACAGGAATTTTCTGAATCACTCCTTGTCTGCCCCTCACCGGTTTGTCTTGGGAGACCCAACCAGAGGTAAACAGCCCTGACAACATAGTTGTTGGGATCACTGGTACACACAGATCCCCACAATGGTTTAAGATGGCAATTAACAGAGGGGACAGTGGTAATTAAATCCTTTATAGACAGTCAAAGTGAAAGCACTGGTTTCTTTATGTGGACTGTACAGTTCTGTATCCTTTGTAAAATCATATCTCCTGTGATCTAAAACATACATTTATATTTTTATATAGATTTCTTCATTAATAAATAATATTAATTACAGTCAGATGATTAGTTTATCTTTCTCTCTCGCTCACTTTTTCTCCTTTATCAGTGCAGATTTCAAGATTTTGTTAGTATTAACATTCTGTATGTTATCGGTGTGCAGAGAGCAGAACAAATGGAAATTTTCTCTTTTGGAGGAGTGGGAGGCTCATTTTAATGGAGTGGGTCGCAGAATGGGCAGAAAAGGGAGATTTTTATCTTGTACCTCAATAATATTCACACATGCAGTGGTGTGAAAAAGTGTTTGGCCCTTTACTGGTTATGTTTGTCACACTTAAATGTTTAAGATCAACAAACAAATTGAAATATTAGACAGAGATGACACAAGTAAACACAAATGCAGTTTTTAAATGAAGGTATTTATTACTAAGGGGGAAAATCCAGACCTACATGGTCCTGTGTGAAAAAGTGATTGCCCCAGGAACAAATGAGAAACAAAGTAACTGGGATCTCTCAGTCTGGGAAAGGTTAGAAAGCCATTTCTAAAGCTGTGGGACTCCAGCGAACCACAGTGAGAGCCGTTACCCACAAATGGCAGAAACCTGGAACAGTGGTGAACCCCAGCAAGGACTCATCCAAGAGGTGATAAAAGACCCAGAACAACATCCAGTTAGGGTCATGACTCCACCATAAGAAAGAGACTGGGCAACAATGGGCTGGCTCGTCTCAGTTTCAGGAAACATCTTGATGATCCCGAGATGCTTGGAAAATACTCTGTGGACTGACGAGACAAAGGCTGAACTGAAGGTGTGTGTCCCGTTACATCTGGGGTAACTCAGCGTTTCAGGACAGGAACATCGTACCAGCAGTAAAATATGGTGGTGGTGACGGTCTGGGGCTGTTTGGCTGCTCAGAAAGACTGGCTGTGTAAATGGAACCAGGAATTCTGCTGTTTACCAAAACATCCTGAAGGAGAATGTCCGGATGAGCAAAAAAGCAAAATGAAGACTTTGGAGTGGCCCAGTCAAAGTCCTGAGCTGAATCTGACTGAGCTGCTGTAGCTTTAAAAGGTGGTTCATGATTGAAAAGCTCCCAGTGTGGCTGGATTACAACAACTCTGCAAAGATGAGATTATTCTTTACTTTTAAATTCTTATGTGGGTTTAAAGCTTTTGGGTTGCTGTTTTTTTAGCATTTTATTTAGGGAACCTTTTTTCAAATTCAGGGTAATAAGATTAATTAAACATGTCATCAGGAGCAGAAAAAAATTCTATTGTTCTTGTTTTTCAACTATCAAAATCAAAAAGTGCTGCGTGCGTGTTACGCAGTTTGGGTGTAAATTTGATGACCACCTGTAAAACAGAAACAAAGCTGCACCGTCACTTTCACCAAAAATACTTTGATCATCTGGATTTCACCATTAATTCCATCAGAGGAATGAGTTCAGTAAAGCAATATTCTAAAATAGCCACAACAAAATGAGTGCGCTCCTCTCCACTGTCACATCACTTCAGTGCCCTCCTTCTTCGATTCCTTTGATGGTCAGTCTCAATGAGGAAAAAGCCACCTACACCAATTTACAAAGAAAAATAGAAACCTCCCACAGAAAGGGTAGAAGAAAGAGCCAAACAGGCAGCCGTCTCCCACATGGTCACCCTCACCGCTTTCTTTGCAAGTGTGTGTGTAACTTAGGGGTACTCTAACAGTGCGGGGTGACAGGGGGAATTTGAGGATGTGGGCGGACAGTGACGGGTTGCATTAAGGTAAACAGACAATGAGGGGTAAGGAGAAGTGGCAAGCAATGATTTCAACACTGTACTTACTGTCAGCACTTTCCTTATTTAACTTTTAAAAATTCCAGTTTATTTGATTCTTTGCTGTGGTAACACTTACGAGGGCCCTATATACAGCTCTCTTTAACTTCATAGAGTCACTGAAGCTCTACCATGTTTCTGGGAAATGGTGACATCATTTGGTATTAATTATACAGAAAATGTAAGCTGTCGCCGTTTTCCTGTTTTGTCTGTGGTGTGGACTAAATTTAACGCTTCATTCTAGGAAACTTCTTTAGAAATTTTTAGTTAATATTTTAGCGTGCACATGTCAGCCTCATTTTTAAGATGGAAAGGAACTGTGCTGAAGCTTAGTTAGAGTTAGAGAATTTGTTGTGTTTGTTTCCCCCAATATCTGAAATAGCATAACCTTAAAAAGCTGAAACCTCCTGGTCTGTGCAGCGCTCTCGGGTGAATCTTTAGAAGAATCCAAAGAATTTAATGGTTCACTCCTGAGTGTCTTGTTTTAATGCATCTTCAGAGTCTGACTTGGAAATGAAACAAATGACTGGCTCATAATAAATGGTCATAATTATGATGATGATGAAAAACAGAAAGTGTTATTTCTACTTTTAACGTTGGACTTTTCAAGATTAACTTTACTGTTTGTGTTTTGACTGATGTGTGACTGTATTTAGTATATTTTCATGGAAAGAATGGAAATGTCCATGAAAGCAGAGGTAGATTAAAAATGATCACAATTCACTGTATTTTGAAGAGATTTTAAAGCAGTTTGTTGCAAACGCTCTGTGACACTGGATGGTTGCCTGTGTTGATACGTGAAATAGTAGATAACAGATAAGAAGCAGATACTAATCATTTACGTCAGTATTTTTCTTCACTGCTGTGGAGTAAAAAAACGATCCGCTTGGTATGTGGAGTGTTTGTCCACTAACTATTACTAAATGAAAACATAGAAGTAACAATTTGATACAAAGTTCGGTTTAACTTCATTTCTCTGTTGTGTCAGAACAACAGTTCGTTCTGATCCCCAAGTTCCCCATTAAATATAAAGCACAATTTGCCTTGTTACTTTAATTTATAACTTCATCACCCATAGTGGGTTTTAGAAGAAAGATGAAACAGCACAAAGATAAAATAACATAAAGTTCGTGCAGATATGGGGCCAGATTTCCAAGTGGGCTTTGGAACTGCATTTGATGTTAAAAAGAGAAAGAGTTGAACACAGAGGGATTATGTAAGCTGGTGCAGCAGCAGACAAATGTTGATTGATGTGGTGATAAGGGAGAGCTAGGCACTTGTTCTGCGTTCTCCTCTGACTCAGTCTGGACCTGATGTTGAAACAAAAGTGGTAATGAAGGCCCTGCGAGGTGTGGGTGTGCCATGTGTTCAGCCATGACACCCCCCGTCTCGCTCTACTTCTGTCCCGTCCTGCCCTCTGGTTGTCTTACTGTCCTTTGTGTCATTCTTTCTTTGCCTTCTCCATTTCCTTCTTCTTCCTTTGCTCCTGCCATACTGTCACTCCTTGTCAGATCATTCCTTCTCTTTACGGCACATCTGCATCAGTATTTTCTTTTACTACCTCTTGCTCCCTGTTTTTCCTTGGCTTCCTGCGCCCTACCAAGAGAAACTGGAATTTTCTCTTCTCTTTCTTGTAACCCAATTTTGCTCAGTTCACTTTTTTCCTTCCCCTTTTTTGTCTCTCCTGATGAATGTCTTTGTGATTCTAACCGCTTCTTCCTTTTCTGCTGTTTTTCTGTATTTACTCCTCCATCCTCACAATGCTCCATCTTCTTCCTCTCCTTCTCCCTTATCTGGCATAGCTTTTAGTGCTTGCTTGCTTCTCTGCCACAGTGTGCAAACATTTTTGCGTCTGTGGGCGAGACAAGAGAAAAACAGGCAGCATTATCTGAGGACGTCCCCACAGCCAAACGGTTTCCTCATCTGAGTTCGTGGGGGCGGATGAGAAACATTCCTGAAAATGCGAAACATTCAGATGAGGCTTAATAACGCTGGGGCTTTTCAAATGCTTTCAGTGTTTTGCAGAATCTTAGGAGCTTTTGTGGTGGCTGAGCTATTGTCAGCATACTGCTCACACAATCACATCTTATATGTTTGTCCTGATGTATGCTGCTGTCACTGACCTCACGTATACACTGCTCGTGATATGATGTTTGTTATTGTGGGCTCATACATGTGGTTTCATTGTTGAAAGGTTGAGTCTTAATGGGAATTAGACAGGGGCTCATTCACAGATGGCCAATCTGGAAATCATTAAAACTGAAATGACTGAATTTTATTTGTTAAGTGGAACTCGTGGTAAACCCCATCATTCTTTTTAAAGTAAAAGTCGTGCCTTAAAAAATGCACTTCAAAAGTAACACAAAGATAAATTTAAATATTCTTAAAATAAATGTTCAGATAAAAAATATCTTTTTTCATTCATTTGATTCTAATTTCTAGAAGAAAACATTTTCTTTCAGATCAAAGGAAAGAAAAGAACACAGATGTGTGTATCTTACTTTGTTTACAGCGAACTCATTTTCATATTTAAAGTTACAATTTGAGAAAACACTTACTATGTGATATATAAGGAGTGGGTGTGGGAGGGGCTGGGCTGGATTCAGAGCAGTGGTCTGACATTAGGCAGTTTACTTTTTACTGCAGTCTTCTTCACAGAAATCAAATGAAAATAAAACTTTCGCGCAGAATCTTCCATCTACAGGGAGTGCAGAATTATCAGGCAAGTTGTATTTTTGAGGAATAATGTTATTATTGAACAACAACCATGTTCTCAATGAACCCAAAAAACTCATTAATATCAAAGCTGAATGTTTCTGGAAGTAGTTTTTAGTTTGTTTTTAGTTTTAGCTGTTTTAGGGGGATATCTGTGTGTGCAGGTGACTATTACTGTGCATAATTATTAGGCAACTTAACAAAAAACAAATATATACCCATTTCAATGATTTATTTCTACCAGTGACACCAATATAACATCTCCACATTCACAAATATACATTTCTGACATTCAAAAACAAAACAAAAACAAATCAGCGACCAATATAGCCACCTTTCTTTGCAAGGACACTCAAAAGCCTGCCATCCATGGATTCTGTCAGTGTTTTGATCTGTTCACCATCAACATTGCGTGCAGCAGCAACCACAGCCTCCCAGACACTGTTCAGAGAGGTGTACTGTTTTCCCTCCTTGTAAATCTCACATTTGATGATGGACCACAGGTTCTCAATGGGGTTCAGATCAGGTGAACAAGGAGGCCATGTCATTAGTTTTTTCTTCTTTTATACCCTTTCTTGCCAGCCACGCTGTGGAGTACTTGGACGCGTGTGATGGAGCATTGTCCTGCATGAAAATCGTGTTTTTCTTGAAGGATGCAGACTTCTTCCTGTACCACTGCTTGAAGAAGGTGTCTTCCAGAAACTGGCAGTAGGACTGGGAGTTGAGCTTGACTCCATCCTCAACCCGAAAAGGCCCCACAAGCTCATCTTTGATGATACCAGCCCAAACCAGTACTCCACCTCCACCTTGCTGGCGTCTGAGTGGGACTGGAGCTCTCTGCCCTTTACCAATCCAGCCACGGGCCCATCCATCTGGCCCATCAAGACTCACTCTCATTTCATCAGTCCATAAAACCTTAGAAAAACCAGTCTTGAGATATTTCTTGGCCCAGTCTTGACGTTTCAGCTTGTGTGTCTTGTTCAGTGGTGGTCGTCTTTCAGCCTTTCTTACCTTGGCCATGTCTCTGAGTATTGCACACCTTGTGCTTTTGGGCACTCCAGTGATGTTGCAGCTCTGAAATATGGCCAAACTGGTGGCAAGTGGCATCTTGGCAGCTGCACGCTTGACTTTTCTCAGTTCATGGGCAGTTATTTTGCGCCTTGGTTTTTCCACACGCTTCTTGTGACCCTGTTGACTATTTTGAATGAAACGCTTGATTGTTCGATGCTTCAGAAGCTTTGCAATTTTGAGACTGCTGCATCCCTCTGCAAGATATCTCACTATTTTTGACTTTTCTGAGCCTGTCAAGTCCTTCTTTTGACCCATTTTGCCAAAGGAAAGGATGTTGCCTAATAATTATGCACACCTGATATAGGGTGTTGATGTCATTAGACCACACCCCTTCTCATTACAGAGATGCACATCACCTAATATGCTTAATTGGTAGTAGGCTTTCGAGCCTATACAGCTTGGAGTAAGACAACATGCATGAAGAGGATGATGTGGACAAAATACTCATTTGCCTAATAATTCTGCACTCCCTGTAGTAAAGTGACAAATGAAAATGCATCTGTTACTCAGACAACTCAGATCTGTAATGTTTCACATTCATTATAATGTTGTTGAGGTGACAGTGAGTTCAGGATTTTGCAGAAAACGTCAGTAGACCAGCTGATCTCATGTTTGTTTACTTCCTGTTTATGTGATTTTTTCCCTTAGCAAATTCTAAGTGCTTCTTTTAATCACATTATTTTATTGTATGATGCCTTGGTGCCACTGGATTTTAACATGTCTCACACTCATACAGTAAGACAAATGGTGGGGGTGTAGTAAGGAAGCTGGGGGAAGCAGACAACTCCACAGGAAGAGTCTTTTGTGTCTTCGAGGACTCTGGGAGGCAGCAAGGGAGTGTGAAGCTTAAGGTGTGAAACAGCTGTGTACTGCCTTTTGTTCCTGGAGAAGGTTTTTAACTGAGAGCCATGCTGGGCTCAGACTGCTGACCGTCTGTCCCGCGGTCATGCAGGGACTTCATCAAGCTTGGTTGTCTGTTCTTTGTGTGTTTGATTAAAGAATGTTAGCTACCGCTCGTCTGCAGCTTTATTTGAATGGAAAACTTCCACAGCAGGCAAAAAAAAGCTTTTTGCTAAAAAAAAGATTCAGAGCAGAAGTTTTTTGCACTGCATCTTAAAATGAAAACATATTGCATTTATTTACAATTAAAGACACAGAGCAGAAAGTGTGTTACTGTTTTACATCCACAGACACACAAGAAAAGAAGCAGGCAACATGAGGTCAAGTTATGGCAATTTTATTTGTGTGTTTCAGTTTTTAAAAAACAAACAAACGTCCCAAGAAGAAGGATGGGGAGAAAGAAAGGTGGAGAGAGGAGGAAGAAACTATTGAGATGCTGCTGGGTCAGTTCTTCCTCAGCAGTCTGCTCCAGAATCCCCTCCTGTCCTCGCCTTGCTTTTCTTTTGCCTTCAGTTCGTTTAAGGTCTTGTTGAGCTGCTCCTCGGCATCTTTAAATGTTTCTTTCAGCTGCTGTTTGGCCAGTTTCCCTTTGTGTTTGAGGAGCTCTTTAGCTTCCTTTTTGTGCTTTCGTAGTTCTTTCAGTGCGTCTTTGCAGTCTTTCTTGGTCACCGTCATTTCTTTCTTGAATGCCTTCACCTCAATTTTCTCTTCTGCGAGTTCTTCTTGCACTTTCATCAGTTCCTTCTTCATGTTTTCAGTGTGACTCTTTGTATCTTCCATTTCTTTCTTTGCTTCCTGTGTTTTAATTTTCTCTTCCTCCAACACTTTTTGCGCTTCCAACAATTCTTTCTTCATATTTTCAATCTCATTTTCTGCCTCGTGTTTACGTTTTTTCTCCTCTTCAAGTTGTTGCTTCACATGCAGTAATTCCTTTCTTAGTGTTTCAGCTTCAGCCGTTACATTTGCAGCTTCTTGTGTTGCCAACTGCATTTTCTTTTTTCCCTCTCCAAAAGCTTCCTGCACCTCCTGTAATTCCTGCATCACATTTCCTGCCTCCTTCTTTGCAGTTTGATATTTATTGTTGGCTTCTTGTGCTGTGCTTTTCTCTTCCTCCAATGCTTTTTGAGCTTCCAACAGTTCTTTCTTCATCTTTTCATTCTCCTTTTCTGCCTGTTGTTTTCCCATTTTCTCTCCTTTAAGTTTGAGGCCCACATGCAGTAATTCCTGCAATACTACATGAGTTTCAAACTGTGAATTTTTAGCTTCTCCTCTTGATTTTTCTGCCTCTTCTTTTAATTTGACATTTTCAGCCTGTATCATTTGAAATTTAAAATGAATCAGCCGTACTGTAATGCATGGTGAAGCACTCACCGATCCTCTTCTCGTTCTCCCTCGATTCATTTTGGCCTTTTAAACAAAGGAGCCAACGTTTTGTAGAGGAGTGAAGTGAAGTTTTTGTTGTTTTCTTCGTCAACTGTCGTTTGTCCTGCACAGAGATGCTGCTGTAGATGTGTCTCTAGCTGTGTCTGGATACAATGAAACATGCTGGAACTAAGTGCTTGTGTTGCACAGTTCTACTGAACATTCCATTTCATGCATGCTCCGCCCACATGGTCAGGAATGTCAGGTGCTGCATCACCAAATGTTGCTCCCGTTGCCTAGCAATAACAGCTGTTTACTTTTGGGGTCTGGTTCATTATTTAATAAAGAAAACATGTCCAAGTATTGGGTGCTGAGGCTCAGCGCATATTCTAGCCTGCTGTGTGGGTGGGCAGCTAGAAATCACTGGTGGGCAACATGAGTGAGGAGAAAACTGGAGCAGCCAAGCAGGGAGCTGCAGGTTGCTGGTTTGAGTCTCTGTTCAGATGCTGGTGTCTCCTCTCTCTGAGATGTCTGCAAACAGTCCCAGATAAAACAATAAGGATAATAAACAAACACGTCATCATCATCATCATCATCAACTTTATTTATAAAGCACTTTAAAACAACCACAGCTGACACAAAGTGCTGTACATTGGAACTGTAAAATAAAATTACATGAGATATAAATAAAAAACAAATAAAAGAAGAGTGAAATCATTAATTAAATAACTACTGCATTAAAAAAGAAACTAAGTCTCACTGAGGTTAAAAGCCAAGGAATAAAAGTAGGTTTTAAGACGTGATTTAAAAGTGGACAGTGAAGGGGCCTCTCTAACGTGCAAGGGCAAATTATTCCATAATTTTGGAGCCACAATAGAGAAGGCCCTGCCCCTCTGAGCTTCCTCCTGGATCTCGGTACCTCCAGGAGCAGCTGGTCAGCTGACCTGAGAGACCGACAGGGTATGTGGGGATGAAGAAGCTAAAATAACAATTATGACTCTGATGTGTTTCATGTGTAGCAGGATGGCCTCTATACAGCAGTCGCTGCAAGCATCCACATCGCCACACTCACTTTTCTTTAAGCAGGCGTGCTGGGCTCCTCCTAAGGAAAGTTTGAAACTTCATTTCCTTCATGCTGGTGAACTTTTTACCAAATATTTCCATCAAAGCTTCTCCATCACTGACAGGGATTGTTTGGATCTTCACACTCATCTCCACCAACCCTAAAAAATGAGTCTCACTTTGCTCATATAATGCCAGGAGTGTCTCCATATTCCACAAAAGTCTGTGCAAACATGTAACAGTATCCCATATTCATAGAAATATTATTGATATTATAACAAAAGCTGTCACCAACACAATTGTCCCAAGTGCTTTTTTATTAGTTATTGCAAATGCTCGATTGCAGTTCTTGCTAGATGACAAAACCACTTATTAGGTTTAGAAGGAAATGACTTTTTCTACATGAGGTAAAGTTGGAGCTGTTTCCCCAAACTAAATGAAACCATCATTTAAAAAACTACAATCTGTATTTACTCTGAACATCTGTGTTAACATTTGGAAACATGTAAGTGTAACAAACATGTTAAAACATAAGAAATCAGGAAGGGGCATGTACAGGAATTTCTTTTACTTATGCATTAACTGTGAGAAGGAAAAACTCCTTTTATAAGGAAGAACTCTGAGGCACAAAGAGCCATCTCCCGTGAACAGTTGGGGATGAGGGCAGAAATGTGTTGCACTTTAAAGGCCAGAGTTCCTCGCTGACAAAAGAGTGCTAAATGATGCAGTTTGTGTTTAGAAGTTTCCAAAGTGGAAACCTGGAAGTTTGGAGTCATGTTTGACCAGGATGTGTCCTTCATTGCACATATTAAACAAATATGTTATTCACAAACATACACATAATTAGTGTGAGGCAGACAATCACCGAGGAGGGAGAACAAAGAAATACAAGAGGTAAAACTAATAATAGTGTATAGATACGTATAGAAGGTATTATCCTCACCAGATGAACCAGCATACTGCCTGTTCTCTGTCCTTGCTTGAGTGTTTGGTTTCTGGATCTTATTGTGGTCCACTCCTGTGGGGTGTTGGGATTGGGATGTTGGACACATGTTCACAAGGAGAAAAAAAGAAAATAAAAAGAGAGCTATTGATGTATCAGAAGAATATAAAGTGACTGGAGCTGGTGGAACATGTGATATTTTCAGTTTCTGCCTCTCTCACCTACCGGATTAAGACAGCTGTCGATAATTTCCTGAACACCCCCTAAAACAGAGAAAAAAGTAAAGATGTTTGAAAATGTGTTAAAGGAAGCCCAGCATTGGCTGGGTACCTCTGGTGAATTAGAGCTTGTCAAATATTATCATGTAAGCAGAACTCCCAGGGCTTTACTGTGTGCTGGCAGAATGATCTGGGCTGGTATTGATCATTTATTGAGATGTGTGCAGTGCTTGCAAGGTGATTTGTCCAATATTCAACAGGATCTCTTTGAAAATGATTTTTACAATGTTATATTAGACCCTTGATTTCCCTAATGACCAGACTCCAGCCTTATGGTCCACAGGAGATTCAAAATTGTGTAAACTGGTGTAAATATGTCTAAGAAATCAGTGCATCATGTAATAACTGGTAAAAATTCAATCTTTTGAATACAAACTAATAATACTGCCCAGCTGTCTGAAAATGAGCTCCACACTGCCACGAAGGACCCGGATGAGGATGAGGAATTCTTCTTCCTCAGTCATTCATGACAGTTACATCAGCTTTCGGGCCAAACAGAACGGCGAACAATACTGCCTTACACGTACAACTGTCATCATAATGTGTATACTAATATATTGTTTGGTGACTACTTTGTCCCCGTACATATTACAGAGCAACAAAAAAAGCTGCATTTTAAATGCATCGTGTGGACATCTGTAACTGTGATCAAGAGCCAGGACAGAGGAGAAAAGTAGTAAAGGATGAAAAAATACAAAAACCAAAGTTACATAAACATGACGGCCTGTTGGTCTGTTCATTTATTATGTACCTGTGAAGGGAATGTACATGTATAATGATGAGTACTGCCCAGGTCTGTCCAGGCTGATAAAGCACATTATAACCAAAAATGATTAAATTACAGAACAGCCCGATTACATTTTCATGGGCAAAAACACAAAAACTGACCTCAGCATTCGGTTATTACAGTTTCTGGAGGTCCTGTTCTAACTATGCACTACGTAATTCCACTGTGCAATGAAAGGTCCTGAGCATCAGTCTGTTAGCAGGCAAACACTCGGCCGCATGGCTGAGATGCAGCGACCGGGGTTTGAGTCCCATCCAGGGCCCTTTGCTGCATGTCCTCGCTGTCCACTGTACCACTACCCAATAAAAAGGGCAAGAACACCCCCACCAGAAAGGAAAGGTTCTGCAGACACCAAACATCAAGTTCTGTTTCAAACGAGTTTGTGCCATCATCTGTGATGATTAAGGTTTAAGCAATTTTAAGGCAGTTTGACAGATGAGTCATCTGAGAGAAAACAATCACAAACTGAATTGTCATGCATGTCAGCATATTCCCACAAAGTGCACTAATAAACTTGTCAGTTACTCACCAGATTTGCTTCCCATCAACTTTTTTCACTTCCCTAAATTGAGCACTGAAAGATCACTTTTAATAAACTGTAGGAGCTCTTCTGCTCATAATCTGAGCTTCTTGGATGGATCAGTACTGTGAAAACTAGCAGCAAAACTAACTGAATGTTGCCTGGATATGACACAGGCAAGTATTCCAATTATATTCCAAGTTTTCCAACTTTATAGAACTGAACGACCTAATTGTCCAGTGATCATCTCCACATTAGGCTGCCTGGGCCGTGGTACGGAGACACATGCATACACTCAGTGCATGGGTTTACGAATGAACACGTTAACAGGCAGTTAATTTCCCCGCGGTGATCATCTCCAGGGTCAAGCACAGGCAGCCAGAGATCTATGGCTAGTGACGAGGGACACAATAAATCCAACCTATAAAATGTGGACCAGCCTCATTAGTCACAGCTTTCATTATGGCACGGCAGTATGTGTCAGTGTGCTAATGTGCCATCCTTCCACCGTTTCACTGGAACTATATATGTATGTGTATATGTTTAAAGCATGTGTGTCTCATTAATATCTGTTCAGGCCCTGAGGAATCGCTTTTGCCACTGACACACTTACACACTGGTTGAGGTTTGGCCATCTTCATTTCAGGGTTGATTTCCTAAGAGACAAGAAAGTGATACTGAGACAAAGTAATGACAAAGTGTCACCATCTATTCAGCGATATATTTTCTTATCAGAGTGCGAAGCACACATTCATTACCAAACAGGACTGGACAGAAGGCAGACTGCAGTGTTTCCACAGTGGAACAGTGAGCCAGACCACAGCAGCACTGCAGTGTAGTGTGCAGCAGAGGTGGATGGTGATGGGGACAATGACTGTACGCTTTCTGGAACTTTACAGGGGCGGCATCATGTTTGTATTAGTAAGGTGGGAGGCTTGTAGCTATGCTTAAATCCAGCACATATACTGTCATCACTGACACAGAGCTTACAGTCGACTATGAACAGCTGTTGTGCTGAGCGGATTATGTTCATGGTATAATTAGTGTTTTAAATTGTGAATGGTAGAGTTTTATTAGCAGTTTTTCAATGAACTGAAACATGAAAGTAAAAGAAACATAAAGCGGAGCCGTGCACTGTGTGTCTGGTTATGCCTTTGTGTGTTCTTGTGGTGAACTTGTGGGTTATGTGTATGCATCATGTTGAACCTTTGCCACATGGGTGTTGTTAAGATTCAGTATTGAGGAAGGGTACAAGAGGTGATCGAAGAATAACCACACTGGTCCGGCCGGGTGAAGTCAAACGATGATTTTAATGAATACACGCGTGGGAAGACACTCTGTACGCAGACAGCCAGTAGTCCTCGACTTAATCAAAGCATGAACAGATATTTTATAGCATCAGGGTTTGTTTACTGACGCCCCTTCATACGTCACAGACACATTTTATACATAGATCAAATCAAAACCACAACGACTTTTGACACAGTTTAAAAGAACAATTGTCTCCTATCTTCACAACAGGTGCTTCCTGTCACTGCCGGATGCTCGCAGCAGTTCTGCGACAAACTGCTCTTTGCAACATCAGCAAAACATGATTAAACTTTCACCTATAAATGATTCTCTAACTGAGTGTGTGTGTGTGTGCGCGTCTGTGTGCTAACCACAATTGCACCCTGTTTCACCTCGCGACTAGCTCCTGACCCCTCACCAGACAGAGAGACAGAAACCACTCTCGTATATGTAATAATCGAACTGAAACTATGGATATGACTTTTACTAAATAAATGTTTTAATCAAGAACCTCTACTAAACATAATAACTGTGTGCATAAGCATCTTAAGGCCTTCTTAAAGCTATCTGTTACATTGTTAAAGCAATGATCATACTGTTGCTTAAAATAACTTCCTGCTTGTGCAAACTCTCTGCAAGCCTGTTTCCTGTCAGCCTGTGACTTTTAGCCTTTCTGAAAGACACACTGTTCAACCCCTGAATGCAATATCCATGCTGCAAATTATATTATTAATGCAACGACAATTATTTACCAATAGCAGTAAAATAATTTCCCTCCTCGACACTCCCCCTTTTGACCTCTGGAAAACCAGAGGTCACAATACATTGTGTCCTCACGCAGACCCTTCTCTGGTGGTCTCGAACCTCGAGATCTCCAGGATCCTCGCCCCTCCTGTGGTCGCCGAGATCTTCTGCAAAGGAAACAAAACACCTTTTCCTGCATCTCCCTAACTTATCCTATTTGGGACTCTTTAATCAAAAGCCTGATCCTAATTATCTTCTTAACTTATTGACTTGTATTTATGTATACTCTTCAACGTTACTCATCCCTTTAAAACTCTTTAAGCCCTGCTTTCACGTCCGGTTGCTCGCTCTATTTTCCCTTATCTGATCATCAACATCCTGTGCACAAATTGTCGCTGCTGCAAGTTCCTCTACTCCAAAAGAAAACAACCACTTTAATCAATTAAGTTTAAGCATATGAGCAATTACTCCTGTATACATTTCGTCATAGCTAAATGCTGCCTTGAAACAACTCCTATGTGTTAACACTAACTTCATTTTAAAACCTCACATTTCCTATGTTATCACCTGTTTTTGGTATAGCCTTTTTATTTCATTTTGCTCCTTTAATGTAACAATACCTTCTAATTCTAATTTATCAGACTTAACCAAAATATATGCTTTCCTTCCTCTTTGGTCCTTCTTTAAGTTCAGTTAAAAGCTAAATGAATTTAAGGCCTTTTGCCTGGAATCAATACTGTCATGTGTGTTTCTTAACTCTGTGTCTGTAAGCGTGTGCAATCCTTCATGAACTCATATTATCCTCACAGTAGATTGGCTAATCATAGCGCTAGCCAAAGGCTCGTGACCCTCCAGAGACAAATTTGAGCCACAACTCCTTTAAAAGCACAAAATGCAATATGTATAAAAATCATTTCTATTTATAAGCTCCCCCTTTTATCCTAAAAATACCTCCTATATAATATCTGTATGTGTAAGCCTACATTATAACCACTACTTCTAGAAATCAAAAAGAAATCAAAGCTGTTCTACTCCTTCAACCCTCACTAGTTTTCCCTTTAAGAATTATTCACAGCTTTGAAAAACCGGCATTGTATCTTCTAAACAGGATTCAGTTCTGTCATAGTCCTGGGCCATGTTGGCCCAGTATTCTTGGTTCCTTGTATTTTCGTTCCTTATTTAGGCCAGGTTTTCTCAGGTGTCCTATTGTGGTGTTCCCTAAGTGTTTTTTCCCTTTGTGACTCTTAGCCCCTTGTGCCCCTCTGTCTATTTATGAGCTCTCGTCTCTCTTTGTGTTTATTCCATGTTTCCCCCAGCCTGTTATGTCTGTGTTCTCCCCGTACTTTCTCTCCTCCTGTCTGAACCTCTGTGTACTTCCTGTTTTACTTTGACAGTCTCTCGTCAGTATGCGTAATGTTGTGTTCACTCCTGCCCTATCTCGTTATGTTTATCAGTATCCCCTGTGTTCTCTGGGTGTATTTAAGTTGTGTCTTCTGTTATGGTAATTGCTGGTTCGTCTGTGTTGTTTCCCCTCGGTCTCCCTGCGTCTCGTTTCTGGTTTGTGTTATTAGCTTACCCAGTTTAGGTTTCCGGTTTCTTGTTTTTCCACCAGTGCTGTTTTGTGCCCACCGTTGTAAATAAATATTCACCTGCACCAGAGCTGCCGCCTTTTGGGTCCTTTTCTACAACTCCACACGGCTTGCCTCGCAAACCGTGACAAGTTCACTTTTAATCCTTTAACCTTAACTTAAAATAACAGTTTCAGTTTTACCATATCCAAATGATCAAAAACCCAAAAGGTCCTAAAATGATCCTAAATTATTAAACAATTAAATTATTAAACCCTACACCCCCCTTTATCTTGACACATTTCATGTGTCAAGATACTATACAAAACTTAAAACGCTCAGTTTTCCCCACTCATGATCCAATCTATGTCATAAAAATAAACTTAAAACAGAACAGTTATCAGTCATGTGTTTCTACAATTAATGGTGACTGAGTTACATCAAAAATATTTCCCCTTTAGCATTTGGCCTTCTCCCAACAATATACTATAATCCCATAATCTAACCCCAGTCAACAAAACAAAAATTTTTCTGGTAAAAGCAAATTGTTTATCCACATTAATTCATCCTTACTCACATACAGTCACACCATATATTTGCTGATAGTGGAGCTTCCCGCACGATCAGATACTCCACCCTCAGCAAAATGAGCTCAGTCATTTTTTATTTTCCATAGGAAAATATTTCTTTATGCTGTTGGACTGGATTGACTCGCATAAAATCCTTTTTACAGGGACTTACGACCTTGATCAGTCCCCAGGTAGCTTTCTCCTCAGCCAATTGTAATCTGGGAAGCCCCCTTATATTTGCTCCTCCCGAGAATTTTCAGCGCCGTTATTCACTGTTGCAGGCCTGCTTAAAACAGAAATTAAAAATAGAGCTCATTGTTAGCTCATAAGAACAAAACAAAATCACCTGACAGGTTGTCTTTAAGTGCACTGTTACAAAATAATGGGCCCAATTTTAGACATGTCCATGTTTCCTAAAACTCCCTCTATTTAAAACAAAAACACCAACAACAACCTACCTGACAGAATCAACCCATCACCACAACAACCTTAAACACACAAATCTTGCCACCACATAATTTCACCTCCTCAATACACCAAAAGTCTCATTAAAACCACACAATTTGCAAACAAAAATCACCCCCTTATGCTCTATAACATACTTCAATTCAGCATAAAACCCCCTTACAACAACATATCACTAAACTATAAATTTCCTACCCCAATCTGCACTTCTCGTCTCTGCTATGCTTCCTCTTCCTGAAAGTCACAGTCACACACACACTCAGGAAGTTCTTTCGTCACCACACACTCCAACTAATTTGCATACTGAATCATCTCTCAAGAAGCTGTAACAACAGAAACATATGTTTAAACATTCCCAACTCATTAAATCATTTTATTTCTTCCAACAGTGATCACTAGTGTTGATCACTCAGTACGAGAGCACTCCTAAGTCACTCTTTTTTTTTTAAAACTACTTTAATCCCTTTTTCGTTTTCATAACTCCCTTTGTCATATGGCTTCTTCTATTCCTCAATTACAAACTCAAATGTATTTTATTAAACATTCACACCATTGTATCATTCATACAAAATAGCAAGCTGTTCTTCATTGCATATGTTTGTGTTCTTAGCCAGGTTTAATCTCTATCTCTGCATTAAACTCCATGAGCTTGTCTTGTCTTTATAAGGTTAATGCATTTTCTGTTTGTGTATGTGAATTTGCATATGGTGCTTTTGCAGTGTGTCAGACTCCTGCACAATTCTCCACTTAAGCCGTCAGTTTCTTTCCCAAATTTGCTAACCCAAATTTTAAGTTCCCACCTTATTCCTGCTCCTCAGCCAGAAGCTAGGGCCCACTTGTCAGGTTTATGGAGACATGGCGCTGTAAACAATTCAACCAGAAACTTGCCTTGGCATGTCCAGTCAAGTTAACCTACAGGTCTCTTCCGACCGCTGCACGTGGAAAATTGATCCAGATCTGTTTCGCCCCTATAGAAACACAACTGAGACATTTTCATTATTATCATATGTACTTAAACTACCCTTTTCCCTCTCTCTGGTCAGAGGTCCCAACTTATGTTATGTATATACGTGTAAGCAGGTCTTCATTGCTTTTCCTATGTATTTTGTTAATGTTCAGTAAGTGTAAGCTGCTTTCTTCATTGCCTCTATATGTTATAGTCAAGTTTAATTCATGCATCTTTTCTCTGATTTCTTAATTCAAAACTATCTCACTTCTGATCCTTTCCAGAAATAATTTCACATGTAACACTTTGTCTATGTGTGTTTTCCATTCTTGTTTACCTCTTTGTTTGTGACGGTGGACATCTCTAAACCATCATGAGTTCAAGCTTCACTTTCAGTCCAATTACACCCTGTATTCTCACAGTCGAACTCGTCCTGCTTCACCTCTCACTGGTCACTGTCCTCTTCTCTCAGTGTCCTTTTGTTGTCTTGAATTCCAGCAAACACAGTCTGTTTCTTCTCTGTTTCTCTTCCGTATTTTCCTTTTGGATCAAGTCCCAGCCTGGCAAAATACCACATTCAGTGCCTTTAAACAGTCATGTCACACTGTTCTTACCAGCCTGCTGTCCACCGTGCATGTTTCATCACGTGGTTTCTTCTTGTCTGATGATCCTTTCACTCGTCCCTTTCAAGATTACTCCAAGCATGGCAAATCTGACAATCAGTGTCCAGTGCTTTACCACCGTTCATTATCCCACTGTTCAACTGCCCAGCCTGTAATTTACAGTACATGTTTCCACCTCGTGGTTCCTGTCATGCTGCTGCTGGTGTCGTCAGTGTGGTTTCAGTTGCACTGTCTTTTGGCTGCTGTCAATTCTTGAAGTCCACGATGTTCTGTCGGTCTTCATCAGGAGATTAACTGTCCTTTGAGCTTCTTCTCAGGATGGGGACAAGTGCGAGGTCAAGCTGTAAAATTTTAAGCCAAAATCTGGCCTGTTTTCTCCCAATTATGCTACTCTAGTAGTTTTGGCGCCGTACTCAAAATTCCAGGTTGAGAGAAGTCCACCTTTATTTATCTGTAATCTGTGTTGACACACTAAAACATACAATTAATATCCTTTTCATTTCTTTTCTCAAAACCTCCATTCGCTTTATCTGCCTAGAGTTTAACTCATCTGTTTCTCTCTCTGGGTGCTCACTCGTCACCTTATATGGGCATGCAAACTTCCTGTCACCCACACCATTTCCTGTTACACACACACAGCACGCAGCTGCTCAGAGCAGCTCAAGCTGCTTTGCTGTTTCTCCAGGCTAATCAAACTTATTTTGTATTTACAATCTACAAACCCTCTGTAATTCTACTAACTTTTGACCTAAAATGTAGCATCATTCACACAATGATTTCATAATCCTCTCACACACACCTTTTAAATAAACTAAACTCTTATAACATCACTCATGCATCTCTTAAATTAAAAACACTTTCAAACTTTAAAACATCCTACTTTACATCACCAAAGAAATACCTCTCACACCTTTATTCATCATTCAAAACCTTCTAGTCACCGCATTCACACTTAACCTGTGACTAGAGTTAAGGAATATAACTCAACACACTTTCCTAAGAGTATTTTAGACATGCTTGTCATAATCAAAAAGAGCAAGTAAAAAACAAACAAACAAAAAATTGAAACCTCCATTAATTCTCACCGCACACACCGTCTAAAAATAGCAGCAGCATTGCCTCAGACTCCTTTCACACAGAGATCTCTTATTACAAAGACGTCTTATATTTACAACTACTGTCAGATCTGTCAGCTTTAGCGCCTAACCAATTTAGACAAATTTAAAATAACCGCTCACCAATTAACCAGTATCAAGACTTTAACTGTTTCTGGCCTCATTTCTAAAATCCCTAACTCAATTTAAAAGCGTCAACCAACCCAAACTTTTTCAAGTTTTAGGTTAAAGTTACACACCCGAAGACCAACTTCTCCTGTCCAAAAAAGCGCAGATACCGTTGCAAACGGCAAGGAGACTCTAACTCCTAGCTATTTTGGAGGTTCCCAAGTTCTCCCCGGTTGCCAACCGTACTAACCCTATTCGCCGATAGGTCAGGGCCAAGCGTCCTTGGCCGGGAGGGAGCATTACCTCCGAGAACTGCGCTTCCTAGCAGACTCTAACTGCCGTTCTAGAATAATTTATAATACTTTGAAACAACAATCAACACCCAAAACAAGTGTATAACTGAGGCAGGTGCAACCTAGTGGTCAAATGGAGACTCCAACTCACAAAATGACCGCTCAGGTCCACTCTTATGACCAAATTTGGACTCTAACCAACACAATAACCAATTCCCTACCAACTACTTGAGACTCTAACTCAATTTCTTTGGGACTTCAACCCAGTATTTAAACTTTTCCTGGCAGACTCTAACTGCTTTAGTAGACTTTACTACTTTAGCAGACTTTACTGCTTTCATTTCTTCATTCTTCTTAGCAGAACTCTAACTGCTTCAACTCATGAGATTTTTCAGCATTTTTCATTTTGATTTCATCAAAATCAAAACAGACATCCACCAGTAACTTCAGTGAGTAGACTTAAATTTTATCATATCCAATTTGGCACACTTTGGAAATAATTCAACAGGTAGTGCCTTACCTTTTGGATAAGCCGGCTTATGCCCACTCACTTCGACCACTGGAATTCATGTCTGCCCGTCAGACCACCTCAAAGACCACCAAATTTCTCCATCTAAACCTCCAATCCTCCCTCCTCAATAACCGGACGAAGCCCCCAAATGTTAAGATTCAGTATTGAGGAAGGGTACAAGAGGTGATCGAAGAATAACCACACTGGTCCGGCCGGGTGAAGTCAAACGATGATTTTAATGAATACACGCGTGGGAAGACACTCTGTACGCAGACAGCCAGTAGTCCTCGACTTAATCAAAGCATGAACAGATATTTTATAGCATCAGGGTTTGTTTACTGACGCCCCTTCATACGTCACAGACACATTTTATACATAGATCAAATCAAAACCACAACGACTTTTGACACAGTTTAAAAGAACAATTGTCTCCTATCTTCACAACAGGTGCTTCCTGTCACTGCCGGATGCTCGCAGCAGTTCTGCGACAAACTGCTCTTTGCAACATCAGCAAAACATGATTAAACTTTCACCTATAAATGATTCTCTAACTGAGTGTGTGTGTGTGTGCGCGTCTGTGTGCTAACCACAATTGCACCCTGTTTCACCTCGCGACTAGCTCCTGACCCCTCACCAGACAGAGAGACAGAAACCACTCTCGTATATGTAATAATCGAACTGAAACTATGGATATGACTTTTACTAAATAAATGTTTTAATCAAGAACCTCTACTAAACATAATAACTGTGTGCATAAGCATCTTAAGGCCTTCTTAAAGCTATCTGTTACATTGTTAAAGCAATGATCATACTGTTGCTTAAAATAACTTCCTGCTTGTGCAAACTCTCTGCAAGCCTGTTTCCTGTCAGCCTGTGACTTTTAGCCTTTCTGAAAGACACACTGTTCAACCCCTGAATGCAATATCCATGCTGCAAATTATATTATTAATGCAACGACAATTATTTACCAATAGCAGTAAAATAATTTCCCTCCTCGACAGTGTTTAAACAGAAAGTGCCCAAGAGGAAGGCAGCATGCAAGAGGACGAATCTCACATCGAACAGATTTGATTTATGGTTTATTTCTCATACATGCTGGCTTATAAAATGCAACTTTGAAGGCAACCCTCGTGTTTGGGTTTACATCCATGGAGTCTGTAATTACGTGTTTCCTAAACAGCACACGTGAGATTGTGCTTTGCTAGTCTTTCTGTTTTGTCAACCCTGCAGCAACCATCCAACCTGCATTCACAAAATATTACAGCTATTGTCTGAACCAGGGGTACGCAAATATGAAACATTTAAGTTAATTTACTGACTGAACTCTTATGAGATGAAATAATTAAATAATTGTGGCTGTTATGGATTCTAGTTACTTACTAGGAATTTTGTCATGACTCTTATATTGAGTGATGTGTAAATTTCAGCTGCGTATTGAGTGTAACTGTGCGTACTTGAGGATGGAACAGCTTTGTTCAAAGACTCATGGGACTGTTAATGTTTCATTTCAAATTATTGATATGGACATGACTATTTCTATTGCACAAAAAGACGAGAGCGCCATGGTAACAACTGCATTATGTTGCTAACACAACTTTGGCTCTTTGCAAGCAGCTGCACAGACAACATGCTAACGTCAAGCTAGCCAAGAACCCAGAGTGATGATGTTCTGCTGGGATGAGTGACCCCAGTCCAGCAGCCAGACCCAGGACTTCAGCAGGTAACTGATGAGCAGCCAGGCTGGAGTCCCCGTTTCTACCTGCTGTTTTGTTGTAGCTCCAACATGTACAAACATTTGACCACACAACGTGCAGTTAATTTGGCTGTAATGTCTTTACTATGTTGTGGTGGCTCCTAAATTGGAGCCAATGAGAACTGATAAGAGAATCAATAGGTTTTGTGTTTAGACTTTGATCTGTGTGGATTTGCTAAGTGGTTTCCAACATTCTTCTGGTCAAGAACAGTGCATGAACAGGCCAACATCAATGTAACTCCTGTTGTGATCAATGACACTAATTTAATCATTTTTGCTCAGACTATACATGCACAAACCGAAATACAACAAACTTGTGATCTCTGCTTTGTTCGCTTCTTTTACTTTCTAACGTGCACTGTTAGAAAGCCAGTAGCATGCCATGTTAATCCAGTGTTAAGAAGAAACAACAGTTCACCTGTTATTTTTAAGAAAATCTGAAAACACCCAGGATTTCAACGTTTCCAAAAGTTGAATTAGTCACTCAAGTTAGATTTATATAAAAGTCATAAATAAATAAATATTTCTATCCAGAATTGAATATCAATGTAATATCAAGGCCACATTTACTTACAGTCTGCTCTTATGTTTACTGCAGGCATACTGAACAGGTCGGCTCTGGCACTGAGGGTGACACAAGTGTGAGAGCGAAGTGTTGGGGTGATATGGCACTATGAGGTCCGATAAGATGGGACCTGATTCTTTGAGACTTTGTATATATGTAAAAGAAACATACACACTGTGACGGCTTGGTTACAACAAGAAGTTTTCCACTCACTGACACCTCAACTGTAATCAATAGGACGTTCAGACCATGATAATGTTTTTGTGTGAACATTGGGTTAAAAGATGCAGCAGGGCAACCCACCATAAAATGTTGTTGTTATTAAAGATGCTCAAAAAGTGGAAATTGGGACACAACAAAAACGTTATTGGTATCTGGGTTTTGCATAGAGGAGTGGTGGTTCAACAGCACCACTAACAAAGTTTCAGTAGCCACAGAGCTACTGTGCCTGGGATATCAGATGCTTCTCAATGATGTGAGTTGTCAGCAGAGAAAATGAACTGGCTGCTGTTTCTATGTTAGTTTATTGGTGACTATTATCTGAGCAGTTTTTCTCTTCCATCAGTTTTTGTTATTGTGGCAGCATTCAGTAAACATGGGCCTAGGTGTGTTGAATAATATTAGGAAGTATCAGGACAGTACGATTCCAGCCCAGACAAATTCATCCCAGCCAAGCTCCTGTTCTAGGCTGTTTGAGACAAGGCATGTCTCTGTGTAACAGCAGACTGGAGCTTTCTTCTTTTATCCACTGGTATGGGTTCTCTCCTTCCCTTCTTTTCTGCTTTGGACTGATATCAGAGCATTTCCACTTGCTTTCATGTTTCACACTGCAGGCGATGAAAGCTGTCAGTCGAGAGTGCAAAAGGCTAACAGTCATGGAGTTTTAAAAGCTTTACAAGAAGAATTATGGATTTAAGAGTGGTGACTCTCAGGGAAAAAAGGAGGGCAATGAACTTCCACCTCAGAAAAAATGGATGAGTGTGTGTCCTGGTGGGCAATGGTGTAATGGTTAGAAAGGCTGTAGAAGTGACTTTGGGCAGGACAGGTAAAAACATGCTGCTCATTGTAAGATTGGACTTCAGTGTGTGAGCTATGTTGCTGGTTTACCCAGACTAGTCTGAAAAGAGACAAAGAACATTTTAAAGATGCAAACATTGCATAAATCTTCCAATCATGGTACAGTTTCCTGTGCTGTGCTACTTAGTCTCACAAACACAATCAAAATGTTGCGATTATTTTATAAACTATACAGTTAATAAAATAAGAAATGAATAAAAGAACATTACATTTAAAATAGGAAGATGACATATTGAACATGAGACATTTTTTAAAATGTATTAATTTAAAGTTTCAACATTAAAAACAGGACCAACAAAAGACTAAAAGAAACCTTGTGTAATACAGACAGGATATCTTACTACTAATTATATTTCTTAGCAAGAGGCTGAAGTAAAGATGGGGAGTTCATGACCCTACAATAAGCAAAGGGCTTATCAATTAAACAATATTTAAGATATAAATATTTTCTTGAACAGAGGCTGGTAGTGTGATCACCGGACTTTCAGATAGTACTGCGCTGAAAACAGACATCATTCTGGAATTAAAATCACTGTATGGGCTCAGCAACACTCACAGTCAGTGGACACAGTTTACTGCAACACACAAAGAAAAAACCTTTATACAAAAGGATCAAGCAACACTTCCACTTTCTCTGGGCTCCTTTAAGGGGAATTGAAGCGAGGTAAGCAACTAACCTTTGGCCTGACCATTTAAAATCTAAAAACAAATCTTTCTGGAATCTGTGGGTTCCAATAATACTGTTGTAATCTGTACAGGTTTCAGATCTGCTGCTTCCAAAGCTCCGTCTTTTTAAGTAAGAAGAAAGGAAGGCCTCCCTTGTTTTATTATTCAGTAAAGAATGGAAACAAAGCAATATAGAGTCCAACTACAGTTGGTCTCCTAACTTTCCAGACTCTTGCAGTGTTGTTAAACAAAGAATAATGCATCAGAATGGAATCTTTCCATCAGGCAGCGGGGGAGGATGATGGACAGACCTGGCGCACCTAAACGTGTTGTGAGAGTGCGCTGGGAACGCCTGGCAGAGGCCCCGGTCCATGAGATCTTCAACTCCCACCTCGGGCAGAGCTTCAACAGCATTCAGAGGGAGACTGGGGACATTGAGTCTGACTGGACCACGTTCAGCATCTCCATTACTGAAGTCACTGTACTGAGCTGCGACCGCAAGGTGGTGCCTGCCGTGGTGGTGACCCCCGAACCAAATGGTGGAGACCAGAGGTGAAGACGCAGTCCTATCAGGCTTGGTTAGCATGTGGGACTCTGGAGGCAGCTGACAGGTGCCGACAGGCCGAGCACATGTGCTAAATCTTCAGGAAGCTGTTGGCTTTGCTTTCACATGAGACGCTCGTGTCAGATCAACGTCTTCTTTTTCAGCTCTATGTGATTTTATCTGAACACAAAGTTGATGTGATACTTGTGTGTGTGTGTGTGTGTGTGTGTGTGTGTGTGTGTGTGTGTGTGTGTGTGTGTGTGTGTGTGTGAATCTCATCTGAAATAATAAAGAGAAATAAATGAAATAATGTTAATAAAACCCTGGCAGTCTGGCAGTGCTGACTTTCCAATACTTGGCCCAGTCAAAATGTGAGACGAGAGATCAAATGCTGTGCTGTCCATCATAAAATGTCTCATCTGGTCACTACATTAAAATACATGAAAGGTTGCTACTGCCACAAATTTCAGTCAAATCTGCTTAATGCTAACATCGATTGACATTGTAGTTCAGAGAAAAACCAAAAATCAATTCCTGATTTGGAAAACACTTTTAACGATCTGTTGGAAATACCAAAACCATCTTCTTCTAACAGCATCTTGAAAACTCATGGGAGTGTGATATGGTAAACATCTCGAGTTAGCACAGTATGTCACCGCTCACTTTTGACATCACCATATAACAGTTATTGTAACCTACCACCTACCCAGCAGGGAAAATCCCTGTACTGTCCCTCGAATACTCTCTGTATATGAATATGTGCCTGTGGTTGTCAGTGTCTGCTGCTTGATTAGACTGGAGGATATATTCATTTGGATAAAACATGACATTATGACCTGTGTGGCCTACTGTACAAAACATATGTGGTCTCTCGGTGACTTTGACAACTGCTTTTATTTATGAGATTTGAGCTTGTGGACCGTATACCTTTCTGATTATATCATACTGTCATTATCTTCCTGTTAGATAACTTATAGACTTTACCACTCAGGTTATATCACTGTCACAAGTTTAATATGCAAGAATATACAATAATTTCCTTGTCTGTTTAACTGTCACAGTCATCAATACAAAGCCCACACTGGATACAGTTTGCTTTTGTAGCCCACATATTTTCTCTGTGTGGGAGTTGGGTGTGTGCATGCAAATATATGGCTGTTTAAAGTGTGTGAGTGGGGTGGAGAGAGACGATGAGTGTGCAGCTGTGAGAACGATAATATGGTTGGAATTGAAAACCTGACAGAGACAGTGGCTGGGACACATACAGTGCTGACTTTGAATAACCATATATGGAGAACTGAAACGCTTATTAAGGATTTTCAATGGCCTATATCTGAAGTCATATTAGACAACAGGCAAAAGCCAGTATGACAAAGCCTAGCAGCAGGCTGGACAGTACATTCATTTATAACTCCCAGTGTAAGCGGTGCCAGCAGCAGTTGAAAAATATGAAAACTGTAGTAGCAGCAACAGTGATGATGACGGGGGCACTGAGTGAAACAGCATTAGTAGGTCAAGTAAGTCGGGTGAGATCATTAATTATCACTGACTCCATCAGTTTATACTTTTAAAACATAGCCCTACTGCACCAGTGGGCCAGCTCCTGATTCTGTGTGTGTTTGTGTGTGAATACAGCACAGAGGCCTGTAACTCTGGCACTTTTATTCTTATTTATTTATTTTCTCCCTCATTAGCTTCTCTGTACCAACTCCCTGGTTAAATTCCCTCTCCTAACATACATGAGATTTGTTGTTTTGACTACCTGTTGGAATGATTTCATAGTGGTGTTAAGCATTATTATTGTGAGTGTACATCACTCTTTATCCAATATTAGCAGTGAGATATGGATCAATGATCTGGTAAGCTCATCATCAGCCTCTTTGTTGGTTTCCAGCAGGGTCAGTTCGAGGTTTCTTTGAGATGATTACAGAATATTTTCAAGCGTCTCACAGCCTGAGGTCACTGCCAGGCCTATATTTGGATCACAGCAAGACAGTAGTGACTGTGCAATGTATCTGTACAATGCAACACACACAGTGGAAAGTTTATTCCACTAAAGGTGCCCGATATTTTCTGCGTTCTGTCTGTCAACTTTCTCCACCCACGAAGGGACTTTACAAGATCAGAACAGGTCTGTGAATTCTGTGCGCGTGTGTGCGAGAGAGAGGAAGAGCCAGAGAAGGCACACTTCCTAAAGAGGCCACAGGAGGGCATGCAGTTTTCACCAGTACTAATAAACACACTCTGTGTCGTCCCAGTTGTTTAAACTAAATTTTGGCCCAATTGCTATTTTCATTGAAAAATGGCGCTATGCTGATAAAAATGCAAGAGTATGTATGTGTACCACTGTAAACTCGTGGTCCGTGTGTGTGGTTATTTCACAAAACCTATAACCGCTGCCTCTATAAATATTGGCTTCCTTTTCCTTTTCTATAAATATCTCTCAATTACTATAGTTAACTCCTCGGTGAACTAAATCGAGTCTTTCCTAGAGCATAGTCAAATGAGAGCGTCAGAAATTTCCGTGCCCATGCAGCCCGTCTACCAAAGAAGTAAATTCCACCCCTCTGTCCGTCTCATTTGTTTGTGGTTATGCCTCAGTGTCTTTCTCCCTCTTTCACTCTCATAATGCTCAGCTCGGTAAAACTCGTCACTTTCCGATGATCGTTTTCCGGAATCTAACCCAAATATGGAACATGGAGGGTGGGCCCATTCGTGCCGGATTCAACCTTATATGGGTTACGCCTGAGACCGGAATTCCTCCTCTTTTGATCGCAGAGCGCTATTAAACAGCATATGCGCGAGAATAAACGTGTAAACGATGATAAGACAGGTGCATCAGTGAGGGCTGCATGCGCTTTTTATTGTGTGCTCTTGCTGTCAGGTTCTGCGCAGGTTGTTGCAATTTTGCAGCAGGTGGAAAAAGTCGCTCTTATCTATCCTGGAGCAACGGGCTCTCCATTGACAAGAGATTCCCTTTGAAAGCGTCATGGAGCCTTCCGGCCAATCAGCTTCTTCGTTCTTCTTCGACTACCCCTCCCACTTCCATATTTGGTTAATGACGTTTTGAAAAGGTTCCCCATATATACATACTAGTGTCAGGGCCCCCGTTCCCGTTACTTTACACCCTTTTAACTCGATCATCAGAGCATATGAAGAACACGGAGCTCATCCTTTAACACACGCTGACTGACAGAGACATGCAGTGGTGACCCCCTGCGTGGCTGGGTTACATATCCCCTATTTGTGATAAGCTTTGAGGTAAAGAACAGAAAGAACAGGACAGAGGGCAAGGAGACGCGCTAACTTCGATCCTTCTACAATGACGGCTAAAACTCTGGAGAAAGTGCCGGTGAATCTCGGAGGGTTCGCGCATGCCGAGAGCGTCTACTCCATGGATGACATTGCTACCAGTTTGCCGACCTCTGTGGCGATCTTCCCCAACAACGACTTGGGCGCGCATTACGACCAGATTAATGTGGCAGCAGGTAAGAAAACAGTGTGTGTGTGTGTGTGTGTGAAACATTTTATACATCCAACATCCAAAAACAAAACAATAAAAAACTGCTTTTTTTTCAACATTTCGCAAATGACTGCAAGAAAGAATAACACGGACACATTTCTGTTAAATTTTGGAGTGCTGTACTTAAGAAGTTTGGGATGGTAGGAGCGCAGTCCGTGCGTAACGGAACACAGATGCACCTGCTCTCTGTCACTTAAAGCCCACTTTCCGGTCTAGTGTGAAGAGGTTAATGAATCATGCTTTCTGATTTGTTTCCCCCCGCAGATGGCTTGATGGGCGCAGACATGAGTGCAGAAAAACGCTCCTTGGACCTCTCTTCATATTCCAGCAGCTTCTCGCAGCCTGCAGCCCATCGCAACCAGACCTTCACCTACATGGGGAAGTTCTCCATCGACTCTCAATATCCAGGTAACTGGAACCCCGAGGGAGTGATCAACATCGTCTCGGGGATCTTCAACGTGGCCCAGCCACCTCCTCCTCCTCCTCCTCCCTGCTCTTCAGCGTCCTCCTCCCCGGCTTCTTCAGGATCTCCCAATCACTTCTCCAGTGGTAATTTGAGTTGCACCATGGCGGCTCAGAGCCAGGCAGAGCTAGAGCACCACCACCACTTGTACTCACCCCCGCCTCCTTACTCCACCTCCGGCTGTGGGGAGGTATACCAGGACCCCTCTGCATTTTTGTCCACCTCTACCTGCCCCATCGCCTCTTACCCTCCACCCTCCTACTCGTCACCCAAGCAGCCCGGAAGCTCAGACGCACCAGGGCTTTTCCCCATCATCCCCGACTATTCGGGCTTCTTCCAGCCGACTTGCCAGCGGGACATGCACACGGCAGGCATCCAGGATCGGAAACCGTTTGGCTCTTGTCCTCTTGATACCTTCCGTGTCCCTCCACCTCTGACCCCCCTGAACACTATCAGGAACTTTACTCTGGGGGCTCCGGGTAGTGGTGCCTCCGAGGGAGGGGCGCCGCGGCTCCCCTCTGCGTACAGCCCACAGAATCTGCCCCTGCGGCCAATCCTGCGACCCAGAAAGTACCCGAACAGACCCAGCAAGACACCAATCCATGAGCGGCCGTACCCCTGTCCAGCGGAGGGCTGCGACCGGCGTTTCTCGCGATCGGATGAACTGACCAGACACATCCGCATCCACACTGGACACAAGCCCTTCCAGTGTCGGATCTGCATGCGTAACTTCAGCCGCAGCGACCACCTCACCACTCACATCCGTACGCACACGGGAGAGAAGCCGTTCGCCTGCGACTTCTGCGGCCGCAAGTTTGCTCGGAGCGACGAGAGAAAGAGACATACAAAAATTCACCTGAGACAGAAAGAGAGGAAGTCCTCCACTGTCTCCTCTTCCTCCTCTTCCTCATCCAGCAGCTCCGGACTGGACCGGTTATCAGGCGGCATCAGCGCAGCCAACGGGATCTGTTCGTAGGTTTCCGTGGAAAGCTTTGCTGTCACCGAGGCAGTGTGAACTAAAACTAAACTAAGAAGAAAACCTAAAAAAGAAGGGTACGATCAGAACAGTTCTTCAGCTATTGTGAACTGAAGACCGCGGTCCAATCACCAGGATGGGAATAAACAAGAACTTTTGTGCAGTAGTGCGCAGATACGCACATTCTCCCATTCCTGCCGCAGAACTGAGTGAAAGACTGACACGAATGCACTTTGACTGCACAGTCTATTGAAAATACAAATAAAAAAGCCAATACAATTCATACAAAATTAATAGATCATTTGTAATGTGAAAGGGACTTTATGAAATAAAATCTAGCCAACACTTAACTAAGAGCCCAGCTTTTGTGCGCGAATGTGAAATAACTGCAATAACGTTTCCAAGAAATTAAACAATTTTAAGTTATTAAATTGACAATGAATTCATCTTAACATGTTTGTGGAACTCTTAATTTTCCCTTTAGTGCCTTGCTGTGTGTCTTTTTGTACACATACTGATTCAAGGACGCTTCTATCGCAATGTATATTTGTCCTTTCATATGTAAAGTTGGAAGACATTCTATTTTTGTACGCATTTTGTCTCGTGTAACTCCATTTGTTCAGCAGTTGTGGTTAATGTTTAAACCATGTTGGAGTGTAAATGTTTGACTCATAGCGACTTGACCATTTTGATTTGATTTGATTTTTTGTTGTTGTCGCTGTTGTTGTTGTGATGTGTGTTTTGAGACTTATTAAATGGATCAGAATGATAAACACAGCCGGTAGAGTCCGATTGGTTCATTGCTCTAATCTGCAGCACGCGAAAGCTGCTTTTATGAGACCTACCGGGTCACTGCGCTGAAAGTAGTGAACGATACTTTTTATTTGCATTCTAAAAAGATCTGTTGACGCTGGAAATTTTAACGGGTAAATCCCACGTTGCGTCACCAATGGCATCTCTGACTCAGACTTTTGCCCACTCAGTTTTTATTTAGGTGTCACATCAGGTTACAAACAGGCTATCATATGCAAATGATTTGTTTTACGCTCGCCGACAGCAGCAGAACAAGTCCGTCCTTTGACGCAGCGAAGGTGAAACAAAGCATTTGCGCAAACTTTAGAAGTTTAGACAAAACATGCGAAGCGCACAACATCTACATCTCACACCACTTTGATGCGGTTCGTTACTTTAAAAATGAACTAGATCTAAGAGGAAATATATGTTTATGAGAGGCAACAACAAAGACGAACGATACTTCCACACAATTCATGAAATGAAATCATTTTACAAGTGCTGCAACAAAGACATTTAATCCCAAAGTTCACTCTCTGGGGTTATTTGTTAGTTGAATAGTTAAAGAACTATTTTTGGAATCACGGAGACTAATCGACTTCAGGTCTATTGATCAGTGTGGAATTCCTATTCACCAGCATTTCTAGAAAAAATAGTATTAATAATAATAATAATAATAATAATAATAATAATAATAATAATAAAAAGCTTTGGTATATAAAGTAAATTGTGTTTAATTTGCTCCTTCAAACTGTTACTTTTACAAACTTTAATAAATATTTTTTAATGGGTCTCCTATTTATCTTCAAATGTTTATTTTTCCGTGTGTGTGCGTGTTTTTTATTATTATTATCTGTTGTGAATCAGAAGCAAACGCCTCTCAGCAATGGGAAAACGGCGGTCACCTGTTTCCTTTCCATTTACCAAATGTCTGTATATGAATAAACACCCGGATGTGGTTCTTTTCACTTGTGGTGGAGCCGAATTATTTATGGCTGTTTTACTTGAGGCTTTTTAGTGTGTATTACACATCATAAACAGTATGTAGCGATGTAGAGTACTAAATGCTTCAGAATTTTGGTCGTATTAAGGAAAAACTGCTGTTTGCTGTGCCTTTGAGAAGTAGTGAGAGAAAACACAATTTTATTCGGGTTTCTCGTTCCCCTCAGATGGCATATAGACTCGATTTCTCTCAAAGTAAAGGGATTTCCTTGGCAATAAAGAATCTTCTATTAATGAAAATATACGATTTCATGAAAACCGTGAAATTCTTCTAAAGAGTCGTTTTAATGTTACGCATGTTCAGATATTGGTTGAAATTTTGCACTGTTTTCTCAAAACTACAGTTTTAAGACTATATTCACGAAATAATTTTGTACACACTCCATAAAAATACTGTTTACTAATGAGAAAAATGCAACTATGTCCAACCCCTGCCTGACTGCCTTGAAAGTCCAGAAAAATGAGAAAAATATGAAGTAAAAGCAGAAAAGCAGACCGCAGCCGCACACCGTCCTTTCTACCTGTTTCTGTGTAAAGCTGAACGTAAGTTAACCTGAGACTGGGTTGTCCAATTTGTCTTCTACGTTTTTCTTTCTTTGTTTTCAGTCTGAGACGATCGGCTGGCAAAAAGTGATTTCGATATTTCTTAGTGTTCTATATTTGTTTTACATTTTCTTTTTCTCTTTTTTGATAAATCGAGCGTAGTCAACAGGAATTGAGACGAAATAAAGAAATGACCTGTTTTTGAAAGTGTCTCTTGTACCCGAGTCCGTTCTGGCCATTTATCCTGATAAAACTGTGATGTTAAATTTGTTGCCATTACTGCTGCGCTCTTCGTTTTAATGACACATTTTACGCAGATAAATAAAGGATATAAAGTGACTTCACTAAAACCCGATTGCAGATTCTACTTTGGCAGTAAAGTTGTATGCGAGACAAACACTTTCTGGCATACAGACACACGCACAGCCTTGCAAACAGTATGCTTTAGCTGTCTGTCTGTAGGGGGCAGCGTCAAAAATACGTGGAACAACCGGTTTTCGGGCTGCTGTTTGTGCTATTCTTGGCCCTTACTGCGTTTTTGATCGTTGGTGTTTTTCATCCTTTTCTCTTTTGTGGTGAGCGTCAACATTTAACTGTTGTCTATTTATCTGTTGCATGTCTGCATGCAAACGCATCTGCATGGGTTGCATACCCACATTCCTTTGCTGTATGTAGCCAAATACGTACATGAATGAAAGCTAACAGTACTGTGATTATTTTTGAGATTCACTCTTAGAGGACAAACCCAGAAACCTTGAGCTAAAAACCGAAGTCTGCAAAAGCTGAGAGCCAAAAGTAATATTTCAAGTCTTGATTTCATCTACTTGGAAATGTAAGGAAAAGAATAATTATGGGTTTATTTATAGTAAATTCAGTTTGCTGTGTTATGATATAATGTTAGCCAACATGAAATGCATATATGCTTCTACATGGGTCAGTATAGTAGTGTGACCATTAGCTCCCAGTGACTTTGTGATGGTTGCCTAATTGATATTAGTTCAGACAAAGGCCTATTTCTGTTAAAAGGGAGTTCTTGCTTCCTGCAATCACCAAGTGTTTGCTCACAGGTGATCAGCTGATCAGGCTCTCTCTATAATATTGTCCTGTCTTCACTCTACAGTATAAAAAACATTGATCTGAACTGTTACTATATGAATAAAACTAAACTGAAGTGAAAGATGTTTGAACGTTCACGCCCACTCTAGCTTCATTACAACAGTTCAGTTCAATTTTTTAAAAATTTATATTATTCTTTTATTTATAGTCCCAAATCACAACATCAGTCGCCTCAAGGCCCTTTATATTTTAAGGTAAAGACCCTAATAATACAAAGAAAACCCCAACAAACAGACAACCGCCTGAACAAGCACTTGGTGAGAGTGGGAAGAAAAAACTTGCTTTTAACAGGAAAAAACCTCCAGCAGAACCAGGTTGAGGGAGGAGGCGGGGCCATCTCTCACGACTGATTGGGGGTGAGGGTAGGAAGGTGGGATAAAGACGCACTGCAGAAGAAATGATTAAATGCAGAGTGGTGTATAAATGCATATTAAATGAAAAAACTGAGTGAAGAAGAAACACTCAGGGCATCATGGGAGCAGTTTAGGTCTTTTGCACCGTAAATAAGGGAGGCGATCCATGTCACCTGATCCAGTCCTAACTATCCAAAAGGAAAGTTTTAACCCTAATCTTAAAAGTAGAGAGTGTGTCTGTCTGAAAGCTCGTTCCACCAAAAGGGGCCTGGAAACTGAAGGCTCTGCCTCCCATTCTACTTTTAACTACTGTAAGAACCCCAAGGAAACCAGCAGTCAGAGGGCAAAGTGCTCTATTGATAAGGTACTACAAGGCTTTTTGGATGGGATGGGGCCTGATTTTTCAAGGCCTTGTATGTGAGGTGGATGATTTTAAGTTGGATTTGGGATTGAATGAGTGAAGCCAGCCTTTTTGATAAAGCACATAGTCGTGGCAGGATCAGGTGACTCTGAATGGTCCCTTAATTAAGCTGCAGTGGATGGAGGCTGCTGGGAGCTCCCCATGATGCACTGGGTGTTTCTTCCTCACTGACCGTGTGATTACACATCATGAATTATTACTAATCTCTCCTCTACAGTGTGGTTTTTGTCTAGTCTTTCTCCCGTCACCAGGTCGCAGAGGATGGTTGCCTTTCCATGAGTTTGCCTTTACTGGCAGTTTCTTCTTTTTAAAAGTGGGAAGGAAGATTTTTGCTCAAAGGGAGCTGTTTGATTCGGGATTTTCTCAGATTGTCTCAGTCTTTCCATCTTGGTCAGTCGCTGTGAAAATCATCAACTCTGCCACCGTCTCCACACCATACATCATAGCAGGTCTCACTGCTATCTTGTCAATCTTCCCTTTCCTTCTTGCTGCTTTCTTTTGTTACAAATTACCCCTGAAACTAATCTCCACCCACACCACCCTGTCTGCACTCTCCTCTTCAGCTCTCCTGTTCACTGCCCATTGCTTTGGATGGTTGAGCCCAAGTATTTCAGCTCATCTTCACTATCTCTACTCCATGTCTACTCACCTTCCCACCTCCTCTTTCTTGGCATGAGCTGCTGCCTACTGATCATTAGTCTGCTTCTTAATCTCGCATTTAAAAAAATCTGTCAATGTAACTTTTAACTGTGACCCTCTGCAGTCAACAATTGAGCAAACCACTGTACTGTCACTGTATCAGCACATGCAGTAGCTTTCAAACTGGTATTTTACTCTGCGAAAAATGAATTAATAATTGATCAAATGAATAAATGAAGTGTAATCTCTATCAACATTTGTTTTCATGTGTTATTCTGTCCTTCCCTTTTTCTTTGTCATTTTGTTGTGTTATTTTCTTCCTTTTCCTTGTTTGCTCCTGGTGTCTAATTTCATTCATGGAATTCTGTGTTCATATTTTTTGTATTAACAGGAGTAACTTAAACCATTCTAGTGGCTCTCTTTAGTTTGCTGTTTACCAGTCAGTGCTTTCTATTGCATCAGGAACATTACCTCAGAATCCAGACACTTTTCTTTCCAAGCTCCTTAGACTACGATGACCAGGATGACTGAGAACCTTCACAGACATATTGTCGTACATTTTGAGAGGAACGTTTCGGAAACATTCACTACGGAGTAGGGCTGGGCCATATCATACCGTTCACGGTAATACCGGTATAATGTTGGGCAACGATAAGAAAATGAGATATCGCGATAGAATATAGAATATAGAATAAAATAAATATAAATATAGAATAAAACGCGCAGGCGCAGTGCCTTTGTTTTCATACGCGCATGGCGGAAAAAGTATGGCGGCGACGGAGAATGAGAAGGGTGAAAGCGGATCGTTGAGTGAAACAGATGAACCAGAACTGGTTTGTAAAAATGCTGCAGCTTCACTGGTGTGGAACTGGTTTAGCTTTCGTCCGTCAGATACACAACAAAGCACTATTTCTGGTAGCGCATGCTAGCGGGCCGTCGTTATTACCGTGTTGTTTGGAAAATACGGCGCACTTAAAATCAATCCTTTGATTTTCCTGAAAGTCGACAGAGCCCCTTATAACCCCGTGTGCCTTATGTATGAACTCTGGTTGTGTTTACTGACCTCGAAACGATTTTATGTGCACGGCGCTCGAAAATCTGTCAAATGTTTCAGTGCGACTTTGCTAAGCTATGAAGCCGCAGCGTTTGATGGATTGTGGGAGCATTACGGCTATCGTAGGCGGAGCCTCGCGGAGTGATACGTACTGTGCTTCAGCATAATGTTACCGTGTTGTGTGTGTATAACTGTTTTTAAGTTTTGTGGATATTCTACGTGGTTATGCTGAGGATGTGTCGGCCAGTTTCCACTGGAAATGCCTTTTGGTTAAACTGTCAGCGAGGAATTTGCATTTGCACTGTTACATTTTTATATAACTTTAATGCACATAAAAAACAGCTGCTTGTTTCAGTGACAATACATTGATGGGGTTTTTTTTCACTAATAAAGCTGTGGAGTTGTAAAGTATTTTGTCTCCCATCAATTATATCGTCAGTTATATCGTTATAGCAAATTTTCAAATTTATTTTGTGATAAATATTTTTGGCCATATCTCCCTGCTCTACTACGGAGTCAGAACCTACACAACACAGAGAAGAACACACACCTGAGAGCAGTCAGGAAAAATGGGTGAAGAACTTTTCTCACTGAACCTGAAAAGAAAGTGTTAGCCAAAGGACTCAATTTTGCCATTTCTCCTCAACAGCTGTCCATAGTGGACCTCATCACAGCCACAGAAACAGCCATGCGGACTGATAAAATATCACAAACAGAAGCAGAGCAAATCAGGATGAAAGTTTCTGCCACCCTCTCCAGTCCCTCCGTCTAACCTCACAGTACAAGAAAAAGAAGGTCATCGCTTCCTGAGCAAAGACCACAACATCACCATATTACCAGCTGACAAAGGAAGGTACACCGTGGTTCTAAACACAACGGGTTACCACACAAAGATCACTACACTCCTCAGTGACAACAATACCTACGAAGCCTTAAAGCGAGACCCCACAAGCAGCTACAAAAAGAAAGTTATAGCTTGCCTTCAAGACTTTGAAAAGGACAAAACCATTGACCGCCCTACATATCATCACCTTTACCCAGGGGATGCCATACTCTGCATTTGTGGACTTCCTAAGATCCACAAGGAAGCTGTCCCACCCAGACCCATAGTCAGTAGCATAAACTCAGCCACTTACAACATTGCTAAACACCTTGCTACCATCCTGGCACCTCTTGTGGGGAACACCCTACACCACATCAAGAACTCCACCGACTTCACCGACAAGGTCCAGAAACTTACCCTGGATCCAGATGAAACCATGGTGTCCTTTGATGTAGTCTCTCTCTTCACTTGCATACCCACCACGGAGGCCGTGGAGACTGTCAGAAAACGACTACAAGAAGACAGCTCCTTGGAGGACAGGACCAACTTCACACCCGATCAGATCTGCACACTGTTAGACCTCTGCCTCACCACTACATATTTAAGTACAACGAAGGCTTCTACAGACAAAAACATGGCTGTGCCATGGGCTCCCCCGTGGCAGTCCCACAGAGCTTAAATGTGGGACTCTCCACCATTTGACCTTAGAACTGAAGAACTTTCTCGGATGAGAGGTGAAACGTCTTCAAGCAACTTAAAGAAGTTCAGATGCTTTTCTTTCCAAGCTCCTTAGACTACGATGACCTGGATGAGAACCTTCACAGACATTACCTCAGAATCACAACCAATTAAAATATTAATGAAAACATTAAATGAAATATCTATGTAATATTTTTAATTATTATTTTTTCTAAAAGTAGATCAAGCACAAAATTTCAATAATTATCCACCTGTGTTTGCAGGTGCCTAATGGTGCAGTAGACTATGTAAAAATCATTCAAGAAATTTTTACAGGAAAGTTTTTACAGGCAGCTACTATTTTATTTATTTTATTTTATTGCTGCCAAAATGGTTTCGGCATTTTCAGGGCGTATGGCTGATAAGTTGCTGGCCTATCTGAGCCTCTGATAGTGACTCCAACAATCACAGTCACAGTTCAAACCCTCAGTAGCGATTTTTCCCTGGCAGTTGGTAATCTCCTTTGACATTAAACAAAGTGTTTGTGAGATGTGGAAAAAGCAGCAGGAAGGTAACAAGTGAGATGCAGTGTGAATTTTTCACCCACTATTATGACATATAAAAATATGATAAAAAATATATATTAATATACTAAAATGCATAAAACCATTATTCTTTTTTTATTTTTGTGAAGTGTGCTCCTGTATTTCCAAATAAAAGGCTTTGCTTTAAAAACTGCTTATAAAAGTATAATATATTCAGATTAAACTGAAACACATCATTTGATTCTTCTTCAACAGTTTACAAAACTTCACCCTAATCCAAGAGTGATGTGAACAACAGTTCGATCCCTTTCCTTATTTGGGTTTTAGAGTCAGAGTCATAACAACGTTAGTCATACTTGTTGGCTTCTTTCTGAAAACACTTCCTTCAATCGACTTTAACCAAAAAAGGAAACAACTGCTCAATAAACAATTTATAAGTCAGAGATGCCAATACAAACGATTCTTTTCCTCTTTTAATCTCCAGTCGCTTCTAAAGCCTCCTCATGGGAGATGCTATATCTGTTTTCTGAGATATAACTTGACAGTGGCTAGGTGACACTGTTAATCGGTTAACTGGTTCATCCTTACAAGTTGTCGAGTTGTTAAAGTTTCTGTTGAATGTGTGCGTGTTTCAGTTACTATCGATAAACCAGTTCATCTTTTTATTTATAACATGGATGTATCTCCGATCACAGGGGACTAGTTTTACAGTAACATCTTCTTTAGAGGCTCTTGTCTCCGTTTTAGTCTTTTAGAAACTTTTGTTTGCTCTGTTATGTTTTAATATTTATGTTAATAGTAATTAAGGACAAAGCTTTTTAGTTTACACAATGGGGCTCTTGGGCTCTAAGTGCACAGAGAAATATTCCACTGCTTTGTGTTCAGATTACGTCAGTGAAGCTGCTGACTATAGCAAAGAAAACGTGATCGTTTATTAGACACAAAGTAACCTTTAGCCATCACTAGATTGTATCAGGCCCTCCTTTTGGGAATCTGTACACTATATTACTGTTACTGTCAGCTCCAGGAGTACGACGAGTAAGTAAGTAAGTAAAATTTATTTAAATAGCACATTTCACAGATAAAAATCACAAAGTGCTTCACAATAAGATCAGACATACAAGTCAAAATGAATTAAAAGCCCGTTTGTATAAAAATGTCTTCAGCTGCTTTTTAAAGGAGTCAGTGGAGTCTAGACAGCGTAAAGACAACGGCAGAGAGTCCCACAGCCTCGGTGCCTGAAAAGCCCGATCCCCACGTGTTTTAAACCCGGTACGTGGGACCACCAGTAGCCTCTGACTTGAAGACCTAAGTGCTCGGGATGAAGCATGAGGTTTCAACAGGTCAGAGATATACTGGGGAGCTTCACCGTGCAGAGCTCTAAAAGTTACAACGAAAATTTTAAAATGAACCCTAAAATTTACAGGCAACCAATGAAGAGAAGCCAAAACTGGAATAATGTGTGACCTCTTGTTTGTACCAGTTAAAAGTCTTGCCGCTGCATTCTGTACAGACTGAAGGCGATCCAGAGCTGATTTGTTGAGACACGTAAAAAGACCGTTACAATAATCCAAACGAGAAGAGATAAAAGCATGAGTAATCATCTCAAGTTCTGCCTCTGACACCAGTAGTCTGAGTTTAGAAATGTTTCTTAGATGATAAAAACTGTTCCGGACAAGTTGTTTAGAGTGTTTCTCAAGAGACATCGAACTGTCAAATATAACACCTAAGTTTCTGAGACTCGACTGAAATGAAGGGTCTAAAAAACTGATACTGCCTAATTTCTGAGAGCATGTGATCAGGTGCAATAATCAAAGTTTCTGGTTTATCTGCATTTAACTGAAGGAAATTGTCATTTAACCATTGTTTGATTTCTGACAGACAATTATTTAAACAAGACAATTTATACAACGAGGAGTACAAGACACTGATCCAAGATTTTCTTGAACGCTGTCAATCCAACTACTTGCATTTTAACACCAACAAAACCAGAGAGTTAGTGATGGTCTTCAGGGGCTGCACAGAGAAGAGGGACACTTTGAATCTGGACAGAATGGTGAGGAAGGCAGCCTCCTCTGTTTGCATAGCGCTGAAGAGCCTAACAGACCAGCGGGCAGTAAGCGGAGCAGCATCACTAACAGCCTGCAGTTGGTTTCCTGCTCCACGGACAGACCAAGGAGATCATTCCTCCCACAGGGCACGCGACTCGCTAACGCCAGTGGGTGGGTGTAGAGACTTTAACATTACTGTCAGCATTTCTCACTGTTCCACAGTCTAATGCACACTGTTCACCATGCACCTTTATCAAAAGGTTATCTATAGTGGACTTTTAAATTTGTAGCTTTATATTAAAATATAGAAACATTCTATTTATTGGTGTTTATTATTATATGTCTAT
The DNA here is from genome assembly GCF_057382185.1 of Mchenga conophoros. Classification (NCBI taxonomy): domain Eukaryota; kingdom Metazoa; phylum Chordata; class Actinopteri; order Cichliformes; family Cichlidae; genus Mchenga; species Mchenga conophoros. Next base: position 2,201,695 of record NC_140533.1, read on the forward strand.
AATATTTGTGGATATTGCTGGAATGTAGAATCTGTGTAGTGCTCTCAGTGTAAGGTTGGCTGTCACGAAGAACAAAAAGGGAAACAAAAATGGTGTTTTATCTCCCACTGTTCCCAACGCGGGTCATCTCATCGCTCATTTTTACTGTTTTCTCTTATTGTAGTCTTTAACTTACAATTTAAGCACCGTTAGGCAACTGTTGTTATGATTTTGTGCGACATAATTGAACCTCAGAATCATGGGATGACAGAGAGCAAAAAGGCATCCAAAGAAGAAATATCCTTCAAAGAGTCTGGAGAACTATTCCTGAAGACTACTCAGAGAAATTACTAGAAAGCTTCGCTAGAAGAGTTCAGACCATGATGAAGAATAAAGGCGATTATTTTTGTTTATACACTGTATTTCTATTTATTTTCCATATGCTTCTACTTTCCCTAGCAGAATAAGAAAAATCAGGAGTGGCTTGTGAATATTGCAAAATACTGTACGTGTCACGTCGGCAGTGGCAGACAAGTGGAGGTTGGAAGTAGGACCCAGGAAGCAACTTTTGATGCGAGTGAGCTTTATTTTAAGAGGTAGGAGAAAACAAACAGAAACAGCAAGGCGAGAATAAAACTAACAAAACAAACCTGAAGCCAAAACCAGAGACGCAGGGAGACACGGAGGGAAACCATAAGACAAAGGAGGGAGATCACACAGGCAAACCAGCAACTAACAGAGGCAAACACAAGGCTTAAATACACAGAGGGATAACGAGGGAATGAGACATAGAAGGAGGACACAGCTGGGAGTTATTGACAAGACGAGACAGGAAGCAAAACTCAATACATTTAGATAGGACACCGACTTTCAAAGTAAAACAGGAAACATAACTTGACTAGGAGGGAACAGCAACCATGGAACACAGAAACAGAAACCAAAACGAGAAAAGATAAACAAAGACAAAATCAAAGTTCAATAACGATACAACAACTCAAAACACCTGGTCACTGACCCAGGACAGTACGAGTTTCTGCAGGCATTCTGGAAAAATACAATATGTTGATTGGGTCAAAACAGCCCATCAACAGCTGACAGCACTTTCCCTCAGGATCAGCACTGCAGACTACACTCTGACTGTCAGTGGTGCAGGTCACTGACAGGGCCAGGCAGGTTTCTGCTGAGTAACTCAGCACCCACCCTCCTCCCAAAATATAGTAACTTTCGTCAGATTTTAAACTCTATTAACGATAAAAGACATTTTTTATTTGTGAGCATCTTCATCTGTTTTATTGCTCCACATACATTCATCATCAAAGTAACAGCATCATGGTCATACTGACACAAATGTGTGTGGAGTCAAACGTAGGGAATTCCAGGCATAAGCTCAGGTGACATACGTAGGATTCACGTCAAAGACAGTGAAAATGGTTAAAATATTAAAGTTATCCAATACATCTTCCATTTCCAGCACTTAGCCATAGCCATCTTTGTAAAAACGGCTTTTTTCTTTCCTCTAATAACTGACCAAACCTGTTTAGGAAGCATGTCATGGATAAGTGAAAAGAATAAAAAGAAAGCGTAAATATAATGTGTGCAGTGAGTGGGTACATGGCCTTCTTCATAAGTGTACATTCATTATTCACATATAAGGCAGACAGGAGAGCTGCAGGCTTTGGCAATGTGGAGGCTCTCTGCAGCAGAGACCAACAACAAGCAGCACAGCAGAGATCCTAATGATACCCCACCATTCACAAAGTGTTGCTAATAACATTCATCAGTGTACATGGCCACATAATGATCTGAAGGAAAACACCATATTAGGAATGAGAATTCCCCGGGATCACAGGGATATTTGTGGAAGGCTGTTCAGTTGTCCTGACTCCAGGAGGGCTTTAAGTCAGTTTAAGCCTGTGTATACCTCTGCACTAATATATTATCCTTAACCAAGAGCAAGGCAGTCAGTCCAGGTAACTTCCAGGTGATTATGACTCAATTTTTGGTTTTCCTTCTGGAAGATGGCAGAACAAACAAGTCTGTAATGCTTTGTAGTGTGTTTGCTTTCGAGCGCAGGCTTCTATTACACAGAGACTGCAGGCCCTGGGTATGATTCCCCACCACACCAGAAATCCTCCGGCTGAGGGATTTCTAAGAGCCACACCTCCTCTTCCTTCCCCTTCTCTCCCTGCTGTTCCTGGTGACCTTTTGCATCGGTTTCATCTTCCAGTGCACTTTGCAGGACTTTGTAATAGTGACAGTCTCGCCCATCATCTGAATTGTACGGAGGAGCCAGGATGTCCAGGAAGGCGGCGGGCCCATCGACTGCGTAGATCTGGTGAAGGTTATCCCGCACAGGAGTGAGGAGACATGGCCCGCTGTTCTCTGAGTACTCAACCACTGAGCGGAGCACGGCACGCCACACGGAGGTCATCTGCAGTGGGGGTACCGGGGGGTCAAATACGGGTGGGACTGTGGTTACAGCCAGGTTTTGCTCCAGCTTGTCAAAGCAGCGGACGTTCACCTTTCCATAGAGAACCTGGACCACAGGACAGGAAAAAGTTAGCAAGAATGGAAACTAGTTACTTGCTGACAAAGAGATATGCAAATAGCTTTAGCCAGAAGTTAAGAACATTCAGCTTCTGGATAGCCTTCCTAAAGCCCCGACCTTAACAATGTGGGGACTATACTTAAAAGCCAGGTCCATGCTGGGAATCCAACCAGTTTAAAATAACTATTCATGTAACTATTATAACTGTTTAGTCACATGTGTGAACAGAAGCTCATATTCTACAGGTGCGACAGCTAATTGTAATCAATTACATGTATTAGGTCATTTTTACATGTACTCAGTTATTTTGATTACTTTGGCTGGAATGGATCCGTGTCCAGCCGTGTTTTTGTCCTTACTGCTTCTATGGGTACAGGGTACAAGGTCAGTAGCAGCCAGGAGCTCCTGCGTGTGCACACCTCTATACATGCAGACAGTTTGGCAGTATATTAGTCTGGAGCATTCAGATGTGCATTAAATGGTAAATGGCCTGTATTTGTATAGCGCTTTTCTAGTCCCTAAGGACCCCAAAGCGCTTTACACATCCAGTCATCCACACATTCACACACTGGTGATGGCAGCTACATTGTAGCCACAGCCACCCTGGGGCGCACTGACAGAGGCGAGGCTGCCGAACACTGGCGCCACCGGGCCCTCTGACCACCACCAGTAGGCAACGGGGGAATTGTCTTGCCCAAGGACACAACGACCGAGACTGTCCGAGCCGGGGCTCGAACCGGCAACCTTCCGATTACAAGGCGAACTCCCAACTCTTGAGCCACGATCGCCCCGCATCGCGATCGCATTAATAACACAATCTTCCTGGGAGTGGATGTCTCACTAAACTTACTCCAAGATCAGACGATGCAATCCTCAGAGAAAGTGCAAAAATCCCAAGAGAAACATCTCGGCTTCTACAGGCCTGCGTTAATATGCTAAATGCTAGTTCATGACAGTACAATTAGAAATAGACTGAACAAGTATTGACTAATTCTAAGAGTTGCCAGGAGAAAGCCCCATCTCGCTATTATGAAAATGTCAGCACATCTGAACACACCACACGATGTCTGGAACAACATCCTTTGGACAGATAAGACCAAAATGGAGATGTTTAGCTATAAGATACACCACCACACTGGAGAAAACCAAAGACACCACATCAGCACCTCATACCAACTGTGGTGGAGGGGTGATCACTGGTGTGGCAGGCACAGGAGCTGAACAACTTGCAATTGGCTTTTTTGGTTTAAAAGCGTTTATAACAAACAAATTAGTGCACTCTGACACTTCTAGTAGAAGACAACCACAAACCCAAACTAAAAACAATCTTCATACTGAGTATTTAACAAGCAACAGCTACTTTTGGCTGCTCCCTTATTCACAAATATTTGATTTGGTAGATTTGTACAGCAGATGCTGATTTTTGTCTCCTACCAAATACCTCAAAATGTTAAAGTAATACATTATGATTTTTCTCCTTCCACACGATGTATGTCTGCATACAGTAGATACACAGTCTGTGTAAAATATCATTTATTACAGTGTCTGTATGACGCAATTTTGGTCAAGCTTTAGCTATCAGACAGATAGCTCTAGCTGTGCTTTGGTTGCACCGAGGTCCTCTGGCTGCAACATCAGATGTGTTGTGTTTTGTTTTCACTGAACGTAGCACTGTGCATTCTAGCAGACATCACTACTTTAACTAGTCTGTCCAAAGGACATTGTGGTTTATTCACACACGACTTATCTGTAGTGCCATGTTCTCCGGCAATCATACAAAAAAGCCATACTTTTCCCCAATTGTACTGACATGAACTGTATCATATAACTTATTAACTGAGGCCTGCACAATCTGAGATGGAGCTCTTGGGTTTTTCACACCTGAGCTTTGCATGGTCTGACTACGAGGTGAACTTGTGTGTTAGTGCACACCTGAACGCTCCAGACCAGCAGAAGAGCAAAACGTCTGCTTGTATATAGGTGATCACACTCACCAAATCTGAAGTCTGACCTGGAAGAGCTTTGGCTCCAGCACCAGATGTATTTCTGTCTGTCAGTAAAATACTTCCATTTCTATGTTCCTTGTTACAAATGCTGTGACCACAGCCACCAATTACATTTCTTTACAATAGGCCCACAACTGACTGTATCAGAAAGGCACCAAACGGTGTAACGCAGCATCCATGTTGGAAAAAGGACATAAATGACTCCACCCATCAAGTATTTAAAGGTGTGGGCTAACCGTAGTTATTTAGCCTGCTGACCCTACGTGAGTTCGAGTGGAAAGTTAAAGGTATGTTACGCACACGTCCAGCTAGTTAAGGCTTCAACTAGTTAGCTTAAATGGCGTTAGCTGAACACAGAGGTGTAAAAACCTTGAGCATCCCGTTCATCCCCGGGTGATCGTGAAGCGGTATGGACGCGCCGCTCCTCAGCAGGAACACACCCATACTGAACACCTCCGTCTCGCAAATGTGCATGTAGGTGACCGGGGGGCTCTGGAGCTCCGCTGCCCCGGAGCTCGAGTTGGTTTTCCGAGGAGCAATTTTCACGTCGGAAGCCCTGACGGCAGTTACTAAGGAGATTAGCCCATTAAGTTTGTCCTCAACGACTTTAACGTCGCCGTTGGCAGACGACTGCAAGCCTCTGAACGTCGTATAGGCTTGTTTCGCTATTTTCTGGATGAGAGGAGTTTTGTTGTCTCGCGGCATGCTGTCCCCAAAATTACAAAAGCAAAGAACTTCTCGGCGTCTCTCTGCCAGGATTTCCACCACCTTTGTTGAAGTGCCACATAAATCCTGCAGTGTGAGCAGATGTACTGTAGGCTCGACCAGTTCAAAAAGTGCGACTTTTATCAAACAAACAAACGCAATTCATAGTGAAAATGTCTGATTTGAAGCCCAGATCAGAGCCTCCCTCCACTCATTCTCCGCGTCCTCGCTCAAAGAGCCTGCGCATGAAGCAACACGCAGCGTGGGATGTGAAGTTTAACCTGAACACTTTATCGTGGTCTTCTTCGCGTTAACGCGAGCAATGAACCACTGCGCCATCGGATCCTGTTTAATACACACCTTTGTGCAACTGTGGAAGACTGGCGGGTGTACAAATGAGCCCGAAACAATAAAGAACAGCTCCGTCTGTCAGTGACACTACATTTCCCAGAGGTCCCGAGGACGCAGCCGAGTTTGTCGAGGGGAAGGCCAGACAGGCCACTGAACTCTCTGTGGCCCTCCCCCGCATCACATCCTCCGTCTCCGTTTCTTTCCTTCTGCTGAGGCTTTCTTTTCTCTTTAACTTTTCACGCCCATCCACGCCCACACACACCACGACCATAAGGATTTTACACAACAGATGTGTGAAGCTTTGCCATTTTTTGACATAAAGCACTAACAGTGAAATGCACCTGTAGACGCTTCAAGCAGATAGGATGAGGGTTTCTGCATTTCTGACCCAATGTTTTGAGCTGTTTGTGAGTGTGTGTGATTCATTATTATATCCTCTGTTTGTTGTCTGTTTATATTTTGGATCTTCTTATTGGTTTTATGATATTCAGTTTTGGTCCTCTTTGTCGTCCCCCTCTGTCTCCAATGTCAAGTCCCCTTCGAGTTCATGGTCTGTCTCCAGGGTCCTAATCCTGCCATTCACAGTCCTAATGACAGAGGCCTCAGTTCCTCATGTGGTCCCTTGGGAAAGTTAATTGGCCACCCCTGCTTCAGAGTGACAGGTCATTGCACGTCAGTACAAAGAGAACTATGAATGAATGGTTTGATCAGGATAAAAATCATGCAACTCATATCTTCAGTTCTTACAGAGGGACAGTGCTCTGCACCACCAATCAAAACACCAAGTGAGAGAATATTTTGAAAGAATGCTGTTTATTGTTAAAATATTCCAGGATCCATGTGGCGAGGTGATGCTCCACACTTGTGTAATACAGCCTGCCATTTAGGGTTGTGAGCACAACTCCATGCAAAGTAGCTAAACATTTTTTCTACTTATTTATTTATTTTGTTTTAGTTTTTTGTTTGGTTTTTTATGGGGGGAGGGGGGTGTCATATTCAGTGTAAATGTACTTATTATATTTTGCACACTAAGCACACTAGTCAAGACAGGGTAATGTGTGTAAAATAGGCTGGATAAAGTCAATGTAACTTTGAATGGTATATGATATTTTATATAAAAGGGCAGAAAAGAAAGGCATAAACTGAAAGCGACACACACACACACACACACAGCCTAAGAGTTGACCATTTTGTTGTTGTGGTTTTTCTCTCTAGTATCAAAGGATTACTACAGCCAAGGAAATAATAAATGCATAAATTGGATCTTTTGCTGGTAATACAGACAGCTAGTGGTAACTACTAAATCACAGATGCTTTGTGTGTACGATGTGACCCACATGAAGGCCTTAACCAGTCAAGTCAGTTTCCTTACCCACGGCACCATTCCAGTACTGTTACTTGCTGCTAGCTCACAACAACCTGTTTCTCAAGCTTTTCTTGGAGACGTTTTATCTTTTCTTCATGTTTTTTATATTGTCTGCTTTCATCATCACCTTTCCTTTTGTGCCACTCTGTATCAGCTAGTTTGTTAGCTAAAGTGTGCAGTGGAATCTGTCAAACTGAAATCTGCACCAAACATAGAAGCTTGGATAAGGCAAGGCAAGTTTATTTGTATAGCACAATTCAACAACAAGGTGATTCAAAGTGCTTTACAGAGACATTAGAAACAAGAACAAATAAAAAGCATGATTTAAAATTGAATAAAACAAGCAAATAAACTAACTAGTTAACAAACAAACAAACAACAGTATATAAAATGGTAAAAATGGTAAATGGCCTGTATTTATATAGCGCTTTACTAGTCCCTAAGGACCCCAAAGCGCTTTACATATCCAGTCATCCACCCATCCACACACACATTCACACACTGGTGATGGCAAGCTACATTGTAAAATCAAAACAGATAAAATCAGAACAGTAGATAAAATCAGTAGTTAAATGTAAGTTTTGAAATTTAAGCTTAAAGTGTGGATTTGGTGCTTTATTCAAATGCAGCTGAGAACAGGTGAGTCTTCAATCTGGATTTAAATAAACTGAGTGTTTCAGCTGATCTGAGGCTTTCTGGGAGTTTGTTCCAGATATAAGGAGCATAAAAGCTGAATGCAGCTTCTCCGTGTCTGGTTCTGACTCTGGGAACTGATAAAAGACCGGATCCAGATGACCTGAGGGATCTGGATGGTTCATACTGGGTCAGGAGGTCATTGATGTATTTTGGTCCTAAACCATTCAGAGCTTTATAGACCAGCATCAGAACTTTAAAGTCTATCCTCTGATGGACACATAAAGACGTTTCAAATTCACTTCATAGTATTTAGCAGTAAAGGTACATCCAAGACATGTAGGCTGTTAGGTTTGGTAATCTCAGTCTCTTCCCACATAGCAATATTGGTATGGCCCGGATCTGGCCCACACAATGTGCTTACACATGGCCCACACACCGCAAAGAATGACTGCCTTTTGGTGGCCCAGATCTGGCCCACACATGGGCCAGCACAAGGCCAGTTGCAGACACACTGCTGGCCCAGAACAGTTTCAGCTCTGGCCCCAGATGTCAGCCTAATGTGTACCTTAATCAAGCCATGTAATAACAACATGTGACTAAACTCTGTTCAGACAGTGAATGGACTGATTCTTATATAGCGCTTTTCTACTCTCCCAGATTACTCAAAGTGCTCTATACAACATACCACATTCACCCAATCACACACTTTCTGCTAACTACATTCATATACATTCACTCTCGACATGCAGACTGGAGGAGCCAGGGATCAAACCACTAACCTTCCGATCAGTCGGTGACCTGCTCTACCTGCTGAGCTACAGCCATCCACTGGCAACGTTGAGTAAACCCTCACTAGGTTTTGGATAAAGTGTACACTCACAAACCTGTCAAACCTGCATTTGAAACGTTGGCTACCATAGCAGTATAGTACTGCAGTATAGTATAGAGATTGGTGCAGTATTTCCAGTAATGTGGACGCTGTATAGGACTGTTGAGAGAGGGAGCTAAATCACAAGGCTGCTGATGTAGTGTTATCTACACTGCTACCCTCGCCAAGCTGTGAGTAGGGATCAGAAAATGGGCTTCCTTTAAAGAGTGTCTGGGTTTACCCTTTGGGATAAGGTGAGGAGCTCAGAGCAGATCTGCTGCTGCTCTGCTTCAGAACGAGCCAGCAGAGCTGGGATTCTTCCAGAAAGGAATTCAGGGCATCTCTTCTTGGATGGATGAATATTTGCTACTACAGGAATATCAAAATGTTATAAAACCTCTAACGTTACAGGAGATGATACACTAATTAGCAACTTCGTGTCTGACTTGGAATCACAATAGAAAGATTAATGCAATAGCACAGGTTCAAATGAACTAGTATTTTTCTTTAATCCTTTGACAAACTTATTATTGATACTTTTAAGAAATGAACAAATATTGCAGCTAGTACTCATTTTACCGTCCAGAATATAAGTTGCATAAAACAATATTGAGTTATGTGTTCACCGAGGACAAAGCAGCAAAGACCCGTGTTTGTTTGAGATCTTATTTGCATTTGGTGCTGGTACGCACACATAAAGCCAACATTATTCCCTGGCTGTTTAAAATGTGCATGACTGACATTGCAGAGAAGTCAAGTAAGCTTCATCATGCCGTTGCCAGAGTCGCAGCCAAGGACCTGAATGAAGCAAGTGATTCTCTCGCTATCTGCTTTTTGCATCGCAAAAAATGCATGTTTGAGGATGCATATATAATGTTTATATGTGGACGCTGACATATGTAAGGGTGAAAATCAACAGTATGCTAAATACACTGAATAAGGTTTTGAAAACACAGCGCACACACACACACACACACACACATTCCTCTGTCCTCTGGAATCAGCATATTGGGACAATGAGACAATGACAACAGCTGCTTATGGATCACTTAGTGGCCTTTGTATTCAGTCAATACACAGCCTGTTCTCTGTCATCAGAGTTGTCATTATTTTGCGATGTGTTCCACTGTGAAGCATATGAGGAGTCTTTCATTTGTTGGCCCCTGTGGCCTCAGTGAATCAGGCCATCATTGAGAAAGAAGTGAACTCTGTTGTTCATAATAAAATGCTAACAACTTGGGCCAAACATGAAAATTCATTAGCTTGCTGGAAAAAATGTCTGCATATCTTACAGAAAAAGACAATGCAATGCTAATGTTTGTTCTTTCCAGCAAAAAGACGTCTCTTTAGACCAAGCTTTTCTGGGGATTTTGTTCATCCGTCAGCGAACTGTGAGAGGCAAGAGATGAACATGTTTATATATACCAAACGATGCACAATTGTATTATTCGGGCTTTTGAATTTGGGTTTTATTTGGGCTCCAATCTTTTCACCTTAAGCCTAAAGGTGTTCCCTCATACTCTTTGGAGAGCAGCAAAATACACACTGTCAGTTATAGACATGATATAGAGTGGTTATTGTTTTTACCCCTTTAAAAAATCTGCAGCTAATACTCACAATGTCAAACTGAAAGCAGAAATTACAAATACAATTACACCAATCAGTCAATAAAATGCTTCCAACCTGTTCATTTCTTTGGGTAAAAGTAGATGCATGCGCCATGAGCAAACAAATGAAAACAAGCAAATCAAACATTTTTGGTTTTATAAAGCGGTTAACAATTTCTGCTGACGTGTTGGTAAGAAGTTTGAAAAGGTCCTGTTAGAAATAAATACTCAACCTAAACATTCGCTGTGATTGCATATTGACCGTATGGTGAAACACAAGCTTAAAAATGGACTCGGATACAACTGTAAATTGGTTCATTGACCGAAATCCCAAGTGTTTAAAGACTGGGGAAGGAAATTCAACAGGATTTCTCTCAGGAAATCAGAAAAAGGGCTCTAACAGTGCAATACAGGGTAATACTTACCACTACTATACTTTACTGGTCCTGTGCTAACTATAAGCAGGGCTGAGACGGTATGCAGGATATTCCACCGTGTGGTGCACTCCAAGAAAATCATACAGTCTTGACTCGCTGGATTTAGGGCCACTTAGTTGAAAGAGTCTGTGCAAATGATCCTTTGATTAAACATTTCTATCCATAGGACAAGAGGACAAGAGGGCTCATTGAACCATCTAATGAGGATCAAATGATGGAAATCATGGCTGTGGCCTTTAAAGTCACCACATCTCAACACCTGTGGGAGATTTTAGGCCAGTGTGTTAGATAGTGCTCTAAGCATCATCATCAAAACAGCAAATGATGGAATATTCTTTGTTTATGTTTGTGTTTCATCGCTCCAGAGACCTGGAGAAGCCGTGGATAGTGGAGGACGAGCTATGGGTGCACGAGTGGCTCAGAACCTTTCGCTTGCTTTGTTACCTGTGTGCATTTATGTCACTACGTTTGAAAATTTAAAAAAGAATTGTTAGAATGGTTGTTGTTGTATTTTTAACATGACAGGTTTGATAATCTCTTCACATCCAGATAAACTGGTTCAGTCAAACTGTTTCACAGCAGCAGGTTAATAAAGGTTTGTACTGTCTCATCTATCAACCTCTTTCTTTATGTCTCTGATTCTTCGGCTGTAGACCTCGACCACACAGCTGAGATGTGCCTTTCCATGAATAATGACATGAAAAGGTACTCGCTGAGAGAGACATACACAAAACACACAAGCAGGTTAAATGCTTCTGTATCTGCTGTAAATTATTTAGTAATTATTAGTTCAACATTAGGTAGAGGGCAGAGGGGAGTCAGTCACATGGCAGGAGCTCATAGTGTGGGCTGCCCACACTAAGCAGAGCCTAGCAGGACTGAAGCTGTCAGGGTTCCTGGGTCGGTGACCCAGTGTTTTCAGTTTTGTTCATGTTCAGTTTATTTTGCCACTTCCATGTGTTCACTTCCTGCTTTTCCTGTGTCAGCTCGTCTTGTGTCATTAGCCAGATTATGTTCAGCTGTGTACTCACCGGTCTCTCATTATCATCCTCATCAGTTTGTGTATTTAAGCCCTCTCTTTCTACTCATTCACTGTCGTGTCATTGATGTTGATGTCACGTTGTCCTTCCCGTGTGTTCCCTCAGTTCAGTCAGCCGTTCAGTTGTCTAGCCAGTCAGTGTCCGTTCACCCTCTGCTCACCCACTCCCAATAATAAACCTTCACCTACCTGCCAGTCCTGCGTTTGGGTTCCTTCTTCCTCGCTTCCACACAACGCCTGACAGAAGCATACTGACTAACATTTTACCAATACCTGGATCAACCCTTGTAATCCACACATGCACAGAAATCAAACCACAGATGTCCATAAATTCAGTTGCGCAAGAATGAGAAATGACACAGGGACATTAAACACACGGACATTTATTACTTTATACAAATGTTGGTGATGACAGTTCATGGCAGCATCTGTATGGAGAAACCAGTCCCATCATTGCTCATGACTTTGACCCACTCACCACACAAACAGTCTCTAAATCCCGAATGCTCCGTGGATCCTTCCCACAGATTCGGCTCAGGTGATTGGCTGGGCCGTTCCAGCAGCTTTACTTGATTTCTCTGAAACCAACAGTTTCCATTGGCTGTGTTTGAGATCATGGTCTTGCTGAAACATCCATCCTTGTTTCATCTTCATCATCCTGGTAGATGGCAGCAGATTTTAATCAACAATGTCTCCATTCATCCTTCCTGGAGTTATATTTAATGTCTCAGTGCTGTACGCTGAATAAACAGCCCCCCACCAGGATGCTCCCACCTCCAGACTTCAGTGTTATGTTGTGTTGGTAAGGCCTTTTGACATCTAAACATAATGTGTTCAGTTTTGATCTCATCTGACCAAACTACATTCTCCCAGTATTACACAGACTTGTTTTAATGTTGCTCAGCAAACTTTGGTGCCCTGGAGTCTTGCATGGTGAGTGTGCGCACAGGTCATGGTGGCTGAGTGCATTACTTATTGTTTCCTTTGAATCTGTTGTACCTGCTGATTCCAGGTTTTCCTGTAGCTCTCCATGAGTGGTCCTCGGCTCTTGGACAACTCTTCTGACAGTTCTTCTCACTCCTTATCTGAAATCTTGTGGGGAGCTGTGGCTGGTTTAAGGTGAAATGATGTTCTTTCCAATTCTGGGTAATAGCACCAAGAGCGCTCACTGGAACCGTCAGAAATTCTTCTGTAACCAATGTCATCAGTATGTTCTGGAGCAATACGGCTGTGAAAGTCTTGCAAGAGCTCATTGGCTTTACCCATCATGAGATATTTTGTGTGTTCCATCACTTTGGAGTGAACCAGCTGATATTAATTAGCATTAAGTGGCAGGATTGGTAGGGTGGTCAGGAGCACTGTTAGAAACATATTTACTTAAAAATTGGTGATGGATTTGATACTTATTTAACCTGCTGTACTTGTATTTCATGTGGTATAATTAAATAATTACAGATCAGTGAATAACGATGCATATTTAAATGCAACAATGGAGTGTAAGTTACCATATATGTATATTATAATCAAAACATATGTATTATAAGTTATATAGGTGTAGGAATTAACAAGCATTTGCCTCCTCCTACTCTACATAGGATATATTCATGTGAATGTGATCGTTTTCTTTGATTTTATGTTCATTTGCAATTTCATGCTCAACATTTTTTTACTTATATGTCAAAATAAAGATTTGATTGAGAATCATTTTATTCAGGTTTTCCTCAGGTTTGAATGAGTTCCCTCTCTCACGCTGAGATTTCTGACAATAAAACAGGTTCTAAGAGTTCATCCTGTCCTGTATAGTGTTTCCTTATTATAAATAACGTGCCGGGAAACATAGCTGTGCTGGCTCACAGTGGATAAGAGAGTCAGTGATACAGTGGTACTTCACTTATTTCAGCTTTCACATTGAAATGAGGATCCAGTTGTTTTTGGAGCACTGGATTACTCTTCATTTGATGTTAACTTCTTCTCTGACTTGTGTAATAATTTTGAATACTTTTTGGTTTTTGTCTCTTCTGAGGGGAAAACTGAAGGTCAAGCTATAATCTACTGCATCTCTATCAGTCAGCATTCAGAACCACCAATAAAGTGTAAAACAATGGGGTGGAACCAGCCCATTTATCACTGCCATTGCTGCTTTGATAGAAACTATTACCTTTGTGTATACTCGAGTGGCTTCCTCTGTAATGTGTGGTATTTGTATGTGATGGTGTGTATTCCTCAAAAAACAGTACACCTTCCTGCTTTATGTCATTATTTCCTTACTGCTTGCATGGGGATTAAGAGGGTAAGTAGCAGACAGGTGCTGCTAATGAAATGCACTAAATTAAATGATCATTTGCGAGGATAACCACCTTTATAAAATTTGGTTTTAGTGGGGCTTTCAGCAGTTTGTTGGCCTGGAGCGTTAAGGTGTGCATAAACACAGTGTCACAACTTTCCTAGCTAATTTACTCCAAGATCAGACAGCGAAATGCTGAGAAAAGTGCACAAAACCCAAGAACAACATCTCGGATCTCAGTTAATGTATTAGAGGTGACCATTTCTTCTTATCTTGAAGCCACAGGACCTGAGTCAGTGAGTCAACCATCACCTGAAGTCAACGAGTCAAATATGAGGTCATCTGTCCAACAGCTAAATCCAAAATTGTGTCAAGACAATAATTCCACAACATAACAGCTGAAAAAGAAAAGACCCAGTCCAGACTTCAGCCAGATTAAAATGTTGTGGAAGGCCCTTACGAGAGATGTGTATAAATGTTGCATGAAATCTTCAACAAACTGAAGCAATACTATAAAGAAGAGTGGGCCAAAATTTCTTAATTAATAAAGTCATACAGAAAACAGTTATGCAAAGTTATTGCTGTTAAAGGTTGTTCTACTGAAGGCACACCATCGTTTTTCACAGGTCTGCATAGAGTCCTGTGAAAACTCTGTTTTTCATATGACTGTACAGAGAAGACAGGTGAGGACTGAACACAGCAGGAAACAGCAAGGGAGGAACAGACAGTCACAGAGGAAGGAAATGGCAGGACGGATAGAAGGAAACTAACCTACAAGGTAAAACAGGAAGTAACCAAAGACAGATAATACAAGACATGAAAGGTAATGCTTGTTTTGTGCTCGAGCAGGGGGAGACACCTGTCTCCAGATAGTGTCAAAGGCAGTGTACAAAGGATGTAGTACAAGCAGTTTTTGGGCCACTCTTGCTTGCGATGCTGTTGGAACGTGCGAGTCGTGCATTCCACCGTCATGACCATTCCACTGGTCATCCACATCCAGTAACTTAGGACTGCATGGGAGCATGTTTGCGATGGGGGAAAACAACTCTCTGCTCATTGTCCGAATGGAAACCTGTATGCAAAGTGACACATTTGCAGGTCCATAAATTACGTTTGACTATAAACAGAGAAGCCAGGGACCAGGATGCACAGGATATACATGGTTAACCTATCTGTAACCATTACACATAAACTCGCGTGGAGGTGAAGCTGATTTTCTCCTTTACAGAGAGGAAAGGCTGCTCCTGAACTCTGAGTGTCCCATCAGGACGTACAATCTCATTTGGAAACTAGGATAATTTGTGATTTGTAATTAAGCTGTGTCAAGATTAAAGTCAGTTTTCTATAGAACGGAAAGCTCTGTTTTTACCCGTGGTAACTTCCCCTGAACACACAACTTGGTTGTGAAATCACCAAATGAGTTATTTCTGGCAGGGCTAATTTCTTGTCTTCATTCCGACGGTACTGAATTGTATTTACTGTTATATTTATATGTTCTTTATAGATTTTAATCACCTTTTTAAATCCTTGCCTGACTAAATCCCTGATTGATCATTTTTGTGGAAAACTCACAAAATGCCTCTTTTTACATGAGGGCACACCAAGCCTAGAAGAAAAAATTCCAGTTAAATTGAGAAGTTGATAACCATCATCATCATATCTGTTATCTGGCTTTGTCGAGCCAGCTAAGACAACAAAAGCCTGGCTGTGTTCAACTTCATTTGTAGTATATCCCTGTGGCCCTTAAACAAATTAGAGCGCAATGTTTATTCAAATAGAGTCTAAGTTGGTCTGATCATGACTTGTCACTACTTCTGACTGTGTGGGGGATGGCTCACTGCAGATAATGTAGTGACAGCAGGGCTGCCTTTTGCTATGCTAACGTTGTGTTTGTCAGATGCCAGAGGCTTCACTCTCGCAGACACACCCTCTACCTCCGTCTTTTCCTGTTTAAATACAGACAAAACTGCAAATACTGCCCAAACCTCTGAATTGCTGCAGAAAATGGAAACTGGTTGGATAATAATGAGGAAAAAATCAGAGAAATCAGAGAAAACACTGATTTGAATTCATGGCGCCAAATCAGAGCAACCATCAACTCGAAACATTGATTTGTGGAGATTAGTGCTATGTAAATATAACTGGATTGAATTAAACTTTACAGTGCATTTTGTACAGCCTTTCATTAATTCTGCATATGACAGCTCGTGAAGATTTACCTGATGCTAAGTACATCAAACTGCTGCCACACACATCCAAACCCTGATTGAAATACTTCATTATTGTCATTATTATCAATGTTTGAACCAACCACGCTGAAACACAATGTGAAGCTTTATTTTCAGAAAATGCAGGTTTAGTCTGGATTGAGCTCAATGTGAAACTTCCCCCAGATGTTTGTGGAGCTCTAAAAGGAGAGAGTAAGAGTGTCTGAGGAACAGGAAGGCCCCACCTCCTCCACCCCCACCCCCAGCCAGGCCCTTTGTTCCCTGATGATGTATGAGACAGCATCTCCCTTGGAGTACCACAGCAATATGACAGCAGAGCACTAACTCTGTCTCATAATGGAGACTGATGGGATGGCTCCAGTGCTCTTCACTTTGTCTACTACTAAGATTGAGCTGGTGCTGCACTCCAGGGCACAATGGGGCCCTTGGACACTTTGACAGGGACTGTCGTAAGAAAAGAGTCAACCTGACAGCAGCTCGCGTATGTTGGTGATGCTGGGTCTGCCACAGCCTGACAAGTGGATGGATGGATGGCATATCAGGGGATGAAGACCTGCACAGGTCTTTGTGGGCTGGATACCAGTAGAGGAGAGGTGAGGGGATCCCTGGTCCTCTAGTTCCTGTTGAACATTCCTGAGATGACTGAGTTTGCAAAAATCTCCTTGGCACATTCACAATTTCTGCAAGCCAGGGTTATTTGATTTCTGGTATCAAACTACAGCAAAGCAGGATTGCAGTGGATAGTAATAGCAAAAAACGAGTAACAAATATATGTCAGCTGATTGTTGTTTGGATAAAATGTCACTACAAATATTGGATGGAATGCCAGGAATTTTAGTCCAGCCATTGGTGACTCATCCAGATGGAACTGTAATAGCGCTTCGTAACTTTTCAATTAATACCATCTACGGCCAAATATCTTCAAGAAACAAAATATGACATGCTCTTCAAATCATCTCGTAGTCAGCAAGTGTTAACTATCTAACTTTAAACTAGTAAATCTTTTTTTTATTCTTTTGCCTGTTCCATTTGGATCTTTAGCCATCAGATTTGTTGTCTGAAGGCCAAGAAAGATGCCAAGTGGAGTTACTTTACCAAGTGGATCATCATGGCCTTGCCATATTGGTCCATTTGATTGACCTTTATTATAATTATGTATTTATTTTATTTTCGTTTTTTAAAGATGGGACAGACATGACTGGGGGAAAGGACAGGGAGAAAGAATGAAAGAAAGAAAAATAGAGGAGAGAAGAGACGGTGAGAAAGGGGGAAGAAAGAAATAAAAACAAACAAAACACCTGGATCACCTGTATGGAGATAAAAAACCAGAAGAGAAAACAAACAACAAAGAGCAACATAATAAAAACAACACCATCACAATAAACTAGCTAACAATAGATAACAGTAGATACTTTTTTAATTTCACCTGTTGAGAATGAATGAGAAAACAAGCAGAAGTAACGAGAGCAACATAATAAACAACATCACGATGATCTATGGGAATATAACAGTAAATACTAAATATTAAACATTATTGTGCAGCACGTAAGATCAACAGAACACAGTGTGCTTTGAGGTAGGAGCCAAAAAGGGTGTAGTTTGTGTGTGTGATCACCCGTGTGTACACCTGTGAGCATGGACGCGCTTTTTAAAAGGTTCCTTCATGTAATGATCTGCTAGAGGGTGTGGGGGGGCCACTGCCCCGTCCTCCAGGGCATGACGCAGGTATGGTGGCCGAAGTGGCCCGAGCGAGCCCCAGGCTCCAGGCCCCGATAAGCAGCCACCAAGGAGTGAGCCGGTGTGTACCTGGACACCCATCCCCGGACACAAAGAACCACCAACGCACCGATGTCTGAGGGCGTCTGCCACTGGCAGGGGAAGTGGTGGTAGGGGGAGATAGGCCTCCAAACCTTGGAGGGCCTGAGATGTCCCCAGAGAGGTGGCGTCTGATACCCAACCTGACATATAGGCACAGACATACAGGCACACACAGATACAAACATCCATTCCCACCCTCATGCTCTCATATGCACTCACTCCACACTCAACCAACGTGGAGACAGACATAAAGAGACGTTGTACACACGATCACACTCCCCAAGCATACTCTACAAACCGGGTCTAGGTACCCTTGCCCCTGGAGGGGGGAACTGCACCCAGACCCAGGTGGTGTTACCCTTTTCCCTGCGGTGGGGAGAAGCAGACCGCCTCGACTCCGCAGCAGCAGGGAGGCCCCACACTCCAGACCCCAGTCGGACGGCCAAAACTAGTAAATCTTAACAAATTCAAGCACAACCCTTCCCCTCACATTTTTCATCAGTGTAATCAACTTCTACAGAAACTACTAATGCGCAGGAATCAGACAGGCAGCATTAAAACAGCTCCTGGCTGTAGCTCAGGAGGTAGAGCAAGTCACCTACTGATCGAAAGGTTGGAGGTTCGATCCCAGGCTCCTCCAGTCTGCATGCCAAGTATCCTTAGGCAAGATACTAACCCCAAGTTGCTATCCGATGCATCCATCCGATGCATGAATGTGTGTGAGTGTAGTTAGAAAGCACTCAGTATAGAAGTAGTGCTTGGCTGGGTGAATGTGGCGAGTTGTATAGAGTGCTTTGAGTACTCCGGGAGAGTAAAAAAGCGCTATATAAGAATCAGTCCATTTACATTAGCATGTCCTAAAATATGTGAGGATTTGTTAAGGTGTTGTGATTCGACAGAACTGCATTTTGGTTTTTTTTGTTTGAGTTTCTTGTTCTTGACTCAGGTCTTCACCTGAAGGCAAGTATAACAAAGACACATGGTGCCAGACTGTTTCCATTGATGTGGTGATTCTTCAGCTCCTTCAGTTTGTAATCCTTTCAAAGTTTCATTTGATCCGTCCCTTTTCCCACATGCTCTTCATAGCTGCTCATCTGAGAGGCCCGTTTGGAATTGCTGGCTCACAAATCAACTTACCTGCACTCTGGTAAGAACTCAAGCTGTTTTCTTTCTTCTTCTCACTACCACATGGATCTCTGCAGCCTACACTTAGCCTTCCTGCCCCCTCTTTCCCCAGGAAACCCACCTCGCTGAAGCAAGGTCAGAATCTTCCACATTGTTCAATAGGGCCCTAAAACTTTTTGGAGAATTTCAAATGTTATTATCTGACAATGTGGACAATCCAGGAAATTAGTTCTTCTGCTTTTTAAAAAAAATAAAGTTCTAGTATTTTAGTAGCCCAGCACTAAGTGCTAAGTGCAGTTTCCAAGTGCAGCTTGCTAATCAAATTTGCAATCCTCAGCTAATATTTTAGCACTTCAATCTCTCTTTCAAATATGTCTCAAAAAATCCAACATGGTAGCAGCCAAACTGCAGTCAGCAACAAATGAGTAACTACATCTGCCTTTCAGTTCAGATATCAAAGTCAAAGTCACTCAAATATAATATAAAAACATCACACCACCTTTGTTCCTAGTCACCCAACATCGTTTAGCTTAATGGTGCCAAAATCATCAGAATGTTGGTTGTTACACTGTAAAATTGTCATTTTTGAGTGTGTATTACATCCCCTTGCTTCCTCCTATTGTTCTGTGCGTGCATTTCAAGTCTGATCAATTGAACTGGATAAAAATAAAGCAGTAACATGTAGTTTGTAGGAAAAACTGCAAGTTTGATGTGATGGTGAAAACTTCTATGTTGAACAAGACCAAAAAGAAACCCCTGGCTAAATTATAATAATGATCAAGTTTTAGAGGGATGACGAAGTAGAAGAAAATAGAGTGATGCATGGATGATGAAAAGACCAAAGAATATGAGAAGAAAAACATGGAACAGGACTGATACAGGTGGAGTGGCAGGGAGAGAAAGCACAGTATGTTTGTTCAAGAGGTTGTTTGGATGCTCTTCTTTGCCAGGCTCTCGTGCTCTGTGTGCGTATCTTTGTGTAGTGGTGTAGTGGGGACATTGTTCACATATTATATTGTATTATCCATTCAATAATTGAGCCTCCATCTCTAAAAGATCATAAAAATAATTTCCTGCCTGAGTCATGATCTGTACGCATCTAGTATAAACACACACACACACACACACACACACACACACACACACACACACACACACACACACACACACACGTTTGTGATGAATCATTTCCTCTGACCACGATAATAGTGTCATTAAAGCATGAATCTATACATAGAGGGCCAGCTACAATGGCAGACAGGATTTAGAGGCTATGTCAATGGTAGTTTAATCTTTAATTTAATTAAGAACAGAAAAGAAAAGGTTACAACTGGAAGACATTTGAGAAATGATGTATTTTGTTCTGTTTTTAAAAGTCAGGCCAAGACAGCTCCGCTTCCTACTAACAGAGACGGTGATCTCATCACTAATAATGAAAGTAAGCATCCTTTTTCTTTCACTTGTCCAATTGAAGGTTGTGGGGTGGAAGGGGTGGGGCCTATCCCAGCTGCCATCAGGTGAGAGACCTATCTACGTCTGTCTAGGTCTAAAACCCAAGACAGGCTGACCGTTTATTACAGGGCCAACACAGATACAACCATCCATGATCACACCTACCATCAATTTAAAGTCAGAAGTTAACCTAAAATTACTAACTGCATGTTTTTGGACTGTTTCTTTGAACACTGGGAGGAAGCTGGAGTACCCGGAGATAACCCATGCAGATATGGGGAGAACATTCAAACTCTATACAGAAAAGCAGTGGATTCAGGACCTTCTTGCTATATATGCAAGATCACTAACCACTGGCTGTGCTGCTCCTGAAATATAACCAGTATCTATAAAATAAAAGTCTAGACATTGTTAGCATAGCTTAGCATAAATAATCGGTAAAGTCAGAAATGAATAGCCTAATCCAGAAGTAGGCAACTCCAGGCCTCGAGGGCCGGTGTCCTGCAGGTTTTAGATCTCACCCTGTGTCAACACACCCAAATCAAATGATTCGTTTATTTCCAGGCCTCTGGAGAG
The DNA here is from genome assembly GCF_057382185.1 of Mchenga conophoros. Lineage (NCBI taxonomy): Eukaryota > Metazoa > Chordata > Actinopteri > Cichliformes > Cichlidae > Mchenga > Mchenga conophoros. Next base: position 2,222,720 of record NC_140533.1, read on the forward strand.
CTTCAAGACATGTTGGGGAGGTAATTTAGCCATTTAAATAAGCTGTGTTAAATTAAAGACACATCTAAAACATGCAGGACACGGGCACTTGAGGCCTCGAGTTGCCTCACCCTGGCCTAATCGCACCATAAACAATCTTGGGTTGATTTGTACATGCCAGCTTGATTGGAGTCAACCAGTGGTAAACTCTGTTCATTCGCAGTGATTTGGAAAGGCACATACACAGGCTCCATAGAAGACATGTCACATCACAAACAAAGCCATGAAGTTTAAGAAATTGTCTGAACACCTCTGAGACATCATCGTAGCATGGCACAGACCGGGGGAAGGGAACAGAAACTGTACTGGCCTCGTAGAACCACTTTCTACTATCCAGGAGTTAAACACCTCCACACAAAAGTCGCTGACGCCAGAGTGGGTTTAGACTTTGCTTTATATGGCAGGTGTGAAACTGTAACAACAAAATACAGTGTATATGAGTGAAAAACTAAAATAATTACTTGAGGAGCTGCGTGACCAAGTGCTAATGCTAACACCAAACAACTGTCTACAAACCATGAATTAGCATGCGTAATACAGCATCTAAGTAACTGCTATTAATCAACATAAAGTGCAGAATAATAATGCATACTCACAGGGAATGCCTTTTTATCAGCCTCTCACAGAATAGATCACATTAATCAGTCGATTGTCTGAGTCTTTCTGACACTTCTGTCCGCACACAGCCATGCCTTTCTCTTAAAGGGCCAGTGGACTACCCAAACAAAACAAACGTACAAACTTGACAATAGTCAGAACAGAAACATTTGTGCAGCACTGAATGTCCCAATAAGCACAGTGGCCTCCATCATCTGCAAATGGGAAAAGTTTGGAATGACTAGGGCTGCCTGTAGGCGGTCTCTCCAGTCTGAGTGATCGGGGTAGTCAAGAAGATGACCGAGAACATGATGGTCTGACAAAGCTACAGCATTGCTCTGTGGAGAGAGGAGAACCTTCCTGAAGGAAAACTGTTTCTGCAGCACTCCATCAGTCAGGCCTATATGGTACATTGGCCAGATGAAGGCCACTCCTCAGTAAAAGGCACATGACAGCCTGCCTGGAGTTTGCCAAAAGACATCTAAAGGATTCTCAGACGCCTTAGAGAAACAAATTCTCTGGTCTGATGAATTCTTTGGTCTGAATGCCAAGCATCATATCTGGAGGAGACCAGGTGCTGCTTATCACCTGGCCAATAACATCTCTACAGTGAAGCATAATGGTGCCAGCATCACACTGAGGGTATTTCTTTTGGCAGCTCGGAGACTCAGTTTGGAACTCGGAGACTAGTTAGGGTCACAGAGATGAATGCAGCAAGATACAGAAATATCCTCCCTGCTCCAGAGGACTTTGGACCTCAGACTGGGGTGAAGGCTCATCTTCCAGCAGAACAATGACCCTAAGCACACAGCCAAGATAACAAAGGAGTGGTTTCTGGACCATTCTGTGATTCTTCCTGAGTGGCCCAGCCAGAGCCCAGACTTGAACCCAACTAAGCATCTCTGGACAGATCTGAAAAGGCCTGCGCTCTCTTATCCTCATTCAACCTGATGGAGACGGCAAAGAGGAATGGGAGAAACTGTCCCAAAATAACAGTTGAGTACAATGCTTGTGGCATTATACTAAAAAATACTTGCTTTTGTTGAATACTTATCTATATGTCATATGATTCTTTTTTTTTTTTCATTTTTAACAAAATTTGGAAGTCTTTCAAACAAACTTTTTTCACTTTGTCATTATGAGGTATTGTGTGCAGAATTTTAAGGTGGGACACAATTTTAGTCCCTTTTGGAATAAGGCTATAACATGATGAGATACACTGTGGTATGCTTTCTGTGATTAGACATCTTCACAGTGAAGTGCTGTCCAGTGATTTCTGAATAATTTGGCTAAATCTGAGTAGACTATACTACTGAATACACCTCAGAATTCATCCTGCAACATGGTCTCTGCAGAGGACCACACACACACACACACACACACACACACACACACACACACACACACACACACACACACACACACACATCCCATACACAGTTGTAACTCTCACCCTGTCTCCTTGATGTGCAATTTTCCCTATGTAACAAAGTATTTTATTCTATTTGTATAGTACTTATTCTATTGCATATAGTATTGTTTCTATTTTGTATCTAAGTTTGTTATTCTGTTGATCTTATTCTATTCTGTTGTTTTTCTCTTTGTTCTCTGAATTTTTTACTGCTCTTGTACTTTCTGCCATGACCAAAAAATTCCCCACGTGTGGGACACATACATGTTTCTCTTGCATCGTGCATCCTGCTGCTTCCATCAGTATTACACTTGGGACTGGGTTCCACAGGCAACATGCCCATTACATACACATTGCCTCCAACATGTGATTTCCTTCTCCACTTCATTGTAAATCCTCTGTATTTACATACATGGAGGCATTGCTTGATTGTAGACTAGGACAATGATATGGCTACCTATCTGAGAGTGCGCTTTGTTCTCGATTTATATGAAAGGGTCATTCTTAACCAAAGAAAGATTTGTCAAGGCTAAAGGACGGGTGGACTCGAGCGCAGACTCGGAAGATCAGTTCAGTACGTTTATTTACAGTCATTAAATAATTTACAACAACCACAAATGTGACAGCGGCAATGGTGGTCCAAACATGAACTCAGGGTTGGGCTCACCACTTTCTAGGAACCTGTGCACATGGAAGGCAGAAGGTCAGAATCCACAACAGCAGAGGCAGCGCAAAAGCACACAGAGTAGCTGGAGTGAGGGTTTCAACTAAGCGTTTCAGTTTAACAGCCCAGCGAAGATTGATCCTGATGGTGGCTTCACGCAGAGCAGGTGTGCTCAGTCAAGGGCAGGGACCAGCGATGAGTTCCACCCATGAACACAGAAGCACACAAACAAACACAGAGAGATGAGACAGACAGAAACAAACAAACCCAGGGCAGAAGTCTAGGAGGACGGATAGACCCTGGCACCATTTTGGTTGTCCCCTGCGTTCTTCCAGGCCTGAATGTACAAGATAGTTTATTTAGACTCCTAAAGTTTCTGATATTTCTCTCATAGGTTTATTTAGTTTTTTAGCCTTTCACTGACATCTTTTTGGATCTCATGCTGAGAGATCCAAATAAAGGATATCTAATTTCGTTATTATCTAAATACTCTGTACTCAGCGGTGTTAACCGTGATGAAAACCACAGGTCAAAATGTGTCATTTAAGCAATAAAACTGATCTTGTCAGCCTTCAGCTTTAAAACAGAACTTAAGGTCGAACAGAGCAAGTGTTTGCTGTCTGCTCTGCTCCAGGGCCCGTCGGTCTGCCTGCAGTGAGCTCTGTATATGTGCTATAACCGGTCTATGGGCCACTGTTGCTCATGTTGTTGTTGGCCCGTGAGCCAGCTGGGGAGGAGAGCAAAGTTATAGCATACAGAGAGCTGAAGTACAGCCGTGTTAAAAACAACGAAGAGTCCACTGCAGCCACTGTCTGTGGTTTCATTTTTTATTTTTTGAAATTTTTTCGCAGTTCTCCCGTTTCCTGTGAACTCCCCAGTGACTCCCTGCTCCCTTCCAGCCCACTTGTCAACCAATCAACATTTATCAGTTGCATCTGCTTTTAATATGTACAATCAGTCACTATTGCACATTGTTGAACTGGGCAAAGAGCAAATTCCTGCACCACATTTGTGATGATTACAAAGGACAAATCTTAGCTTAATGTCACAGGGGCTGCTGAACATTAAGTATTTTGGCCATAAATGGAGTGATTGATATCTCATGATTTGTTATTGCCATAAGCAGAAGCAGTGGTGTGTCATGAGGGGAATCCACACATCCAAAACAAGGAAGTGAGACCGACTGATCAAAGCCAAATCATAGGTCAAAGATGATTGCAAGTTCTTACTCTCCGTTTGTGTGTATGTGGATCTATGTGTGCAAGTCAAGTATTTACAAGTCATGCTGCTAAAAATAGTCTGGTATTGTAAGATCCACGACATGTGTGAATTTGTCAAATATGTGGTCGAGCACAGAAAAAGGTGATGTTGCAAACAATGACTGGTGTGTCATAATTGCCCCTCAATAAAAGCGAGGTTGAGACAATTAGCAGCGGTCCCAAAGGTGACACTACAGAAAGGCTGAGTGGTTCATAAAAAGTCTTATTCTAGTTATGCTTTGGTTCAGCTAAATGGACTGGTTCTTATATAGCTCTTTTCTACACCTAAAGCACTTTACACAACTTGTGCACAAGCACGTTTTCTTAGTGCTTTCTAACTAACATTCACACACACATTCATACTTCGATGGATGCATTGGAGAGCAATCTGGGGTTAGTCTCTTGCCCGAGGATATTTGGCATGCAGTCTGGGGGAAGCCAGGAATCGAACCACCAACCTTCCGATCACCTTGTGCTCTACCGCCTGAGCTACAGCCACCCCATCGTTCAGCTGTGTTTATGCCTGAAGAGGACCCACACAGGCACAGGAGGAACATGCAAACTCCACTCAAGAAGAATCAGCCAATCAAAAACTTCTTGCTCAGGCAGCACCGCTGCACCAGTGTCCCACCAACAGCCTCGTGGGTGTGCCTGCCTCCTAACCCATATTGTGTTAGTCCTTTCAAACAATGTGCATTTACACAAAGGCACAACTGACCTTGAATTCCCTGGATCCTAATGTTATTCTTATCTAAATGTTGACATTTAATCAAAATTTCGTAAAGTATTGATGTGACGAAGTATGGCTTAGTTGCCTTTGAGAAAGGGAACGTCTCTGACCAGTTGGTGCAACAGCTTGTTTTGTAACGTGGCTCACCCACGCAGACTGTTGCATGTGTGTGTGTTTATTGTTCAAAACAGCAACAGCCAGTGATGTGGAAATATTGGCTATGGATCTGTTATGGTCTCATTCACCTCGTCATCCGTCTCTTCTCTGTTTTCTCTCAGTCTCTTATAACATCAGGCCATCTCTACTAAATGACGGATCATTCCACTACAAACGCCACCTTACTGAAAGTAGACCCATTCATCAGTTCACTTTATTAGTGTGTGTGTGTGTGTGTGTGTTTGTGTGTGTGCATTGCTCATGTCCTAACGCTCTGAAGACAAAACTGTTTGTTTGGAGTCACTTTGTGGGAACCGCTCTGACTTATGGGGAAAGATGTAAGAAGTGATGTCAGTCATCAAATAGTCATGTTCAGGTTTCTTTTAAGTTGAAGATATATACAGATAGATGCTTAGAAGTCGTGTCGGTCACTGAAGTTCATTGGAATAAGCATTATTCAGTGTTATACAGGAGGAGCTGGCCTTATTCTCAGCACTGTAACCAGGCTGACAAAGATCCAGAGCTCTGTCGAGCCGGACATTCTTTTAACCTTTAACTATTATTCATTTAATGAATTTCATCAGAAATAAAATGTTAACCATTAGTGAAAAACTTATTCATAACCATCCCATAGACATACCATTATATACAGCTACCTTTAATACAACTAATCTATTTAGACTTCCTGTCTCTGATTGATCTTTCAGTTTTAACTTCTGGCTAACAGGTCCCACTCTGACAACACTGCTCAAAGTTGAGTCTTTGAGCAGACTAATTAACGCTTCAGTCTTTAATATGATTAGTTTAGCTCCTTAAAAGAGTAGCTGTAAAACAGCTGATGGATCATAGGCAGAGGAACGGTTTATATGAAGAGTTTCAGAGCCCATCTGTTCATCACTTCATTTGGACTGCATCTTCTAATACATCGCAGACAACAAAGTTCATCTGAAATTCTCATCCATTTAAAAGTCTTTGTCTTCTTCTGGGAAAGTGTCATGTGACAAATCAGGGAAAAGCACCTAGTGCATGTTAAATCATAGCTCACCTAAAATATCAGTTTCAGGAAGTCTAGACTAAAGCAAAGTCTCTGAAACAGAGTTTTGTTTGTTTGTTCTTAGTCATTTCCTCTTCTCTGTTTGAATTTTGTTTAAAATTGTTGAAAATTCTAAAGACCATGGGGAAGAGTACACTGCAGGCATAAATACAAAGAAAAATATTCTGTGGATAATAATTTTCTGTATTATTAACAATACATTTTTAAAAAGAAATGCAGTAATTTAGTCAGTAATGCTGTCATTACAAAGTCTGATCTGATTACAAGTTTTATATGGGAACATTATATCTCAAATATGAAATAGAATAGAATAGAATAGAATATCCCTCACTGGGAAATCATGTGTTCCAGCAGCAAAGTGACAGGTATTTTAATATAAAATAAAAAACAGGATATAAGAGACTGTACAGGGCAATAAAAAAAATGATCAAAGACAGACAAAAAGATGCAGTGTGGAATCCGGTTGTTCAGTCTGACGTCACTAGCCGTGTCTGGGCCTAAACTCTGCTGCAGGTCCATATATCAAACATCACTGTGGCATTACTGAGAGTTGAAAAACTGTCTAAAGTCTTTCATCTTTAATAAAATGATCAGCGTTCTGCTCTACCAGGTGTAACAATTGAGTTTAACATCCAGGCATCCATGAAAACGGAATTTATGACATTTAACGGAGTTAGAAGTTAGCAGGGAGTTAGCTCACTAGCTTCTATCTAAATACAATATAGCATGTCCTGACTGCGGGGTTTTGGAAACAAATTAAAACGTACAGCTCTGTTATCACTTCCTGTTAGGTGGGCTGGATTACACAGATGGATTACGTGGCAGAAACACACACGGACGCAGAATAGTTAGTGATGCAAGTTTTTATATACACGAGTAAGGGGGAATATTTACAAGGGAAGGGGCTATATACAGTGATAAATAAAAATGTGCCAGGAGGTAAACACCGAGGCGATGAGACGGAGCCGAAGCATGCAGGTAGGCAGCAGACGCACCGGAGCTACCTGACAACAGGGAACAAAACAGGGCTTATGACATACCGTTGATAGCCGAACGTTAAACACAAGTGGACGGAGAGAGTTGGAGAGCTTACTTGACCACCCAAACCACAGCCGCTGCGGTGAACGCCGCCTGATGGTACGTAGCACTCCGTCGCGGATCCACAATAGTCAACACAAAATCCTAGGTAGGCGGGCAGGCGATGGAACAGGCTAAGACAAAGAAAAGTAGGCGAAACGTGGATCCTTTAAAACATACAGCTCCACAGCGTAAAATCAACAGATGCAGCCTGTGCTGACTAGTTACCACTTGTGACAGCGACAATACTCCGACACCAGACGTCCGTGACTCAGCTCCCTAAAAGCGCTCACTGATGACGTCCGATGCGTCGCAGGTGTGTTGGAATGCCATCAAGCCCAGCCTCGCCTACCTATAACCAAAAAGGAAAACAAAACCCAAACAACAACAATACACCTACCCACCACCTCCTAACAGTATCCCCCCCTCAAGGAACGCCACCCGGCGGTCCTCCAGGCTTGTCAGGATGCCTTCTGTAAAAATCCACAATAAGCGCCGGGTCCACAATGAAGGCCCTAGAGACCCAGGAGCGCTCCTCCGGGCCATACCCCTCCCAGTCCACCAGAAACTGGAAACCTCGGCCACGACGGCGCACATCCAGCAGCCGCCGGACCGAATAGACAGGACCCCCGTCCACCACCCGGGCGGGCGGAGGAGGTTCCACGGGTGGGCACAGCGGGCTGCGAGAGACTGGCTGCAGTTGAGAAACATGGAACGTAGGATGAATCCTCATGGAAGCCGGTAGTTGCAGCCTCACAGAAACAGGATTGATGATGCGTTGGATGGTGAAAGGACCCAGGAAGCGAGGGGCAAGCTTCTTGGCCACGCACTTCAAAGGAACATTCGCAGAGGACAGCCAAACCTGTTGGCCCACGGTGTATTGAGGCGCAGGCGTTCTCCTCCGATCAGCAGCCCGGCGAGTCTGAGACACGGTCCGGAGCAGCGCTGCCTTGGTCCGGCGCCAAATCCTCCGACTGCGACGTAGATGATCCCGCACGGCCGGAACCGCAATCTCCGCCTCCTGAGAAGGAAACAACGGCGGCTGATATCCCAGACAGACCTCAAACGGAGAAAACCCCGTAGCTGCCGAGGTGAGAGAGTTATAAGCATACTCAATCCAAGCAAGATGACCACTCCAGGAAGCGGGGTCAGAGGAGGCCACACAGCGCAAGGCGGACTCCAGCTGCTGATTGGCCCTTTCAGTCTGTCCATTAGACTGTGGGTGATAGCCGGAGGAAAGGCTCACCCCCACTCCCAACGCAGTACAAAAAGCCTTCCACACCCGAGAAACAAACTGAGGCCCCCTGTCCGACACAATGTCCAAAGGAATCCCATGCAACCGAAAAATGTGATCCACGAGCACGCGAGCAGTTTCCAGGGCAGAAGGAAGTTTAGACAAAGGGACAAAATGCGCCGCCTTGGAGAACCGGTCCACAATGGTGAGGATCACCGAGTGACCAGCGGAACGCGGCAACCCGGTAACAAAGTCAACTGCAATATGCGACCAAGGTCGACCAGGGACAGGCAGGGGATGCAGCAACCTGGGAGGGGCCAGGTGATGGCTCTTATTGCGCGCACAAGTGTCACAGGCCAGCACATACTCGCGGGCATCCCTCGCCAAAGCGGGCCACCAAAAGGAGCGGCGTAGCAGGGAAACCGTACGACGCACGCCCGGATGACAAGCAAAACGAGACGCGTGCACCCAGTGCAAGACACGCGCGTGCACGGCCACCGGAACAAACAGTTTACCCAGCGGGCCCGAACCCGGGTCCGGATCCTGCCGCTGCGCCTGGCGCACCAAGCTCTCGATCTCCCATGTCACGGCCCCCACCACGCAAGACGAGGGGATGATCGGAACCACCCCCGTGGACTCAGACGCGGGGGAAAACTGACGGGACAGAGCGTCCGGCTTAACATTGCGAGAACCCGGGCGAAACGAGATCGTAAAATGGAACCGGCTAAAAAACAGCTGCCACCTGGCCTGCCGGGAGTTAAGCCGCTTCGCACTCCGAATATAAGAGAGATTCTTATGGTCCGTCCAAACCACAAACGGCTGTTCCGCCCCCTCCAACCAGTGACGCCACTCCTCCAAAGCCAGCTTAACCGCCAGCAGCTCACGATTACCCACGTCATAGTTCCGCTCAGCCGGAGAAAACCGCCGCGAAAAAAATGCGCACGGATGGAGACGGCCATCATCGGGCGAGCGCTGCGACAACACCGCCCCCGCACCCACATCAGAAGCATCCACCTCCACCACAAACTGTCTGGCACCATCCGGGTGGGCGAGAACGGGCGCGGAACAAAACAACTCCTTCAACCGAGCAAACGCCTGCTCGGCCTCAGGAGACCAACTGAAAACACGAGCCGAGGACGTAAGCCGGGTGAGCGGAAGGGTGATCTGACTGAAGTTCTTAATAAATCGGCGATAAAAATTAGCAAACCCCAAAAACCTCTGCAGGTGTTTGCGCGAGGAAGGAGTCGGCCAATCAGCAATCGCCCTGATTTTGCCAGGATCCGGCCCCACCCGTCCCCTAGCAAGGACATAGCCCAGGAACGACACAGAATGAGCATGAAACTCACACTTCTCCGCTTTCACAAAAAGTTTGTTTTCCAGGAGGCGCTGCAAAACGCTGCGCACCTGCTGAACATGGTCCTCAAACGACCGCGAAAAAATAAGGATGTCATCCAAATAAACGAACACACACCGATTCAAAAAGTCCCGAAGCACATCATTAATCAATGCCTGAAACACTGCCGGCGCATTCGTCAGGCCAAAAGGCATTACCAAGTATTCGTAATGTCCACGGTGAGTGTTAAAGGCCGTTTTCCACTCATCTCCCTGGCGCATGCGCACCAGATGGTACGCATTGCGAAGGTCCAGCTTCGTAAAAATGACCGCGTCCTGTAAAGGTTCAAAAGCAGAAGAGATCAGTGGTAGAGGATATTTGTTCTTCACAGTAATGTCATTAAGACCCCGAAAATCAATACAGGGTCGGAGAGATCCATCCTTCTTATCCACAAAGAAAAAACCCGCCGCCAACGGCGAAGACGACGGACGAATCAGGCCCGCCTCCAGCGACTCCGTAATATACCTCTCCATGGCTGCCTTCTCTGGACCAGAAAGGTTATACAGCCGGCTGGTGGGCAAAGGAGCTCCAGGTAACAGTTCAATGCCACAATCATAAGGACGATGGGGGGGAAGCGAGAGCGCACAGCGTTTACTGAAAACCGCCCCCAGATCATGATATTGTTCAGGTACAGACGACAGATCCACCTCCTCGGGCGCCAGCTTAGACGAGCAGACAGGCAAAGGCGGAAGAGCAGACTGTAAACAGTGAGACAAGCAGTGGCTACTCCAACTCTCAATGCGACAGGAGGACCAATTGACATGAGGATTATGACGCTCGAACCACGGATAACCTAAAACGATGGGAGACTCCGGGGAGGAAAAATCAAAAAAACGAAGAACCTCACGATGATTACCAGAAAGAATCAACGAAACCGGTTCAGTCTCATGAGTGACGGAGGGCAGTAACTGACCGGTGAGAGCCACAACAGAGACGGGAACCTGCAAGGGTTTAGTCACAATCCCGAGGCGCCTCGTGAGACCGCCGTCAATAAAATTCTGCTCAGCGCCAGAATCCAAAAGTGCGTTAGTAGAGAAAGCGCCAGACGCGGCGTTCACGATAGCAGGAAGCTGCATGCGGGGAATTTGGGAAAGAGAGGAAGTACCACCCACCAGCACCCCCACAGTTACTGGTGGGCACCGCCTTTTGACCGCAACGGGCAGGTGGACACAAAATGGCCCGACTGGCCACAATACAAACACAACCGTCCCTCAAACCGCCTCCGACGCTCCTCCAGCGTCAGCCGTGTACGACCCAACTACATAGGCTCCTCAGCGGCGGATGCCGGAGGAGACCGTGCGCGGGCCGGAACGGGAGGAGAAGGACGGAATATTGTGCGCACCGCAGTGCGCTCAGCACTCCCAGCACAGACCCGGCCACCCCTCTCCCTCTCATGCTCGCGAAGGCGATTATCGATACGAATAGCCAGATTAACTAGAGCCTCGAAACTCTCCGGTTCGTCACGAGTGGCGAGCTCATCCTTCATGCGATCGTCCAATCCAATGACGAAAGCCCCGCGCAACGCGTCCTCACCCCACCCCGTCTCCGCGGCTTTAACCCGGAAATCAATAGAAAACTCCGCCACCGACCGGCCCCCTTGGCGGAGCCCGTGCAATTGCCGCGCGGCCTCATCCGAGCGCAGGGGGTGGTGAAATACCGCCTTAAAATCCCGAACAAACTGCTCATACGTGACAGTCTCCACGGGATGCAGAGCGAGATAAGACTCTGCCCAGTCCAAAGCACGATCACGAAGGGCACCGATAACATGAGAAATCTTAACAGCATCATTGGAAAACGCTTGGGGATATCGCTGAAAAAGCAGAGAAACCTGAATCAAAAAACCCCCGCAACGGCCCAACTCTCCCGTAAAAGGCACCAGAGCCGGGGGAGCGGGGTCACGAACAGAGCCCACACTCAGTGAGGCAGACGGAACGGGCGGGGGAGCAGGAACAGCGGGAGCAGTAGGAGGAACTAACCGAGCCAAAGTCTCTTGAATGGCCGACAGGGTCTCATTGACCCGGCCTGCCCATTGCTCGGACGCCGCCAACTGCCGAGACAAACTAGACAGAGACTCCTCGTGTTTCTGGAGTAAATCGCCGGACGCGGGACCTGTGTGTTCTGCCGAATCCATCAAAAATGGTCGGAGTATTCTGTTAGGTGGGCTGGATTACACAGATGGATTACGTGGCAGAAACACACACGGACGCAGAATAGTTAGTGATGCAAGTTTTTATATACACGAGTAAGGGGGAATATTTACAAGGGAAGGGGCTATATACAGTGATAAATAAAAATGTGCCAGGAGGTAAACACCGAGGCGATGAGACGGAGCCGAAGCATGCAGGTAGGCAGCAGACGCACCGGAGCTACCTGACAACAGGGAACAAAACAGGGCTTATGACATACCGTTGATAGCCGAACGTTAAACACAAGTGGACGGAGAGAGTTGGAGAGCTTACTTGACCACCCAAACCACAGCCGCTGCGGTGATCGCCGCCTGATGGTACGTAGCACTCCGTCGCGGATCCACAATAGTCAACACAAAATCCTAGGTAGGCGGGCAGGCGATGGAACAGGCTAAGACAAAGAAAAGTAGGCGAAACGTGGATCCTTTAAAACATACAGCTCCACAGCGTAAAATCAACAGATGCAGCCTGTGCTGACTAGTTACCACTTGTGACAGCGACAATACTCCGACACCAGACGTCCGTGACTCAGCTCCCTAAGAGCGCTCACTGATGACATCCGATGCGTCGCAGGTGTGTTGGAATGCCATCAAGCCCAGCCTCGCCTACCTATAACCAAAAAGGAAAACAAAACCCAAACAACAACAATACACCTACCCACCACCTCCTAACACTTCCAACATAAATGAAGACAGAAAACTAAACAGCAGTGACGTTTGTAGGTAGAGCTGGGCGATATGAGATTTTTTCATATCACGATATGTTTTTTTCATTTCAGGCGATAACGATATCTATCACGATATAAGCCAAATAACTATATTTGTAAGATTTAAATGTGCCGTTGCTCACAAGTAAAATGTGAAATAATCAGCAGCTTGTTTTTAAATATTTATTTCCCATAATAAGTTCAACAGGGTAGATGTACTTAAGGAACATGAGACTTTTTCAGATAAATAAAGGCAAATATTGCAAACTACACAAAAGGCAGCCGCTAAAGCGTTTAAGTTTCAAAATAGAACAAATGAAACAGACTAAATTGTCAATTCCACTTAGAAACAAAATATTAATTCTAAAAATAAATCTTAGTTTGTTTTACAGAAGAACAGACAAAACTGACTAACTTTTGTCAATATCAAATAAACTGAGAACTAAAAGGAAATTCTCAATCTCTCCTTGTTGTATAGCTGAGCTTTTCAAACAGTTTTAACAGTTACTTTAGTCTGACAAAAGCCGAATGATGAATTAGCGCTTCCAGTCAGAGACTGAGGCTACGTCCACACGTACACGGGTATTTTTGAAAACGGAGATTTTCCGTTTTCGTTTTGAAAAATAATCCCGTTCACACGTAAAGGCAGAAATGAAGGAAAACGCTGCTATGAACATGCCAAAGCAGCAGGTGGCGCTAGATTCCTAACCGTGCAGAAATGTTGGCCAATCAGAAGTCTAGAAGCCTCGGTGGGAAAAAGTAAACAAAGCTGGGGCATAGAAGCAGAACCGAGTCGTATGTGTGGAGGGACAGTAACTGTGTGTATATGTAAGCATTTAAACACTGCAGAGAGTAGAATTAACAGTAACAGTAACAGTCTTGTAGAAATTCATTTCACCGAAACAATAACGTGGCGCACAGTGTGCATGCACCAGTTTATTGTATTTCCAGACTTGCTTTCGGCACAATTTACAGTGCACGCTACTCTGTTTTTTGTCAGACTTGAAATAGCCGAAATACCTTCACACTACAGAACTTCTATGGCTCTTCCGTTCGACAATCTCTCCGGCGTTGGAACCATCATCTGTTTTCTCTTCGGTCACGCTCGGTTGATTTTTCTAGTCGGCACACTCATTTCCTCCATTACCCGCTGGCTGCTTCCCAAACAAACACACGTGCGGCTTGGCACTTGTGCTGTACGTAACAAGCCACGCAACGTGACGCTGCGGCTGAGATTGGTTCGGCTCTGCGCTACTGAATTTGGATCGGCTGACCTTTTTTTTTTTTTTTTTTTTTTAAGAGGACAAGAGTGGCGAGGTCTATCGCGATAGCTTAATTTCTCTATCGAGTAAAAGTTATATCGCGATACATATCGTTATCGTTCTATCGCCCAGCTCTATTTGTAGGGTTACTGAAGTTGGGCTAGCTGGTATATAATGATGTGCTACGTGATCGCTAGCGACACAGCTATGTTAGCATAATATAAACAAGCTAACTTTTTTTCCACTGGATAAAAGTTAACGTGAGTGTTCTCGTTGGTCAGGAACAAATGTAATCGCATGGCAGGATGCTGTAAATGGACCAAACTTCAGCCAGGAGAACAACTGAGATAATCCATCCACAATACGAGGTTAGTCATTCATATACTGCTGCATGGGCTGGGCTGTAGTTACATCCTAAGGTTTTAAAAACTGAGCTTAAATAAATGATTAGCGGTAATAAAAGCCGAGGGAGGTCAACAGTGATCACTGACTGTTTTAGGAGCTTTTTGAGATCAAATAGAAGAAAATACAAAACATTAAACATGTTAACAACACAAAAGCCATATTAAACGCAGACTACTTTAGGCCCGGAAGTAGGATTCGTCACGTCATCACTTAACAACCGGATTGTAAGGTAGACCCTACAATAATACATACAGAGAAAACCCCAACAGTCATATGACCCCCTATGAGCAAGCACTTTGGCGACAGTGGGAAGGAAAAACTCCCTTTTAACAGGAAGAAACCTCCAGCAGAACCAGGCTCAGGGAGGGGCGGGGCCATCTGCTGCTGGGGAGAGAGAAGGAAGACAGGATAAAGACATGCTGTGGAAGAGAGACAGAGATTAATAGCAGGTATAATAATTTAAAAACTGTATTTTATGGGTTTATGTTTGTCAAATATTACACTCTGTGTCCATGTATGCTCAATGTATGTATTATTTGCATCATGAGTGGATCTTATTCTAAGATGCTACGACTACTACTAAAAATCATTATAATCATAATATGCAATGCCATAGTTGTCATGTATTGATATGGCTATGTCTTAAGGTGATGACCTTTGAACCGGATGTTGTTGTCCGAGGGAAGCCCCGTTAAGTGGCTAGTTGTAAGATGGACAGTGTTCAATAAAGCAACATAAAGACCGTGCTTTATGTCCTGATTCAATTCAGAGTGCTCTGCCTAATTTAGTAATAAGGTGAGCATACAACAATGGCGACGAGGACGACACGGACCTGGATTTGTTTTTGTGAGAAGTAGACCCAGCAGCGGCACGGTGTTAGCGAAAAAAAAACTTGTGGGCTAACATGGAAAGGTCGGGTATTCAACCGTTCGCCTGCTACACGGATCCAGCTACGCTCGGACCGAGATGGACGCGCTGGTTAACATCCTTCGAGTTGTTTGCTGATGGGAAAGGTCTTATTTTGACGGATGATGCTACAGACGCGATCAGACAGCGGAGACGCGCTCTTCTACTGCACATGGCCGGACAGGACGTGCAGGACGTCTTCTCCACTCTACCACAGACGGGAGAGGCAAAGGATTACAGCGCTGCGGTGACTGCGCTCAACACTTACTTTGTTCCTCAAGTGAATGCAGCATACGCACGCCAAACTTTCCACAAATTGTCCCAAACACCAGGTGAGACTGTGCAACAATTTTGTACACGTTTGAGGCGAGCTGCAAAAGACTGTGACTTTCAAGCTGACAATGATAACCAGATACGGGACGCTATCCTGAGTAAATGCACTTCTGAATATGTACGGAGAAAGCTGCTTGAGGAGGGTCCAGGCTTAACTCTAAATCGCACGTTAGAGGTGGCTTCACACTGTGAACGTGTGGAGGAGCAGATGGCGGCGATGAGCGTCACCGGGGAAAAGAAAGGAGAGGACACGGTCAGCCGGATTTTTACAGCAAAGAAAGAGAAGAACAACAGACCAAAAGGAAAAATGAAAGATGATAATAAAACAGAAAGACAGTGTTACAGGTGTGGTTATACTGACCACATGGGCAAAGATCCCAAATGCCCAGCACGAGGACAAACATGTCACAAGTGTAATGGTAAGGACCACTTTTCAAAAATGTGTCGTACAACAAGACAAAAGAAACAAAATGTGAATGCTGTTGAACAAGATGATTATGCATTTACTGTAAATGATGATAATATACCTGAGAAACTTACCTTTTCTGTTGGGGGAATAGAGTTGAAAATGTTAGTTGACTCTGGAGCTACAAGTAATGTGATGGGAGAAAACATATGGGAAAAGCTAAAAGCTGAAAAGATAAAATGTCACTCATATGTACCCAAAGAGCAGAGGAATTTATATGCATATTCCTCAGCACAGGCACTCACGGTTAAAGGCGCATTCAGATGTGAAATCAAGATTGGTGACAGGACTGAAGAGGCTGAATTTATTGTGATTAGAGGTAATGGTGAACCACTCCTGGGGAAAAAGACTGCCATAAAGTTAGGAGTGTTGAAAATAGGTGAAAATGTGGCGGCTGTCACAGATTTAAAGCACACTCTTAAAGAAAAGTATCCAAAAGTGTTCAAAGGAGTAGGAAAGCTAAACACCAAACAGATCAGCCTGTACATTGATCCAAATGTGAAACCAGTAGCACAGCCACTGAGGCGCATACCTTATCATTTGAGGGATGCAGTGGAGAAAAAGATCAATGAACTAATCGACATGGACATTATAGAACGTGTAGAAGGACCTACACCTTGGGTAAATCCTGTAGTGGTACTCCCAAAGAAATGTGACAAAGATATCAGAATGTGCTTAGACATGAGAAAAGCAAATGAGGCAATAATCAGGGAAAGATACCCCATACCCACTGTGGATGAAATCTTGCAAGGACTAAACGGCTCTGCAATCTTCACCAAACTCGATCTCAAGTGGGGATACCATCAGCTAGAGCTTACCCCGGAGTCAAGAGAGATAACTACATTTGCAGTGCACAACGGAGTATAGCGGTACAAAAGGCTAATATTTGGAGTCTCATCAGCTAGTGAGCAATATCAGCATGAGATTGCCAATGCACTAGCTGGCATTGAAGGAGTTGAGAACATTTCAGATGACGTAATCATACACGCGCCAGACCAAGAAACACATGATAAGCGCCTGCATGCTGTGATGAAGAGACTCTCTGACTGTGGCCTGACACTAAACTCAGAGAAGTGTCAGTTCAACATGGACAGACTCGTGTTCATGGGAATACTGCTGACACAGAAAGGCATCGGCCCGACTGAAGAAAGAGTGAGAGCTGTGGTGGAAACCCGAGAACCGAAGAATGCTACTGAGGTGAGAAGCTTTCTTGGACTGGTAGGCTTCAGTAGCAGGTTCATACCACAGTTTGCTACACTCTCTGAACCACTAAGACGTTTAACTCGAAAAGAAACTATGTTTACATTCGGGCCAGAACAAAAGCAAGCATTTGAAAGACTAAAGACTGAGTTAGCCAGAGCAGGTACCCTAGCCTATTTTGACAAAGAAGCCCCAACCAGAGTCATAGCAGATGCAAGCCCTGTAGGCTTGGGCGCAGTGCTAATACAAATACAGAACGGAGAAGAGGTACCAGTGTGCTACGTAAGTCGGAGTTTAACAGACTGTGAGCGAAGATATTCTCAAACAGAAAGAGAAGCCCTAGCACTGGTATGGGCATGTGAGAGACTACATCCATATGTGTATGGCAGGAAGTTTGACCTCATCACAGACCACAAGCCATTAGAGGTCATATACAGCCAGAAATCTAAACCTTGTGCACGCATAGAAAGATGGGTTCTCAGACTGCAACCATATGACTTTAAAGTAGTGCACATTGCGGGAAAGCAAAACATTGCGGATTCACTGTCAAGACTGCTGGCTGACACCACGTCAAAAGAGACACATAAGCATGAATCTGAAGAATACGTGAGATTTGTTGCAGTTAATGCTACTCCAAAAGCACTCACAACAAGAGAGGTTGAAGAAGCCTCTGCTACAGACTCAGAATTAACAGAAGTGCGAAGAGCTATTGAAAATGGACACTTTGAAAAATGCAAAACATATGCACCCATTGCAAATGAACTGTGTGTCATCGGCTACATAGTTTTGCGGGGAACTCGCATTGTATTGCCAGAAAACCTCAGAGCTCAAGCACTGTCACTAGCTCATGAAGGACATTTAGGAATTGTTGGAACCAAACAGCATCTCAGAACAAAAGTTTGGTGGCCAGGGATGGACAAAGCTGCAGAAAAGTTTTGTAAAGCTTGTCACGGATGTCAAATAGTAGCCAGACCAGATCCACCTGAACCACTGAGAAACACACTTTTACCAGATGGACCATGGCAAGATGTGGCGGTAGACTTACTGGGACCGCTACCTTCGAACCACTCAATACTTGTACTGATAGATTACTACAGTCGGTACTATGAGTATGATGTAATGTCATCTACAACTGCTGAAAAAGTCATTGACTCTATTGACTGTATATTTAGCAGACATGGGCTACCAGTTACCATCAAATCTGATAACGGCCCACAGTTCAAATCTGAGCTGTTAAGAGAATATTGTGAAACTAATGGAATCAAACATATAAGAACTACACCAAAATGGGCTCAAGCAAATGGGGAAGTGGAACGGCAAAATGCATCATTGATGAAAAGAATCAGGATCGCACAAGCCGAAGGACTTGACTGGAAGCGAGAGCTAAGAAAATATGTAACAGTGTATCGCAGCATTGAACATCCAACCACGGGCAAAAGTCCAGCAGAACTACTGTTCAACCGCAAAATGAGAGGAAAGTTACCGAACATCAGTGAGGCAAAAACAACGGAGTTGGACATGCGTGACAGAGACGCTGAACAGAAAGGAAAATCAAAGATTTATGCTGATGAACGAAGGGGAGCTGAGTATTCAAAAGTTGACTCGGGAGACACAGTGCTGGTTCAACAAGACAAAGTGGACAAGTTTACAACACCATTCAACGCAACACCACACAAAGTTGTAAGCAGAACTGGAAACCAAGTCATTATTGAATCACCAACAGGAGCTCGCTATCACCGGATTACCACACATGTGAAGAAATACGAGACGAATGAGACCAGAGAAGGACACTATGACACAATACCTGAAAGGGAGGAAGGTGAAACACCCACAAAGACTGACACCTTCACTCCAACACCACAAGAGGGCACCCAGGGGCCAGAGAGACCAAGTAGATCACAGAGGGCTAAAAAGATACCCGAGAGGTTTCGTGATTTTGTGGTGAAATGAACTATAATATGTTAAGGTGAAGAGGTAACTTACATTTGGCAAGTTTCAAGTTCATATGTGTATGTCGACATGTATATATTGAAAAAAGAAAGGTACATGTGTGGTGAGACAGTTAGATTATATAATTGTTAGAAAGTAAGACAAGAAGAATGTTCAGTGTTGAAAAAAAAAAAAAAAAAGACATCAAAGTTATTACAACTAAAGTTTGAGTCTAAGGAAAAGGGGGATGTCATGTATTGATATGGCTATGTCTTAAGGTGATGACCTTTGAACCGGATGTTGTTGTCCGAGGGAAGCCCCGTTAAGTGGCTAGTTGTAAGATGGACAGTGTTCAATAAAGCAACATAAAGACCGTGCTTTATGTCCTGATTCAATTCAGAGTGCTCTGCCTAATTTAGTAATAAGGTGAGCATACAACAATAGTGTTTACGCCCTTTTTGCACTGATTCTGAAGCTGCAGGTTTTATCTCTCTCCAAACAATATTGACCGAACCAGCAGCAAAAGAAGCAGCAAACTACGCTTCACAAAAACATCGTCATGACTTCACTCTGACTTTTTCTGTTTTGCTTCCACCAGGATAAAAATCACACTTCATGTAGAGCTCTCTCTCTCTGTCTGTAGTTTCCCGTCTAAAAATCTGTTTTCTACATTATTCGCTTGCTTATTGCACAAGTTGTTTATGGAATATGGAAATGTACTGATGCATGATCTGAATTATAATATTTCTGACTGTCTGAGGCAAAATTTCCCCGATTCCAATCAAATCGAATCGAACTGAATTGAATTGAATCGAATCGATTCGGGACCTTGTGAATCGGAATCAAATCGATTCTAGAAATCAGTGATGATACCCAGCCCTAACTTCAATAGTGGACCAGATAATGTCAGACTTCCACCAGAATAGTGTAACCGGTGATACGAGCACCAAATTTGGCACAATTGTGGACGTTTGTATACTTATTAATTTTGCATGATTAGCCACATGAAAATGTTGCCATTTTTCAAAATAGCAGCCATTATAAACCATGAAAAATTAGTTTTTGCATTTAATTGGAATGTAATTTACATATTTTCATCATCTTGGTGTTAGTTTGTATGTTATGAAGCATACTGATATATAATTGTTGCTATTCACGATAACCTACAAGTGATTTATTTTGTACTTTCATCACATTATTATGTTAGTAGTTCTAGTCACCCCCGCAAAGGAGGTTCTGTTTTTGGTAGCGTTTGTGAGCGTGCCATGCTGTATGTAAACACGATAGCTCAAAGTTTTAAATGAGTTCTGATAAAACTTTGTTTACTTGACCTCGCTGTCCACTCCTACTGTCATGAGGTGCTGGCAGGCAGGGAGTGGATCTGTAATACAGGACTCAGCAAACAGAGATCAAACTGAAAATCACACGTTTATTGCTGATGAAAAACAAAAGCAAAACTACACTTGAGCATGGAAGAATAGGCAAATAACTACAAACTGACAACAACATGCTAAGCTAAGCAACAGACAAACACAACACCCACAATGAACGAGAACATCACATCAAACAGGAGACTGATTACTGGAGTGGAAACACATGGGAACACAGCTGAACAAAAGCATAACTAACGACACAGGAACCCCAAACCTGAACATCACTCACACTAGGAAGGAGACTATCAAACAAAACAGGAAGTAACACTAACACACAAACAGACTTGGACTAAGACATGTGAACTTGACCCTGGGACAGGGGATAAGGGGACATAATGTGACTAGGGCTATATTTTCATAAAATGTCTTATCCTTAATAGTGCTCAAAAAGATACGGCTATATGGGGAATGTAAATATCACATTATATCATGCATATCAAAACCTCTAATCTCAGTTTTTAAATTTCACATCTGCTTTTCTTTCAAGTTGACCCCAAAATGTGTCTTTTACTGCAATATAAACTTGTTAAAATATGTTTAAAGAGAACAAAGAAAAGAAAATGAATATATACAAAATACAATACTATTCCCTGTACAGTAATTACTGCCCCGAGAGTGAGTTGCCTTGGTAAAGGTTTGCACTCTCAGAGTACTTCTTGTTTATTGCATGTGGTTACCTGTTTATACACCTCCTGTAGTGCATGGAGTGTATGAGCTGGTAGAGCTGGTGCCTTTGTTTCAGCATGTCCTATCACCCATAGCTGCATGCCAGTGTGGATGCAACCATGAGTGCAGGGCAGAATGCTATTGACATTGACTTGCTTGCACTGCACTGTGCAGCTGCACTTGTAATTTGCAGTGAACACTGACTTGCTTCCACTGGTGCATTTCCTCCATTTTGTTTCCTGCCGTTCTATTAATGAAATGTTTTTGTTTCTTGCAACAATCTGTTGATCGGTTAAAAAGCAAATGTCTACACATAACAAAGCTCACTGAATATTATTTTCAAAATAATATAATTAATCTGCGTATATATTCTACAGTTAGGTGCTATGAGAATATGTGCTCTTTTATGTTGTTTTGGTGGACATCTTAAAAAATGGCCAACATCTTGACTTTTCAAATGGTTAATCAAGTACATTTTGAAAGTGTAAGCGGGTAAAATAAGTACTAAACAGGCAGGTCAAGTAAATATATTTCTCACCAGATGTTCACAACAACCTATCCAATCCACAAAACCATACAAATCAAACCATATATGTCCATAAAGTCTTTGTGGTTCCCATTTGCCCGTGGGATTCCCAGGTACCTGTAGCTGTCCTCGATGTCTGCGATGTTGCCGTCTGGTAGTTCGATCCCATCAGTTCTGACTACCTTCCCTCTCTTCATTACCATCTGGCTACACCACTCCAGTCCAAACAACATTCTGATACCTTTGCTGTAGATCACAGGTGTCAAACTCCAGGCCTCGAGGGCCCCTGTCCTGCAGGTTTTATATGTGTCCTTGATCCAACGCAGGGGATTTAAATGGCTAAATTACCTCCTCAACATGTCTTGAAGTTCTCCAGAAACCTGGTAATGAACTAATCATTTGATTCAGGTGTGTTCACCCAGGGTGTTATCTAAAATCCTCGAGGCCTGGAGTTCGACACCCCTGCTGTAGATCCTGGTGGTGTGGATCAGTGAATCAAAAGGCGTGACCAAGGGCTGAGGACTTTGAAAACACAATGCCTGCTCAGCAGGACCAGCCAAGTGCTCGTCAGAAACGGGGTGTTTTAGGTTTAGTTATGGGGGTTTTTCTTCTCAGTGCTTATTGGTGTTTGTTTTTCTTTGTGTGTAAAATGTTTGGGTCAAACCACTACAAAGGTTACCCTCCTGTCTCTTTGTGTTTAGGTCAGTTTGTGAGTTAAGTTGTGTCTATGCTGTTTAGTTAACTTTCTGGAAGCCACTTTTTGAGAAGAGTTATATTTAGTCTCTTTGGCCCACTAATTATATTTTGAACTTAGTTTTTTGGACTTTTTTGGGCGGTAAAATTTTTTGAAAGCCCATTTTGAAGACATTTTTCCCTCATAGGCACCCTGAACCAAAACAGCTAGCACAGCTTTCTGCAGCACCATGCAGTGCCCTCTGGTATGCACCTGTATTGGTCAGGGGTTCATCCTACTGCAAGATAATGATCCAAAACTTATGCCAGAACTTCCTCGGGAAAAAAGAACAAGAACAAGCTTGAAAACATGGAGTGTTGAGCACAGTCTCCAGACTTAAACCCCACCGAGCTGGTTTGGGATGAACTGGACAGAAGAATGAAAATAAAACAACCTACAAGTGACACACATTAAACTGCAGCATTTTCAATTTTAAAAAATGGAAAAATTGGGGTGTTCTACAACTTTTGATTTTTTTTTTCTTGGGTTTTTTTGTTTTGGTTTTTTTAACAGTCATGGTGGCCACCTGGAGCAAAAATGTCAGGGCCCATTTTTTGTCCCAGTCCAGCTGTGGTCATGTTTGATTATTAGGTTTTGGTTGCCTGGCACCAAAAACATTTCAGTTACTGAAGGTAAACCTGAAGCCTGGAAGGCCTAGCAGAGCACCTTAAAGTAGAAAATACTGAATTTAGTCAACTCCATTTCAGATGGTCACTTAATGCAAAGGATTTTAATCCAAGTATTATAATAATTCTTAGATTTAAATTATTTGTTTGTCCAACTATTTTTGAGCTCCTAAAAACTGAGGACTATTTATGAAAATGGCTCTAATTCATATTACAATATTTTTAAACCCTCTTGAAATAAAGCTGAAGTCAGCACTTCAACTACATTTTTTATTTAAAAAGCATTATGCTGGTGTTCAGAGGTAAAATAACAAAACTTGTGCCATTGTTCAAATACTTATGGACCTTTCAGGCTATAGATAGTGTCGTGCCACTTTATTTATTCATTTATTTTACAATAACTGAGCTGATTGCGTCACTAATATTAAAAGACAGAAAATTTCAAATTGTGATTAAAAAAATACAACTATAAGAAATGCTCGTGATGCATCTATGGTGGACCGCTCCAGGCCATATCCACATCATTGTGTCAGGTTAGGTTGAGGGTTACATGCCAGATGAAATCATTTTGATGCTGCTAAATTAGGATCAAGGTGAAAATGGATCATCCAAATGACAACAAGCACTTGATGGTAAAGAGAGGAAGTTCAAAGGCCGCTCCGGGTTTATTGGACTCTTCACATCATGTTGCTAATGATAATAATCCTGATGATGACGAGTGCTTGTAACAGTAAGATTTGACATTAAAGGACTGGATTCAGGTCAGCCTCATTGAACACTAGAAAAACGGCAGCTTCCTGTACCTACTTCACTAGTACAACAGTTTTATTTGTTCCTGTGTCTTGTCTATTAGGCTGGCAATATTTCAGCCCTCTCTGATTGTTGTAGTCACAGTGTGCCATACTGCTTTGGAAAATAATCTGTCTGTTGGCACCATCAAGTGTGAGATCTTTGCTACTGCTCAGGTAACAGCAAATTCTGTCCTATTAATGTGTGTAACACAAACGTTACACTGTTAAAAAAAACATCGTGAAAAAACGGTAATATTCCGGCAGCTGGGGCGCCAAAATACTACCGTAAAATAACAGAAAATAACTTCCTCATAAAAATACGGTTATTTCCAGTAATGAAAGTAGAGTTTGTTGAGCTAATTTTACATGGGATTCTGCCTTTTCCAAGTGGTTTTAGACATCAAATTAGGAACATTTTAACGTGATCAAACAATGAAATTACCTGTAAACAAGGTCAATGAATGTGGCAATATGAATCATAATGCGTAAATGTACAGAAATATACAGTTAACAGTTGGTTTAAATAATAATGGATTGCATTCCCTGGGACAGACTGACAAGTTGTTTTCATGTGCTACGTGCAGAAATGTTTTTTTCTGTTCTCAAACTGATCTCCCTGTTGGAGCTCAGTCTGGGGGGAGTGATTTTTGTTATCCTTATCTTTCCTCATGTGGTGCATTTTCCATTGTTATACCTCCTTCCCCATGTGATGTTTTGTGTAATGTATGTATGATCGGAGGGTAAGATGGCGCCGCCATTGCGTGCAATAGGTCGGCAGGTTTATGAAATTTCCCCCTGTGGGAGTAATAAAGGTATATCAAATCAAATCAAATCCATAGCATTACATTTGAATTCAACAGTTCGATCTTTCAAATAACGCACAGATATTTGTGAGATCATGATACATTTGTGAATGTATTTTAACATCTAAATATGCATATGTACAGACAGACACAGTTAATAATCATGAAAATGATGTTTTATTACATTACAGTGATTTAACGTTAATTTACATTTGAAATGTGGAATCAGTCTATTTACGTAACTTTAATGATGTTCTAGAAGAACAGAACAAAACTGTGAAATGCAGTAAAATACTTTTATATTAGGATGTTTTCAGTGCAGCCGCGACCTTGTGGTTGTTAGTTCACATTCATTGGCCGATGCTTAGCGTCATGTTATTATGTGTCCCAACATCCAATGGCATGTCACATTGTTTTCATGGCCACACCCTCACCCCAGGTGCAGAGGCCAATTCCTACCTCTACATTTATTTTTTGAAATATATAATTAGCACAGCGTGGCCGTGCAAAGTTTTATATGTTTTTTTAGTTTTTATTCCTATTAATTATATTTTCACTTGTTACCTCTGAATTATTGAATCAGACCTAGATGACATGAAATTTTCAGCACAATTATAATTCAAATACTCCTTTAATTATTGATTATTCTCATTAATTTTCGATCATTTTATATATTTTTCCATAGTATTACATTTGAATTTAACAGATCATTCTCTCACATAACAAACAAATATTTGTGAAATTATGATAAATTTCTGAATGTATTTTTACAATCTGAATATGCACAAAAAAAAATATTTACAAAACAAGTAAATTGTGTTTTATTATATATATATATATATGTATATATATATATATATATATATATATATATATATATATATATATATATATAATTGATATTCTAGAAAGACAGTACAAAACTGTAAAATATACAGTAAGATACTTTGACATTACTATTTTTTGGAACAGTGTACTATTTTTTAAGCACACTAGTTGTTCAACAATACAACACTAAGTTTACCTGGCAGCTGCTGTGAGTGCTGCTGGTGCAGAAGAAAGAAACTCTAGTATTGATAAATTGTATAAAATATGATGAGTAACATTTAGAAAGAAACTATAAGAACAAATAGTTAAATAGCAGAATTTTTGACTGTGCAGTTAGTTCGAGCACATTTTCATGATCCTAGGATCCTCTTTACCTCCTGATCTTACATGGAGCAAAGGCTTCTCATGTCCCTCTCTTTTTTTGACCAGTTACTTCCCTTCTATATTTGCCCCCTGATCACCTGCATCTTATTTCAAAATCTGAGAAAAATAAAGAGTATTTTGACTTATCGTATCTTCCTACTGGTGTTTTTGTATTGATGTTTTTTGCTTATTTAACATGTGTTTTCCTCCCATCATTGTCCTTTATCTTTTAAGGAGTACTTATAATACATATGGGTGGAGCAGTGGTTAGCACAGTTGCCTCCTGGTACTCCAGCATCCACCCACAGTCCAAAGACATGCAGTTAGTGGGGTTAGGTCATTGATAATTTGATCCACAATGGATTAAATTCGTGTTCCCTCAAAACTCTACACACAACACCCCATAATGACAAAGTGAAAAACCTTTGCTTGAAATTCTTGCAAATATATTAAACATAAAAAACAAAAACGTTATATGCTAAGTCTTTTTAAGTCGGAATCTGATTTTTCCCATTCCTCGCTGCAGAACCTGTCAAGCTTCATCAGGTTGGATGAGGAGTGTTGGTACACAGCTGTTTTCACATGTTCATTTGGGTTCAACTCTGGGGTCCAACCAGGGCACTCGAGGACATTCACAACATCGACCTGAACCCATTCCTTTGTTAAACTGGTCGTGTGCTTAGGGTCATTGTCATGTTGGAAGACTAACCTTCGACCCTTTCTGAGATCCAGAGCACTTTGGAGTAGGTGGCTGTAGCTCAGGAGGTAGAGCAGGTCATCTGCTCTCCATTACATCCATCAGAGTATGAATGTGTATGAATGTTAGTTAGAAAGCACTGCAAAAGCATGTGCTCCAGGAGAGTAGAAAAGCGCTATATAAGAATCAGTCCATTTACCATCGTCGAGGACATCTCTGTACATCGCTCCATTCATCTTTTCCTTGACCCTGACTGATCTCCCAGTGCCTGCTGCCAAAAAAAAGGTTCAGATTCTGTTCAGTTCAGAAAATGTTGTATCTCGTGGTCTGAGAGGGGGGCTATCATGTCCCTTTTACTGGGTAGTGGCTTCTCTCCCTCCACTCTACTATGCAGGTCTGATTGGTGGAGTGCTGCAGAAATGGTTGCCCATCTGGAGGGTTCTCCTTTCTCCACAGAGCAATGCTGGAGTTCTGTTGGACTATCCATCAGGTACCTGTTCATCTCCCTTACTAAGGCCAGCTCTAAGAGCCGTGGTGCTTTCAAACTTCTTCCATTCATGGATAATGGAGATCACTGTGTGCACTGGGACCTTGAGTGCTGCAAAATTATTTCTGTACAGGTCCTTATATAGACAGGGAGGTGCGTTTCCAATCAGTCATCGACTGAATTTGCTAATTTCATGTATAATTATTTTATCATGACTCAAGCGTGTGAGCATATCTGGCAAAATAATGTCCTTGTCAGAGACAGAAGGTAGTTACAGATGTGTCGCCTTATCAGGTAATAGATGAAAATATTCTTACCTGTGCTAATTCAGGCCAAATATACGGTATGTTATGACATTTGGACCACATCCAGCACAAACTCCACTTGGCTTATGACTACACCATTTGCCAGTGTCTTACCTGACCTGTAATTGTCTAATGTGGCCCCAGTTAAGCCCAAATGTTCTAAATGTTGTGTTGATGCAGGCTGACGTGACTGTTGACATGATTGCGGCATTAAAACTGTTAAATGTGATGTGAATTAATTAGTAATTTGGAATTTACTTGTGTTAGTGTAATTATATTGAAGTTGTGTTAATGAACACATTCCAGTCGTGAGGAAGACAGTTGCTAAACTTGGCTAACTATAAACCCCAGAGGTGGTACTCACTGCAGAGCTGCTCGTGTCCTGGAGGAGCTCACCTCTTAATCCTGATATTACGCTTACCAAAATAATTTTGGCTTTAAATCTCCATCAGTATACTTAGTACGGAGAGAACCTCCAGCAGGAGGCGCCAATGTACGGAGACTTGTAGCCGCTCACCGTGCGGAACCTTTCCCGTCTGTTTTTGTTTGCACCCGTTTGGCTAGAACGTGACTCTTTCATATACTTCCGGGCCGGAGGTCACAGTTCACACGTGAAAACGAAGAAAAGCGGGTGTTAACGTGGAGTGGATTATAACTGGTTTAATTTAAGGTAGTAGCACTTGTGCTTTGTATTTCTCCCGCACATTTCATATAAACACGCAGGTTTAGCAGAGACGCAGTGTTTGGTCCTCCAGGCTGACAGACATGTTTTCAACAAAGGCAAATTCCGCTCACAGAGCGAACCTGTCGGCCTGTAAAGTACCTGAGTCATATCGCTTTTCTCAAGGAAGTATCCCACTGGATGGAGGCAGGGGTTGTCTTTGTAGTGTCGCTTTTTGAGGGGACATTTTCCATATCTTAGACAAACTGGGTCCTTCTGATGTTGTGGCTTCTGTTAATATTAGAGCCAAAATGTGTATTAGTGTCCTCTCGCGTTTTCCAACATGGATTTGAAAACAGCACGAGGATTTATGAATGCCTTTGTGTATCTAGAGAAAGTGTTTGCTTCTGAGAGGAACTGTGGAGGAAGATGAAGAGCTGAGGAAGCCAGCTCTAGGTGACTGGGTGTGTGTGTGTGTGTGTGTGTGTGTGTGTGTGTGTGTGTGTGTGTTAATACTTGGAGTACAGTCAACTACTCCTGTGTGTATTAAGTCTGTTTATTTGTGAAAATATACTTAAGTAAAAAGTGTAAATAATGAGGTGAAATTTAATTCAGTTGACTGAAGTTCTGTGGTTCAGTAGAGGTAAACATACATGTTTATTTGAATGTTATATCACTTTATACCTGCTTCTCCACTAAAATTCATCCCAGAAACAAATATTTCCTGTAAAAGTTAATACATGATGCATAATGAAGGTGATGAATATCAAGTCTTTTGACTCCACGAAATTTGGCTGAAAGGTTTAGTTATGTGGGGGAAAATCCTAAGATGTGATCATTTTGAATGCTCGAATAAAAGCAAAGGGTCAACTAATATATCATAGATTCCCTGTATTGTATTATGCCGTGTCATAACTGTCCTAAGTATCATGAAAAAGCAAAAGAGTTGTACATACATGTCATATAACTGAAAAATCAAATCAAAATGTTTTCATATTAATTCATATTAATTCTTTTTTTCGTCACGTTGATGACGCCTGTCCATACCTATAAATTGAGTGGAACCTGTTCTCTGTCCACAGATTCCAGTCAAACTGCATGTGAACAGTGTGTGTAGTAGACAGGATGGATGGGAAAGTTAAGAAGCAGAAGCAGCATCAGCAGAAGCACAGTGGCCCAAAGGCAGAGAAGAAGAAGCTAAAGAAACAAAATGGCTCAACAGAGGAGGATGAACGCAAACGCAACCCCAAAGCATTTGCAGTTCAATCTGCGGTCCGCATGGCCAAAACCTTCCACAGGTCAGTGTTGTGCATTACATAATAAGATGAGTCAAGTTCATGTCTTCAGACTGTGTTGGTGTTTATTTTTGTTTGTTCCTCAAAAAGGGCCCAGGACATAAAAACCAAAAAACACCACGTGCCTGTTGTAGACCGGACTCCCCTGGAACCGCCTCCAATTGTGATTGTCGTTGTTGGCCCCCCTAAGGTCGGGAAAAGCACCCTGATCCGCTGCCTGATCAAAAACTTCACCCGGCAGAAGCTCACAGACATATGTGGACCTGTAACTATCGTTTCTGGTGAGCGCCCAACTCCTGAAACACAAACTTAAACCAGACACAACACAGTCAGACAAGTACTGAACACACCTCCACTGCTAGAGTCCAGTGATGGTGTGCTGTGCACCACTGCATCCGTAGAAAGTGTAATCGCGGCTGTAGCACAACCTTCATTAAAACTTCAGCAAAGGGCCTTAAAAGAGGTTTTGGCCTTGGTGAAACAATAAATACGCAGCCACAAGAACATTTAAATACACAGTAACAAATCTTTTTGTATGCGTCCATAATGTTACTTTATTTATTTGTATGTGTGCGTTTATGTTAATTGGTTATTTTGTGCTGCTCCAGGCAAGAAGCGTCGGCTGACTTTCATGGAGTGTAACAATGACATAAACTCAATGATCGACCTTGCAAAGGTGGCTGACCTGGTAAGTGTTTCAAAAGAGTAAACTGATACGTTAAATCTGCCTTTATTGGGTGAGAAAAACACGAATGTCATAACTCGCCAACAAATGGGGGGTCGGCCGTGGCTGCAGAGGTCGATCAGCTCATTTATTAATCAGAAAGCTGGTGTTTCGCTCCTGTGATGCTCCAATCTGCACACCAAAGATAGTGTTTCCAATGAATCCAGTGTTAGTTTCAATGGTGACTAATATGAAAAACCATGTAGCTCAATAAATAACTACAGTATCACTGAACAAAAGGTAACCTCTGCAAAATGAAGAGCTCAATAAATGAAATTCTAAATATGATTCAATAAACAGCTTAAATCTAAAACAGATAAAGGTGCTGTGATGTGAGATGTCCTCGTGTTAGCAGTGCTGACATAGATGGTAAAGAGAGTGCTGAGCTACAGCTGTGGTCACACGTTTACAGATACTCGTTAATGTTGTGGTCATTCTGGGCTTTTAAATATTTCTTTGAACTGTTCTGTGGAAATAACTGGAATAATAATACAGCATACGTTTCTGATCTACACGGGCTCATATACAGCTATCAGTGCTATTGCACCAAGTGGATGGAAAAATGAAGGCAAACGACGTCCCGATTCTTTAACTTCACAGCAAATCAAAAACTAGACGCGCATCAAAACTGGTTTTGAAATGGGAAGCATGCTAATGCTGAGCTTCTGCCCCCTCAGAGCTCCAGCTGCTACCCTAAGGAGGATTGGGGGCTCTGGTTAAAAGCCAGGTCCACAACCCTTTGTGTGTTGGAGACAATCCAACATAAACTTGCACACCCAGTTTATAAAATAACAGTTCAAAGAAGTTATTAAAAATGAGCAGGACATTCGTGACTTCTGACTGGAAGTTGTAAAATGAATAAAACGATAGAAATGCTTTGCTTCCTTTTGTCTCCAGGTTTTGATGCTGATTGATGCCAGCTTTGGCTTTGAGATGGAGACGTTTGAGTTTCTCAATATCTGTCAAGTACACGGTTTCCCTCGTATCATGGGCGTGCTGACTCATCTGGATGCATTCAAGAACAACAAGACTCTGAGAAAGACAAAGAAAAACCTCAAACATCGCTTCTGGACTGAGGTGTACCAGGTAAACCCACGTCTGTACTCCTGGAAAAAAGTTGCACATTGATGTAAAACCTCGTATGTCTGTGACAACATTGTGACCTGTTGTGCCTCAACCACCAGGGGGCCAAACTGTTTTATCTGTCTGGCATGGTGTATGGTGAGTATCAGAACCAGGAGGTGAAGAACCTCGGCCGCTTCATCTCCGTCATGAAGTTTCGTCCTCTGGTGTGGCAGACATCCCATCCCTACATCCTGGCTGACCGGTGAGTGCTTACGACTGTTCAGTTGTCTGTAGCTTCCTTAATGCTCAGCCTAAAGTCGTGTTTGTACCAGTAACTCAAACTTGGTAAATACACATGATTGCATTAAGATGGAGCCGTACATTTTCATTTACAAGGTGCTGAAGAATCATTCAGTCTAACGTTAACGACAAGCTTTCTGCAGAGGTGATCTGGTGAGACACCTTCCACATATTATCAGAGAACAGGGGTTACAAGAGTAAAGGTTTCTCAGTGTTTTGCTCTACAGATGCGCACACTCCCAGTTTGCCACATAAGCTAATCTGAAATACTGACTGTTAATGTAGGAGGACAGTGTTTCACTGATGCAAGAGCAAGCAACAGCATCATCTTCATCTTGGAATTCAAATGGTGGCTGAGAAACTGCCTCTAATACCAGGGATGACTCCCACAGAGGGACACGCTTAGCTGTGAGCCTCCTTTGACCAAGTAACAGACTAGAAGGTGTCGACTCACACGGCGTGCTGAAATGGCTCAGAGAGCACTGAGATGCATTTTGCATTTAAAAGGGTGCACGCAGAGCCCGGTCAGTGGGGCTTCCTGCTCCCTCACAAGAAGTAAATCAGTCACTGAGCATCCTCTCAGGCAGACAGTTGAGCTTGTAGTCCAAACCTGGCCCTGTGCACCAGGCAGCTGTGGTAGAACAGTTTGTATGCTAATCGTCACCGGATTAACCAATGCCTGTACTCCACCAGTCAAGCACCACCTAATGTGTGTGGTACTGTTACAACAAAGCAGCAAAGAGTGTCATGGTGGCATTTGTATGCGACACGAACAAACAAACACAACGAAGGATGGCGTTGAGGCGATGATATACCAGCTGCTCAACGTGTAGCTTGTTGTTGGACCAGTGTTTTTTAATCCGGTCTGGTCAGCCGTGCAGTCAGAGTGCTGATCTGAGTGCTGCTAAACACAGTTTGCTTTTCCCTGACGTGCTCTGTGGGCTCCTTTGGTTCATGTGCTGCTTCTGTTTATTGAATATTTTTTATCAGGGTTGTTTCAGGTGTTAAATTATATGTAATATAGTAAAGTATGACTATGTGTAAGCTGAGGCAGGAGGGGGTGTAGTAGGAAATGCACAATGTATCACACACTGCTGCACCTGTAAGGAAAAAACAAAAGGAATGGAGAAAGGTGTGTGTGTGTGTGTGTGTGTGTGTGTGTGTGTGTGCGTGTGTGCGTGCGTGCGTGCGTGCGTGAGAGAGAGAGACTTTGTCACTTGCAAATGAAGGCCACACATCACTGCAACATCTGTGCGCCCATCCCAGCCATAGAAGGCAGGATGGGGCGCCTACGTACGGTTGGGCGATTGTACGAATATATCAACGATAGGCTGAGCCTTTCACTTTAACACCGTCAACGCATCACCTGAGGACGCCTCGGACAGAACCAAATGGAGAAACCTTTGCCGAAGAGCGGACCCTGCACCAGCGGCAACAACGCCAGGATGAAGAAGAAGGCTGAACCTTTCACTGATCGTTTTTACAAGAGCGATTTATTGATTTATTTGCTGTGAGTAAGTTTGCTAACAGCACCATTTTAACGGCGCCATCTCCCAGCTGTGATTCATTTACTCAAACTCATAAAGGAAGGAGAGGCAGCAGCTTCTGTTCAGAAAAATACACTAACCGTGTTTACAGGCCGTTCCAGTGTTTATCTGTCTGACACTCGACCAAACAACAGATACAAAGTTAAACAAAAAGCAAGCTAAAAAATCCAAATGTTTCCTCCAGCGAGCATAAAAAAATCTCCCACGTAACGTTAAGTCTTTTGTGAGCTTTGGCGTGTCTCAAATAAATAAATAATCCAAGAAGTAGCTTTAAACAAACAAGAAAGGAAGGTAAAATATTCCCTCCAAGTGAAACGTCTGAGTTCTAAACGCACAAATCAGTCCGTGCATGATTACGGTGCTCTGCCCATCAGAGCGTCTACGCCTGCACGAATATGTCGCCCATCGTCATTTATTGAACTGACATTTGTTGGTTGGAAAATTTCTACATATCGCCCAACCTTAGCCTACGAGAACCAGAGACAACAGGCAGCTGACGCCGCCACAGGCCGGCCACCCCAGCACGAGCCCCAGGCAGCCAACCCAAACCTCCTTGACCATGACCGACAGGAGCCAAGGCTCAGCAATACACACAGACCTAACCCTAACCCCCCCAAAGACCCTCACAGCTTTGAAAACAGGCCGAGTGTGTCATGGTTCAGAAGGTTATTAAGAAGGTTACCGTGTTGGTTTATCAAAGATGATCACATTTAGTGTGTGTACATGTTTAAAGAGATGTTTCTTTAAGCGACTGTTTGGGGTTTTGTGAACTCAGTCTTTGCTCTTGTCTTACTCTCCTCAGTATTGAGGACTTGACCGACCCCGAGAGGCTCAGAACAGACCCCAAGTGTGATCGGACTGTGTCCTTGTATGGCTACCTCAGAGGGACACATTTGAAAAACAAAGGCCAGGTCCATATACCAGGTACACAGACGGAGCGCTTTGCAGCAGACTGACAGTATGAAACAAAGCCATGAAAGCACTGGAGTGATGTGCTGTGTGTTGTCCCGTCTGTAGGTGTAGGAGACTTTCAGATGTCAGACGTCAACTTCCTGCCAGACCCGTGTCCGCTGCCTGGTACTCAGAAGAAGAGGGCCTTGAATGAGAAGGAGCGTCTGCTCTACGCACCCATGGCCGGGGTCGGAGGGGTCGTGTATGACAAAGATGCCGTTTACATCGACCTCCCAGCCAACCACGTCAAACAGCTGCAGGTATTCCCGAGATGGCAGTGTGTAGCTTGCATCTAAATGGTGTGAAGTGCATTTGTAAAATGTTGGCCCAGGATTCAAGGGTTGAAGTAAGGCTTCGAACCCTGTTGCAGGAGGAAGTGCGGCCTACCACAGAGCTGGTCCAGTCCCTCATAGAAACACATGTCACTCTAGACGCCAAGATGGCTGCCAGTAAGGTCTCGCTCTTCAGTGGCTCTGCTGGCCTGGACCCCACAGACATCAGCGAGCAGAGTGGGTAAGACATCACAAAGTTCTCCATGACAGCTGTAAGTGTGGTGATGCAGTGTGAGCCGGAGCTATCAGCTAGCTGGCTAACAAGCCATGTTCATAAACCGTACAGGTACAACACAGACACACACGTCTGCTGAGGCGCACAAAGTAACAGGCGATCGATTGTTTGAAAAAGATTGTGTAACAGATATTTGTCCTGTTTGTGTTAGAGTGCAGGAGGGACTTCGAGAGATACATGTCTGGGATGCACACACACAAACACAGAGGAGGAAGGTGGTCTTCACTGGGTTGGAGGAGGAGGAGGATGACGTTAGTGGGTCCAGCAGTGATGAGGATGATGATGGCAGTGACCAGGAGAACCAGGAAGAGGAAGATGATTTGTCCACATTTCTCAAAGAGGTGAGAGATAAATCTGAAAAAGCCACCAAAGGCAGCACTCCCCCAGTAAAGAAACGGAAGCTGGAGGAGATGAAAGGAGAGGAGGAGGTGATCGCAGAGGCACCAGCGTTTGCAGACAGCGAGGATGAGCTGGAGAGGGGCGAGGCGGACAGCGAAGGAGAAGGCGAGGCCGAGAGAGCCGGAGACTCTGGGCACTGTTCTAAAGAGTCAGAGGAAGACAGTGATGATGAGGAGGATGGAGATGAAGACGATGAGTCGATGGAAGAGGAGATTGGTGCCGATGACAGTGATGAAGAGGAGGAGCAGGGTAAGTACCACACGACTCATTCAGGTTTATTTACATTTAGTTTATGTTCAATTTTATGCTAAAAAACAAACTGTTGTCCTTCCTGGTTGTGATCTGTCTGTAGGGACGTTCAAGTGGAAGGAGGGCCTGCAGCAGAAAGCATCAGCAGCATTTCTGCGGCATCAGGAAGCTGCCCCCAACCTGAGGAAGCTGGTTTATGGTTCAGGTATCCTGTTTGTTTCATCAATAACAACCAATAATGTTTGTGTATGACAGGTATAAAACAAACAAACTCACACTTCACTGGATTCATCAGGATTAAATTATTTTTCATGAAAATTAATTTCTGATCATTGATCATTGACGCCAGCGTTAGTTACTGTTGCCATTGGCCCGGTGAAGCATGGTAATGTTGACAGTAGTTCATCAGTCCTCCATAACTACTCAGCGATATGTTTGCATCACATACGCGAGGATGTGATCTTGACAAGCGCTGCTGATCCTTGTTTTGCAGTGGTGGAGGCGGAAGATTCTGAGGAGGAGGAGGAGGAGCTTGGTGGACTGTTTCGAGTTAATCGCCCGCAGAAAAGCAAAAAAGTTCAGGCCGACGCTTTAGACTGCTCCCATTTCAACCCCGACATTTCCCACAATTGGGAATTAGAAGAGGTCCGGTATTTTCCAACAGAACTCCGACTCAAGAGCAGCTGATGTTGTCAAGAATATTAGAATAAGTCGGTCTGTTTTCTTTTTCAGATGTTGAACTCAATCAGGGATTGTTTTGTGACGGGTCAATGGGAGGAAGGCCAGGATGCTGCAACGCTGCTCAAAGAAGACGGTAAGAGTTCAGGGGGAGGAGCGTTTTGTTCGCTGTATTCAGAGCTGGTCGAAAACACCTGAGTTCAGTTATGTGCAGTAGTAATGTGACAGTGACTGATTACAAAGACTTTCAGCTAAGAGTAGATTTGTCACCATGCATCATAAGTACTCTGTTCTCTTATATGTAGAGGAGCTCTACGGTGACTTTGAAGATTTGGAAACGGGAAAAGTTCACAAAGGCACGACTGGGGAGCAGGATCAGGCCGAGGTACGTGACTCAGAATACAGCGTGGTATCAATGTGGTGGATGGGAATGAAAAATAATCAGCAACAGTTGCTTAATCTGGGCAGACACTGCGATTTCTTTCAGTCGCGTTATTCAGCTTCTGCTCAAACTGCACGATTGACTCGCAGGGGTTAGAAGTTAGTAGGTCACGATGCAGGGTCACACTATACGGCTCTGATCGACCTGAGTGCTCACACTGAGCCTCCGTAACATGAAGGTTATAACAGAAAATCTGTCGCTCCCTCCCTGTCTTTCACTCACACACACACACCACCACCATCAACTTTGCTAAATTGCTAATGAAAAACATGATCAGGCAGCTGTGATTGAGCAGCAATGTAAATCCAACTATTTCCACGGTTGTTGTGGTCGTGATGATTCTGTGAGGCCACATCGAAAAGGCTCGGATGAGCTTTCCAAAGTTCTACAAGTTGTGCCTCCATCGCTTGTGTCCAGATCACACGCTGCACAGCCGTGCTGCGCCGTCTTTTTCACCGACATGTGTTTGCGCGTGCACAGCGTGAGCAGCGACAGCCTCACGACCAAGCGATTGATGATGGGGAGCTGGTCGTGAGGTGTTAATCGCTTCTCGTTACCCCACGTATACTACACGATGAAGGCCAAACTCAGACCGATCACCAAAGCGGTCGCACGGCTGAAAAATCGGCTCAAAATGAGCCAAAAATCGCAGAGTGTAAGCCCAGCATTACTGAGTACGCCCGGGGGGGGCACATATCTACAAACCCATCCCAAAAATGTAACAAAGGTTATTTGTCACGCACACTTTTTTTTACCATTAGAAAAGTGAAAGTGATGAAGATGAAACTGACGATGAAGACCAACAGGTGAAGATGGATGATGAGGAGGTGCAGAAGAACAAGCGCCTTGAAAAGAAACGCAGACTGAAGGAGCGCTTCGACACGGAGTACGACGATGGTGACGCCACGTACTTCGACGATCTGAAGGAGGAGATGCAGAAGCAGGCGGAGGTAGACTGTCCATCAGTCTGACGTTCACATTTAAGACTCTGTTTATGTCTCATATTCTTCCACTGTTTGTTCAGCTGAACAGAGCTGAGTTTGAAGACATGGACGATGAGTCGAGAGTGCAGTATGAAGGCTTCCGGCCAGGAATGTACGTCCGATTAGAAATTTCCTCCTTACCCTGTGAGTTTGTAACGAACTTTGACCCACATTACCCCGTCATCATCGGAGGCCTGGGAACCAGTGAAGGCAATGTAGGATACCTGCAGGTATGTGCTACATTTGCACTTTTCAAAGGTTCTTAATGAAATAAGAATAGAATGACTATTCTTAAAAATATCTGTATATGAATCCATAAATTGTATACATCTTAAAATGTTTTCTTTTGCTTTTTATTAGAGCACAAAACACCTGAAAACATGTAAACAAAGCAGACCCTAAAAAGAAAACAAAAAGAAATGTTCCCGTCCTTTCCAGCCAGCAATCTGTGCAAAGGGAAGAGACCTGATCAAATAAGAGGAACAACAAAGAAGAGAACAAAAGTTCTGCTGTAAAATAAAAATGTAGGGAGTAAAAACATAGTGAAGTACAGATACCTGAAAGTTCTACTTAAGTGCACTAATGAAGTATTTGTACTTTGTTACTTCCCACATCTGTAAATACCCTTATTAAGATATAATGGTTAAATAAGATGTTGTACTCTGTGTATGTCAGATGCGCCTGAAGAAGCACCGCTGGTATGAGCGGATCCTGAAGACACGGGACCCCCTGATCCTGTCCTTGGGTTGGCGCCGCTTCCAGACCATCCCTCTCTATCATATTGAGGATCACAATGGACGCCACCGCCTGCTTAAATACACACCGCAACACATGCACTGTGGAGCCTCGATCTGGGGTGAGCTGCATTCAGAGCATGACTGCGGTTTACACGCAGATTTCACTCTGCGTGTCTCAACTACACTTTGAATGGCTTCACACGATACGTTTATTCAGGCTTCTAATGAGAGTAAGACTTCAGGAAGTAGAAGCACATACCAGTTACACCAGTTCCAAAAATGTTTGGATGCTGCGTACAGTTTAAATTCAAACTAAATCCAGAGATTTGCTCATTTTAATCACAATAAAAAAAGAAAGCGTGTTTTCCTCGTCTCTACAGTGCTAATCATGGCCTGATATTTGTCTTCAAGTGGTTCATTTTCTCAGGTTGAACATGTGATATGTTGAGAATAAAATGTGGGTTTATGACTTTTACATGTCATTGCAGCTGCCCTGTGGTAGCTTACACTGAACGTTTAGTATTTAAGTCTGTTGCAGTATAGCTCTGTGTACACAGGTGCGTCTCAGTGTGTGTCAAAGTTTACGTCTCTGCGATGTTTACATTGATGAAATAAATTCTAACCTTTGTTTCTCTGCAGGTCCCATCACTCCACAGGGCACCGGCTTTCTGGCTGTTCAGTCAGTATCAGGAGTTAAAGTGAGTGTTTACCTGGAGACAGAGGCTTGTTAGTGTACTTTTGTAAGGTGGCATCAAGTCTGGTCATGTAATTCTTTTAATGTAAAGTACTCTCATTGAATCTCAAAGTCCTGTTTTGTGTTTCTGTGAAGGCTAATTTCCGCATTGCAGCCACAGGAGTCGTCCTGGACCTGGATAAATCAGTCACTATTGTGAAGAAGCTCAAACTAATTGGTTACCCTTATAAGATCTTCCAAAACACCTGCTTCATCAAGGTACGCTACATCTGAAGCTCACTTTATGTCAGCATGTAAATAGACTAATTACCTAAAAACACTTAGAGAAACATCATTTACTGGGTCACCAAAGAGTCGATAAGCAAAGTCATACTTTTCCGAGCAGTGAGTGGAAGACGCTCGTCACTGTTTACTCCGTGTGTAGCTGTAGGAGGAAGCATGTTCATGTTTGTGCTGTTCGTTTAAAAGGCAGGAGATGAAGGTGATTGTGTAATGCTGACGGTTTGCTCCCTCTCTCCACAGGGCATGTTTAACACGGTGCTGGAGGTGGCTAAATTTGAAGGTGCTTCTATACGAACGGTGTCGGGGGTCAGAGGTCAGATAAAGAAGGCGCTGTCGACTCCTCCGGGAGCTTTCAGAGCCACGTTTGAGGACCGCCTGCTTATGAGTGGTGACTGTTTTTGCTGACTTTACTGTTAGTTTATAAATACTATGTGTCCCTGCAGCTCTTACATTGTATTAAGGCTTTAAACCAGTTAAACCCTCCTATAGGAAGGACAAAGAGTTGTTGCCAGTTCCTAGGAAATAAAAATAATGCAGATTATAATCTCGTAAATTGATCAAATCCAAATGATTAATTAACTTATGTTTCAGTGATGTGTGTCTACCACTCCGTGTCTTAGTGTCGGTGTTTGTTCTGCAGATATTGTGTTCCTGCGCTCCTGGTATCCAGTCAGTATTCCTCAGCTTTACAACCCCGTCACCTCACTGCTGCTGCCTGTTGGCCAGAAGGACAGCTGGTCGGGCATGAGGACCGTGGGGCAGCTCAAACATGACCTGGGAGTCCGTAACAAGCCCAGCATTGACTCGCTGTACAAGGTAGACTCAGCCTGATGACCACTCTAAAGTGCACAAGTGAAGAACAGATAGAAACAGAGATCTGCTCCCTGAAACACTGAAACTGCAACCCTGTTTCCCAGGAAGTGCTGGGATCACCGTATCACGTTTAAATGAAGAGGGAAGCATTTAGAGGCTTTATTTAACTGATAATCGTACAAAAAACAAACAAAGCATCAATGTTGAAGGTTCCACTCTTTTCCACCTGAGGACCGTGGCCTCAGACTTGGAGGTGCTATTTCAGTGTGCCAGTGTGCCTTTGAATATGAAACTAATAGAACTGCAATAAGACGTAAAAAGCTCAAACTGTCCTTTTAATGAAGAGAGCACAACATTTGTGATCAGATCAGTTTGTTGTTGAATTGTTTTGCATCACAGAAAAGGTAAACGTGGCACTTGTTCAGAAATATATATGAACTGTAGAGGAATCTGTAGTATGCAAACCTTTGCTCTTTAACTGTTCGGTGATGTGTGAACCAGTACCAAATCCTGGCTGTGTAGTGTTTGTCATTGTCATCATCTCTTCTGTCTTTGTGTGTACCCTCACTTGTCATCGTACACCTTCACTAACCGATACCCTGAAATACATTCCTTTACCTTCTAGCCAATAACCCGAGCCCCAAGGCACTTCAACCCACTCCACATCCCCAAGGAGCTGCAGAAGGCCCTCCCCTTTAAAAGCAAACCCAAACTACTGCAACCCAAAGGAAAGGTACCCAGAGACCTGAAGAGAGCCAGTGTGATACGCGAGCCCCATGAGAGGAAGGTGAGCACAACCTGACTTTACGGTATGAGTGCTGCAGCTCGTTAAGAATTTGTGGTCCCAACACAGTAAGTGATAGTCTTAGTGTAGGTGGAGAGGAAACAGAGCCTAGCTGAATGTCCAGGTTTTCATATATACTGAGAACATGAAGCTGCCAAACCAGAGAGAGCTGTGGTGCCAGATTAATCACTGATCTGACAGCGTTGCAATGATTGACAGAAACGATGCAGCACAACACCCAGTTTGTTCAGGATGACCCTGTGCTAACTGATCTTTGCTTTGACTTTTCGTGTTGTGGCAGGTGGCGGAGCTGCTACGAGCTCTGAGCACAGTGCATCACTACAAGAAGAAGGTGGCCCAGAGAGCACATCATGCCAAACATAAAGAGTTCCTCCAGCAAAAGGAGAAAGACGAAGAAGCCAAGATGAAGAGAATGAAAGACGCACGAAAAAAACTGTACCGCATCATGGGCCAGAAGGATCAGAAGAAGCAGAGGTCGAGTCTAAAGGGGACGCCACAAGATGACTGACTGTTTAGAGCCACGAGGACCTTATCCCATCCCTGCAGACTCGAACTGATCTTTGCTTAAATTAAAATTGTATTTTTCTACTGTACTCATTGAAAAGCCAAATGTACAGGATAGATCATAAAACAAAGATAATAACAAAAACTGCAGCTCCTGGTGGAGCGCTCAGTCATTCTCTCTGTAGGACACACAGCAACTTAACAAAGGATAATTTCAACAATAAGCTCTTTGTTTTCCTTATTGCTTCTCTTCAAAGTTTGGTAGATCAGATGTGCATTACTTCAGAAATTATACAAGAACAATATCTTAAACAAATGTCTTTTTCTGGGGTTGTTACAGTGAAATAAATAAAAACTCACAGCTGAATTTACATTTGAAATGTTGAAGTTGAGTAAAAACCAACGCTCCATAGTGCCACACTATCGTTACAGACTAAGTGGATGTTTAAAGACTTTGGGCGCACATGTGTTTCGTCTTCTTGATTCATTAATCATAAATTTCTTAATTTGTAGAGGCACAAAAATGTAAAATGTCTGCTTGATTATCAGTCTAGCTCTACTCATCATTGTTGAGTCATTTTTTTATTTTGTTTGTGCTACTTTTGAAGCAACATGTGGCTTGTTTATCATTTGCAAGAGGAAATGTGTTTGTATTTACATCCATCTAACAGTGCAGGAGAGGCAGCAGGTAGCTGTGTATGCTGTCCAAAGATTCTTTACAAGTTTACACTGAGAAACATTCTTAAAATATTTGACCCATATGAAGTAGTATCTTTTTCAACCGTTTAAATAAGTCCTGTCTGAAGTATGTTCCACATCGTTCACTTGTGAATCACAACATTTAGGAAAACATGGCCCATTCATAACAACCTGGGAGGTTGAGCTTAAAATTATTAACCAATTAAAACAAAGAAAAAACAACGTGGTGCACAAACTCTTCAGATGTCACAGAGCACATGGTGTGCATGACTGTGCTGCCATTAATAAATAACTAAAGACGTGACACACTTAATTTCTTATGAAGCATGAAGACGGAGCGATCTTTATCCAGAAGTGGAAATTATTATTGTGGCCTAAACATCAAAAATTCGAGTGCATGAGGCTGTTAGCTGTGTTGTTGAGCATTAAACTTATTTACAGTGTGTCAGTAAAGGGGAACTTGCACTTCTGGCCCCACGTAGGGCTCGTGGATTTGACAACTTAAGGTTTTGAAAGTGGGGATACGTGCTCCTGGTGAGCATCAGAGTTCTGCTAACAGCTGCCATCTCAGTTCTAAATGTTTTTGGAAGTACGGCTAATGTATAATTCAACCTCTAAGGTACACACAACAAGGCCGGGAAGACGAGGGGATGGTTTACTACGAACTATAAAAACACAATCCTTAATCTTTGATCTTCCTGTCATGGTTGGCTGTGTGGCAGGCAAGCAGAAGTGGTGGGCCCAAAATTGCAGGACTCTTGGAGATGGGAATAAACTGAAAACACAGCTTTATTGCTGGAGGAATGATTCACGAAATAAAACTTACAAAAACAAAACTCTAAACCGAGGTGCTGGAGGACAGGACATTACAAACACACAGCAAGTTGACACAGAGAAACACAGGGCTTAAATACACAGATGGCAGTAATCAAGGGATGAGAGACAGGAGGGGAACACACCTGGGAGAAATCACAGCTGACGAGACAGGGGAAACGTAAACTGAGCACACTCACATACGACACAGACCTTCACAATAAAAGGCAAGGCAAGTTTATTTGTATAGCACAATTCAACAACAAGGTGATTCAAAGTGCTTTACAGAGACATTAGAAACAAGAACAAATAAAAAGCATGATTTAAAATTGATTAAAACAAGCAAACAAACAAACTAATTAACAAACAAACAAACAACACAGTATATAAAATCAAAACAGATAAAATCAGAACAGTAGATAAAATCAGTAGCTAAATGTAAGTTTTGAAATTTAAGCTTAAAGTGTGGATTTGGTGCTTTATTCAAATGCAGCTGAGAACAGGTGAGTCTTCAACCTGGATTTAAATAAACTGAGTGTTTCAGCTGATCTGAGGCTTTCTGGGAGTTTGTTCCAGATATAAGGAGCATAAAAGCTGAATGCAGCTTCTCCGTGTCTGGTTCTGACTCTGGGAACTGATAAAAGACCGGATCCAGATGACCTGAGGGATCTGGAAGGTTCATACTGGGTCAGGAGGTCATTGATGTATTTTGGTCCTAAACCATTCAGAGCTTTATAGGCCAGCATCAGAACTTTAAAGTCTATCCTCTGACGGACAGGCAGCCAGTGTAAGGACCTCAGAGCTGGACTGATGTGGTCCACTTTTTTGGTCTTAGTGAGGACTCGAGCAGCAGAGTTCTGAATGAGCTGTAGTTGTCTGACTGATTTTTTAGGTAGACCTGTAAAGATGCTGTTACAGTAATCAAGCCTACTAAAGATGAATGCATGGACTAGTTTTTCCAGGTCCTGTTGAGACATCAGATCTTTTATCCTTGATATATTCTTGAGGTGATAGTAAGCTGACTTTGTTATTGTCTTAATGTGTTTTTCTAAGTTTAGGTCTGCATCCATCACTACACCCAAATTTCTCGCCTGGTTTGTGGTTTTTAGATGTATAGATTGAAGTTCTCTGGTGACCTGTAATCGTTTTTCTTTGGCGCCAAAGACTATTACCTCAGTTTTGTTTTTGTTTAGCTGGAGAAAATTGTGGCACAACCAGTCATTAATTTCCTCGATGCATTTACCAAGAGCCTGTACAGGGCCTCGGTCTCCTGGTGACATTGTGATATATATTTGTGTGTCATCTGCATAGCTGTGATAGTTTATTTTGTTGTTGTTTATAATCTGTGCCAGTGGGAGCATGTAGATGTTAAACAGAAGGGGTCCCAAGATGGAACCTTGGGGAACTCCACATGTGATACTTGTCTGCTCAGATGTGAAGTTACCTATTGATACAAAGTATTTCCTGTTTTCTACGTATGTTTTGAACCAGTTTAGTACAGTTCCTGAAAGACCTGTCCAGTTCTCCAGTCGTTTGAGTAATATGTTGTGGTCAACTGTATCAAATGCTGCACTGAGATCCAGTAAAACTAGGACCGACATTTTTCCACTGTCTGTATTCAGACATATGTCATTAAACACTTTGGTCAGAGCGGTTTCAGTGCTGTGGTTCTGTCTAAAACCTGACTGGAAGGCATCATAGCAATTATTCTGTTTTAAGAAGTAACTGAGCTGTTGAGAAACTGCTTTTTCAATGATCTTACTTAAAAACGGGAGATTTGAGATCGGCCTGTAGTTTTTCATTTGTGTCTTGTCAAGATTGTCCTTTTTCAGTATAGGTTTGATTACAGCAGTTTTTAGTGGTTCTGGAAACACACCTGATAATAAAGAAAAGTTGGCGATCTGTAACAGGTCTGACTCTAAAGTCTTTGAGACCTTTTTGAAAAAACTTGTTGGCAGGACATCTAAACAGCAGGAGGAGGAGTTCAGTTGACCTAAGATGTCCTCCAGGTCTTTGCTGTTAATAGGTTGAAACTGTTTCATGGTGTTTAAACAGTTTTTTGGTGGACACAGTACATATCCTGGATCTGCTGTTGATGTACCAATTGCTTGTCTAATTTTTTGGATTTTTTCTGTGAAGAATTTGGCAAAGTCATTGCAGGCCATGGTCGAATGAAGTTCAGCTGCCACTGACACAGGAGGGTTTGTTAGCCTGTCAACTGTAGAAAATAAGACCCGAGCATTATGGCTGTTTTTAGTGATGATGTCAGAGAAGTAGGACCTCCTTGCATTCCTCAGTTGTAAATTATAATTGTGAAGTTTCTCTTTATAAATGTCATAATGAACCTGGAGGTTTGTTTTTCTCCATCTGCGCTCAGCTTTCCTACACT
The DNA here is from genome assembly GCF_057382185.1 of Mchenga conophoros. Taxonomy (NCBI): domain Eukaryota; kingdom Metazoa; phylum Chordata; class Actinopteri; order Cichliformes; family Cichlidae; genus Mchenga; species Mchenga conophoros. The sequence continues at coordinate 2,267,582 of NC_140533.1, forward strand.
CTCTTTTTTCATTTTTCACCAGTGTGGAGTTTCTCCATGGAGACTTTTTCCTTCCAGAGATAACCTTCACCTTAATGGGAGCAATAGTGTCCATTACATTTAACATGTTAGCATTGAAGCTATTGACGAGCTCATTGACTGACCCTCTGGGCAGGTCAGGTGTTAATGGGAAGACCTGGTTAAAAATTGCACTACTGTGTTCAGTTATACACCGTTTTGTGATCACTGTTGTTGATATATTTGTGTGGGCTGAGATTTTACTTTCAAAGAAAACACAGTAATGATCAGACAGGCCCACATCAGACACAGTGACCTTTGAAATGCTCAGGCCTTTGGAGATCAGTAGGTCAAGAGTGTGTCCTCTATTATGTGTGGCCTCTGTTACATGCTGAGTCAGCCCAAAGTTGCCCAGAGTGTTACTCAGGTCTTTAGTCCCTTTGTCCTGAGGGTTGTCCACATGAATGTTAAAATCCCCAACAATAATTACACAGTCGAAATCAACACAGATCACAGACAGCAGTTCACTGAGGTCATTAAAAAAGTCTGTGCAGTATTTGGGAGGCCTGTAAACATTAAGAAACACAACTTTGGATGGGGCCTTCAGCTGTAAAGCCACATATTCAAAAGACTTCCAGGAGATAGCTGCTTACATTGAAATGATTCATTAAATAAGACAGCAACCCCTCCTCCTCTCCTGCTCGCCCTGACCTCACTGATAAAACTGTAGTTAGGAGGGGTCGTCTCGATGAGAACAGCTCCACTGTTACTTTGGTCCAACCAAGTTTCAGTTAAAAACATAAAATCAAGGCTGTGCTCAGTGATTAAATCATTAATTAAAAATGTTTTCCCAGCTAGAGATCTAATGTTTAATAAAGCCAACTTAAGTGTTTTAGAGGTATTACTTGTCCCCTCGTGTTTGGGAGCAGTCTGTGGCACACAAGGTATGTTTACTATGTTTAAAGATCTTTTAGAGTGCAGCTCTCTGTGTTTTGACCAGGCCACATGTCTCCTTCTGTCACCTAAAAGTACAGAAATTTTAAAACCTTCTAGTAAACAGGGTCCCAGCTTCTCCTGGGAAAAACAGGAAACTCAGACACATGGAACCAGACAAGACATTGAACTAAACAGACAGATTCACAAACAGACGGGGTGACAGCATAGACAGACAGATACCGACGCAGACTCAGAGGCAGACCGAATATAACACATAGAACTCAAACAACAATAATAATCATGATAATAAATTGGAAAATGATAATAATAAACTTAAAGCGCTGGGTCACCGACCCAGGACCATGACACTTCCAACTGGATCCTTCTGTTCTGGTTTTAGAGTCTCTGTTATTGAGTCATACTTTGGGAATCAAAGGGAAGGAATTTCATTTATATTTATTGCATGAACTGACCAGGAACTCCAGTCAGCTTTATACTGATAGGCTAAAATTCTCTCTGTGTATTTGCTGTATATAACAACCTTTGTAGATCAGTAGTATAGGCTTTGGCTCATTTTAAATTTGTGCGCTGTTTATTTATCTTTATTTTTCTAATATATCTCTGATTGAAGTGCTGCTGTAACATGAGAATTTCCCCAGTGTGGGATCAACAAAGTCTGTGTCTATACCAGAGCTCTCAAACTCTGGTCCACCTCAGCATGCAGTCAAGTTCTAGACTCTTGCTAATGACCTACTAATTGTATTCAGGTGTGTTGCAACAGGGACACATGGAAAAGTTTGCGGACACCGGCCCTCGAGGTCTGGAGATTGAGAGCCCTGATTTAAACGTTGGTAACTTACAAGCTCAAAGTTTAGCAGCACAACACTTTGTTTCCTTTTTCCATCAAACATTTCTTACAGCCACCTCTGTTAATCAGTGCAACGTGTGACTGATCTTTTATTCAATAACCACAAAGTACACAAATACAAGATTAAATATTTTATTTATCAAAGATTAATGATTACACACAAAACGAACAAAGTTTCTATGAAATATTACACAGGGTGTAAGAAAAACATTATAACATACTCAGAAATGCTTAATGAAAACCTTCCATGGCATATTTGAATATATATTCTACATATATTTTTACTTAGAAAAGTGTTCACAGAAGCAGTTTTAGAGAACTTACACACCTTTACACTAAACCAGGCCTCCTTCACTCTGATTGGTCAAAGCGAGAGCCTCTCTGAAACGGCTTCATTGATCAGTGTTTTTTCTCATTGGTAAAGGGTAGGGTCTCCTCTATTTTAAATTGCTTTATTGGTGGATCGGGAAGAAGTCCCAGCTTGGGGACCGCACCGTGAGTAAAGCAAGTAAAGTAAAATTTTACTTATACAGCAACTTTCAAGTTAAAAATCACAAAGTGCTTCATAGAAGCTAAAACATAAATATAAAAATCTACCAAAAGCAAGTTTAAAAAGATGAGTTTTTAGCTGTTTTTTAAAAGTGACCAAGTGAGTCCACAGATCTCAGGCTCAAAGGGAGAGACTTCCACAGTCTGGGGGCCACAGTTACAAACGCTCTGTCGCCTTTGGCTTTCAGCCTCGTGTGCTGGACAACCAGCAAGCCCTGATCACATGCAGTGTTGCCAACTCCTCAGTAAGGAAAATCGCTATTGGTTGTCCTAAAAGTTGCTAGAAGTCGCTAAATGACGTCATCGCCTAATTTGCATAATTGCTCGTGCTAATCTAATTGTAACCTATGTTGTTGGAGAGAGAAATAACATCGTGGAAGAGACATAAAGTGAGTAAAAAACGTCCTAAATGTATTTAGAGTTTATTTAGAACTACAAATTAAATTTCTTTTAGCAATTATTGTTTTTTTAATGTCACAATTCCAACCCTGCTCCTTTACCCGGGCTTGGACCGGCAAAAGTGACCCGAAATAGGCACTCTGGTGGAGTTACTTTGTGTGTGTGCTTATAAGTAGTTTTAAACCTTGTGATCCACAAAACAGCATAAGAGTAAAAGAGTAAAAGAAGAACTGACTGCGTTACAGCACCCGCTGCTTGTTGAGAGTAAAAGCGATATGCGCTTTCACGTCTTTTTTTTAGCGACTTTCTTTAGAAAAAAAGTTGCTAAGGGGTCTGAAAACTCGCTAAATATAGCGACAAAGTCGCTAAGTTGGCAACACTGATCACATGACCTCAGGGACCTGCTGGGAATGTCTGGATGTAAAAGTTCACTGATACATGTTGGTGCTTGTCCATGCAGAGCCCTGAATGTCAAAATCATAATCTTAAAGTGGATCAGCAGGGGTGTGACACGGGAGGACTTGGAGGACTTGGTCAGAAGCTTTGCTGCAGCGTTCTGAACAACTTGCAGATGCTCCAAAGAGGCTTTACATAAACAAGTAAACAAAGAATGACAAAAATCCAGACGAGATGAAACAAATGCATCAATGAATTTCCAATTCGGAGCGCGATACAATGGGACTCAGCTTAGCAATGTTTCTCAAGTGATAAAAACAGGAGCGGACCAGAGATTTAACATGAGCGTCCAAAGTTAGAGCTGAGTCAATGGTAACACCAAGGCTCCTGATAGAAGGTTTGGCAAATGTAGCAAGTGGACCCAAGTTTACCATAACACTAGGCACAAATCTTTTAGTAGCACAAATAGGGCTGCTTATTGATCGAATTTTAATCTCGATTACGATCTGGGCTTTCAACGATCATTAAAAATGACTGAGCCGATTATTAGCCCCTCCCTCGTGCTTTACTCTCGCGCTGCTCCGTGTGGACCGGCCTTTAAGGTGTCGCGGATAAATACAACAAAATAAAACTAGTACCGGTACCGAAAAAAAGAAAATTTATTCATAACACACGTCAAAAGACCCAGGAAAACCGAGTAAACGATAAAGACGATAACAAAATAACGCTGAAAACCGATAAAAACCCTGAAAACCAGACATTTCACACCTGAGCCTCAACTCTCGCGGCCCGAAACCAAACGACTCACGGACCGGTACCAGTCCGAGGCCCGGGGGTTGGGGACCGCTGATTAAGAGGCAGCTCGGAAAGCTAAGCAGAAGTTATTTGGAGAGGAGAGTGGCTGCCGTTGGTTGAAAAGAGGTAAAAAACTTCAGTGGTGTGGAAACATTATGGGTTCAGTCAGACGTGGATCAAGTAGACACAGTGTGTAAACTTTGCTACGGTGTCGTAGCTGCAGCACAGAGCAACACTGCAAAGTTCACTAAACAGATGTTTACATTTTTCATTTATTTCTTATATTGCAAACATTTGCACTGTTATCAGTATTTGCACTATTTATATTATTTTTTGACAATCTTTAAAGTCATTATTCAACACGTTGTTATTGTTAAATAAATATCGTCAAATAATCGAGATCTCAATGTCAGTGAAAATAATCGTGATTATCATTTTTGCCATAATCGAGCAGCCCTAAGCACAAACAAGGACTTCAGTCTTCTCTTCATTTAGCTGAAGAAAATTATCAGCCATCCAACCTGTAATGGAATCTGTGCACCTATGCAAAATCTCTAATTATGGAAACATCTTAGGGCTTAGAGGAGATATCTAACTGGGAGTAAATACAACAAAAACAATAAAGGCCCCAAACCTGAACCTTGTGGCACACCATAGGCAAGAAAAGTAGAAGAGGGACTGTACTTAGAGGTAGCCACAGAAAAGGATCGTTCTCGCAAATAAGATTTGAACAATTCCCAAGCAGACCCTGATATACCCACCCCGTGTCTCAGCCTATCTAGCAGAATATGATGGTCCACACTGTCAGAGTCAGAGAGAGTGTCATTTTACCCCCACCGGCTGATGTGTGAAGACTTCTCTGGGATGCTCGCTCCTGTCACGCTGAGGTGGAGCGTGTGCAAGTCTGAATTTGATCCTGATTTTCTTTTTTCTGATTTGACAAGAACAACAGAAACGAATTAAAGCCTTCCAGTGGGGCATGCAGCCTCCAACTCCCCTCATCCTCACTGCCCTCTGTTGTTACAAAAGCACATTTTCACACACACACACACACACACACACACACACACACACACACACACACACACACACACACGCACGCACGCACGCACACACACACACACACACACACACACGTCCCAAAAACAGTTGTCTAGAAAAGTGGCATTTTTGTCAACAAAGCAAACTTGGTTTAAAATGACAGCAGTTTTAATTTCTAACTCAAACATCCTGTTCATTTGGCTTGTTTTTGTACACAATAACATCAGTTTGTAAAAGGAAATCATTTTAGACATACTGAAGTTGCATCTTAAAAAATGGAATCCTACGGAGTTAAAGAGATTCAGAAGTTCAGCATTCCAAACACAATCACATTGTTTAAAGAATACCTGGAATATATTTAATTTTTGAAAAGTTTAAAAATCTAAGACAGGGGTTCTGCCTTTATTAGCCTTATTCATTGAAACATTTTTCTTAATGCGACATTTGTGTGTTTTCTCCAGATAAAATTGAGGATTAGTTTTGCCATGTTCAGATTTTGGGAATGTTCAAGTTCAATATAAATCTTTTGTAATTAAGGATGTGCCTAAAATAGTCATGTCCACCTGAAGCTACAACTCAAACCTCTGTTCAGCTGAGTTACTTTGGGGGTTGACATTTTCAAATGATCATCAACAACATTGGACAGTTTTCATCCTCTCCCGTCTCACTGTGACAGGGGTGTGGTCTCTGGCTCTGCTGCAGTAAAGCGGTAGTACGGTCAGCTCACGGGGCGGAGCCGGGAGGTCGGAAGGGACAGGTGAGAGGGATTGCAACTAATGAACGCTTTCCCACCTTTTAGTGCTTGGAGTTGGGAAGGAGCTGGAAAAGCTGGCTTCCCGGTTGAATACTAAGTGCTGGAACCAATAATTGAACGCTGTGTGGGTCCTGATCATTTCACAGTCACTAAACACTAAAATACAATATCATTGGTACTATTACTATAGTTACTTTTAAGGCTGCCGTGATTAAATTTAGGGGGGCTTTAGCACCCCCAACAGTATCCAGTCTTTGCAGTTCTAAGTAATATGTAGGTTACTTAGGCGAGACTAACACTGTAAGTGACAGTAATATCCATCCATCTATCTTTTATGATTTAACAGAATAAAAACTTTTCTGACCAAGACACAGAAGCAATGATCCATTAAACATGTGAACACTCCAGAGACACACCTGTACCAAAACAACTGAAACATATAATCTGCACTTATTCACAAATATATACTTTACTGTAGAGGATGTTGTTTGACAAGCTGCAGAACTGTGACCTAGCTCTGAGTTCACAGTTAAACATACATGAATATAGCAACGGGGCCAGCAGGAGACCATATGAACTGGACACAAAGTTCACAAAGAAAAAATGCGCTCTCACTCACACACGCTGTGCATGCAAGCAGACACCTGTAGCACTCTGTGAGAAATGTACACGTCTGTAAAAGTGTAAAGACTATCTGTCTTAGATTGCAGGGGCCAGCAGGAGATAAATAGGGGAGACATTTTATTTAGGTGCACTAAAAGTATATCAGAGTGCTCCTCAGTCACTCATTAACAAATTCTATGAATTAGTGTAACTCAGAATTCTCAAACTCCAGTCGTCGAGGGCTGAAACTTTTCCATGTGAGCCTGTTGCAACACACCTCAATACAATTAGTAAGTCATTAGCAAGAGTATAGAACTTGACTGCATGCTGACGTGGCAACCCCTAACCCTACCTACTCAAGTAAAATTAAGTAAATGTGAGTGTTTGGAAAAATGTAAAATGGCCTGTATTTGTATAGCGCTTTTACTTAGTCCCTAAGGACCCCGAAGCACTTTACACTACATCCAGTCATCCACACACTGGTGATGGCAGCTACATTGTAGCCACAGCCACCCTGGGGCGCACTGACAGAGGCGAGGCTGCCGGACACTGGCGGGCGCCACCGGGCCCTCTGACCACCACCAGGCAACGGGTGAAGTGTCTCGCCCAAGGACACAACGACCGAGACTGTCGGAGCCGGGGCTCGAACAGGCTCGGCAAACTTCCGATTACAAGATGAACTGCCAACTCTCGATCGCTGTACTTCTAATAGTACTTTTATTGCACCATGTTCATTCACTCATGAGCTGCTGTAACATGAATCAAATGGCTGAAGCGCAACCTCAGCGTGCAGTCAAGTTCTAGAGTCTTGCTAATGACTTACTAACTGTATTCAGGTGTGTTGCAACAGGGTCAGGTGGAAAAGTTTCAGGAGTTCGAGGCCCCTGCTGTGAGCCACGTCAGTAGTAATAGTGGGCGGGGCTAGAGCCCCGAGACCCGTTCATTGTGCCGACACGCGTGGCCGTGTTTCACCTAACTATGCCTATTTCTTCCTTTGAACACTTTGTATTTTGCAGCCCGGGACTTCGAGGCGGGCTGTGGGCGGCGCACCCAATAAGAAGTAGACGGGTTACTGCTGCTTTTTGCATTGGCTGAACAAAAGTCAGTTTCACGTTGCATTAGTTTTTATTGGGTGGGCAAGTCGCCAGATAGGGCAGACTGATCTCATATCTGTCCGTGGAATGAGTCAGCCTAGAACATTGTAACAGGGAAAGTTTTGTAACTCTGAGCAGTGTCCAAACGCTACTTTTCCCCCTTTGAAACCTTTATTTTGAAATAAAGAGACCGGAAGTGCTGCGGCGACCCTCGAATCACCGAAGAAGCTTCGACAAAACAGGAGCGAGTCGACTGGATAAGTTCGAAAAAGATCATTGTGTTCCTCAGACGGACTGTGAGGCTGTTTACAACATGGCTCCCACTAACGTCTTTCAGCCGTTCTCCTCAGAAGCGGGTAAATATGCGGAGTGCTGGCCGCGGTAACAGGTATCTGTTTGCTAAACTTGGTGCTGCAGCTACTGTACAGGGACCCACTGCACGAAACACGTGTTCAGCAAGTTTCCATTCGTATCACACATGTGTGCGGTAGAGCGTGTACTTCTGCTGCTGTACAATCAGATGTGAAGCACGTGGCTCACATGTCCCCATAATGTACTTTATTATGTATAAAACCAAATGCAAATCATGTCAGTGCGTGTTTACATTAAAGGGGAAAAGTCCTGAATACTTGCAGAATGCCTCGTGCCTGTTTTTTTTTTTTTTTCCTTTTTATTTTATACAAAGAAAAGCGTTTCAATCACAAACTGATGTAAAACCAAATCATCAGACAGCTGGAAATAAAGCACAGAAGCCCCAGACCCCACCCTAATCTGTCACCCAGTCTTTAAATAAAAAGTACACTTTGTATATATACCATGTAGTGGTACTGCATATGTAAAAAAAACAAATATCCAAAGAATATTTAAGTTATGCTGAATAAAAATCCACCCATCTCACATTTATCACCTGCAGGATCACTTTTTTCTCTTTCTTTCTCCTGTTATGTGTAATATGTAGTTTGTCATTCTATAACTGCATCCCACTTTCTGCTCAGGATGCAGCTGCCCACTGGAGTCAGAGCTGAGAGCAGTGCTGCAGCAAAGGATCATGGTCTTGGATGGTGGAATGGGAACTATGATCCAACAGCAAAAGCTTGAAGAAGAAGGTTTCAGGGGGGAGGAGTTCAAAACACATACACTGCCGCTGAAAGGCAACAATGACATTCTCAGCATCACACAGCCGGACATCATTTACAAAATACACAAGGTTGGTTAATCCAGTCAACAAAATGGGAATCTTTGCACTTCGCCTGCACTGTGCAGGTGTGTAATTGTATTTATGTGCAAGCTTTGCTCTCCTCATCTTGGCTGCTTAAAGGAGTACCTGCTGGCTGGTGCTGATATCATAGAGACCAACACTTTCAGCAGCACGTCCATCGCCCAGGCAGACTACGGACTTGAACACATGGTACGATGTCCCTACTTGACCACAGCTTGGCTTGCATGGAACCATGTTAGAATTTATGAGTCATTTATCCTTTTATGGAAGGAAGTCGTTTTTGTGAATGTCAGGTTTCAGCTCAGTAAAATATTTGTCTTCAGTATTTTTTTTATTATATTGATTTATTTACTGTTCAGCTCAATTGTATGTGCTGTAACAAAGACATTTGAATTAATCTTAAGTATATTACTACACTGACCTTTTCCACTGAAACATGAGACATAATCATTTCAGTAATAAGTAATGACGGGTTGCTCTAAGGTGTAAACCTGTGTGTGTTGTGTAGGCTTATCGTCTCAACAAAGCATCAGCACAGCTGGCGAGGAGGGCAGCGGACGACGTCACTAAACAATGCGGTCAGCAGTACAGCCACACATTACTGTCACCAGTGTTTGTGCAATGCTGCAGTGTCAGAGAGTTCATCAGCACCTTTGTGTTTGTTATCAGGGGATAAACGCTACGTGGCTGGCGCAGTGGGTCCCACCAATAAGACCTTGTCTGTTTCACCATGTGTGGAGAGACCAGATTTCAGGAACATCAGTAAGACTGCTCACTGGTTATTCAGCCAACGTTGTGCTTTAGCTTTTAAACACTGTCGATGTAGATAGGTGAGATGGTTTGTCGCTGCATGTGTGAAGAGATGCGTGATTGGCTGATGAACTGCAGTTAATGTTGCAACTGTTTGCATAATATCGTGACTCTTAGGGTTAGGGACATATTAGCAGGATCGGGAAGAGGAATGTCAGGAATTCCAGCACCGGTGTTTTATGCTTCATTATATGTGTGATTTGTGAAGTAACTCTGGGCTGTACACTCAGATTGAATGATGTCATTGTGCAAATAAGCACCATACAGTATGTAACTGCAATGAATAAAGTGTGTGTGTTTTCTGCAGCGTTCGACGAGCTAGTAGAAGCCTATTCAGAGCAGGTACGAGGGTTATTAGACGGGGGAGTGGACATCCTTCTAGTGGAAACCATCTTTGACACTGCCAATGCAAAGGTACCCCTCATCCTGTTTACATAGTGGTAATGTTAAGGTTAAAGGATTAACACTGAGTAACCCACTGATGAACACTTCATTACAGATGAAGTACTAGTACTAGAATTTCAACTTATTCCACCAGTAGAGTGCACTTTTGAACTGTATGCAAGTCTTTTTTACACTCTTTCTACTTGATCATTGTATCTGCAGGCTGCCTTGTTTGCGATCGACCTGTTATTTGAAAAGAGCTACGAACGAAAGCCAGTCTTTGTAAGTCTGGTTCTTTATTCTTCTCCACGCTGCACGACTTTTAAACACTGTTTACCTCACTTAGAATGGATGGAGGAGTGGACAAACACACATCATAAGGCTTCATTTTCAGAGTATTCTAGTTTCAATCTCACATCCTAGAAACTTTGCTCATAGTTTCCTAAAAATGAGTGTTTCTCTAAATGTATTGCAGTTCACTACTAATTAATGGTGCGTCTTCTAAATAAGAATACTGAGGAAGTCCGGTGTTTTGCATCAGTTATTTAAAAATAAGCCAAAGTTTAATACACTGTAGACACATTTAACCAAAAAGTATCGTTATTATGTCCTACAATGTCCCCGGTGTGACGTTTCCACAGGCTGATGATTTGGGGTGTCATGTGACCTGCTGGTGTCCGTGGTGGTTGGTACACTGTGTGTCAGTGCAGCCGGGAGCTCGTAGGACACTTCATCCTGTTTGCTGACAGACCTTTCCAGCACCTGCCCACGTGTCACCACAGGCAGCATTTACTGCACATGTGTCAAAAGAAAGGCTGATAGTCCCACGACTTTTCTTAAACACTTAAATATAAGAAGGATTATAACAAGACCTAATAAATGCAGCATAAAGAACTTTCTCTGTTCTGTATTTTTGTAAAATCCTTTAAAGCTTAACAAAGATGTTTTTAGAACTGGCTGAAAAGTATTGAAAGTGATTCTAAAGAAATCAGTTCAGCCTTAATAAGTTGCTATTAAATTCTTACCGTGCTCATACAGATCTCAGGGACCATTGTGGACCGCAGTGGACGGACTCTGTCTGGTCAGACCGGAGAAGCCTTTGTAGTGAGCGTATCGCATGCTGATCCGCTCTGGTGAGTTACTGTACATCAAACCAAACAGCTGCTCTTCTAAATGTAGAACAAACCAGTGATGTGATACAAATGGCTTCCCAGTAAGACCCTTCCTCCTTTCTTTGTGCAGTATTGGTCTGAACTGTGCTTTGGGGGCAAAAGAGATGAGACCATTCATTGAGGCCATAGGCAAAAGCACCACAGCTTTCATTATCTGTTATCCCAATGCAGGTAAGACACTGTGTAAACAGCAGAGGACACACAAACCACACATGCTGAAGCCATGATGATTCTGATGACACACCACAGCTTTGTATAGCAGGTTCATCGTGTATGTAGTCCAGGCAGTTCCTGCTGCAACATCTTTCAGAGCCTCCAGGAAGATGTGATGTCATCATATCTACATGTTGTCTTTCTCTGTTAGGCCTTCCCAACACATTTGGAGGGTACGATGAAACTCCACAAGTAACAGCCTCCAATTTAAAGGTTTGATTTTTTTTGTTTGTTTTTTCCTGAGTGACATTTAGGTGTAAAGCAGTACAGGAAGGGACAGAAAACCTAGACCCTGCAGTGAAGGGTCCACTTGTCCCCTTAGACTGAGTCAGAGCAATTAGCTTTACACCGTCTGAACAGAATGATGACGCAGAGCTGGAGGGTCCCGAGGTCCAACCCAGATGGGGTCCGTCTGTGTGGAGTTTGTTAAATATCATCTGTCTGTGCTCGCACAGGTTTCCTCTTGGAGCTCTGACTTCTCCCACCTTGGGAAAAAGATGCTTGGTTAACCTTCCCTACGTCAACCTAGGACACTCTCACAAGAGAAACTCCCGATTTCCTCCTGAATCTGATATCCCAGGTTGATCACCTGTAGCTGGCCTCATTGACAGCACTACATTTCTCAGCTTCCATGCAGGTGCTACTGTCAGCTTAAGCTGGAGGCCTGCCAGCTGCCATCCAGTGTGACTGAAAACAGTATTAAAAGACAAAAACCTGTCTGGGGTTGCTGAGGAGTTGTGCTGACTTTGTTTGGACTTCTGTGGAAAGTCTGTCGTAACCAGTGTTACGCCCCTAGCCTAGGCGTGTAGAGGAGAGAGAGACAAATCCCCGCCCTGGTTCCCAAGCCAAACATCCAGAACCAGTTGTGAGTTAAAGGAGGTGATTTTATTGAAGGTAATGAAGCACAGCTCCAGGGTGAACCCAGGCCAAAATAATAAACCAAACCAACTAAGTCCCACCAGAAAACTAGCTAAACCCTAAGAACGAAACAGAACAAACCAAGGACAACACTAACCCTCGCTGCCTAACCCGGCAAACAGGAGAAAACTGTTCCAAAGGAAAAGGTGGCTCACCCCTTCCGCCTAAGCACTAAGTTAATGCACCAGGAGCGGCTCTCACTGAGCACGCTCACACAAACGCACAGCAACAGTGTAGGCTGGAAAACCAGGGTCAGGACCGCGTCGGCTGTCAAGCTGCTCGCTCCACTCTCTCTCTCTCTCCTGCGGGAGCTGTCAGAGCGGCTTTTTGAACGCGGTCACGTGTTCCACGGTCCAATCAGCTGCTCACTACTCTTCATTAGGGGAGGGACCTGCAAAGAGTCTTAAGCACAGTAAAGAGACACAGAACAAAACAGCGCACACAGTGTTGTTATGGCCACAGCCGTAACACCCAGACACCCGTTTTAACCCTGTGCTGTAACCTTCCACATAACCTGTAGCTACACATTGGGTCAGCGATCTACGAATGAATGAAGGTTAATGTGTTGGGTTAAAATGGGTTTCCGGTTAAGACGTAAGTTTCCTGCTGAAGCATAAATCAGTCATAAGACTGTGTCCTGTCTGCAGGAGTTTGCCATGGATGGACTTGTGAATATTGTGGGAGGCTGCTGTGGAACTACTCCATCACACATAAGGTCAGTATAACATTTTCATAATAAAACGTCTGCCTCAAATATAACACTCCAGTTTTCTGTTTCCCTCCTCCCATACAGAGCCATAGCTGAAGCAGTCAGACACTGTGTGCCGAGAGCTCCTGCTGCTGATATTTATCAAGACTACTTGCTGCTCTCTGGTAGTAAAACCTCTCGTTACACAGCTGCAGAACGACACACACGGTAGAAACGGTGTTTGCACGTCAGACTTTGAAACTCGTTGCACTCTGGGAGTTAAAATTCCAAACGGAGATTGTCAGTTGGTTTATAAATTCAGGAGTTCTGATCAAAGCTGTTCTGCTTTCATTTCCATCTCCTGGTTTCTTTAGCAGGAGACAAAGTTTCAAACTTTAAAAGAAATCCTAACATTGAGTATTAACATGCCGAACCTTTGACAGAACAGAAGCAGTTGTTGTAAGCTTGCTGTGCTAAAGGGCTGCTTGTTGATTTAACTTCATGCAGGACACAACATATTCTTTTGTTTGCAGGTTTAGAACCGTTCACCGTTGGCCCACACACCAACTTTGTAAACATCGGCGAGCGTTGCAATGTGGCTGGGTCACGCAAATTTGCTAAGCTGATCATGGCTGGAAACTATGAGGTAGTTTAATTTAATAATATTACCTGAATTTATTCGTGTTGTTTTTAACATTAATGCTGTTCACTTTCAGAAGTTTGATTGTGATTGTTAGGTTTTTAATTCTCAACTGGCTTTTCTGTGTAATGTGAAGGAGGCTCTGAGCATCGCTAAGGCCCAGGTGGAGATGGGAGCTCAGGTCCTGGATATAAACATGGATGAAGGGATGCTAGACGGACCAAAAGCCATGGCTCGATTCTGTAGCTTCATTGCTTCTGAGCCAGATATTGCTCGGGTAGGACATTCAAAGGCAAAACATTCATATGAGTACAGCATACATTACAGAAATAGAAGTACAGTCTGACCGGCGTAGTGTAAGCAGAGCCTCAGAGTGTGATGAGGTTATCAAACACGCCCCTGCCCCTGCATAGATGGTGAAACTGTCACCTGTTAAATATCAGCAAGCTTCAGCTTTCGCTCTGAGCACACTGACGAATGAGCTGAAGGTTTTCACCAAGCTGCTTTCAATCAGTGTCTTTCTGTTAGCTGAAACAACAATATGCTTCGGTCCTGTATTACACTTCATGCTTTTCCTACTCTGTGAGATAAGCTGAGTGATAATGAGATGTCTTTGTGTTCAGCAGTTTCCAAACATAAGAGTAAAGCTGTTCTGTAGTGCAGGTATGAAATACTGTTGACTGTATCGCTGACACTTTGCTGTTAGCAGCAGAGCATGGAGGCAGCGAGCAGCAAAGCTGCTACTGAATAGTGTAGTAAAGACGTGATTGTCTGTTGTCAGCGATACCTGATCTGATCAGTGCATCAGTGGACATGATGATGTACACACTGCAGGCTGTTTTTGTTTCCCTTCAGCTCTTCTTCCCTTCCTCAGGTTCCTCTCTGCATCGACTCCTCTAACTTCTCAGTGATTGAGGCTGGGCTGAAATGCTGCCAGGGGAAGTGCATCGTGAACAGCATCAGTCTGAAGGAGGGCGAGCAGGAGTTTCTGCTCCGAGCTGCCACTGTGAAGCGTTACGGAGCTGCTGTGGTGGTCATGGCTTTTGATGAGGAGGGGCAGGTTTGCACATGCCTTCGCTCATGTGGACACACAGACAGACACACATGAACTTGCTGATAAGCGTGCTGTCCTCTGCAGGCCACAGATACGGAGCGCAAAGTGGAGATTTGCACTCGTGCCTACAAGCTGTTGGTCAACAAAGTGGGATTCGACCCAAACAACATCATCTTTGACCCCAACATCCTGACCATTGGTACAGGCATGGAGGAACACAACGAGTATGCAATCAGCTTCATCGCGGCCACTAAACTTATTAAGGTAGAGACTCAACACAACTTCATCTCATCCCTCAAAGTTTGCATCTGTGCTTTAGCAGCCACATTACTTACAAACCTCATCCTTTATCTTCCTGTAGTTTGGTGTTTCTAACTAACTTATATAACTAGTAGATTTCAGGGCTAAAAAATGCCTTAAGGTCATTCAAGTATAAGGACAACAGCATTAATTCTCATTAAGTGATATTTACTGTACAGGCTAGAAACTGTGCTTAAACTATTCTAATCAGCTGTTTGAAGTTTTATTCAATAGTCCATCAGTTCTGTAGATCCACATTAATCACAACACAAACCTTTGATTCTGGTTGGTGTAACCGTGATGTGTTTTTGCATCGGCGTTGATGTTTAGGAAACATTGCCAAGAGCCAGGGTGAGCGGAGGTCTGTCCAACCTGTCCTTCTCTTTCCGAGGAATGGAGGTGATCAGAGAAGCTATGCACGGGGTGTTTCTGTACCGTGCTATCAAGGTAAACATGAAGATGAGCGATTGTAGTGCGGGCCTTCATTTTTGTGTTTTGTTATTATTCGATGTAGTGAGCGTAAACAGAAAGAAAGAGTGAAACTGCATGTGAAGATTCAGAACGCTCTCACAAAGACTTGCAGTGTACTTGTTGGAACTCTGTAACAACAAATGATCTTTAGTTCAATGAAATTTGCCTCCAAATGTAACGAGCTACACATTTCTTATTAGAAATAAGAAGTTTGTCTGCGTTAGCTTTATGTTGCTATCCGCTGTGCCGCGACAGAACGGTATGGATATGGGAATAGTGAATGCAGGGAACCTGCCCGTTTATGACGACATCGACAAGGAACTGCTGACACTGTGTGAGAACCTCATCTGGAACAGAGATGGCGATGCTACGGAGAAGCTGCTGGCCTACGCACAGGTACACACACGCATGTCACGCAGCACCAAGCTGTTGTTGCTTTGCTTGACAGATGTTTGTTAACAGAACAACACCAAAGGAGGGAAGCAGATCATTCGGACAGACGAGTGGAGGGAAGGAAGTGTAGAGGAGCGGCTGGAGTACGCTCTGATAAAGGTAAGGTAATCGGATGTTTCTGTTATACAATAAAATACGCTTTTAGTTGTGAGAGAATTGTCAGAGCGGTCCAGTAGGTAGAGCTGTGTGCCTAGGATGAAAGAGAACAGCCCTTTTATTGTAATTGTACATGTACAACAAAATTATAGAGCTCCACACCAGCTGTGCAGGAATAAAATATAAATAGTAATAAATAACAAAAGATTGTATACAAAAAGCCACAGATTGGAAAACAAAGTGCTTGAGTTGTGGGACCTGTTGTTATCCCTGGAATTAGTAGCAGCGGCTTTCAAGGCTTGATCAACCTCCACTGCTCCAGAACAACTGTTGTCGTCCCTGAAAAAGACCAAGAAAGCCTCATTTCTGCTGTTCAATACTGAAGAAATGTAAACTTTAAAATGATGCCAGAGACTCTCAGCTGTGTCTGTAATCAAACCTCTGTAACTTTGCTCTGCTTCACTTCAGCAGCATCAGGTTATGTTCATATGCTGATTCATGGTTTTTTTAGCTGCTGCAGAATATTTTAAAGCAGTTATAAAAAACCAGGCCAGGAAAATCTGCTTCATGTTTTTCTGTTTTATCCTCAGTCACTTTGACACAAAGGCCTCTGCTGTGAAGCTCACACCTCTGATGAAGTCTCACAGTGTCAGCTTTCTTTTTATAGATAGAAAAATATGGATATGTACTGTTAAATGATGAGATGTATAATTTTTCTGACTGTCTGAGGCAAAATTTCCCTGATTCAAATCGAATCGATTGTAGAAATCCGTGGCGATACCCAGCCCTAATTCAAACACCTTGTGAAGAGTATGTAGAAGCATTGTCAGTCTCTGTCGGATCCTCGTGAGGTGAACGGTTAATTGTTTTTCAATAGTCGTGACAAGTTGCATAATTATGATCCAAAGAACTGACCTCACACCCATTTGTTCACCAGTAGTGCTGGTTTCAGTCGTTATCCAAATGTACCTTGGGGTTGGGGAAAGCAGCTGAGACTGAAGACGTCGTGATACGTTTGGTAACTTTTGGAACCTCCCATTAATTTAGAGATTAAGGGCACGCTGTGGGGTGTGCTGGAAATGTTTTGGGGGGGTTTTGGTGGTCGGGTGGGACACTGACACTTTATGAACTTGTGGAGTTGGATTAAGTTTCATTTACATCTAAGTTGTAAGAAATGATTGGGTTGATTTTTGGGTTTTATTTTGCCATGAAGTAAACAGCATTTATTTTTCAAAGAATCAAGTCGGAAGTGCGTTCTGAAACAAACCACCCTTTGCCGCCCACGCCCTTTTTTGGAGTATTTTTTGTTTTGGAACTTGAAAGGCCGTGGCAGATAGTTTTAGACGTATCTGTTCTAATGATCACATCCTAATTTACTTTACTCTAAGGAGGGAGAGTGAAAATGTCTGGATTTTATCTTTAATAGTTTGGGAAGTATTCATGTTCAAACATTGCCTCAAATTCCACATATGAAATTTATATATATTGACTTTGTTTTGAAAATGTTCCTAACACCAGATGTTATTAATGGTCCGTCTTGTATTGATGCTGTTAGGGAATAGAGAAGTATGTGGTGGAGGATGTTGAAGAGTGTCGGGCTCAGGTTCACCGCTACACTCGACCCCTTCGTATCATTGAGGGACCCCTGATGAACGGCATGAAGGCGGTGGGAGACTTGTTTGGAGCTGGAAAGATGTTCCTGCCACAGGTACGATGATGACTTTGAGTGCATGTGGTCTGGCAGCTGATTATGGTCAAATTTCATGGTGAACACCGTTTCTGTGGCACAGTGTGGGAACAACTTTAGCTTTGCTTTGTCTCAAATAAAATGACCAGTTTTAGTTTTAGTCAAATATCCTGACAGATCCCCAAGTTTATTTCAGTAAATCCGATAAAACTGTCTAAAGAAGTAATTATGGCTAATAAAGAAACTCAGTTCATCACCAAATCCCCTTTTCCTTTGAATGAGAATAGAATAGAATAGAATAGAATAGGCCTTTATTGTCATTGTGCATGTACAGTGAAATTGTGGGTGCTCCACACGAACTGTGCAGGGATGAAATATGAATATTTTCTTTTAGTGTTTGTTAACAGTCCAAATGTCCCAGAGGAAGAAGCTGTTTGTGAGTCCTGACTGACCTGAGGTGCCATCCAGAGGGCAGCGGGTGGGTGGGCTTCTAGGGGTCACCTGTAATGACCCTGGTTTTCCTCAGACAGAAGGATCCGGGGATGGCTTACAAGGACTGCAGAGGGCAGCCAATGATTTTTTTGGACGGTGTTACTTACTTCCTGTTCCCAGTTGTGGCAGTAGGAGAGCACGCTCTCCACTGAGGGCTGCAAGAACTTCTGATCCAAGTTATTCTTCCTCAGGACACGGAGGAAATGCAGCAGTGGTGTTGTGGGTCTAGGGTGAGGTCGACGGAGATGTAGGTGCCCAGAAACCTGAAGGTGGAGACAGATTCCACCCGTTCTCCATTTATGATGAGACGGCAGTGGAGCTGTCTGTGTCTCCTGAAGTCCATGACGAGTTCGTTTATTTGAAGGACGCTCAGTTTCAGGTTGTTTTTTCAGGTTGCTTTCTGAGCATCGGCGGGACAAATTCACTGCCTCTGTCCTGTACACTCTCATCTCCATCAGAGATTAGCCCACCCACAGTGGTGTCATCGGCATATTTGACAATAACGTTGGGTGGGTGGATTAGAGTACAGTCATTTTGCTTAGTAGGCCTGCTTGATATTATTGTGCATGGTCCAGTGTCCTGTTAGCATCGTGGGAGATGTAAGCGATGGCTGCAATGAAAGGGCCTGCACTGAAGGGCCATCGCCTCTAACTCCGGTGAGTCGATAATCCTCCTGTTACAGCAGCAGTCCTGGAGTACATAAGCACAGAGCCCACTTCCTTTACTGGAGTTTTTGTTGTGCTGTTGGTGTTGTAGGGGCCAGCTGCACTGAGGCACTGGGGATTTGTGGATGGAGACAGGATTCAGTTACGTAGACGACGCACTCCCAGACAGTTGCAGTAACTTATTAAACCAGAGATTAAAATTTAAACTAAAAATGAAACCAGAAGGTCTTCACTTCAATCAAATAGTTATTATTAAATAATTATTACATAAGCAGTTTAAGAAAATTACACTGATTATATTGACCTTGTGTGCGGCTTCCACACTTAACAGGATTGGGAACTTCGTTGTAGTGAATGCAGTTTACTTGTGTCTTCGAAAGACTTCAGTTTATCTCAGTGAACCTTTGTATGAACCTTTCCCCAGGAGGTTTTTATCCTTCACCAAAACACATTAATCGTTTGACTGTTTCTTCCTATATGTGCAAAGATGTCTGAGTCAGCAGTCATGTGTCTGCAGGTCATCAAGTCGGCTCGTGTTATGAAAAAGGCGGTTAGTTATTTGATTCCTTTCATGGAGAAGGAGAGGCAGGAGCTCATGGCTGCATCTGGATCCTGTGATGAGACGGTCAGTGCATTTAGAGGAGACTTCAGAGCACTTCTTATTTTTGACTGTTTTCTTTTCCAAAAGCTTTGTGTGTGCAGAATCTGTACAGCACTTTCACAGCTTACATGAATATGAGTTCCACAATAATAAGATAAAGCAAGCAAATACTGGAATAACTGATAAATGATAATAATGCCTCAAAATGTAATGTTTCTACAAATGTTTTCATAAGCTGGAGGGAATAAGCCATGTCACTCAGAGTGGTCAGGTTTGCCGTGGGCCTCCCCTCATTGTTTTCTCTTTGTCTGCAGGATCCCTACCAAGGCACCATAGTTCTGGCTACAGTGAAGGGGGATGTCCACGATATTGGCAAAAACATTGTAGGCGTAGTGCTGGGTTGCAACAACTTCAGGTAACAGTAGTTTGCTGCTGAGCGTCTTGCCTTTCCCACTAAACACATTTACATTGTAATCTGTGTACTTGCAGCACTTAAGTGGCTGCAGCTGACTGAACTTGTACTTGCTTTAACCAGTCGATTGGATTTGAAATTATGCATCAAGACTATAATAAAGTGCCATTTTTCAGCCTTGGGGGGGATTAACATTAATATTCCACTAACTGGGTGATCCCTCTGTTTACAGACTGCAGTCCTCTGAGGCTACATGTTAAGCTCAGTGGTACTGTCAGCAGTGCACTCACTAGGTCAAGTGATGTAACGCACCTCACATTGCCTTTTGATCCTCCACAGGGACTAGTGTTGCATTGTGGGAGAGAAGTAGAAAGCATCCAAATTTCACTGCTCTTTAACATAGGGCTGCTCGATTATGGCAAAAATGATAATCACGATTATTTTCACTGAAATTGAGATCGCGATTATTTGACGATATTTATTTAACCCTTTAAGACCTACTATAGAACCAAGTCCACCAGAGCTTATATTATTTTTTTACATGTTGTAGTGCCATTTGTGGGAGCATTTCAAGTTGCTATACAACTGTTATAGCCCATATCTTAATAATATGTCTGCATTAAGTCCATAGTAACTACATTAATTGCAAAAAAGTGCAATAAACTACAAAAAAATTGAAAATCGTTTTTGTTTTTTGGTTTTTACATATATTTCTACTTGGAGAAATTTAAGAGGTTTATCCCTCAAAACTTTAAATACAAAAAAGTTGCAAAAAATAGTTTACAACAACAGGAAATTTATTTTGAGTGTCTTCATAGTTTTATTTTGGAGATACAGCAATTTTTATATACTGCAGGAAAAACAAAAAACAATCCTATGATGCAAATTTGCAAAGAAAACAGCAGGTGCATCAAAATAAAATATTTCCAGCTGTGGAATTCGAGTTCTAAGCATCCCAGCAACTATTCAGAAAGGTCAAACATGACCAGTATAGGTTTTTAAGGCCTACAAGTAAAAAACTACATTTTCCGCAAAAATGACGTCACTTCCGGTTTCGGACAGGAAATGGCGGACATGAGATAGTTCGTGTTGATGTCTGTTTCACTGTGGGAAGTGTTACGAACAGCTGATCGGATCGGCAAAGCGTGTTTCTGGAATATTATGTTTTTGTTCCTGCAAGAGCTTTTTATGCAATTTTTGCAAAGCTTTATGTGGAAGGAAACCGTGACCGAGGACAAGCTGATGGCATCAGATGTAAGTACAACTCCTCTGGTTTTATATGCAAAACAAATTATTGCGCTAGCTTACACGGTTCAGGTTCTACAGGGATTTAAAGGGTTAACAATAACAATGTATTGAATAATGACTTTAAAAAAATACTATAAAATAATGTGCAAATGTTTGCAATATAAGAAATAAATGAAAAATGTAAACATCTATGTTTAGTGAACTTTGCAGTGTTGCTCTGTGGTGCAGCTACGACACCGTAGCAAAGTTTACACACTGTGTCTACTTGATCCACGTCTGACTGAACCCATAATGTTTCCAACCACTGAAGCTTTTTTTACCTCTCTTTTCAACCAACAGCAGCCACTCTCCTCTCCAAATAACTTCTGCTGAGCTTTCCGAGCTTCCCTCGGGTCCTCTCAATTGTTGTGACAGGTGTTCGAAATGCAGAGAGGTGCGCTCGATTTGCCACACGGAGCAGCGCGAGAGTAAAGCACGAGGGAGGTGCTAATAATCGGCTCAGTCATTTTTAATGATCGTTGAAAGCCCAGATCGTAATCGTGATTAAAATTCGATTAATTGAGCAGCCCTACTTTAACAGCTGTAGTTCAGTGCGTGTGTGCTGCTGCACTTAAATGCTGAGCGACATGAACAATCCTTCACTGTGAATCGCTAACTGAACAACTGAATATTTATTTTCATTTCATTTATTTTTGCACTCTTAAATAAGAATTTCTGCAGTTGTGTAATAATTTTTACATTCTCAGAGAATATTAGGAAAATAAAATAGTTCCCATAAAGACAAAATAAGACATGGACTGTGTATGCTGGAGTACCATGGTGGTGGGTTTCCACTGGTACTAATGACCATCTTTGTCTTAAATTCTAATTGATGACTGCTAGCCCGGGCCAACTGGTTAATCCATAACTACACACATCACGATAAACATCTCCACTAAGCTGTCCTGGGTTCTTTCATAGTTTCTTATCCTTCTTCCATCGTCAGTACTGCATTCAATTCAATTTTATTTATCTAGCGCCAAATCACAACATAAGTCGCCTCAAGGCGCTTCATAGATACAGAGAAAAACCCAACAATCATATGACCCCTATGAGCAAGCACTTTGGCGACAGTGGGAAGGAAAAACTCCCTTTTAACAGGAAGAAACCTCCAGCAGAACCAGGCTCAGGGAGGGGCGGGGCCATCTGCTGTGATTGGTTGGGGTGAGAGAAGGAAGACAGGATAAAGACATGCTGTGGAAGAGAGACAGAGGTTAATAACAGATATGATTCAATGCAGAGAGGTCTGTTAACACATAGTGAGTGAGAAAGGTGACTGGAAAGGAAAAACTCAATGCATCATGGGAATCCCCGGCAGCCTACGTCTATTGCAGCATAACTAAGGGAGGATTCAGGGTCACCTGGTCCAGCCCTAACTATATGCTTTAGCAAAAAGGAAAGTTTGAAGCCTAATCTTGAAAGTAGAGATAGTGTCTGTCTCCTGAATCCAAACTGGAAGCTGGTTCCACAGAAGAGGGGCCTGAAAACTGAAGGCTCTGCCTCCCATTCTACTTTTAAATACTCTAGGAACAACAATGCATATGCATTATATTCACATGCTTCCTGTATGCAGCTGAAACAGACCAAACTGATTCTCCTGCTGCTTCTGCTGTTCTCGTGCAGAGTGATCGACCTGGGTGTAATGGTTCCATGTGATCAGATCCTCAGAGAGGCCGTTACACAGAAAGCAGGTAACTGTAAAGATCAGACTGACAGAAACGTTATGGAAAGTTTCATTTCACAGAGGTTTATTTAATAATGTTAAAATGTTCATCCAAGCGGCCTTCATTCATTACTGGACGTTGCTGGCATTTAAGCAGTAGCTGGATATCTTTAGCCTAGTGTTTGCCTTTTAGGCAGAATGAAAGTTACTCAGCCTGTGTGGTGGAGCTGCTCGTGGGTATACCATGATGTGTCAAGGAGAAGTTTACAGGATTTATTCTGACTTGTGTGATATATAACTGTTGTTCCCTAAATTTGGAAGCCAGTTGAGTGTTTCCATGGTAAGTATCAGTAAGAAATACAGAGTCTGAGAGTACCGAAGCAATTTAATTGTTCTATAAGCATTAATATATAATGCTCCTGTCAGATTATTGTCCTAACGATAGAGCAGTGACGAGTCTGTAATCTTGCATGATGATGGGATATTTTGTTGCTTTTGTGTACTAACTTATTAAAAAGCAGGACAACTTCTAATCATGATATGACCGTAAACAATAGCAGCCTTGGGTAGTGAAAGGTTAGAAAATAACTGGTTGATCCTGTTAATCATTAGTGTGTGAGCACAGCTGTGCATGGAGTCTTATTTAGACTTTTCTCTCTAGCAGGTTTTCACAGGTTTTCATTTTCTTTCTATGCATAGATGAAGAAAATAATATATACATTTAAAGAATTTCCTGAGTTGATTGCATCCTAAACACTTGTGCGTGTTGTCATTTTAGCCCGCATTTTTCAATAAGACCCTTTTAAGCAAAAGCTCAAAGTATTGTTGCAGGATTAAGACTTATTAGTTTGTAACAGCATTTGTGTACTTGCTTTGGTACCTCAGATGTCATTGGTCTGTCTGGTCTTATCACCCCTTCTCTGGATGAGATGATCTATGTGGCCAAAGAGATGGAGAGACTGGGAATGACCACACCACTGCTGATTGGAGGAGCCACCACATCAAAGTATTGCATACCTACAATCACAAAGCTCTAATTCTGAACTAGATACAATGTACTGAAAAGTTCAAGTCGAAGGTTACGTGTAGGAGATGCACTAATGGTCGCCCACATATTTTATCTCGGGGCGAATTTAGAGTCCCCAATGAAAACGGAAGGAAGAATTTGCAAAAGCCTTGCAGGCCTGACAGAAAGTATTCACAGGGCTTCAGTTGTTCCACATTTTGTCCTGTTACAGCCTGATTTTTTTTACGTTTGTGTTCAATTTATTTTGATCATGTGAACAATATACAGACTTTCATTTAGGGGGAAAAAAGAAAGAAAATTTGATTAAATGAATTTTTAACAATTCTGTGGACAATATCCCATAATGAGAATTATAGTTGTCAGCGTATGCCCACAAACAAAGCCATGAAGTCCAAGGAATTGTAAGGAATTGTCTATAGACCTCCAAGACAGAGTTGGGTCAAGATACAGAAGCATTTCTGCAGCATTGAAGAGTTCAGTGAGCTCAGTGGACGCCGTCATCTGTAAATGGGAGACGTTTGGAGCCATCGGGGCTCTTCTAAGAGCTGACCTGACCAATCTGAGCAATCGGGGTCACTCTGGAAAAATCCAGCATTACTTTGTGGAGAAGTTAAAGGTACAGCACATCAAAGAAACCACGAGAAAGTTCTCGGAACTGATGAAAGAACGGTTGAGCTCTTTGGCTTCGTGTCTGGAGGAAACCAGGCACTGCTCTTCACCTGGCCAGTAACATCCCTACAGCGAAGCATGGTGGTGGTAGCATTATGCTGTGGGGATGTTTTTTGGCAGCAGGAACTAGTCAGGGTCAAGAGGAAGATATCCTTCATGATAACCTGCTCCAGAGAGCTCTGGACCTGGGACTGGGGTGAAGGCTCCAACGGGACAATGACCCTCACACTCAGCCAAGGGGACGTAAAAAATGAATCTACTTTGGAAGAAATGACAAAATGTGGAACACGTGAAGCACGCTGCACAGAATCACTGTAGGCTTTGCAGTGAGTAATATACTGTAATTTCCTAAAGTAGCCCAGCTCCATTCTCAAGTATGTAGATAATTTAGTTCAAATGTAACTTCAGAGTTGTCACAACATTGGAAACTGTCCACAGAGGCCGAAACAGTTGTTTTCTTTTGTTTTTCGATCCAGACAGAAAACAGCTTTTTTTGTTGTATCCACTGGGATCGACTCACTGATGCAGTTCATCTTCTAGCCACTCGAGGCTGACTCCAAAAGTGAGGCAGCCTCGAGAGGCTATAAGAGCATCAGGGCCTCCTTATTTGTTTGTATAGACAATCCTTCTGTAAGCAGAAGTGCAGCAGTCGAATAATAACCTGTACTTTGTGTTGGGTAGGGTACACACAGCAGTGAAGATTGCCCCTCGCTACAGCTGCCCTGTTATCCATGTTCTGGATGCTTCCAGGAGTGTGGTGGTGGTAAGAACATCTGCCTGCCTTGACTCCAACTTTTCCATGATCAAGAACGATGGATGGCAAAAAAACAACATTAAAATTGGGAACGTTTCTATACACATTTGACTTGAAATGACAGTACTAGCCTCAAATGAATCTAAATAAAATGATCCATGTTATAGCTAATACTGCTTTGAGGGGAGAAGTTCAACTTTTTGCACCAATCAAGCAAAATCTTCCAAATTGTCTAAAAATCCTGTGTGGTTCAGTTTTAAACCGTACAGGATGTAAATCAGTTTTTCCAGCACACAGGCTTTGTGTGGTTACACATTGTTTAAGGAGTACAAAATGTGGTGTTGACTTCACGTTTTCCCCGGGCTGTCTCAGTGTTCACAGCTGCTAGATGAAACGGCAAAGGAAGAGTACTTCGAGGAGCTGAAAGAGGAGTATGAGGAGATCAGACAAGAGCACTATGATTCCCTGAAGGTAAAAGCAGCCAGTAGAGAAAAAGAAACCAAACATGGAACATTTCCTGTGACCAAACGGTGGTTTCTCCACCCTTTACCATTGTACAGCGGAGCTGCTGTTAATGAAATCACATACTTGACTGTTCGTGGCACATGTGAATAAATATGTAGATGACACCGAGTTATACTTGTGACATAATCAACTGTCTCCCTGTGTGTTCAGGATCGCTGTTACCTGTCTCTGTCCCAGGCGAGAGAGAAGGCATTAAAGGTAGACTGGCACTCGCTGCCCCAGCCAGGCAAGTCAAGCAATGACCAGTAGTAGTTGTTACCTAATGTGTCATTTTAATTAGGTGCTAAAATATTTGCATTTGATGAAGTTTGAAATGTTGCATTTAGGGCTGCAGCTGTCGAATAATCTGTAAATAATTCCATCGATTAATCGAGTAATCGTTGAGAAATACTTTTGTCTTATTAGTGAGCTATAATAAATATATAAAAGGGAAAAATGCGGGTGTTTCAGAGTTTCTTCTGGACTGCACTGCAGATCACTGCAGATTGTGTAAAATAAAGAGCAGTGGATGGAGCAGCTACAGAGTTCGTTGATCAGGTGCTTCGATGAAGGACGCCTGCTAGTCTTTAATGATAATCACAGGAACAGCGCTGCTGTTTAGGACACCTCGGTAACGGCTCCGCCTCTTTGCTCTTCGTGGCGTGTGAGCAGACTCTGACCTTTTACTCGTGCACTGCTCCTAAATACGTTTGTATTGCAGATTGTTTTTAGTAGCAGATGTGGGTGAAACGGTCACATTTACACTGTTTAAAACTTCTGCGCACTGCAGAGCCTCGAAGCAGAGACTTTGTGTTGAGAATTGTTTTTAAATGATCTAATTATTTGAATTACTCTATGAATGGTTGCAGCCCTCGTTGTCCTTGGTTTCAGGTGCTGAAACAAGCACATACAGAACTGTGAGCAGACTTCTCTGTGTTTCAGTTTGTCCTCAGTTCCTGGGCACTCGTGTGTTTGACTTGTACGATCTGAACAGCCTGCTGGACTTCATCGACTGGAAGCCGTTCTTTGATGTGTGGCAGCTGAGAGGAAAATACCCCAACAGGGGATACCCGAAGATCTTCAATGACAAGACCGTTGGTACAAGCTCAGTCAGGGTTATTTAGAAATATATAAATATATAAATATGTACTGCACCTGTACTGTAGGAAATGGTTAAAATTCAATTATAAATGGATACAAGTGGAGTGCAGGAGAGGGAAAAAGTCACATTTTACTGATTAATGAATCAGACCATACAAACTAAGCCATAAATAAGTCTTGAACCGCCCTGTTATTTGATTACATTTTGCTTCCCAGTGTTCTTAAGGCTTTCTGAAGGTCTTTCAGGGGTTTTCTTCGTACAGCCCCTCGTTTTGGGCCCAGTTCTTGTACCTGATTTGTAACTTGGCCGCTGTGCTACCAGCAGCCTCTTGCAAAAACACACGGCAAAGATAACACAGCTTGACAGGCAGGAAATAGTGTTCTTACAGCAACAGGGCCATTTCCAAAGAGCTATTAACTAAAAACTTGTCTGGGCGTGTGCGGCGCTTCCTCAAAAATGTAAGGAAACTGGACAAGTGGAAAGAAAAACGTCGACAGCAAATGAGCAGTATCAGAAAATGATGTCCTTGAGAAATCCAGTGAAAACCTGTCACAGAAGCCTCATCACAAACGGTCTCATGTCTTGAAAACTAGAATAAAAGTATGAAGCTTCAAGAAGAGCAAACAGTGGAAGAATTCAGGGAAAGCCACTGAACTCGTGATCTTTGGCTACTGCAGGTTCAGAAGCTCGCAAACTCTTTGATGATGCCCAGCAGCTGATCCACCAGATGATTGATGACTGCAGACTGAAGGGGCGGGGCCTGGTGGGATTCTGGCGCGCCCAGAGTAACGGCGACGACATCAGGGTGTACAAAGATGACGCTGCAGTGGACGGGGACACAGAACCCATCGCCACGTTCCACGGCTTACGGCAGCAGGTGAGGGATTGTGATTTATCCTGCTGCGACAGACACCTTTAACATCTTGTCCTGTATAATCGAAGTATTGTAATATGTTCATTTTTAAACACATAACGTCTCCTTTCTGTCAGCGCTCTTTCAACAGTGTTGTGTGTTTGTGCTGCAGGTGGAGAAGGATGGCTCCTCCTCCGAGCCGTACCTGTGTGTGTCTGACTTTGTGGCCCCTGTAGACAGCGGTGTGGCAGACTACATTGGATTGTTTGCTGTGGGTGTGTTTGGAGCTGAAGAACTGAGTCAGCAGTTTCAAGCTC
This sequence comes from Mchenga conophoros, assembly GCF_057382185.1. Taxonomy (NCBI): domain Eukaryota; kingdom Metazoa; phylum Chordata; class Actinopteri; order Cichliformes; family Cichlidae; genus Mchenga; species Mchenga conophoros. The sequence continues at coordinate 2,295,465 of NC_140533.1, forward strand.
AGGGAGACGACTATAATAGCATCATGGTGAAAGCTCTGGCCGATCGACTAGCTGAGGTACTGTTTCCTGTAAAACGTTAAAAACTTCCTTCCTCCTTGGTAATTATACCACAGTACAAGCGCCAATGTTGGCACGGTAACTCTAGGGTTACTTGCAAGTAACAGCTGGTTACCATTTAAAAATCCTTTCTTCTTTTTGTTTCAAATTCATGGCTTGCAATTTTAAGTCATAGCCATTAGCTGCAGGGGGTGCAGGCGTTTCATGTTAGAGGTGCTTGGTTTCAGCTCTCAGCCATTGCATTGACTACTAGCGCTCATCTACATTATACTGCTCTGATCTCAGCTGGGATTGCTAAAGTCTGATGAACAATGGAGTATGAGAGTCTACAGTTTCGTTTAGGGAAGGGAACTTCTGTATATGCTTTTCCAGCTGACACCCTACTTTTTAATCTGTGCTTGCGGGCATATAGTCCTTTGATGTCTCCAGTATCCAGAGGCAGCTGGATACAATATGGGAACAGTGTGTCCAGGTTATAAACACCCATTTAGAGGCATTGTTTCCATTCACTTGTTTCTTCTTTGTCCATCTGTCCACCATGAAGGCATTTGCTGAAGAGCTCCATGCTCGTGTGCGTAAGGAGCTGTGGGGCTACAGCACAGATGAGGCTCTGCATACCTTGGATCTCCACAGAGTTCGGTACAAAGGAATCAGACCGGCAGCTGGCTACCCCAGCCAGCCCGACCACACAGAGAAGACTATGATGTGGAGCCTGGCTAATATCCAGGAGAAGACTGGTGAGAACACCAAAACCACATCATATCTGACTCCCTGAAACGGATTCATTGTTGCTTAAGTACAAACGTTATGCTGAACAGATGAGTGGGTTGGATTAGCTTAGACAGACGTCTTTAACTTCCATAAGTATTTTTGACGACAAAGTATTGCAGTAAATAATCAGAATTACTGGTTTGTGAAGTGAAATTCTGCAGCAGCTGCGTGATGCTGTGATGTCAGCATGAACTGAGGAGTGTGGAACAGTCTGGATGAACCTCAGATATTCATTTTGTACAAATTTCAAATGAAATCTTCCAGTTTTCTGCCTGTGTGCAAATGTTCATAGCCTATGAAAATAATCAGATATGCATAAATATCTTTCTGTATTCACATTTGTATCATGAACATTTGATCAAATCACATTACTGCATATAATCCACAATCAGGGGTTTAGTTTCACAGCCTCCAAACTCCAGCTGCAGTTTTTATAACTAAACCAGGACATGGATTCAGGTGACTCTCTACACCTATTTATCACGATGACAGTATGTTGATATTGTGCATTCATGTGCTTCAAATCACCTTTTAGAGGAAAAGTCACACTCATGCAAAAAGCATACAGGTGAGAGTGCTTTTATATACCTGTGTGCTTGAGATCGGGTGTTGCATCTGCACAGGGTGCCAAACAGAACAGAGCACGGGTAGGCTGAGCAGGTAATGATCTCCTCAGATGTAGTGCACGCAACGGCTTAAAAACCACCCCGTAAATGTCAGTTGAGAGGCTAACCACGCTAGGTGTAGTTTTTTATGCAACACACTGATCTGCTGTCTGTCTCATGGACATTTTATTTGCTATATTTTTTCCATGTGTGCGTAGGGTTGTGTGGGTGTTTGTTTTCTTTTTGTGTTTACTTGTGCATTTGTGTGTGACTGTAGGCATTGGTCTGACAGAGTCCCTGGCCATGACACCTGCCGCCTCTGTGTCGGGACTTTACTTCTCCAACCCTCAGGCTTCATACTTTGCTGTTGGAAAGATCACCAAGGAGCAGGTATCCATTGATAATGTGCCTCACTGTACATCAGTGTTGAACATGTGTCAACTATAGTTTCATTTAACAGACTGTTTTTAATCTAATATCTGCAGGTCATGATTTCTTAAGGTCTTAAACCTGAAAAAGAGAGATGTCCAGTTCCTGTGCTGCTTTCTGTTTTGTCCATGTCCTGGTCTCTCTATGCGCTCCATTTCTGCCTGAATCTTTCTGCTCATACACCGGCCAAACTTAGTTGATATGCTGCGGGTCTCTTCCCAAACAAGAGCTAAACTTGTGGCCTCTGTGCACATCTCATCTGTAGGTGGAGGACTATGCCAGCAGGAAAGAGATGAATGTGGAGGAGGTGGAGAGATGGCTCGCTCCCATCCTGGGTTATGACAATGAAGTGTAAGCTGCAACAGAGGATCCAGTTTACAGTCCAACCATTCCACTTTGGCTCCCATGAGTTGTTGCTGTAACTGCTGTCACTCCCTCTCACTGACATCCCTGTACAAAGACACAGGGCCTCAGACTTTTCTATTACGATAAACACTACAGGAAAACATTTCATGCCAGTTGTTGACAGTTCATCCGTCTGTCGGGTACTGGACAGATGCACATAGTGGTATTTTCTTTAAAAAAAATTGAAAAAGCAAAGTGCTTAATTAAAACTGCTGTTGCTGCTCTTGCTGCACATTCAATGGCCGATTTCCAAATGTGCAATTAAAGGTTAATACTTGTTGGAGAAGACCATTTACACATGCCCTCAAACAAAGATCACTGAGAAGAAGTGAAGCACAGAAGAGATCAAATCAAACCAATGATACTCACGAGGGCTCGTTAATACCAACTGATTTTACTTTAGCTTTTTATTTGTAAAGAGAAGATTTGTAGACAAACACAGAATGTGTTCAACTTTTAATTTCACGTTGGTCATTTTATTTCTAAAACTTTAGCAGCATCTTATATGGAAACTGAAATGTGCTGGCATAATAGATAACACACTCGTAATGACAGCATGTTGTTCAAGTTTAAAAACAACATATACATAAAACATTTCAAACAACTGTTCTTCGTCTGCACATTTAGGGAAAGAAGACGGATTATGTCAGGTTATAATGCTGTTTCTGCCAAATAATTTTGGTGCTAGTTGCTTTAGTCAGACTATTGTAATATTTCAGCACAAGGGTTGTGATCACTACTGTTTACATTGTGATTTCTGTGTAGTTGGTTTTCTAAACATTTTATCAAAGTAAATGTAGTTTATGGATCAGTTCAGCAGTGTCATTATGATGGCAGCCAGTGTTGATCTTAAACCGCTCGGGGTGCAGCCATGTTCAGATGTCAAATCAGGAGATTCGACAGTTGAAAGATTTGCTGGTTAAGTGCTCTTTACAAATCTTAATGCTGCAGTGTCTGTTCAACGTTTTATGGAACTTTGATACCTTCTCAGTCCCCTTTATTTTTACATAGAAGTGGATTTCTGATAATTAAAAATAAACCAGTCTTAAGCTTAAAGTTGGCTCTGTCTTTTTTCTGAGTTTAACTTTCAGATTCACCTTTTTGTAGAAGCAAAAAGTCCATCTGTGAAAACAGAAGCTGTCTTTGACATGGACGATGCCCATAACACAAACCTGAAAGTTGGGATAAGAAGAGAGGTCTGATGATTGGTCGGGACCAGAATGACTTCATGCTGAGGACTACTACAGATGGCATCTTTAGCTGGTCCTTGTCAGGGGCTGTAGGAATACTACAGATGCAGTATTCTCTTTGAGGGTGTTGAGGGAGGAAATGCAGAGAAGAACAAAAGGAGTTACACTGAGTCTTTGTCTAGAGAAGGCATATGATAGGCTGCCAAGAGGGGAACTGAGAAAGTCGGGAGGTGTGGAGAAGTATTTGAGGATGATACAGGGGATGTACAAGGACAGTGAGATGTGTGGTGCAGGTCAATGTGAAGAATACATCAGGGATCAGCTCGGAGCTTCTTTCTGGTTGCAATAGTGATGACAGATGAGCTTAGGCAGCAGTGTCCAAGAGCCTGGAGGGAAAGGAATGAAAGCGTGTGTGTGTGTGTGTGTGGGTGTGTGTGGGGGGGGGGGGTAGAAATGCAGAGTTGAGGCAGTGAGCGTAGATCAGTCTTACGTACCTGGGCTTAAGCATCCAAACCAAGAGAAGTGAAGAAGAAAGGGCAGGTAGGTTGAAGTGGGTGGAGATGAGTGTCAGGCATGAAATGGAAGGTTTACAAGATGATACTGAGACCTGCTGTGATTGGTGGTTTGGAAACGGTGGACCTGGAAGTGGCAGAATTGAAGATGCTAAAATTTTCACTGTGACAAAGACGGTCAGGAAAGAAGGAAAAGCTAATATTTCTATTCAGACTCTTTCGTTTGTCCTGTTTGTGGTTTCTTTTCCTCTGTTCTCTGCTCTGCTACGGGTCTCTTCCCATTAAATGGTAGTTCTTCCTCCCCACTCTTCCCATTGTTTTAATCTGATTTTATGGGTTCCTTCTTTTTATAGTGTCTTTCCTGTACAGTTTCCCCCTATATCACCCTCAAGATGACAGTTGTTGTGAACTGTCCCCGTTTACATACAACTGATTTGAATTGTACTGAACTGAATGAGATCAAATGCCTCCCATGATTCCAGAGTAGAATTGTTGTTCCCAAGCTGCAGCCTCGGACGTTTCTTGACAGTACAGTTAACAGAGACGGGGTCTCTTCTGTGGCTCCTCACTGAGTCCTCAACACCTTGTTCCTTTGACTTTCACAGGTCCACACAGCATGCAGAGTGATGCATGTGGCACAATAATAATAATTTCATTTAAAATGTGGACAGTGTAAGATGGAAGCAGATCATCTGCTGAGGCAACTCCATAGATGATGTGGGCTCCAGTGTTTTTAGAGCTCAAACCGTACAAAGAAAGCTAAGCTTCACTTTAAACACTAATTTCACTGTAAAGCAAATATTTTCGCCCAGTAACAATCATTTGGAGCACACCTGAACACGCTTGTCTAACTGAAGACCAACTGAACTTTTTAATTGCATGAACTGATTTATTTATAGATGACAAATGATAATGATGTTCACTTATGTCTACTTTAGTACACAGGAAACAGTGTACAGCAAAATGTACAAATCGATTCTTTTGTACACTTAGGTCGATGAGTATTTGCACTGTGTTTGCCATGTGCACCACCACTGCAGAATAAACTTTAAAAAATAAATTTGTGACTAACATACAGATTTTCCCAGAGGACAACAGGAACATCATGAAGATGCAGGAAGGTAAGCCACAGCCACATGCCTCCAGAAGGAAAGACAAAACCATTCAAGTTTCTTTGTGAAAACAGGGGCTACTCGATTCTATAGTCAACTTAAATGATGCAGAAATACAGGAGGTCAAATTCTTTTTATTTACAAAATTTGTATTTGTCATATTTGACTTTAAAAGATGGTTAAGAAGTTGACACTAAATAGTCATTGATATAGCCAAGCTGTTTAAACATGCATCCATCTTCTTCTGTTTATCCGGGGCCGGGTCGCGGGGGCAGCAGCCTAAGCAGAGAGGCCCAGCCCTCCCTCTCCCCAGCCACCTCCTCCAGCTTATCCGGGGGAACACCAAGGCGTTCCCAGGCCAGCCGAGAGATATAATCTCTCCAGCGTGTCCTGGGTCTGTCCCGGGGCCTCCTCCCAGTGGGACATGCCCAGAACACCTCACCCAGGAGGCGCCCAGGATGCATCCTTGTCAGATGCCCGAACCACCTCAGCTGGCTCCTTTCGATGTGGAGCAGCAGCAGCTCTACCCCGGATCTCCGGCGTCCCTGCCCTATCTCTAAGGGAGAGGCCAGCCACCCTTCGGAGGAAGCTCATTTCTGTCGTTTTTATCCGCGATCTCGTTCTTTCGGTCACTACCCACAGCTCGTGACTATAGGTGATGGTAGGAACATAGCTCGCTGAAGTTTTTCTTATTATATAACAGTTTTGACTGAAGCATCATCATTTACTGTCACTATGAGATAAACTGAAATATACATGTCATCAACATACACAAACATACACAACCCAGACTGATGACTGTGACTTTGTTTAGTCCACAGGTGGAGGAACTCCAGGGCTCAAGGGCCGGTGTCCTACAGGTTTTAGTCCTTGATCCAGCATAACTGATTGAAATGGCTAAATGATGTCCTCAACATGTCTTGAAGTTCTCCAGAGGCCGGGAACTGAACGAATCATTTGATTCAGGTCTGCTGACCCAGGGTGTGATCCAAAACCTGCAGGATACTGGCCCTTGAGGCCTGGAGTTCCTCACTCCCGGTTTAGTGGAAATGCTCTCTGCTGGCAGGGACCACAGTGGCCAGCAGAGGGAGTAACCCGACCAACGTAGCGTTCGAGCACGCACACTACACACATACACGCTCCTGTGCAGCTCCGCCCCCGACGAGCGTGAGCCATCCAATGAAAGAGGAGTTCATCTATGCGTTGCCTTTCTCTGCTCACACAACACACACACTCGCACACAAGCACAGCCAGCCTCAGCACACAGACGCTGTACGAGCCTCACCGTGTGAACACTAACCATGGCTGAAGGAGGAGAAGGAGAGGATGAAATCCAGTTCTTGCGTACTGTAAGTGTCTCTCTGCTGCTTCTGGAGCAAAATACCGGCGCTGCAGTGAGAGTTCACTGCGTCTTTCTGCTCGGCTCTGTGAGTGTGCGTGCGTGCGTGTTGTGATGTGGGCTGGGAGTTTACCGCATTAAGGGATGACAGCTCCTCCACATTGAAGTCACTGGTCAGGGAGTCCGCATCATGCTGACAGGAGATCAGGGGTGGAGGAGGCGTGAAAACGCACTAACAGAAAGACAGGACAAGCAGATGAGAGGTGGAGAACGGTGTGTGGTGGTGCTGTCGTTGTTCATAAAAAGGAGCTGAGCAGCTTGCAGTCTGCGCGGCGGCGCTGGTGTTGTGTATTGGGTGGATGCGGGGCGCAGTGCGGTGCAGACTGGCAGCATGAAGCCTGCAACATCTGCTGCACTTCGTTCCAGCAGGACTGGACGTCCCTCTTTGGAAGGCTCATGCGGTGAAATCAGTCAGTCATCCGGAGGTCTACGTGAGAGGAGGTGTTGCTTTACAAAAAGTTGCACGTGAATGATCGCGTGAGCTCAGAGTATTTTCTTTCTTCTTGAAGGGAACAGATGGTCTGATATACCTGCACACAACATCTTAATTAATATGCATTCGTGTTAATGTGCAGTTTTCGTCTGCGTGCAGCATTTCTGGCCTGGACTGAGATTATTCCAGCGTTGGCAGATCTGTTTTGGTTGTTTTGGGAATTGTCGCTGACATAATGTTGCCATCATATTGCTGATGACTGCAGTAGTACTAAGATGCAATGAGCTGATACTGGAAAACCATTGGAACAGGTTGAAGTTTTTGGTAGGAAAATGTGAATAGATGGGCAGTCGCTGTCTGTCCTGTATCCAGTGGAGCTTGATTTTCTAGGCTAAAAATGTTCATATGCTCTGTCAGTCAGATTAATGTGTATTATATGAATAGAGTCAGACCCAAGGTTCAAAGCCAAAAGCTTTTAAGTGCAGTGTGTGCGTTTCCTCTGGATATTCTGACAATCAAAAGACAACATGTTAGATTAACTCTAGAGCCATCGAAAAACGCCTCCAACCAATACAGCATTTTTAAGGCCAAGTTTATAAAAAGACCAAGCCTCTGCTTGGGGCGGGGGACTTTTGTTGTTCTTTATTTCATCAGTCAGATGTAACAGAATCCCAGAAAAGCGCCACAGACGAGGTGGCACACAAAACATAAATGTTGGCTGCTGCTCACGGGTGACAGTGTGATGGTCAAAAGACTGAATATTAAGGAATCAGAGGTTCGTCGTGTTTTAGAATGAGCTGCAAACGGCAGACTGTTACAGGATTACTTCAGTAGTTTAGCCTTTTTAGTCTCTTCTTCCATGACAGTTTTTGAAGCTCATTTAGGGTATTTTGATGAGCTATTACTGGATGTCACATTTGTGCCATTAAAACTCAGAAAGTAATAACACATGCATTAACATAGCTGACTGGAATATCATTTCACTCCTCCGCCGTAAAAGGCCGATGGGATATTGTTGTCACCCTGCTGGGCGACATGGACAGTTTGTGAATAACTTGCAGGATTATGAAATTCATGCCACAGGTGCATCTGCTAAAAGGCTCAGACAAGTTCAAATGTCAAACCCGTCAGGTCACCGAGGTCAACTTTTCTCTAAATCACAGATTTTTACATTTCTACCATACGTGCATCTAGTAGGAGGCTGATGGGGGAGGCTTGTGATAGACACTGGTTCATATTTTTTTCTTTATCAGAGCCAGTGTTTAACAGTCACTCAGCATCACATTGCACTAAAATAAGTACTAAGTACTACTCATTGTGATATATCAAACTCATAATGGTAAAATATTGTAGAAAATCTTCTCAACAGTGAAATATTTTGTCTGATTGTTATTTTTATTATTGTTTTTCTTTCAAAAACCAACACAAGTGTTTTTATAGAAGCTGATAGTCAGTCAGCAAGATGGCAGCAGCAGAGTCACATGACAAGTCAAACAATCTTTGGTTTTCATGTATTTTTACTTGAAAACTATCAGTTTTATTCCTAATTTAATTCCTTCAAAATCAACAGGATTAAAAATAAATAAAGACGAGTCTTTGCATTTATATTGACAATTACAGCTGGACTGAAGTGGCATACGGTCTTCACACTTCAGTATTCAAACGGAAACATTTCAACATGTCACATCTGGTCACGAACAACTCTGTAATATTTTACATTTTTGTTATTATTATCATTAAAATATAATGTTAAACATTATATAATACCAGTGTTACTATTAAATAACAATATTGAAGAGTATCATATGTTGTAGCTCACATGCGAGGGCAGTGTTTTCTGCCACATCCATCTGATATAAGATTTGAATATTAGATTTGAAAATGACTCCTACACAAATATAACATGTTTATAATAAAAATACCAAATTTCTTGTTTAGACGTATCCAGACTGGGTGTTTTATTCGACCGTCTGTTTAGTCAAGTCTAAATTGCGCTGCCAGTGGTTCTAATTTTAAGAAAGCTTATATCTTAGCAGGTTCTGTGGAAATTGTAGGGAAAGTTGCACATTTTACTTCGAGTTTATTATCATCATGATTGGAGTGGGTGCTTGTGTTTCAACCACTAAGGTGAAGGTGATCTGTTATAATGTCCTGTGGGCATTTCCCTCAGAATGCTGCTTTCAGCACCCAGAGACGTAGCAGGAAATTAAAAGCAAAAGCAGAGTTGGAGGTGGAGACTCCTGGTCACTACACAGACAAGCTTCCACCAGTCGCCATCTCAGCATGTGGTAGCCTGTGAGCCATGGCTGCAGCAGGAGGCACTGCTTTCATGCCAAAGCTCGTCATTTAATGTAATTCCTGAACATACTGACTGAAGAGAAATTCATGAGTCCATAACGTGAGCTTTGTTATAATGAGTTCATTTGTTTTATGTGTACTTTTATGTTTTTATTTATGTTTGAAGTAGTACTCTTACAAAGTGTGCAGTGTCAGCCTTATATTAGAGTGCCTGAGGAGGTTTATGGAATAATTAAATATTATTATCAGTAATAACATGTAAAAAATAGTCCCGTGGTTAGATTTATTTATTTGTTTGTTTATTTGTAGCTCTTAGATAAATGATGTCAAATGTGGCTGCTGTTGTGGTGTAGAATTAAATGTACATTGTTTAGTAGGTTTAGCAGGACTCATGTTATCATATGATTGCTTCTATAAACTTTGCACTTCGGCTCAAAGGCACAGCACACGCCTGCATTCTTTTTTAGCTCAGACTTTATGACTGGATGTCCTGACTCTCATCTTGGCTGCTTTGATGCTTATTTAAGGATTTTGACATGTTTGCTGTACAATGCTTGCACAAAGACAGCGTTTTGTATTTACTTATTTTAAAGCATTAGCCTAGCCTTTTTTCTACATCACCCCTGGATTTGCTGAAAAATTACTGTTTGCTCCTCTTGATAATGTTTCATCCTACTGCCTCTACGCCTTTACTGTTTCCTGTGACTAGGACACTCAAAACAGCAAAGCAGCTTTCTTTCAGGTACGCATGACTTAATAACGGCTTGTAAATTTACATGCAGGCCTTTTGTTTCCCTCTGCCCCTACGTCTCATCTTCTTCCTCCTGCTCCATTCCTACCTTTCATGTTCCTCTGCATCCCTCCCTCTAATCCTGCAGCACTCCTGCTAAGTGCACTTTATATGCAGATCAATACATGGTTTCTGGTGACTGATGATGTGTCAGCACAAACCAAACAGCATGGCAGCAGCTATGTGTTTGTGTTCATTTAATCCCTGTTACAGGGAAATGTTTGTTTGCAGAGAGTAAATGAAGCCAGAGCACAGAATTCCAAAGGAGATCTGGTACAGGTCAATTTAAATAAAGATATCCACTGTGTTGATGTAAAAAGAAGCAGCAGTAGGTAAAAGCTAGTATTTTAGGCTGCTCTCTACTCCAGTGTAATGGTTAACACCTAAAAGATCCCTGGTTCAAGACCAAGAGGACACAGCGTTACCAAGAGGACACAGCGTTACCAAGAGGACACAGCGTTACCAAGAGGAGACAGCGTTACCAAGAGGAGACAGTGTAACCAAGAGGAGACAGTGTAACCAAGAGGAGACAGTGTAACCAAGAGGAGACAGTGTTACCAAGAGGAGACAGTGTTACCAAGAGGAGACAGTGTTACCAAGAGGAGACAGTGTAACCAAGAGGAGACAATGTTACCAAGAGGAGACAGTGTAACCAAGAGGAGACAATGTTACCAAGAGGAGACAGTGTTACCAAGAGGAGACAGTGTTACCAAGAGGAGACAGTGTAACCAAGAGGAGACAGTGTAACCAAGAGGAGACAATGTTACCAAGAGGAGACAGTGTAACCAAGAGGAGACAGTGTAACCAAGAGGAGACAATGTTACCAAGAGGAGACAGTGTAACCAAGAGGAGACAATGTTACCAAGAGGAGACAGTGTAACCAAGAGGAGACAGTGTAACCAAGAGGAGACAATGTTACCAAGAGGAGACAGTGTAACCAAGAGGAGACAATGTTACCAAGAGGAGACAGTGTAACCAAGAGGAGACAGTGTAACCAAGAGGAGACAGTGTAACCAAGAGGAGACAATGTTACCAAGAGGAGACAGTGTACCCAATTTCTCTGTGATTGTGTTTCTCACTTTGTCTGTTTGTTTTTTTCTTGAATTTTTTAAATGAACTTCTAGTTGACAGTTAATCTGTAGGGGCTGGGAAAAAAGGAATTAATTGAGGAGTGTTGTTGAAGGACTCACAATTTTAAGTAAACCTCTGGAGGCAGTCCAGTGATATCAGGTCAGAACTGTTTGTTGATCAGCACATGAAATTAGAGATGGGGAAGCAAAAACTGAGAAGATTAAGTTGGAGCATGAAAGTCTGAGGGTTGAAGCAGCATTAGAGGGAGAAAGTAAAAGTGGAACAGTTAATACTGGAACTGATGAACGAGTGGAAACCAGCTACTTGCATTTTAATGAGGAGAAGGTGAAGATGGCTTATCTGGTTGCAGTTGAGACAACGACGACACCTGTTTGGGACTAGCTGGTTCCACTTAACTGGGATTAAGGAGTGACACTGGAAAAGTAAATCAGCTTCTTAAGGATGAATTCACTGTCCCATTACATTTTCTCACTTTAAAGAGTTTATAAAAACTGCATGAAAGATGCAAATGGAAAGTGACCATTATGTTCCTGCTTTAGGTCAAAATTAGCAAAATTCAACTCTAAGTGTGTTTTTTGTTTGTTTAGTTTTTCCCCACCCTTTTCCGACTGAGGACCATGGACTCAGACCTGGAAGTGCAGATTCTCTTTCCCACTGCTTCACATTCAGCCGCTCCAACGCGAGTTGCAGATCACTACCTCATGAAGCCAGCAGAACCACATGACCTGCAAAAAGGAGGGATGAGATTCTGAGGTCACCAAAGCACAAGCCTCCCACCATCTGGCCTATGTCCAGAATCTGTGACAGAGGGCAGCCCTGATGGACTGTGTTCACTATGGATGAAGTCCAGTAACAGAACACACCTTAATTTCAGATTGTTCCTCCCAATCACGCCTCTCCAGGTCTTGCTGTCATTGCCTACATGAGCATTAAAGTCTCCCAGTAGGAAAATGGATTCACTACATGTAGCACCCTTGAGCACCCTCCACCACTGACTCCAAGAAGGTTGAGTATTCTGACCTGTCACTTGGCAAATAATTGCAGATAACAGTCAGGACCTGTTCCCCAAGCTGAAGGCGCAGGGAAACACCCCCCTCACTCACTGGCAGAAACTCCAGTGTACTGAGCAGATAAAGGATTGCCCACCCTGCTCACTGCCTCTCACTGAAGGCAATTCCAGATTGGAACAACGTCGATCCCCTCTCCAGGAGACTGGTTCCCTAGCCCAAGCTAGTTCAGGTTCTTCCCCTTTCAGAGAGGTGATATTCCATGTCCCAAAAGCCACCCTCGATAGTCGGAAATCAGTCTGTCAGGGCAGGTTTTTCGGACTGCACCTGGGCACCAGTCGCTCTTTGTGGATGGGGCCGTGGTAACCCAGTCTTGTGCAGGGTACACAGGTCCCTTGCTCTTTTGACAGTTATAGGGGTCCTTTGAATTGCTCTTTGTCTGGTCCCTCACCCAGGACCAGACAAAGAGCCGTGTGTGTGTAATACACCTTTTTCCTTGGGGGATCCTACCACATTGCAAAGCAACCCCCCCCCCCAAATAACATATCCCTGCACCATGTTAAAGTAGAAATTCACAGAAGGGACCTTTGAATCAGTTTGATACAAATAACCTGCCATTTTAAGTAACACATATGTTATTTGTAATCGATGCCACACAAGAACATTTATTTATTTATTTATTTTTTACCTTTTATTGTTTATTTTATTTTAACTTGCTAAATACGGGACAGACTTGATTGGGGAAAAGAAAGAGGGAAAGAAAAACAGTGGGGAAGAGGGACGGGGATAAAGGGCAAAACCCAAAAACCAACAAAATAAGCAGACAAAAACTACATCTATCAATCACCTGGGTCACCTGTTGAGAAAGAAAAAAGAGAAAAAAGCAGCAGAAGAAAAAAGAGCAACATAATAAACAACATCACAATGATATATGGGAATATGACAGTAAATACTAAATATTAAACATTATTGTGCAGCACGTAAGATCAACAGAACACAGTGTGCTTTGAGGTAGGAGCCAAAAAGGGTGTAGTTTGTGTGTGTGTGAGCACCCGTGTGTACACCTGTGAGCATGGACGCGCTTGTAAAAGAACATTTTCTGACCTGACGAGCAGTGTTACTCACAAAGGAATGAGTGAATGAATCTATTGTTCAAACCTCAGTGCAGTTCTGTGGATGAATGTACACAGTGATGACCCCATCACAGGTGGCAGATGTCACAAATGGTAATCTCTAACAAAGTTAACAAAATGTCAGTTCTAGGTGGCTGATGGCTACAACGGATGTCCAGAGTATAATGCTAGCATCACACATGCAACAATAGGAAATATGTTAGGATGAAATACATTTAACATTTCCTTTCTGGTTGTATAACAGCATCATTGCTTCTTGTTTTGCTCACTAACAGACATGGTGACATGGTGACTCGAGTTCCCTGTGAGAGGAAACAAACATGTTTGTCATAGCACTTTCTCATCTTCAGCTGTTTGCTTTCATGGACTCAGGTTACTGCTGAAAGTGAATAATATCATTTCACAAGTACCTGTAACCACAGTGGGGGTGAAATTAGCAGAAAGAGGTGTAGCCTACTGTAAGAGGATTTGAGCGTAAGGAATGGCACAAAGAGTGTAGACTGTTTTTAGGAGCAGTGATGCTGAGCTTATTTGTGTTAGCATAAAACTCAATGTACCCATTATGCCATCTAAGCACCATCCTAAATTCATCAAGGGAGCTTAGTTCCCCATGTAAGGACATGCTGACCGCCCTGTGGAGCAAAACAGTTTTTAAACACACGCTGCTGACCCACTATACACTTTGTAACACAGATGGAAGTTAAGAACACAGCTTCTAAAACAAGTAGTATGACGCAAGAAGAAGAGTGCAGATCTGTGACTATCTATGACAGGTACAGTGTCAAATCAGTGCATCACCCTATCAGTGTATGGGTTTTTTCCTTTTTCTCCTTAATCTTGAAACTTTCTTTTAATTTTCCAATTGCTGTCACTTCAAGGAGCATGCACATAACATTCCCAACTAAACACGCTGTGCTAAATAAGCATGTCACAATGCTAGTAATGTGGTCATTGGTAGCAGGATCAGATTTGTTCTATTTAGTGAAATAAATAAACTAATCCTTGTTTGAAAACAAACAAAACAAACAAAGTTGATGCATTTTTGTTTGTTACTGAAATTGTTCTCCTTGCACAGACAAACAAAAGTAATGTCATATTAAAAAGCAACCTTCTTCAAGTGTAGGTTTTATGTAACAAGAGCTCAAATAAACCTGTCCTCAGCAGGTCTTAAAAATTAAACTCACGATGAGACCCTGTTATCATTTATTTAACAAAACTTAGGCCAAAATGTTGACACAGTGTGTGAAACATTAAGTACACCCCTACTGCTTCCATCAGAATTAAAAGAAAGAGAAGCATCCAGGTGTTGACAATCAAATGCAATTGATTAATTGATCATCACCATTTGTGACCATCTCTATAACAGCAGAGGTGAAAGCAAAGAAAAGACATCAGCAATTGTTGATGGGCTTTTATGACCCTTCCCATCAGTCTGGGTTATAAATCCTTTTTTAAACAATTTAAAGTCTATCAATTAGTGATGGCCAAATGAAGCTTTCCGAAGCACTGAAGCTTGTATTGAAAAACGGTTCATTACTCGAAGCTTTTCAACACAGTCCTCTCCGGTGACATCTGGTGGTGAAAATTTTGAAGAGCAGCTTGAATCTGCAAAATAAAACGGACTGCTCAATCATCACTGCTCACTCAAGAGTGGAGTTCTCTCTGATATTGGGCCACCGTTCCGTTGCTTTGAACATGTAATTGGTTTTGTTTTCTCGATTGGGGGGCTGAAAAAATGTAATGCGTATTTGCGTAATACATTTTGATCAATAAACTTTCCCTATTTAAACATGCACTATGGTGGCCTTTCTCTGCTCATAACTCCTTGATGTTGGTAAATACAATAAGTGAGCAATATATATAATATACATATGAGAATGCACAGCACATTATGGAGTATGCCCCTGCTGTGGAGTCCTGCCTCCATCTACTTGTCGTTTAATCACTGGACAGCTGGACAGGTTCATACAAAATATTAGATTAGGCCAATTGTCCTATACATATTTTTGACCTAGGGGTGGGATTGATTGTGAACTGGAAAGGGAAAATGCTTAGGGGGCTGAGTACGGCTGCATCGTCACTGATTTGTAGAATCATTTTGATTCGATACAGGATCCGATTCAATTTGATTGGAATCTTGAAAGTTTTGCCTCAGTCAGAAATATTACAATTCTGGTCATCTATCAGTATATATCCATAATTTTGTATCTATTAAAAGAAAGCTGACACATGTGAGACTTAATTAGAGATGTAAACAGAGAGTTATGAAACCTGCAGCTGCAGAAGCCAGCGGGAAAAAAAAGAGGCAAACACAGCGCGGACCCGACGACGCACCAAAATCTGACTCTGACGCGTCGGGTCCGCGCTCTGTGTTCACGTTTGTATGCAGAATCCGTAAACCTGCTCCCAGTTACTGTTTTAGCTGCATGGTGTTTGACGACATGTTGTGAGGTTTAACCTGAGATGCTGGCGTTTCAGGCATAATAACGTTAATTTACAAATCGACACGGGATTTTAATGAATCAATATCACTTTATTCAATTTAGCATGGATTGTAATCAGAAAGGCGATAATCAAAACCCACCCCTAATCAAGAACTTGCAAAGTAAAAACATGCTCTATGTCAGGTAGCCCTTTTGTTATTTACATTTAAAAAGAGGATTAGTGTTACTGTGCGCTGGCTGAGTCTGTTTCTTTTCTTAGAAATAGTTTCTCCTGCCCTGGAGAAAATCCACTTGCATGGAACAGAAGAGGCTGTGGAGTGCAGGAACCACACTGCAAGTTGGTAGATATGCAGGTATTCCTGGGTCCTGCAGACTATCACCTAAAAACAATAAACAAAATGATTTTCTAAACTGTAGCAATGTAATGTACGTATAGTGTCAAATACATTGTTGTAGTCTTCATTAGCTTTAATTCACATGGAAGTGTTCCTAAAGTCATATGCTGTAATGATATTTACATTATGAAAACATGATTTTGGACATTTCAAGTTTTTCACTTCGGCAGATAAAATGAATTGAGCAAAATCAACTCAAAATATTCCCACACGCCAGAACGTCCTCTCTTCCTCGCTGGCTCCATATCTGTCAGTGGAATGATCACCTCTTCGCTCTCTGTCACCATCAACACACTCCACGAATCCCTTGGATGATTCGCTTCCTTATATCCGTTTGAATCAGGTACCGAAGCAGTTACGTGCGTAATGAAGCTTCGGACGTCACTGGTCACGTGACTTTTGCCAAACGAAGCAAGCCTCGACACAGTGCTTCTGAACCAGTGTGTTGTTTTTTTCGACACACGCTCCGGAGCGTCAGCTTCAAGCGGGCCATCACTACTATCAATCTACTCTCAGTGTGTACTGTCCTAGGAGTGGACACCACAGGAAATTCACTCCAAATGTCAGAGTCTACAGGCCTGAGTTAGCATTGTACAAGGTTAAAAGTTTCTGACAGTACAATTAGAAAAAGACTGAGCAAATATGGCTTTTATGGAACGTGGACAGCAGAAAGCCTCTCTGAAAAAATACACGACAGCACGGCTCAGGTTTGCAAAGGTGTTAGCAAACTACAATACTTCTGAAACTGTGTCTTTTGGCCAAACGAGATACTAAAGAGAAGCTCTTTGATCATGATGTGCATCATGATGCATATCAGCACAAACCCCTCATACTTCAATTGAACTCAATTCAGGTTTTTTTTTTTTTTTTTTTTAAACATTGTGCCAAAAATTATAACAGTTGCTTAAAGGCAACCCAACAATCATATGACCCCCTATGAGCAAGCACCTTGGTGACAGTGGGAAGGAAAAACTCCCTTTTAACAGGAAGAAACCTCCAGCAGAACCAGGCTCAGGGAGGGGCGGGGCCATCTGCTGCGACCATTTGGGGTGAGAGAAGGAAGACAGGATAAAGACATGCTGTGGAAGAGAACCAGAGCCATTAATCATTAAATGTAGAGTGTTGCATAAACACAGTGAGTGGGGAAATAAACGGTGAGTGAAGAAGAAACACTTGGAGCATCATGGGAATCCCCGAGCAACCTAGACCTACTGCAGCATAACTAAGGGAGGAAAAGTTTGAAGTCTAATCTTAAAAGTAAAGGGTGGCTGTCTCCTGAATCCAAACTGGGGGCTAGTTTCACAGCTGAAGGCTCTGCCTCCCATTCTGCTTTTAAAAGCTGTTTTGCTGCCATATTTGTGATTAGTCAAATGCTACCAATGCCACCCTTTCATGTGAGCACGTGGAAGAAAGCTTCAGTGAATTGACAGTCAGCTTCATGTGATCGCTTAACTTGATTGGCAGTGTTTGGGTAAGTGAATCCATTTAATGGAAAGATACTGTACCCTGGGTATGTTGAACTCTTTCGTAGTACAGGACCCTGGGCACCTTGCAGTCATAGAGTCGACTGTGAACTCTCTGTTTGCCAAAGTATTCTAGAGTCAAATGTGAGGCCATCTGTCTGACAGCAGAATGAGCTGGAGGCTTGCTTACTTTCATGCAGTTTCTCAGTATGAAAGTTTAACGACTTCCCTCCTAGTTTCATAAATGTTACCTCTCCATCAAAGCTGCACAGTTCTCTCGCTATCAATCAAAAACCGCCCCCGCGTGTGTTTGTGTAATACACCTTTATTTAGACGCGACAGCACATTTATGCAACTTGCTGTGAACTCCTGTGAAGTATTCAACAGAATTTAGCTTTAACATGTTAATGTGCACTTGGTCAGAATCATTTGCATGAATTTGACCTGCTGAAACCAAGAACGAACAAACCAGCTGTATGCTGGCCAGCCATTAGTGCCCTAACATTTTTCACCCGAGATTAAACATTTTCAGGTCGCATCAAAATTTCTCTGCATCATTTCTGGGCCCAGAGGCTAATTGGATTTCTAGATACAAATATTGTCTGGAAACCATGAAAATTTGGGTGACTGGTGAGACGGTGTTAGCGCTGACACTTTGGAAGTAAAAACAGTTTTTTATTGTGACTGAATTTCAGACAATTCAAAATATTTTTTTTAAAAGTTGACAGGAATGTCAGAGCAGTCAAGAATGCAAACGTCCTCACTCGTATCAGGCAGTAGCCTGTATATACAGTACGGACATGGCAAGCTCAGCCATTGGATTGAGATTCTGCATTTTGAGGCCTCAGTGCATTTTTGAGTTTTTGTTTTTCCTTCTTTGTCAAATGAGAATGAAAAACAATTACCACATTACAGTACTCATGTTATTTGTATTATTAACCGCAGGTGTACAGCAGCCTCTTAACATCGAGCTGACAGCCATCTGTGAGTTTGAGCTGAGTCTGAATTTGTGTTGAAATGAGGATTATTTCACACTTCACTGTTTGAATACAGCAGATTCCTCATGATACAGATGTGCTAACATGGGGGAAAACACAGCAATTACAAAAAACACTCATTAGTCTCAGCTGTAGAGGTCATACTACGTATTAAAGAAGGTGTAAGTAACTGAAAATCGGTACACTGTTGTTCATTTCTTTCACATATTGGTTTCCTACCGTTGTCATTTGGTCAGGCTGATATTTATCTGATTTTTTGGAATCAGATAAATAGTAATCAGAATCAGAAAGGGTTTTATTGCCAAATGTTGAGCAGGTTTACAACATTAGGAAATTGCTGCGGTGCTTCAGTGCAAACATAGTGTCATAAATTATAATAACAGTTACAGTCGAACAATATTTAACTATTTAACATTTTTCTATTTATTTTTGTTCTCAGCTTTTTTAATGTTGTTTTGTATTTCAAAGTATAGCGATCTCTCTCCTTTCATCTCCAGCACCGCTGTCATAAAACTCCTGACCTGTTGGTTATTGCTGCTGAAAGTTGCGATTATTTCGTTCTCATCGGACACCGACAATGACTGGAGCTGGGCAAGCTGAGAGACCAGCTGGTCTGCTTTCACTGTTCAGACATCAGTTTCGATTCGCATTAACAGATACACGAGCTTCAGTGATTTAGCATCTTGACAGATGAGTTTCCTCTTGGTCAGAGTATGTGATCTAGAGAAGAATGAGTGATAAAAAGTTAATAACTCCTTTTGAACTTTAGCAGGGAAAGCTGTAATGATGATGGAGAGGTTCTTACAAGTTGAGCATGTGCAGGCTCACTCAGCACTTTAGATTAGCATCTGTGAGAATCTCTGAATGTAAGATGTTTAAACAGCCTTTAGTCCTCTGTAGATATGCACAGTTAACCATGTCACTCAAGCCTTTTAATTCAGCTGATTCTTTATTATTCATGTATTTGAAGATAGTTCTTTGTCTGTTTGTGAGCTCATAAACAGCATTTTTTTAATAGATTTGTGGTTTTCTCAGAACGGGGTTGTCTCTGCTTGCCTGTCTGTGAATGTCTCTGCATGCCACGCCTCCTCAGGTTATTGTAGACGGTATCAGTGACTCTCATTTGGATTCCTGTAAAGGTGGAACTCTTTCACAAGATTTTGATTATGTAAACAGGACTACGATATACGCGATATTCATAGAAATCTATTATTACAGTTGATGTCAACTGTTTACATTTAAAGACAGAATAATGGATGCCTAGTGGGTCAAAAGGTAAGCAGTGGGAGTGCTACCAGCGGTCTACAGGACTGTGCGTACACCGGGGCTTGTGAACATGCTTTGAAGGTGACCTTTAACAGGTTCAAAGGATGAACAGGGCGAGGCATGAGTCAGAATCTTAACTGGGAATGTTCTTTTCTTAGCAATTGTAATATTAAATAGTCCTAATAGAACAGATGTGCTTGTTTAATTTTTTGAGCTTGGCTTGTTTCAGTAAACTGGGCTTTTAAAAAATATATTCAGAGTCAATAAATTCAGTTTGATAAAGCTGAAGGTGAATCCCTGCAGAATAGCTTAGACTGTCAGAATAGTCTTCAGTCACACTGGGTTTGATCTCCAGAGTCTCTCAGTGCTTATGTGAAAAGGACATGAATCTAGTTAAGCTAGCATCAAATGTATCACGCTGACATATGGTGGCCTGCATTTGCATTCTTTCATACTATATGGCATATAAGGCTTGGTTTAGCACTGTAAAAGTCTCTGGCTACAAAACTGTCTCAGTGACTTTTATCTCTTCATGTGATCCCAGACTTCTTTCTTCATTATTTGTAATAGTTCAAATTTTACATTTGATTAGCAGGAGGCTCAGATAGCTAGGAAACCCCACCACTGAAGCATATATCCTGGTCAAGAATCTAATCAAGATTCCTCACATTGATACTTGAGGCCAAGCTAAAGCCATCCAGAAGAAGGATGTGGTTAAATACCACATTTCTAAGATTTGGTACAAGGGAAGTGAAATGCCTTCTTTCAGGTAATGCCACCGTTTTTCCACAGCAGCGACAGCAACACAACAGCGAGATGCTCCTGCTCTGTGGTGAAGTCATTTATTGCTGTTTGGTTCAAGCTGCAGCTGGCAAAGTTCAGTCTTTTGAGCCATAACTGCGTCCAATCCCATGTCACTGGCATCAGTGTATTGAGACTTTGCATGTGACGTGAGGTTTCTGCTATAGTGGACATGATGATGCCTGCCAATTCTGCTGCACTGTTGGGAGCAGCAATCACCATCGACAGAAAGAGAATCTTTGTTAATCACTTTCTGCTGATTTGGATAGAAGAAGACAAGCAAAAAGTATTTATGTGATACAGTGGAATCAAATAGTAATAACAGTTACAGTCTAACAATATTTAACCATGTAACATTTTTCTATTTATTTTTGTTCTCAGCTTTTTTAAGCTGCCTCCTCCACCACTACTCTCTGCAACTGCCTTTCATCCTCTTCCTCCTCAACTGAAGCCTTACTCCTGAACTGAAGTTTAGGCTCTAACATAAGAACTCTTACAAGAACATGCTTATTCATTCTTGATATTATCACAATTAGTTATTGACAGGAGGTTTGTCTGCAATCCTCCTGTCTCCAGACAGCTGACAAGAGCCGACAAACAACAACATCCCACATAGCAAAATTGGTATGGCCCAGATCAGGCCCACACACCGCAAAGAATGATGGCCCAGATCTGGTTTGCCAGAGTGGCCCACACATGGGCCAGCACAAGGCCAGTTGCAGACACACTGGTGGTCCTGTGCTGGCCCAGAACAGTTTCAGCTCTGGCCCCAGATGTCAGCCTAATGTGTACCTTAATCAAGCCATGTAATAACAACATGTGCTGGAACATAATAGTGCAAAAGTAGCATGACGAAACTGTTCAGTGAATGGACTGATTCTTATATAGCGCTTTTCTACTCTCCCAGATTACTCAAAGTGCTCTATACAACATGCCACATTCACCCAATCACACACCTTCTGCTAACTACATTCAGACACATTCACATTCCTGACATGCAGACTGGAGGAACCAGGGATCAAACCACTAACCTTCCGATCAGTCAGTGACCTGCTCTACCTGCTGAGCTACAGCCATCCACTGGCAACGATGAGTAAACCATCACTAGGTTTTGGATAAAGTGTACACTCACGAACCTGTTAAACGTGCATTTGAAACGTTGGCTACCATAGCAGTATAGTATTGCAACATGGCATTTGGGTCTAACTAAAATAGCAAAATAGGAACATAAATAGTGCCATCATTGCCAAACCTGGCCCACATCTGGTTGACATACACTCTGCCATGACACCAGTCGGTCAGAAGGGCCAGCTTGATGCCGGATCCAGGCCAGACCTGTTTGCTATGAGCCTGGGCCACATAACCCAAACCACAATCGAGCCAGATGTGTCATGCCATCACATAGACAGTGCCATCAGGCCTGGCCCATATCTGAATGACATGCGTCTTATCATGCCAGAAGTCAGCCAGCAGTGCAGGCTTGATACCAGATCTGGGCCAGACCTGTCTGCTATGTGGGATACCGTTATAAACTAACAGTATAAGTCGTTGACAATGTAAGTGATAATATGCAGAGATGTGACAATATCAAAATGTAATAAAAATCAGGTAAATACCTCAGTAGTGACCATTGACCCTTTTCCACTTCTTCAAGTGACTGCAGTTTCAGTCCACTGACTGAGATTTGTTACTCATCTTGACACAAAACACTGATAAGTACACAAACTGTCCTAGGCCTTCAGATCTCATCCAGTATAGTTTGTGGGATTGTTGATAACATAATGATATAAATAGTGTGGCTAGAATTTGGAATGACCTGGAATAAGGCCTTTAAATTATGAGGTGGTTTTAGAAGGTTGTTAAATGAATAAACTACTGAAAACCCAGATTCGATTTCTTAATTTCCTTTTCTTGTAAATGAACTGAATTACTATGAACTAAAATTTATGTTCATTGTAACTGCTCCTGAAGGTTTTTCATGTTCGAAGTAGAATAAAGGGCCATGCTCCAACTGATGTTCAGCCAGTATTTTAATCTTCTTTTCACCAGCAAACACCGTGAAAAACTATGATGAAATGATCAATGAAAAACACGGATATTACATCAGCAGAACAAAAATTACAACTCAAATAAAACATACACACAAAGTAAATGCACCAACATACCGTGTGCGCCTTTCTACTGAACATTCATGAGCAATTGTAGTCCATATCTTCTATATTTCCACCTTTTACACAAGCCAGCATTCTCTTTCTGGCTCGAGCCGTCAGTCTCTGGTGACATGTGCGCTTAATTGAGCATCACCCCAAAGCATGCGCACCACAAAGCGCCACACTCAGGTCCACCAGTAGGTGGCGACAACACAACATGAATCCAGATTAAACACCAAATTTTGAACATCGCAATCACATACTAATTACATTTCAATGCGACGACTACATTCATGTTATGAACATAAATTTGTCTCATTAGCCTCTTTTCCATTAGTACCTACTCGGCTCGACTTGCCACGGCTTGCCATGACTTTACTCAGATCGACTGGTTTTCTATTACAATCAAGCACTCTCGTGACTCATCTAGTGACCCCACTGACCAGCCAATCGGTGGCATGCAGTCTGACGACATCACATTTTTAGTACCTGTTCAGATTGCTTTGAACCCCGGCCGAGCAGGTACTATTTAAGGACCTGGTACCAGCTATTATGACCTAATGGAAAAGCCTGAAAACTGTGGCGAATCATGGCGAGTCAATCTGAGTAGAGGTACTGTTGGAAAAAGGGCTACTGACACTGCCTGAGGGAAGCGTGTGTAATGTAAATAGAATGGGTTCTACCACAGAACACTGTGGAACTTATTAACCTTAGTGTGTGATGAGACTCCCCGTTTACATGAAGAAACTGGACTCTGTCAGACAGATGCAATTCAAAGAGCTGAAGTGCTGTTGTTTTGGAGGAAGGGAGGTTCAGGGTTTCAGTAGTCATCATCATGGGCTCATCGGATTAGAATGAGAATAAGCAGTCATCAATCATTTGCAGGTTTTGTCGTTTTATTGTATAACGGGTAAAGGAAAGAAAGACACACATGGACTGCTCTCTCTAAAAAGGAGAAAGTATGATTTAAGTAACTCAAAATGATACATGAACTCAGGAGACTCAAAGAGAAACTCACCTCAGCTGCTGCCCCATGTGGGAGTGAAGAAAGAGTGAGGGGTAGGTGAGTGCAGTCCTTATATAACGAGTGACAGGTGAGTGCAATTAAGGCCAAGCACCACACCCAATCAAAGGTGACGAAAAGAAACAAGGTGCATCTGGTTAAGTGAATGTGCTAAAAGGTGAGCCTTTACAACAGCTGTATCTTTAAATCCTATGACATGCTCTAATTTCTATTGTGAGATATTGTGGTCAACAGCATCAAGGAAGATGGAGATACATGGCAGATAATTGGCTAAGACAACTGGGTCAAGTGATGGCTAATGGTTTAATTACTGCGAGCTTGAATGCCTGTGGTATGTAGCCCATCAAAAGTGTATATAAATCCAGAAGCACTAACAATCTGACCAGAAATTGAAATGCACTGACATGAAGCCACAAACACTGATGCAGGGCAGCACCAACACTACCATGTCAGAAGAGATGGGAAATTTTTCAGCTCGAGTGCTAAACTGGGAGGGTGTATTTAGTATATAATGTGAGTAGGGCTGCACAAAAGATTATTTTGATAGTCGACTAGTCACCGATTATTTTTGCAATTAGTCGACTAGTCAGATCATGCATCCATTGGACGTAAAACGTACAGGTTATTGCATCAGCATGCGTCTTATAATAACTATCATTAGCTTACAGCTTGAAGTGTTTAAGGTATGTGCTAACTAAAAATAAAGTCAAGATGATAGTTTATTAATATTTTAATGCTCAGCCGTCTGCTCCTTGCTCCCTAAAATTTAACAGGACACTGGAGTATATTCTCGACCATCTCACCTGTTTAATCTGTTTAACCAGTTTTCTGCTTGACGTTTATTCAGCTGTGTGAAAACTATAACTTTAATCTCAGCCAAACCGATTTACTGAGCAACAAATAAAACACTGAAAAAAGCCAAACAATAACATTTTTAAGTTATCTAAGTGACTTCTATATCATGTTTAACCTGAGTAGCGAAAGGTGGGTTTGAAAATGATGTGCCAGGAGTCCGCTGTTCTTGCTGGTTCTACTGAGCCTTGCCCCCGGCTAGCTATTGAGCTGGTGGATAACAGACGTCTCCGAAAACGTCGGAGTGCTTCTGAAAGTATGTGGTGTCTTGATAAACTGAGCAGATATTTGAAGTTTACACAGCTACATTCTCGCCTGAAAATATGTTAAAAGTTTATTTTGTGACCCAGAAAGAATAATAAGAGTAATATTAAAACTAACTAGCTGCCGCCATTGTTGGAAACTGGAATTGGCTGGGCCGTGCTATGAATTCTGGGATAGGTTGGGCCACCTGACCCATCCTTCAAATCTGGGGAAAAGGAGGACATACTTGTCGGCCGTATTTGGAGAAGTCTTCGAATTTGCACAGCCTGTGTGTAATGTAAACGGCCCCTGCATTTGGACACAGCTACAAGACACTGCTTCTTCTTGTTTAACGGCAGCTGGCATCCTTGTACATGCAGTGCTGCCATCTTCTGTTTCAGTCCGTTATTACACTCTTAAATCCTACTACTTATTCCTGCGTCTTTTGGGATCTTACAAAGCTTCAAACGACGTGTCGACTATTAAATTTGTCGTCGACTAATCGTGGCAGCCCTAAATGTGAGGCATTCTATGAAATTATTTACATTAAATATTAAAAACTTTTCTGCAATTAATTTATATATAATGCAAGCCCTCCTCCACTCACTATTTCTGGTCAGTAAAAATCATAATGACTCATCTGAACCGGAGTTTTTGTTTTTAATGGATTAATTAATCATGTTTCATAGACAACAATTCAAACAGTCCTAAATACTTATTTTTTTTGTTCTACTGTTGTTATTTAAGTTACTCCATCCATTTTAGCAATCCTCATAAAATGTTGCACTCCAATTATTTGTCAATCTTTTTTTATGTTGATTGTCTTTGTAACAGTCACAGGAAAACAAGCAAAGCAAAGAAAAGGAAACACACAGTGGAGATCAGCATGATATTCCAGAATAATGCTGTCCTTATTTGGATTCTCCTCTCTTATGTCTTCAATACAAATCACTTTGACCTCTTCAGGTATTCCATTTAACTTTATCCATCCAAGGTAGCTTGTACTTTCTGCTGCTTTTTGAGGTATCAGACATGTTGGGCAATATTAGTGTCCTTTTTTGTCTGGTATTCTATTAAAATAATATGTGTTTCCTTAAGTTGTTTCTCTTGCCTGTTTCAGTAAATCAGTCGGATGATGAATGCTGCTTTCTCCATGGGAGTAAGGGACAGATTGAAATATCCTCACCCTGAACGGAGATCTGTCTGGGTTTTTTTTTTGTGTTATTTTTAAGCAAAAAAGACGAAGACCTCTTTCTCCAGGGACAACTGTTCTGTCGATGGTGCATCAGCTCCTATCTCAGCTCCACTAGACACATTTCTAGCATAGGAACACTGTATGGTGTTTAATGTGTAACTGATCTTCTGGACAGTCTGAGGTTCAAATTGCTGGTACTAGATGGGCCAAAACATAATTTCCCAGAGGTGTTTTATTGGATTTAGGTCAGGGGAATGTGAGGCCACTTAATGGTATCAATCCCTTCATCCTCCAGGAACTGACAGCATAAAAAGCTGGCCATTGTGCAGGGCCCACTGCAGGGTGTGATAGTGAGTCCAAGGATTTCATTGTGGTTAGTGGCAGTCAGGGTGCTGTTGCCCAGTCTGTGGAGGTCTGTATGTCCTTCCATGGATATGCCTCCCCAGACCATCACTGACACTGGTCGTATTGGTAAATGGACTGATTCTTATTTAGCGCTTTTCTACTCTCCCGGAGTACTCAAAGCGCTGTATACAACATGCCACATTCACCCAATCACACACATTCACACCAGCACTGTCTTCTAAGTTTCTTAATGCTTCCTAACTATCATTCATACACATTCACCTTCCAATGAACGCATTGGAGAGCAATTTGGGGTTAGTATCTTGCCCAAGGATACTTGGCATGCAGACTGGAGGAGCCACGGATCGAACCACCAACCTTCTGATCAGTAGATGACCTGCTCTACCTCCTGAGCTACAGCCACCCTATTGAATGATGTTATAAACAGCATAATGTTCTCTACAGCTTATCCAGACCCTTTCAGATCTGGAACATCAGAATGAAAGATATCTTTATTGTCATTGCAACTAGGGCTGGGCGATATGGCCTAAAATCCATATCATGGTATAATTTGAAGCATGTGCGGTAATGATATATATTGCGATATATTCTTTTCTTCTGTATAACGTTTTTTCCGCACTATAAGGCGCTCTTAAAATAATTAAATTTTCTCAAAAATCAACGGTGCACCTTATAATGAATTCTGGTTGTGCTTACTGACCTTAAACCGATTTTATGTCTGTCAAATCTGTCAAAAAATGTTTTAGTCAACTTTGGTAAGCTACGAAGCCGCACCGCTTGTTGGATTGTTGGAGCATTTCGGCTACCGTAGTCTGGAGCCTAACAGAGTAATCTGGGTCCAAAACTCCATCCACTTCAGGTCCTAGAGTCAAACGAACACTGCAGCATCACTGAGAGTTAAAAACTGTCTAAACTATTTTATCTTTAATAAAATAATCAGCGTTGCTGCTTTACCAGGTGTAACAATGAAGTTTAACATCCAGGCATCCATGAAAACAGAATTTATTAAATTTAACAGTTTGAAGTTAGCAGGAAGTTAGCTCGCTAGTTTCCACCTAAACATGATATAGCATGTTCTGACTGAGAGATTTCTGACAAAATTCATGCATGTAGCATGTGCTATGTGATGTGCTAACGACACAGCTATGTTAGCATAACATAAACTGTGAAGCTGGAGGATGAATGCTAACTTTTTTCCACTCGATAAAAGTTAACGTGAGGGTTCCCGATGGTTAGGGACAAATGCAATCGCAATGTAAACGGACTAAGCTTCAGTCAGGAGAACAACTGAGATAATCCATCCACAATACGAGGTTAGTCATTAATATACTGCAACAACATGGGAATAGAGCAGCTGCCAGAGAATTCAGCATTAATGAATCAATGTTACGGAAGTGGAGGAAGCACCGTTTTTGGCTTTCCTCACATTCCAAAACGTGCTTCGTCTCTTCGCTATTACTGTCGCTGGCATAATTTGTAGATGATATTGCTTGCAGGCGCTGCGATGCTTTTGACCAAAACAAGCATAGCTTGATGACTCCATCAACATGCGCTACTGCGGTAGAGCGGTATAGTCAAAATCTCTACCATTGGTCAAATTCACATCATTTCATATAATTTCTACCGCATACTGCCCACTTTATTCTACTTTATACTGCCCACCCCTAATTGTAATAAGTACAACAAAATTAAGTGCAGTCCTTGTGGTGTCTAGAAAGAAAAGTTTCGATATAACTACAAAAGAATAATATAAAAAATTAGTTAGAACACAGTCATTCAGTATAATAAATAAAACCTTATTGCTCATATAAAACCTTATTGCACATAAACAATATTACACATGGCATCCATTGCACTTGTCAGGCTGAATTAGAGGTGATTACATGTCATTCAGTTCAACAGCTACAGGGTGGAAATGGCTATTCAGACTGTTTGTCTTTGTTTTGATGCGCTGGTATCTTTTGCCTGATGGCAGCAGTTGGAACAGATTATGAGCTAGGGTGTGAGGAGTGTTTTATGATATTTCTTGCTTTCCTGAGGCATAGAGAGCTGTGCAGTTCATCCAGGCAGGGTAAAGAACAACCGATGATCTCATGGGCAATCTTTACAGTCCCTTGAAGTGTTTCACTCTGTGATGATGTGCAGCTGGAAAAAAGACAGTAGCACAGGATGCTCTTGATAGAACATCGATAGAAGGACACCAGCAGCTTTTGAAGGATATGATTTTTCCTGAGGATTCTCAGGAAATAAAATCTCTGCTGAGCCTTCTTTGCCAGCTCTGCTGTGTTCACACCCCAGGACAGGCCCTCCGTGACATGAACTCCCGGGAAGCGGAAGTCTGACACCATCTCCACGCCATCCCTATTGATGTAAAGTGGTTTAATGTCAGTTTTCTGAAATCCACAACAATCTCCTTGTTCTTAAATGTGTTCAGGAGCAGGTTGTACCACGCTGTCAGCCTCGCTACTTCATCCCTGTAGGCAGACTCTTGCTCAGGGTAAACACCCTGATATTGTACCACTTCTCTTGATGGGTTAAGGACCTTCCATGTCCCTGTCCCTGTCTTCTTGACTAACTGCCTGTCTCCTGGAATCTCCAGGCTCCTGAGACTTTGCAAACCTTCAAGTAATGGCACATATTCATGTGGGATCCTGGATCCTGTGCAACCAGTATAGGATCTAGGTATTGATGCCAGCAAGGACACTGTTCAAAAGAAAGCAGCACCTTTCTGGCTTACCTCTTTGTACTCGATTTTACTTTCAGACTCTGTCCAACTTTCTGCTTCTCTCTTACAATATTGTCAGCGCTCCCTCAACTTCAACTTGAACTTGTTTCTTTACACACAGAACTGAGAGACTGAAGATTGGATGTGTAATAAGAATTGGCCTGTGTGCATCTATCGTGAATCTGAAAGTGATTTTATGTACAAACTAATTTTTCTGTGCACACTAAGAATGTTTCCATGCTTAAGTTAGTAAACAAGGTCCAGTAATATTAAAAATAAATAAAATAATACAAGAAAAATTACATATTTCAAAATCAATCTAAACTAATTTAAATGCCAAAAAATGAACTAAAAAACTAACCAGACAGATGTATTGTTTTACAACGATTTATTGTATGTGGTATGCAATAATTATGCAGTTTGCATAAAAGGAATGTTTGATTCAATAAAGTTTATGCTATGCAATGCTATGCATTTTGTCATTTCTTAAGTGCATTTACCATAAATCAGTTGCTGCTTCTGTGAATTACTAAATACTATCAGCGTTAATCTCTCTAAAATGACGTTAACGCCATAACCGCATTAACGCTGCAAATCTCCATTAGCGAGTTAACGCGGCTCGCGTAACGAGATTAATGCTGACAGCACTACTAAATACCTGACAGCCAGCAAAACTGTCAGATTTTGATGATATGCAGAGTAGAAGTTCTCCTGTACTATCATAAGTGCTTGTGGCACTAGGACACTCTTGGCCGCAAGTCGATGATCAATTTTGTAATTGTATCATCTGGCCATATGTTCTGGACACTTGGGTGAAGAGGGGCTGAGCTGTCAGCTGAACACTACCTGGTGGCAAGTTGGATCAGGTGGCAGGGAGGATGCTGGACAGATCATCTGCACCTAAACGTATAGTGAGGATGTGCTGGGAACGCCTGACAGAGGCCCGGGTCCATGAGATCTTCAACTCGTGCCTCCAGCAGAGCTTCGACAGCATTCCGAGGGAGACTGGGGACATTGAGTTCAAATGGATCAATGGAGCACTTCCATTGCTGATCCTGCTGCACTGAGCTGTGGCCGCAAGGTCTACATGTATTTTGTGGACTTGGAGAAGGCATTCAACTGTGTCCTTTGGAGTGTCCTTCGGGAAGTTGCTTCGGGAGTAAGGGTTTCCGGCAGATTGCTACAGGCCATTCAATCCTTATGCAACCGTTGCAAAAGTTTGCTCTGCATAGCCAGCAATTAGTCAACTTGTTTCCAGTGGGTGATGGACTCCACCAGGACTGTCCTTTGTCAACGATTCTGTTCATAATTTTTATGAACAGAATTTCTAGGCGTAGCCAAGTGGTAGAAGGCTTCCACTTCCAGAGAATCTCATCTGTGCTTTTTGCAGATGATGTGGTTCTGTTAGCTTCATCAGGTGACGGCCTCCAGCTCACACTGGAACGGCTTGGAGCAGACTGTGAAGCGGTGGCAATGAGAATCATCACCTCCAAATCAGAGGTCTCAGAGGTCCTCAGCTAGAAAAGGGTGGAGTGCCCCCTCCAGGTCCACTCAGGGTTTGTAGGTTTCCCCATAACAATGCGATTCTCTTTAATGATTGTCCTTATCTCGGATAGCATCCAACTCTCTGACTACCACCCTTGGAGAGTCCAGCTTCACCCTCACAACGTTACTGGCCTGGCTAATCAGTTTATTGAATCTACTGGCATCTGCGTACCTCAACCTGCTGCCCCAGCATGCAACAGACTCATAAAAAATAGTAAGCATTGTCTGGCAGATGATTCAAAAAATCTCAGCCACCTCTTTTCTTGTCTTTGTCACATTGAGCTGCAGGTGATTCTGCTTGTGCCACATGACAGAGGAGTGCACCACAGCCCACTACTCCATCTCATCACCATCACTGATGCATCCAACCACTGCAGAGCAAATCAGAAAACTTCTGAAGATGCAGGTGTCTGTGCAGTAGCTGAAGTCTGTGGTTTATAGAGCAAATGGGAAAGAGGAGAGGACGGTCCCTTGTGGTGCCAAGGTGTGGCTGATCACCTTGTCAGACACAGCGTTGAAGACACACATATTGTGGAGAATTCAGGACATGAGAAAGGTATCCACCTTCATTACTGTCAGCTTATCACCCAGTAGGGTTAGCCTGATGGTACTGAATACACTTGAAAAGTAAAAAAAAAACATGACCCTCACAGTGCTTCCTGGCTGGTCCAGATGGGCAAGAACACAATTGAGCAGGCAGATGATGGCATCCTTAACTCTGACATGGGGCTTGTAACCTCTCCCTTAACCTCTTCCAAGATCAGGCAGTCCTCCCATCCTGTCTAAAATCAGCCACAATCACCCCAGTGCCAAAGACATCTCCCATCACTAGCCTGAATGATTATTGATTATTGTCCTGTGGCCCTCACTCCAGTAATCATGAAATGCTTTGAGAGACTAGTCCTTCAGAAGATTAATGATCTATCCCCATACCTCGACACCTACTAGTTTAGTTTGCATATCGTGTGAACAGATGTAAAGAAGACACCATCACTGTAGCTCTCCACTCTGTGCTGAGCCACCTGGAGCAGCGGCAAAGCTACATCGGAATGCTCTTCATGGATTACAGCTAAAGCATGGCTTCTTCTGTTTACACACGTGATTAGCTCCTTGCTCTGAGAACACCTATTATCTCTTCCGCTGGAAAGCCTACAATACCCAAAAAACTGAGAAGGAGACCTTGGGGGTGTCGAGCAGGGATTAAACAGATGTTGAAGAGGAAGAGGTTTAAATCCGGTGTGCCGGAAGTCATTAAGCGCTCACCCGGACCCAGAGAAAGTTCAGAGAGTCCAGTATAATGTGCTTCACTGAAATGTGGCTGAATGATCAGATACTGGATTCTAATATTTCAATCCCTTGCTTCTTCACGGTTTGAAAGGACACAGACACCGTCGCCAGTTTACCAGTGTCATCGCCATCACTGTCTACATCCCCCGTTCCCGCAAGGCCGATGTAGCTTGTGACATCATCAGCTCGGTGACCGCACATCTCCAAATAAAACGGGTGCCTTCATCTTCATCACAGGTGACTTTAACAGGTATCTCTCTCCTCCACACTTCCCACTTTTCACCAGTTTGTCAAATGCACCATAAGAGACAATAGAACACTGGACCTATTTTATACTAATGTCAGAGATGCCTACACCTCCACGGCCCTCCTTCCACTGAGCAGGTCAGATCACAACCTTGTCCTGCTCACACCAGCATAGAGGGCAATGGTTCAACAGAAGTCAGTGACTGTAAAAAGTGTGAGGAGGTGGTCTCAGTGAGCCATGAAGACACTTCGGAAGCCACCGACTGAAATGTCCTGTATGAACCACATGGCAGTGACATTGATGGTTTAACAGACTGTGTATCAGAGTATATAAAGTTCTGCAGTGACAACTCTATCCCCATCAAAGAGGTGTGCTGCTCCCCAAATAACAAACCTTGGGTTACAAGCAACTTCAAGGCCCTTCTCAATGAAAAGAAAAGGGCCTTTTTGAGGGTTGAGCGTTATCACTGGCTTCCAGAAGAAAGGTGGTGATGAAACTGAGGGGGATGTGCAGCGGGCTAACGAGTTAAACCAAGTTTTCAGCAGGTTTAGCTTCATCTCCCCCTCCTTAAACATCAGTACCCCGAGCTGCCCACCTGCAGCCGCCTCACTGATCTAAGCTCCTGTGACACCTGGTGGCAAAGCATTACAGCCCCAGAGGCCATCTCACCCCCCCATCAGCCAGACCAACCTGCATATCACACCCACTCAGGTGAGATGAGGGCTGGAGAGGCTCGTGCAGGGGGAAATCAGCCGACGGCATCAGTCCCAGAGTGCTGAAAGCTTGTGCTAGCCAGCTGTGTGGAGTACTCCATCAACTATACAACCTGATCCTGCACCTCGAGAGAGTCCCAGTGCTATGGAAAACATCTTGCTTGGTTCCAGTGCCTAATTAGAATCATCCAGAGGCACCAAGTGACTACAGGCCTGTAGCACTAACCTCTCACCTCCGTTCTTCGACTTCTCTAGCACCTTTAACTCTATCCAGCAAAAGCTGCTGAGGGAGAAGTTGGAGAACATGCAGGTAGAGGCTCTGCTGGTCCAGTGGATCAGCGACTACCTGACAGGCAGACCACAGTTTGTGAGACTGCAGAGCTGTGTGTCAGACAGTCTGAACAGTAACATAGGAGCACCCCAGGGAAATGTGCTGTCCCCTTTCCTCTTCACCAACTGTACGGCTGACTTCAAGTACATCACAGAAGCTTGTTTCCCCAGAAATTCTCTGATGACACGGCCATTATTGGAAGTGTGGAGATACGAAGGGAAGAGGCATATAAAGCACTGATGGATCACTTCGAGAGGTGGTGTGAGGTGAATCACCTGCAGCTGAATGACCCCGACCCTCTCCTTTCTGCATTGGTGGGACAGATGTCGAAATAGTCACATCCGATAAGTTTTGGGAGTTCAACTGGATCACAAGCTGGAGTGGTGTGCCAACATGGACGCTGCCTACAAAAAGGGTCTGAGCTGGCTTTACTCTCTACGAAAGCTCAGATTCTCAGGTTCTATCAGTCTGTTGTTGAGAGCACCATCATCTTTGCTGTGGCGTGCTGGGGTGCAGGCATCAAAGCAAAGGACACAGACTGAACAAACTCATCAGGAAGGTCGAGTCTGTTGTTGGCGTGAAGCTCTCCACCCTGGAGGAGTTGATCAGTGACAGACTGCTGACTGCTGGTAATCATGGACAGTGACTCCCATCCTCCATAACACACTGGACAATCTGAAGAGCAGTTTCAGCAACAGGTTCCTTCAGCCTGGCTGTCTGAGGGAGCGTTACAGGAAGTCGTTACTTCTATAATAATAATAATAATAATAATAATAATAATAATAAATTTTATTTATGAGCGCCTTTCAAGTCACCCAAGGACACGTTACAATAGGATAAAACACATAACAGAACACTGACACAATGAAGAGCAATAAAAACAAAAGTAAGAGATAAAATGAACAAACAGTGGATTCACAGTGAACATGCAGATTTGAACAGATGAGTTTTGAGTTGAGATTTGAACTGGGGGAGAACCAGTGTTTCTTATATGTGGGGGCAGAGAGCTCCACAGCCTGGGAGCAGAGCAGGTGAAAGCTCTGCTTCCCATGGTGGTGAGGCGGAAGGGAAGCACAGAAAGCTGGATAGAAGAAGATCGAAGTGAGCGGGCAGAACAGGTAGTGCTGAACAGGTCAGAAAGGTAAGGAGGAGCGAGGTTATGAATGGCCTTGAAGGTGAGCAGAAGAAGTTTGAATATTATCCGGAATTTCACAGGGAGCCAGTGAAGTTCCTGAAGAACAGGGGTGATGTGCTGGTAGGAGGGGTTCTGGTTATGGAGGGATTTTTGGGGAAGACCATGCAAGTGAGAGTTGCAGTAGTCAATACGGGAGGTAACAAGACTGTGGACAAGAATGGACGTAGACTGGGTGGAAAGAGAAGGAAGCAATCTGTTAATGTTACGTAGATGGAAGTAGGCAGAACAGGTGAGATTATTGATGTGAGATTTATAGGAAAGTGAACTGTCTAGGGTGACACCAAGGCTCTTAACCCGAGGAGAAGGGAAAACTGTGGAGTTATCGATAGTGAGAGAGAAATGGTTCGCCTTCAGAAGGTTGGATTTGGTGCTTCTGCTGCTATCAGACTCTTTAATTCACCCACTTGGGTCAGATCCACACATTTGGAACAGAACTAATAACACCTCAATGCCCACTGTCACTTTTTTACACCACAACATATATTTGCACACATACCTGTCCTTCTACATTTATATTTATACCTATATCTCTATATTTATCTATTTTCCTAATTTTTTCTATCATAACTCTGTTTCTACTAGAGATGGCACGATACCACTTTTTTTATGTCCGATACCGATACCAATATCATAAATTTGGATATCTGCCGATACCGATATGAATCCGATATAGTGTTTTTTAATCAACGAAACTGTTTTTTAAATATCTTGCTGCATTTTGTATAAGTTCATACTCAAGTTTAAAACAACAACTACACTAAAGCTATTCTGTTATACCTGTATGCAAAAAAAATATCTCATAGTTCAGCAAAACTTAAACCTACACCATCCTCCCTATTCTGGTATTTTAAAGAGTACTTAGCGTAAATATTAAGCAACCTAACTAATAGGGTTCCAACTCCCAGCAACAAAAATAAATAAATAAAAAATAGGGAACCACCCCTCACGCTCCACCTCATGATGCTTAATCGACGTAATCAACCTTAATTTGATGCAGTGTGAAAAAAAATGCACAGAAATCAATTATTTTTCAAGAAATATTAAATAGATTCAACATCTTTCTTCAACAAAATTGCAGACTGCACAGATGGTACCTTCCCAAAGTAAAAAGTACTATAGCTTACTAGGGTATATATTAGACTTAATAGTCACTATGTACAGTAATTGACTTCTATTCATTTTACATCAGATTAAAACTTTGGGTGTCAGATAATTATTTATTAAAAGCTCGACATTTTAAATGAGAATAAGAAAGAAAAGTATGTCTTTGTGCCCCCTTTTCCCTGTTCATGCCCTATCGGCCCCCCTGGCTAAACTTTGCTAGATCCGCCCCTGCACAGTTACCAGCGTCAGCTACGTAGAAAAAGATCCTCGAGTAGAAAGTAATATTAAATAAATTCTAACAACAGCTGATCAAGCTTAAACGTGCTGCTGTTGTTCAGCCGCTGGTTTCCTCTTTCTGGTGCAAAGTGGGCCAAAAACAAACAAGAGAGACGATCAGCTGATCATTGATCAGTTTCATGATTGAAGTAGCAGCAAGAAGAGGCAGTCGCTCCATATATCGGTTGTTAAGCTTAACGCAGGAATGCTTTACAAACATTCAGAGATGGACTTACACACTTGCTTTACTTCTCTCGGGGAAAACTTTGTCAGAGATGAAATGCCGGGTTGCTAGCGAAGCTCCACATGCTATCCAGACCACCGACAGGTCCCGCATGCCACAGCCACTCTATCACGTGATGCATACTGCTCCGACGTGCTAACGTTCTGAAGTGAGTTACGGCGTGTTGCAAGTTTTGTGAGGTGCTTTCGTGATATTTAATGGATCGGATTACATTTTTTATTTCTCTCCGATATCCGATCCAGTAATTTAGGTCAGTATCGGACCGATACCGATACGTAATATCGGATCGGTCCATCTCTAGTTTCTACTCTCATTTTATATGAGTGCTTGTTGTTTGTTGTATATTTGCTTGTATGACAACTCAATTTCCCCTGTGGGGTTACCGCCATCAATTTCTGGAGCAAAGACTACTCAAATTGTTGGAACTTTTGGTACAACCCTGTCTGGATTACGACTTTGATACAGGATATTGGACTGGACTAACGGAGTTAACGAGGTAATTGCAGGCTAGCCAACGATGGTGATTGATAATGTACTAGAATGTATTACAGTTGAAATTTGTAAAGAAAAAAGTAAAAATGTAATCATTAGCTGTATATACAGAGCTCCAGGTAGTAGTATTGAGACATTTAAAGACTGGATAGAAGAAACATTTATTGAAATAGCTCGCAAAAAAGTTTTCATTTGTGGAGACTTCAATATTGATTTGCTAAACCCAAATAAACATAAAACCACTGAGGAATTTATAAACACAATGCACTGTATGAACCTATTCCCTAAAATTACTAGACCTACCAGGATTACATCACATTGTGCAACTCTCATAGACAACATTTTTGCAAATGACATTGAAAATAAGACTGTAAGTGGCTCAGGGGGTTGGGAATCGCATCTGTAACCGGAAGGTCGCCGGTTCGATCCCTGGGCTCTCTGGCCTGGTCGTTGTGTCCTTGGGCAAGACACTTTACCCTACTTGCCTACTGGTGTTGGCCAGAGGGGCCGATGGCGCGATATGGCAGCCTGGCTTCTATCAGTCTGCCCCAGGGCAGCTGTGGCTACAACTGTAGCTGCCTCCACCAGTGTATGAATGTGAGAGTGAATGAATAGTGGTATTGTAAAGCGCTTTGGGTGCCTTGAAAAGCGCTATATAAATCCAATCCATTATTATTATTACTCCTGATTAACGACATAAGTGACCATCTTCCAATTTTTACAATCTATGATAGGAATTACAAGATCAATAAAATGGACAGTAAAAAAGAGTACAGACGAGTAAGAACAGAAGAAAGAATGAATGCATTTAAAAAAGATTTATTGAAGGAAAACTGGGGTGAAGTATATCAGGAACAGGACGTTAATAGTGCTTATAATAAATTCCTTAGAATATTTACATTACTGTACAATACCAACTGTCCAATAAAGCAATATAGTAGGAAACAGAAATATATGGACTGTCCATGGATAACAAAAGGTCTGCAAAATGCATGTATAAAGAAAAATGCTCTATACAGAGAGTTCTTAAGAACGAGAACTAAAGATGCTGAAATCAGATACAAAAGATATAAAAATAGGTTAACTAATATACTTAGATTTAGTAAAAAGGAATACTATAAGAAGCAATTAGATATAAATAGAAATAATAATAAAAGATTATGGGAAATCCTGAACAGTGTTATAAAATGTGGGACTGGACAAAAGAACTATCCCAAGTATTTCATTTGTAATGACCATGAAGAATACAATATGGATGTTGTGGCAAATAGTCTCAATGAATTCTTTGTAACTGCTGGACCAAATTTAGCAAGAACAATCACTCATCCTGGGAAAGCACAGGAAAAACCCGATACACTGATTGACAGAAATCCATATTCTATGTTTCTCACAGCCGTTGATGAAAATGAAGTTCTTGAAATTGTCAAAAAATGTAAAAATCACAAATCTTTGGATTGTAATGATATTGATATGATAGTGGTTAAAAGAGTCATTGAGGCTGTTATAAAACCATTTACATACATCTGTAATTTATCATTTCAAACTGGTCGATTTCCAGACAGAATGAAAATAGCAAAAGTTATACCTCTATACAAATCTGGAAACAAACACCATTTCACAAACTACAGGCCTGTCTCTTTACTACCCCAATTCTCAAAAGTTCTTGAAAAACTGTTTAAAAACAGACTGGAAAATTTTATAGATAAACAAACTACTCACTGAGAGTCAGTACGGATTCAGATCAAGCAGATCAACATCATCGGCACTATTAGATTCAATAGAATACATCACAAATTCCATAGACAAAAAGCAATATGTGGCTGGGTTATTCATAGACTTGACAAAGGCATTTGACACCATAGATCATGATATATTAATAAGAAAACTGGAACGTTATGGTGTCAGAGGGGTAGTTTTAGATTGGGTCCGGAGTTATTTAAGTGACAGAAAGCAGTTTGTGAAAATAAATGGTGGTTGCTCCTTATGTATGGACATTGCTTGTGGTGTACCCCAAGGGTCAGTTTTGGGTCCAAAATTCTTCAACTTGTACATTAACGACATCTGTAAAGTGTCCAAAGTATTAAAAATGGTTCTCTTTGCTGACGATACAAACATTTTTTGCTCTGGTGATGATCTGCAGAATTTATTGGAGGATATGAAATAAGTAAAGTGAAGTTCTGGCTTGATAAAAACAAATTATCATTAAATTTGAATAAATCTAAACTGATGTTATTTGGAAATAGTAGTTTAAATACAAATGCAAAGATTCAAATAAATGGTGTTGATATTGAAAGAGTCAGTGAAAATAAATTTCTGGGGGTAATAATAGATGAAAAACTTAACTGGAGAGCTCACGTAAGATATATTCATTCCAAAGTATCACGAAGCATTGCAGTACTAAACAAGGCAAAACAGGTATTCGACAGAACATCACTTCATATTCTCTACTGTTCACTGGTTTCACCATACTTAAGCTATTGTGCAGAGGTCTGGGGCAATAACTATAAAACCACATTACATTCACTTTTTACTCTTCAAAAGAAAGCAATTCGAATCATCCACAATGCAGGTTACAGGGAACATACAAACTCACTATTTTTGCAGTCTGAAATATTGAAAATTGACGATATAGTGAAATTCCAAACAGCACAAATTCTATTCAAAGCAAAAAATAAAGAACTGCCAGGTAATATTCAGAGTATGTTTTTTTTTGAAAGAAGGAAGTTATAATTTAAGGGGTTTTTGTAACTTCAAAACAATGAAGGTACGTACTACAAGAAAAGGCTTTTGTGTTTCTGTTCAAGGAGTGAAACTATGGAACAAACTGAATATGGAATTAAAGCAATGTCCAAACATAAAACTGTTCAAAAAGAGTTATAAAAATATGATCTTCTCGATCTATAAAGAAAAGGAAAATATTTAAATTAAGTGAATGTCTCTATTTAAAAACAAACAAACAAAAAATTCATGATGTGATATTATAGTATATAGTATATCAGAAATCTGTTCACTATTTTTATTACAAATTATATCAGTAAGGAAGCTGACTAAATATTCACTGATAATTTATGGGACAGGGGTGGGATTAAATAAGTGTATACTTCTTCCCACTCCCTTTCAACATGTAAAGTAATCAGAATGTTTTTTTGTATGTAATTTGTATAGTATTTTTTTCTCTCTTATTTCTTTTCTAAATGTACTTGTATATTGTTCACATGTTGAAATAAAAATTACCAATTACCAATTACCATGTACACGGGTATTTTTGAAAACCACTTTCGTTTTGAAAAAATATCTCCGCCCACATGTAAACACTAAAACGAAGTCAAATCCATCAAGAACACGTCAAATCCTAACTTTGTAGAAATGTTGGCCAATCAGAAGTCTAGAAGCCTGGGAGGGAAAGACTAAACAGGGTTTTGTGCTCTCACAAAACCTTACGTACTTCTGAAAGGTTTTTGTGTTTTCCTGGAAAGGCAGCTTACTTTGTGTTACTTTTCAATCGTGGCTCAAGAGTTGGGAGTTCGCCTTGTAATCGGAAGGTTGCCGGTTCGAGCCCCGGCTTGGACAGTCTCGGTCGTTGTGCCCTTGGGCAAGACGCTTCACCCGTTGCCTACTGGTGGTGGTCAGAGGGCCCGGTGGCGCCAGTGTCCGGCAGCCTCGCCTCTGTCAGTGCGCCCCAGGGTGGCTGTGGCTACAATGTAGCTGCCATCACCAGTGTGTGAATGGGTGGATGTAGTGTAAAGCACTTTGGGGTCCTTAGGGACTAG
Organism: Mchenga conophoros; assembly: GCF_057382185.1. Classification (NCBI taxonomy): domain Eukaryota; kingdom Metazoa; phylum Chordata; class Actinopteri; order Cichliformes; family Cichlidae; genus Mchenga; species Mchenga conophoros. The sequence continues at coordinate 2,335,824 of NC_140533.1, forward strand.
TAAAGCGCTATACAGGCCATTTACCATTTTCAAGTGCCTTCATCATTTCAAATGTTAATAACTAAAGACAGTATTTTGGCTGGTGTACACTCACAACTTAGGAATGAACAAAATGCATACAGCATACATACATTTAAGTAAAAAAAATTAAATGTACTAAACACAATCAAGGTAAATGACAGGAAGAGAGACAAGACACAAGAAACAACATCTAACAAATTAAGTTCAGTTGAATCCTGTTTTATTCATATAGTACCAAATCACGACACAGTTATCCCAAGGCACTTTATATTATAAGGTAAAGACCTAACAATACTACTTTTTTAACTTAACCTTTTCCAAGGATGAAGACTTATTAAGCTACAGGAAGCCTACAATCAATTAAGCTTTAAAGAATCAAATATAATAAAATTCCCCCCAAAATTTCCCAAATTCTCTAAAAACGTCTAAAACAACATTACTGAGAATCCTTAAAAGCTCTAAAGTTAAAGTGAAAAGCAAACTAAAAAACTGAAAAAATAATAATGATAAAACTTTTGAAACCTCAACAAAACCCACAGATCATATCAGTTCACAGCTTGTTTCTCTTTTACTCAAGTGGTCAAAATCTGGACATGTGTTATGGACATTTTTATTATTTCCATATCAACACATGTGGTGATATAAGCAGGATGCTTTTTCTTAGGAAGTGGATAAGTAACTAACTGATATTCAGCAACAGCTCCATAAAGGCACTGAATATTTTGGAGCCTCTCTGCACCGTGGCGCGGAATGAAGGAGGTTCAAATTAGACTCTATTTTATTTATATGTTATTTACAGTTGAATAAACTTTGAACTTTGTATCACCCTCCTCACAGTGTGGACAGTAACAGAGAGCATCAGGTTTGTATAGCAGTGAAAGTAAATAAAAATAGAAGTGTACAAGATAGAAAGCAATATTGCACAGCACCCCTCACTTTTCTGCATTTCTCCCTTCCTTGCAGCTTCTCACTGCAGTGCTCTTATGTAATCTGAAAGATTATAGCAGAATGTTGTAATGCAGAGCTGATGAGAAAACAGAAGTGACAGATAGGAGAGGAGCTGAGGAGGTAAAGCGTAAAGGGAGATGAAAGTACAGTACACAGGAGGGAAAGCTTTGCGACTAAGGTGTTTGTTTTTCAACCTGCAAATGTATTTTGATCTGTGTGGAGATTTGTGTGCACATAAAGGATTTAAGAAATGTGAATAGGTAGAGTAACTGATTATAAATGCCTCCGGCTGCTCCTCGTCTTATTTGCCAGTAAAGGATGCATGTCTGGAAGAATCTCTTACCTCTGTCAGTGGTGACAGGAACATGTATTTGCTTTCGTATAACTAATCATACAGTAAATATTTGTCCTTGTTTTTGTAATTATTGGCTTAATCTTTAATAATCTGTTCCACATATTTTCAACAGGTTTAGCTTCATCTCCCCCTCCTTAAACATCCGTACCCCGAGCTGCCCACCTGCAGCCGCCTGGTTAAACTGGTCAAGGCTGAGGTGCCTTCTGGCAGCCACGCTCAAAATATTCTTCTGCCTATGAATCTGTTAAAATCTGTTTACATTCAAACTTGCATGTGTGAGATGACATTCCCACAATCACAATCAAAGAATGTCTTGATTTGGACATTTGGAGTGACTTTTATTTTTAGTGCATGTTGTTTTTAGGATTGCCATGTGCTTGAATTGTTTACCACTGATAAAGCAAAAAATCTCTGCACTTCTTTAGTCCTCGCAGCGTTTTCATTATTAAAAGAAAGTTATATTATACACTATAATACATTATAAGAAATTTATATTTCTCTTCATGATTGATTTTTATAATAATCTAAGAATAGCTTCTCAAATCTGACTAAGCTTCTTTAACAATGGACTAATAAAGAATTTCTACAAACTAAAAAACCCAAAAACTTCTCTACCATGTTGACAAAGGATGTTGAATACTGAACTGCACTGATGGGACACAGTTTTGGGGATTTTTAGAAGCCAGAAATGTAACTTCATACTTCGTGCTCCCTGAGCATATTAAACCGGTGTGACTTGTATTAATAACATATTTAATTTCTTTCTACCAAACTTCTGTCTTTCCTTTCTTTTTTGTTGCCCTTTGTCCCTCATTTCTTTGCATTTTGTAGGAATAAAATTTTTGAATGTTCAGAGTTAAGTATGATGCCTGAGTATAAAGGATTTGTTTGCATGAAATGTATTATCAAACTGAAGATGTAAAAAAAGAAAAATCTGCTATAGCGGTCCTCAAAGAGCTGAATGTGAAGGGCCCTGATGTTCTTTCAAGTAATAAAGTAACTCTTCCACAGACAGGTTTTAAGTGATTTCTTGATTCGCCCGGTCAGGCACTACTAGGACCTGGGAGTGGCTAGAATTGCTTTCCAGAACAGTGTGGTTAATCACAGTGAAGTCATGATTTAATAAGGGGGATAATTACTTATTATTATTACTACAGGTAGGGCTGGATGAAATCATCATTTCAAAAGTGCATTTTGTATTGACTGAGGTTAACTTTGTCTAAAATTACTATTTCTTATCAAAGACGTGAGTGTGACAGCTCCAGCACTATAGGACAGTTTGATATTATACATATTGTCTTGGCAGTTACAAATGAACACAAGATGGCAAAATTAACTTGTTCTTATGTATTGCTTTTCTACTCTGCTTTAGCACTCAAAGGACTTCAGTCATCCAAGCCTCATTCACCCATTCACACACATTATTTCCAATGAAAGCACCACAAACAACTTATCTTGCCTAAGGATTCTTTGGCATTCAGAATGGAGTCTGCCAGAGATCAAACCACTAACCTCAACCTAACCCAGTTGGTAGACAACATGCTTTACTTCGTAAGCCACAGCCACTCTGACTTTTTGTAAATTAAAAAGATTCTATTATGCTAAGGAAAACTGCATCAGGACGTACCAATATTGTACAACATAGTGAAAGTTTGCACAACACTTCACTGTATCTGACCTGATCATGCTGGACTGTTCATCCTCTTTTACAAGAAAAGCAAGGAAATAAAACTGCAGCTACTAAATCTGCATGGCAAATATTGTGGGTTTGCAAACCATTTTTGAAAATATGAAGAACAGATCATTAAAATCCAATAATTACAAAAACAAGGGTGATATTTTATTTCATCTTCAGCTTTACTTACTACATGCTACAAGGGAGCTAAAGTACTCACAAGAAATACATGCATACTTACACTTAAGTAATAATTACCATTTAACTATTAATTGTAAGGAACAACTATCCCAGTTATACTTACCTAAATAAAGTCTTCTGTCAGCACTGACAGAAGTAAGAGACTGTTCCAGAAATGCATCTGTGCTTATTTACAGTTTGGGCAGTCGAATAAGCACTTATACACAGTTACTATGCATATGCATACTATGCTGTTGCTCCAGATAGGCTGCACACATTTTTTTATTATTATTGCCATTCTTACCTGCCGTTATTGCCTCATTTTGGGTACATATTAAGCTAGAGGTATACAGGCTCAAAGCTACTTCAAGTGATCTTCAGTATCCTGTGCTAAGATTTTACTGTAGGTTTCAGGCTCACTGCTTCAGTTAGCTTATTTCTTCCAGCTAATGTAAGAGATTGCAATGGAAACATTACCTGAGCAACCACAACTGTTCCCAGTTACAGATAAAGATTTCTTTTTAACCCTCCACAGCATAGCGTTGCCCTGAGCCAACAAACCACATTTTCCTGCCTTACACTGGCCCTTCAAAAAAAAACAACTCTTTTTTTTTTTCAAATAATGCAAACCAGACACATCACTTTCCAATAAAATGATGAGTTGAAGGTGGTGTGACTTTCATTTGGGGGGGGGGGGGGACCCCTTTCTGCAAGCTGCACGGCATGAGACATCTCCATTAGGAGGCAAGATAAAGATCACTATTTTACATGTTTATAGTGAAATAAATGTGCATGAATATGTTAAGGAGCATATTTGATTGTTTGTTCTACTTTTAAAAATTTATTTATACAGTAAAACTGTTAATTTTCATTCGTTGCCTCAAGGCAACACTGCGCAGTTAGCCCAATTTTTTTCAGGCAATATAATGCATTTGCATATGTGTGTAGAGATGTGTTTGTGTGCATTTATATGATCATAGTCAATGTTTTTTACTTTACAATCTACTCATAATTACAGGACATGGATGTAAATACCTTTTATGGAAGGAAACCAAGGGAATGTGCACTTTCTGTCCTCAGAAAGTGAGGACAGTGAGCTTTCAGGGAGTGATAGTGAAGTAGAGGAGTGGATCCCTGAATGAGGTTTGAGGGACACTTAGGAGCTCAGGGGTCAGTTGGTAAAGTAACTGTGCCTGTGTGTGTGTTAGTGCCCACATAGCAAGCAGGTCTGGCCAGGATCTGGTATCAAGTCGGCACTGCTGGCCGACTTCTGGCATGATAAGACGTATGTCATCCAGATATAGGCCAGGCCTGGCATAGATGGCACTGTCTATGTGATGGCATGCCATATCTGGCTTGATTGTGGCTTGGTTAATGTGGCCCAGGCCTACAGAAAACAGGTCAAAATCTGGTATCAGGATGGCACTTCTGACTGACTGGTGTTTTGGCAGAGTGTATGTCAACCGGATGTGTGCCAGGTCTGGCAATGACGCCACTGTTTATGCGATGGCATGCCATATCTCAGGTGGCAGAGCAGGTTACAAACTGATTGGAAGGTTAGTGGTTCGATCCCTGGCTCCTCCAGTCTGCATGTCAAGAGTGTGAATGTGTATGAATGTAGTTAGGCAGCACTCAGTTAAGCGGTGAATGTGGCATGTTGTATAGAGCACTTTGAGTAATCTGGGAGAGTAGAAAAGCACTAAATAAAAAATCAGTCCATTCACTGTCTGAACAGAGGTTTGTCATGTTACTTTTGCACTGTTTTGCATGTTCTGGCACATGTTGTTATTACATGGCTTGATTAAGGTACACATTAGGCTGACATCTGGGGCCAGAGCTGAAACTTTTCAGGGCCAGCAGTGTGTCTGCAACTGGCCCGTGGCCGCACACCACCTACAGATGGCCCACATACTGCAATGAATGACGGCCCTTTGGTGGCCCAGATCAGGTTTGCCAGAGGTAATCCACACATGGGCCAGCATAGGACCACCAGTGTGTCTGAAACTGGCCTTGTGCTGGGCCATGTGTGGGCCACCTCTGGCAAACCAGGTCTGGGCCACCAAAGGGCCATCATTCTTTGCGGTATGTGGGCCATGTGTAAGCACATTGTGTGGGCCATACCAATTTTGCTGTGTGCGTGTATTTAGTATTTAGTATTTAGTATTTATTTATTTATTGTCATTGTCAAGAACAATGAAATTGCGTTTGGGGCTTCCATACAACCCAAAAAAGAAGAAAATAATAAATACCCCTTAAAACCCAAGTGTACATATTTAACCCAGTGTGACTCCAATGCAATAAGACAATCCTTAGCAATAATGTTCGTAGAAATTCAGACAAAGACCTGAGAAACATGACAAAATACAACAATGCAACCCATTCAATATTATTGTACTGTGAGATATGATATCAGATATGATAGTTATCTATTGTATCCCAAATCATATCCCAAATCCTTCATCCTGCATTACTTAAGACCCATGCAACGGGAGATAAACGCAATACCAGAGATCCCACTTGAGATATCGATTGCTAAAAACAATAAGTAAACAAAAATAAGCAATTGGCATACATATTAAAAAGGTGCAACACATTTAGTTCTTGTAATTACTGTTTGTTAAATGTTCAGTTTAACAAAGCACCTACCAGTAAAGTATGCTCAGTAAATTGAATAAAATCACGTACCTCGCTAAAACACCAGGACTAATGTAAGCCAGATTTAGAGTGGCTTGCAAAAGTATTTGGCCCTGTATTTATCCCTGACCTGTCTGGTGTGTTCTTTGGACTTCATGGTGTTGTTGCTCCCAATATTCTCTTAGACAACCTCTGAGGCCGTCACAGAGCAGCTGTATTTGTACTGACATTAGATTACACACAGGTGCACTCTATTTAGTCATTAGCACTCATCAGGCAATGTCTATGGGCAACTGACTGCACTCAGACCAAAGGGGGCTGAATCATTACGCACACCCCACTTTGCAGTTATTTATTTGTAAAAAATGATTGGAATCATGTTTGATTTTTGTTCCACTTCTCACGTGTGCACCACTTTGTGTTGGTCTTTCACGTGGAATTCCAATAACATTAATTCATGTTTGTGGCTGTAATGTGACAAAATGTGGGAAAGTTCAAGGGGGCCGAATACTTTTGCAAACCACTGTAATGGTAGCTTTTGTTCTGGAGTCTGAGTTTGTCCTGCTTATTGAAACAGGTGAAAGTAGGATAAACTTTTTCTTATATCTGCGCTCTGACCCTAGTTGTTGCAGCAACCTACATACTGTGAGCTGAGCAGGTGAGAATGGAAGTGTGTGTGTGTGTGTGTGTGTGTGTGTGTGTGTGTGTGTGTGTGTGTGTGTGTGTGTGTGTGTGTGTGTGTGTGTGTGTGTGTGTGTGTGTGTGTGTGTGTGTAGAGCATGCAAAGACTCTCTGCAGTGTCTCATACATCATGGCTGATGTGTGCTAAGGATGGATGGCTGGAGGTGTGGGCAGGTTATTTCTAGGAGCCCTACCTATCGAATCGAGCCAAGACACACTTACAGGTTGCTTCTGCAGTGCTGTATTTGCTTTGGTCCCAGAGGCTGGCTGCAGCCTCTCAAAGTCACCAGAAAACTTTGTAAAGTCAAACTTTATGTGAAGTGTCCTATATATGGGAGTGAGAACACAGTAGACCTAATTGCTGCTGTGGACATCACAAAAAAAATGTACAGAACATGAGGAAAAAAAATAAACAAACAGTGCCTCTGATTGTCTTAGAAGCTTTTCTATACTTTTACAGCAAAGGGATGACAGGAAATGATAGAAGGTGGTGGCTTGGCAGCCTTATCGAATAATCAAGACCCAGGTTTTATTTTTGTATTTAAACATTTTTAGGAAAACTTTAACCCCCCCACATGTACACTGTTTCATCTGTGTCTCTTACTTTTTCCTGCCTGCATCTCTGTTTCTTTGTACTCTCTTCTGTGTCATTCTTCTACTTGTACTCCAGTTTGATGTGCGGCAGCAGTGCTGCTCTGTTATAATTACAGAGGTATTTGGGATGATGCCAAGAATCACTGGCTACTCCTGTGGCTGTATGTTTTCTTGGTGTATTAGTGCTGTCAGTGAAATGTTGGCAGTGGTTGCATGGTTAAAGTCAAAACCCTACAAATCCTGCTGGCAGTTGTGAATTAATGTGGTCATGCTGGGGCCAGCAGGATGAGATGCTGTCACAGCATGCAGCAGTGTTGCTTCAGTAGGAAATCCAGTGACTTCTAATGCTGTATTCACTTGCGATATATCAAAAACAATTAAAGCAGCCACCAGACTACCACTGATCCATTTAAGCTGCTCTATGGTGATTTCACATCTTGTTTAAAGGTACAATTGTGTAACCTTTCATCAATCTGAGCAGGCTACACATCTACATTTAATTCTCAGTTACTGATACCTGTCGTCAAAGATGCAGATTTTTAAATGACAGTAAATGTTTTATATTCAGCAAAATGCTTCAATATGTGTTTTAGTGTCACAAAACTGAATAAATGCAACTGGGGAACAAGGCAGGAAAGAAAAAGGAAAAGCAGAAGTACAATGAAATACTTTCTCCTGGGAGTAATTAAGTAACGTACTGCATTATTTTTAAGAAAAGTGTTCTGTGTAATATGTTTAATACCTTACTTTTTTTGAGCAAATGATCCCAACACTGATAACAACAAAGTGGGGAATATGTCTAAAAGGCACATTTGACCACACAGCATGCAATTAATTTGCACGGATATTATCTCTTTGATATGCTGCTTAGAAATGGTGTTGACTCTAAAAGTGGAGCCAGTGCAAACCCAGTGAGAATTAATAAGAGAATTGATAAGGAATCAAATCTATTAGTGATATTGATCGATGGAATTGGAATCGCTACATTCTTGCCACTTCTCATCCCTACGTGTCAGTGTTATGGCCTGCGGCTGCTTTGCTGCTTCAGGACTTGGATTACTTGCCTTAATTGATGGAATCATGAATTCTGCTCTCTACCAGAAAATCACGAAGGAGTATGTCAATCCATCACTTCATTACCTGAATCTCAGTACAGCTGGACAATAATTTGAAACACACTAGAAATTCCATCTTTGAATGGCTCAAAAAACAAAAGAAACAAACAATAATAATCAAGGTTTTGCAGTGTGTTAGTCAAAGTTTGGACTAAAATTCAATTGAGATGTTTTGGTATGACCTTAAACAGGCCGTTCACCGTGAAACCCTTTAATGTGGCTGAATTAAAACTGTTTTGCAAGGAAAAGTGGATTCCTCCACAGTCACGCAAAAGACAGTGTCAGTTATTGCAAATGCTTAATTGCAGTCAACTTTTCAGTTTTAGTAGACCTGGCATGGCCATAGTAAGAGCTACCATCTATATACACAGAGCATGCTCTACACTGCTTTCCCCTCCTGAGTCGCTTCACCGTCTGCCAGAATCTTTTCTCAGCAGTACGAAAGATTTGGTTCAGGGTTGCCACCATGACAGGCACCAACCACCTTGGGGCTGTTGCTCAGTGCAGCAACTTTAGCAATGGAGATACCTTCAGACTCAGTGTCCCCAGTCTTCCCCGGAATGCTGTCAAAGCTCTGCCGAAGAGTTGAAAAGCACGCGGGCCTGGGCCTTGGCGAGGCATTCCCAGCACACCCTCAGCTTTAGCCTCAGAAAGGGCATTTTCATTGCAGCTTGGCAAGTGAACATCAGCATCAATTAAGGGTTAAAGTGGGAATTAGCAGGTGGGGAACCCTGAGGTCTGTGTAGTGGATCAGCATAGGGAAAAGAATCACAACTCGTAATAATTTCTAATGTGAGCTCCAGTAGGTTTTCTTAGTGTACATGATGTGATCAGCTGACCTGCTTCTCTTTGTAGATTCACACAACTGAATTCAACAAGCGATACACAGTTTGACAAGCTATGTTGGCTGATGTACTATCCCCTACAGGACACTACACTGTTAATACTGTTGTTATACAAGTCAGTATACAGTTGGTATAAAGCTGGAATTCAGTGACAGCAAATTCATCTCTGCTACACTTGGTGTAACCTAACTCACCTCATGCACCAGTCCAACACAGTGCTCTACTGGGGATTCATTATAATGTTTATCCTGGACAAAACTACCAGTATTTTCATGCAATATTTGAATAACACAAAGTTAGTATAGCTTAGTTTGTTTTGTAGGACGTTTCACAACAAGAAAATACATAATCTATTAAAACACATCATATGCAAATCTATTATGTGGTTTAAATGATAACATTACGTGTAAGCTTTACCTTACCTTTAATACTAACCTCTCTTCTTCCTTTCCTGTCCTGTCTGACTTTCTACATCTTTGTCCATGTTTGGCTGAAGTTAGCGCACACACTGCTCTTTCGCTGGAGCAGCTGGACCTTTAGATAGCAACAAACTGCACACAGACAGTTTGTGTGTTTGCTGCTGTTTCTCTGAGCTGATAGAATTATTGATTTTGAAATGACCTACCACTTAAAAACTTCAATCCCTTCATGCTTCCTTGTCTTCTGTGGGGCTAGCTAGAGACACCTAACGGACACCTGCACTTCTTCTTGCCCACTTTAACTCCTGAGTATAAACACTATACATGATTTATATAATTGAACTTAAAGCAACGAGTCGTTTTTGAAAATGTAAGGAGCAGAAAGTGCAAATAATTGTTAAAAAATGTATGAAGTAAAACTAAAAAGCTGTCAGAAAAATAAATGCTCAAGTAAAGTACAGATACCTGAAAATTCTACTTAAGTACAGTAACGGAGATTTAGTATTTCATTACCTCCCACCTCTGGTGTCCGTAGCCTCTGCAGTGGTTGAAGACACACAATAACTCTGTGTCTCACCGAATCTGGAATAATATATCCTGCATTCTTGTATGCATTGCTTTTGTTTGTGACAGTGATATCTTATATTCCATAAAAATATCCATTTACAACTAGTGCAACCAAATTAGTCACTCAAAGAATTAATAGAATCAATATGTAAAAGATAAGAATGATCATTTCATTTATTCTAGGCACTATCTGCTTGGAGAGTGAAGTGTTTCACTCTATTTTCTCTTCCCTCCTGCTTCTCTCCTATTACATCATCATTAATGCTTTCCCCTCCTCCACACTCGCTGTCTTCCTCTGTGCCAAGCTTTTAAACCCTCCTCCGCTGACCTTCCCACTATCAGTGCGTGTGTCTTTCTTTTAAATAACTGATATTAAAACTGGATGTATGGACTACAGAACTGCACACACACAAAGCACACACACACATATACAGCCTGCAACAATATATATATATATATATATATATATATACAGTACTTATCCTCAGAAGGCTGTTGTGACACTTGTGTGTCAGGCACTGCTGGGATTATTCAGTCTGATTTCCATTGTGAGTGTTGATGACAGATATACGCAGACACAGTTCTTCAGTAAATGAAGAAGCAGGTTGAATCTTGGCTAAAGAATGCATCCATACACATGCTGCTCTGTGACATGAGGTAGGCAGTATCAACAAAATAGATCTTCAAAATAAAAACAGGCAAAATGTTTTTTCAAAATGGTGAATATTATATAAGCAAAGAACAATGCTAACATTTTTTAAAGTAATTTAAAGGGAAAAAATGGTGTCCCTGAATGAAAATCGTCTCAGCCTTTCTGTGGCCCATATTTTAGATTAGAAATGACAGACCAACAGACTGCTCACATATTCAGTCTAACACATCCCTGCACAAGGTTCTTTTCCACATCCAGGTTTCATGGAGTCTTTTTCAAGCATTGTGATGACAACCTATCCATATCCATTATCTGACATTTGTTATCTCATTAACTCCTTTCCACTAACTCTTTTATTGCATTATTATTATTATTATTCTTTTCAGCTGGGATGTATGTGACATATATGCTGATTATAGAAACTTTTGAATTAAAAATGATCTATGAACTTTGCCCTGCGACAGACTGGCGATCTGTCCAGGGTGTGGTCTGCCTCTCACCCTATGGAAGCTGGGCTAAGCCCGAGCTCCCCCTGGGAACTGAATAAGCAGAGTGGATGGATGAATGGTGAAGTCAATGGCTGTTCTTATGGATGTTTGTTCCTTCATTCCATATCTATACTTCTCTCGGATTCTCTGTCTTATGTCATAGAGGGATTACAGCCTTTTCCTCACCAAGCTTTATGTACCTTTGGACTAAAAACATCTCTCTCTCTATTCCAGTGAAATTTAGCTTTTCTGTTTATGCTAAATAAGCTCTTGTGTCAGGCAGCGTAGCAGTTCAGCTTTTGAGAGGCTGTGTGATATTTACTGACCAAGCACTGATGTGTGTTTGTGTGTGTGCACATTTCTGAAATAATCAGCCACCCCTGAAACTCTATTCAGTGTGCATACTGAATAGAGTTTCAGGGCTGGCTGTGGCTCAGGAGATAGAGCAGGGAACTGACTGGAAGGTTGGTGTTTTGATTCCTGGCTGCTCCAGTCTGCATGCAAAAATATCCTTGTACAAGATACTGAACCCAGAGTTGCTCCTGATGTGTTCACAAGAGTGTGAATAGAAATAAACTGCTTATTGTAGAGCACTTTTCTACTCAGAGTGCTTTATATAACACGCCTCATTCACTCACACAGGCATACAAGCACTTTATCTATGTCAAAGTGTTCCTCTGTCACACGAGGCTTCTCCATGTCCTCCTTCACTACGCCCATGAATCTTCTCTGCGGCCTCTTTTTTCCTTCTCTCTGGCAGCTTCATATTCAATATCCTTTGCCTATTATATCCACCTTTCCTTCTGCACATGACCAAACCACCTCAGCCTTGTCTATCTATCTCCACACCTCTCAAACTGAACTGTCCCTGTGATAAACTCCTTTATCCCAGCCTCCTGTCTTTTTATCAGTGCCACCCTCTCTGTCTATTCCTTCACTTTTCCACTTGCTTCTCTCTCATTCGCACACAAAAAATTTAAAGGGAGACTTTAAAAATGGGAACAAAATCAAACTGGATATCTAAAGTGGGTAATGTGAAAAATGATGCAGCAGGCTAGTCCATTTTGCTAAAATGTCACTGCAGTAGCTCAGAATAATACTCAGTAGTTTTCATGGCCCCCATGTGCTTGTGTACATGCTTGACAACATCAGGGCATGCAATAATATGACTGATTTGGTCCTGGGGGATCGCCTCCCAGGTTTGGACCAGGGAATCACTAAGCTCCTAGACAGGTGCAATGTGATGCCAACCTGATGTCACAAAGGTGTTCTATTGGATTTTGGTCAGTGTAAGTGCAAGAGTGGGGGCCAGTCAGTGGTATCATTTCCTTCATTCGTCAGGAACTGCCTGCACACTCTTGCCACGTGGGGATTGTAAGTATTGGACAAACAATGTTCTCCACGGCTTCTCCGGACCCTTTCACATCTAGCACAAACCTGCACTCATCTGTAAAAAGCACAGCACCTGACCTCCTGATGTCACCGTGTCTCCGGCTGTATTCGCGTTTAGAAGCAGTGCTGAGCTCGACTCCTTCTGCCCATCACTAATATATCCAACCATTGTGGAGTTGTCAGAATATTTCAGCAGCATGATTCAGAGTTGTACTGAAAGTCAGAGGTGTACGTACAAGGAATGGAGGCAACGTGCTCTCTGTACAGCCTGTCTGTAATAAATGAAATGGTGCAAATGTTTAATGACGTTTTTTGCAAAGAGAGATCATAAATATACATTTATGATGCCTTTAATATTTTCAAAAGATAGATTATCTCCAGAAACTGATGACACTTTGAATGAGCAACACTCCGGTCACATCACTGGAGCAGTTGATTTGCGTGTTCTGCTGGATGACACTCAATGTTGCCAGCAACTTATTTTGCCCCCCCCCCAAGAAAAAAAACCCTTGCTGAATTAGTAGTAAAACTGTGTAAAATAGTTGTTTAAATCCCTTTTTTAGAGGGTGCACCTCTGTCACAGGGCACCACAGACAGAGAGACAACTACAGAGTTCATTTGATATTAAAACGCGATTACAGAGACTTCAGTGACTGGTAGGATCAAACTCTGTTTGTTTGTTAGGGGGGCAGCACTAACCACTCCATCGCTGTGCTGTCCAGTTACTTAATATGAATTCAAAATGCGGCAGTGAAAGAAGTGCAACCAAGCGTGATTAGTTAGGCTGTTCAAGTCGCTCACTTTTGGATTTAAGGGCTGTAGAAACCTTTTTTCTTATGTTTTCACAAGTGGCCAATAGAAAAGCACAGCTTAAGGCAATTCTACATTCTTCTTGAAATATAAAGGCACAGATGTTGCTTGCAACTCAGTCCCTCAGTGTTTGTGCCTTGTCCATTGATTCTGCAGGTCTCTCTTTCTCTCTCACTCCATAAAAGGCTGGAATGCAAACTGCAGCTGACAGATACCAGATCTTTTCATGTGGGGAACACTTTGTGTGTCTCAGCTATTATAATGTCACTAAGGCATGATTCAAGTTAATGATAGCCATAGAACATGTCTAAGTTATCTTCTAGTTTCTTCTGTGTGCACGTGTGTGGGCAGGAGGGATTGTATGTGTCAGACATTAGCTAGAAGTGTTATTAGGCGGTTTCCTATGAACCTTATATGGCTTGTGTGTGAGAGAGAGTGTGATGTAGTATGATTTGGTTTTCAGTCAGCTCACATATCAAATGAAGCAGAAACAAGATTCAGAGTGACTGATGAATTCCAGAGCCAGCATTTGTAAACTACAGTCTTCTTCATTCTGAGCGCATGTTAGATTCAGAGCTCCCATGTGCTTATTTCAGTTTCACCTATAAAAATATATTTTGCATATGTGGAATAGTAGCCAGGGAGTAGCCCTCAACACTGCCCTCAGCAGCATCAGTAAGCTGCAGCCAGAGAAACACACTGCAGCAAGCAGTTCATCAGAAACCTCCCCTGAGGGAGGCATTCCCTTTTACAGCCACACGGAGCTTTTCTGTGCTCCTAGTGCTAGAAAGACCTTGTAAATAATGAAACAACAGAAGAACCCTTTGGTCCATGTTATCTTTGTTGATTTATAAAAGAACCTTTAAATCAACTACCCACAAGTGCCGCCACTTGGCAGGTAATTTCAAATGCAGCGTTTCTATCAGCTCAACAAACACACAGTCTGCTTGTGCAGTTAGCCTCACAGCGTGTTGCAGCTAAAGGTCCAGCTGCTGTAACTGACAGGGAGAGTAAAGAAAGAGAGCTAACTTCACTCAGAGATGGAGAAAGATAAGAAAGAAGGACAGGAGAGGAAGAAGAGAGCTTAGATTTAAAGGGAATGATGCTCAGTGGTATTTGATCAACTTGAAATGTATAGCTTGCATCGAAGTCCTTGTGTTTTTAAATCAGATATTGGGTTTGTACATGTGAAATGTTTGGATTCTAGGGCCCCAGAGAAGTGGAAGGTGCACAGACCAAAGGCTTAGGATGCTCAGAATCTGGTGGAGTGGGGCTCACTGGCTCAGGACTCATTGTCTCAGGACTCATGGGCTCTGGTACAGGCAGTGCAGGAGTGTCAGCCAAAGAACTACTGGCTCATGTGGCCTGAGTGACACTCAGGACACTCAGGCTGCAAGAAAATGTCTGAAAACTGGGCCTCAGGCAGCACCCTCTCAGGACACTTGGGACACTAAAGCTGAGCCTTTCCAGTGGAGCATACAATACCCTCAGAGAGATGTTGCAGCAACTCTGGGCAGGGACCCTCTGCATTGTTGGGACATTAGCTGGGTGCTCAGCTGTCTCCTTCCATGACTGTGCAGGACACACTTAAGCTACCTCGTACTCCTCGCCTGTCTCCTCAAACAACCCAAGTTGCACAAGACATTCAGCTGTCTCCTCAGGCGACCAGGGCTGTGCAGGTAGACCAGCCGGCCCATCACCCTTGGAACAGGAATGGGTGCAGGGACAGGCTCGGTGCTAGCTGTCCTCACTCTGGAAACAGAGATTGGTTCAGAGTCCTGACGGCCCTCACCCAGAAAACAGGGATAAGTGTAGGGACAGGCTGGGTCCTGGCCACCCCCACCCTGGGAACAGGGAAGGGTGAAACAAGAATCTCAAGGGATCAAACACTACATATTTGCACAGTTTTTAACAGGACAGGCTTAAAAGCCCTCATGGTTTTTCAGTTATTAGTCTTTAAATAAACCAATTTGGAAAAGCAAGCAGGGAAACATTAACAGCTTCTGGGAGGAGCATGTCAGCAACAAACACTATTAACCATGGCACACTGGACTTCCTCAGAATATTGGCTGCCTATGTCAAACAGAAAAAGCAGGAAATGTCAGGAACTGGGCCTTGGAAAAAACGTAGTCCTTCAGAAAGTAATTGTTTTCTGCATTGATCTACGTATTTATTACCCGCTCAGTCAGCTAAGCAATGATCTCCTCAAGTTCCTCAAGAAAGCATGAGTCAGTGGAGTATGTTTGGTCCCATCCTTCTGTCATATAACTGTTGTGTGGCAGACAGAAAGAGGACCCTAATGCCAGACATGTAAGACACACTGGACTAAAAGCAAAACTTTTTTTACGTTTTGTTACATGAAAAAGAACAGTGAGACTCAGACAATATATACACACACTGGGTATTTAGGGAGGAACTTGACAGAACTAAATAGCAACCACAGAAGCAGACATGGGAGATAAACAAACATGGAGGCAAGCCTGACTTCCCACAGGAGACACAGAGGAAAAAACACAGAGTACAGTATACATAAAACATACAGACATCAAAACTCTGAGGCACTAGGAAACAATATAACTAAAGGGAAAACAGAACTTGAAGACAAATCACGTCTTAACTTAAAAGGAATAAATCATGAGTCCCCAACAAAAACTCAACACTGATCAAAGACCCGAATAATGACATCATTGGTTTTGTACTGGTAGATAAATACAATTACAGTGTCACAAAATAACAATAAAACTTTGCCTGTTCTCTTGAGATTATTCAGATTAGGGATGGAAATCCCAGTAGTCCAGTTTCATGGGATTTTTGTGTGCCTGCCCATTGATCCTGTCATGATGACCCCGTCTATTGTTGTCATTTTCTAGTTTATTCTGATTTTGTATTTGTTCTTTGGGTTTGGTTCTTGTGTTTTATTTTCTCTACCTGTGTCTTCCTCCTGTGCTCTGTTTGTGTCCGCAAGTTTTGTCTTGTAAAACAGTCTGTGAGTTTCCTGTTTTACTTTGAAGGTTTGTATCTAATTAGGTTCAGCTGTGTTCCCCTCTGGTGCGTCACTCCCTCATTACCTTGTGTGTATTTATAGTGTGTGTCTGCCTGTGTTCCTCGTCGCGTCGTCTGTGTAACCCGGTGTAAATTCTGCATCTCTCTGCCCAACATTCGCTGTGCATTTTTGCTCCTCATCCCTTGTGTGTATGGTTTCAGGTTAGTTCTTTAGTTTTCTCCAGTATAGGTTTTGTTAACTCCCCACTCTGCTCTTCCTGTTTCTTACGGAGCCCCGCAGGGGACATGGGAGAAAAAAAAATTAAGACGGATCTCGCAAAAGATTTGCGAGATCTCGCAAAACAAACTCGGGATCTCGCAAAACTTTTGCGAGATCTCACAAAACTTTTAGCCGCATTCTTCGGACGCCGGCTCGAAGCCGACCGGGAGGTCGAGGCACGATGTGCCGGGAAAGCGGTGTTCCTCCCGGCTGTAGTAGGTCTCGACCTCCCGTTAGCTCGAAGCTAACGGGAAGAATGCGGCTAAAACTTTTGCGAGATCTCGCAAACGTTTGGCAAGATCCCGAGATAGTTTTGCGAGATCTCGGAAAAGTCCGTCTTAATTCTTTTTTCTCCCATGTCCCCTGCGGGGCTCCATAGTTTCTGCCACTTTGTCACTCGTGTAAATAAAGCTCACTCGCACCCCAGCCAGTACCTGCACTTTGGATCCTTTTTCTCACCACACCACACGACTGCTGCCCCAGCCGTGACAGATGCTGCTTATTCGTTTTTTACAATAAGCTGATTTCAGTTCGTGTGTCAGAGGAGGAAAACAGTGGTGTAGTCTACAGTGTGGATATGGACATTACTTTTATTTTATATATTAAGAGCACAGACGGAGTCCAGGACAGAAATAACTGCATTATGGTGCTAAACACTGAGTGAACTACAGCCCAGCAGCCAGTCCCAGAACTTCAACAGGTAACAAACTGATGAGCGGTGCGGCTGCAACCCCGTTTCTCCTTGTTTGTGTTTCTAAAGTAGAACCATTCTGGAACCATCATTACTTTTTGCCTCATCTTTATGTTCTACTAAGAGAAGCTTTGTGTAATACAAGAGAAAGATCATATGTGTGTCCTCATTAGCACAGGGATTTGTGTTGGCATATAGGACTGTATCCTATAGCTTTATATTGTTAAATGTTAATTATGAGACAAAGCGTTTTTCAGGTCATTTTACTCAGTGACATGAAAGTAATGTAACGAATAGTAATTAAGTAAAGTACTGCATTACTTTCAAGAACAGTGTTCTGTATAATATGTGTAATAATTACTGAATGACCCTGACACACTTTGAGCGCTCAGATAAGGTAGAAAAGCGCTATATAAGAACCGGTCCATCTAAACAAAGAGGGGAAATACCTCCGACATGCACAAACATTTGACCATACAGCATGCAGTTAGTTTGCACAAATGTAATGTCCTCCATTGCAAGGCAAGGCAAGTGTATTTGTATAGCACAATTCAACAACAAGGTGATTCAAGGTGCTGCTTAGCAATGGTGGTGACTCTCAAACGGTAGCCAACGAGAATCAGTAAGAGAATGGATAAGGAAGCAAATCGACAAGTGATATCAATGATGGAATTGGAATCTCTCAAATTCTCATCAGTTCCTGTCCCTAATGGAGATATCATTTTACATTCACTCAATTTATAGTTTTTAATTAGATCCCTAATCCCTGAATACAGATTAAAGGTCAATAACAAATGTCAATGGAAAATTGTACTTAGTAAATAGCCTGCATTTGTATAGCGCTTTTCTAGTCCTTAAGGACCCCAAAGCGTTTTACACTACATTCAGTCATTCACCCATTCACACACTGGTGATGGCAAGCTACATTGTAGCCACAGCTGCCCTGGGGCGCACTGACAGAGGTAGTCAGTATAATCTTTTAATGATATAAGTTTGCATATGGTAGAATACTGCATGTAATCACTTGTGTGTAGAAGTATATAGTTGGTGGCATATTGAAAGAATGTCTCATCCTAGGAGGTCCTGACCAAGGATGTTTCCTTTTGTGCTTTTATGTTATATGACCCTTTGATCAGCAGAACACACACACACACACCCACTGAAGTATAAATAAAGACCGGGGCAGTTTCTCAGCGCGAGTCTCTCAGTCTGGAGGCTGCCCTTGCTAGCAAGAAGTTCTGTGTGTTTCTCTTCTCTGAGTCTTTACTGAAGAAGTATTTTAGAATATATTCCCTAACAACATCAGAATCACACACAGCAGAGTGTGAAAAGATCTGTCCTGATATAATGACACCTACTGCAGCAAGTGATTACTGACATCATCTTTACTGATTTAAATAAAAGGAAGCTAAAGTTGATATCATTGATCTCGATTATATCTCATTTGGACAAAGATACACAAAAACCTCAAACACACACAAACACACAGACACATGAACACACACACAAACACACACTGTTCATTCTTGCATGGCATGGGAGCACCGCAGTGAGTGGGCGAACTAGGCTGTCCTCTGGTGAGAGAAGGAGAGAAGAGTGAGTGTGTGGGAGTCAGAGAGAGCAGGGGAAGAAGAGGGCTGACTCAGATCTAGAAAAGGATTTCATGTCAAAACGAGCTTTAAGCTGATATATGTGTATTCGCAGTGTGTTTTTGTGTTTTTGCAATAAGTGGAAGCAAGGAAGACAGTGATCATATAATTTTTTACATGATACGTGTTAGTGCGTGGACAGGTGCTCAAGTGCTGTATGTGGCAAAAATTAGACTGTTTAATGTGTCTTCTGTACACACAGAGTTGGAAGCTACCTGATGACTTGGGTTAAAATTACAACATACGAGAAGGCTGAGGTCTTGAGGCGACTGTTGTTGTGATTTGGCGCTGCATAAAGAAAGCTGAAAAATTGAATTTCCTTACAACTTTGCCATCAGTGTCGTTAAAACCAAAAAGCAGTAAAAGGTACTCAGATAAGCATTCGAGACTTACCTTGTCAGCCAAATTCTGGAATGTTCAAAACAACCAGGCATCAGCTTAAAAGCAATGTGAGACAAGCAAGTCACTTCCAGTGTGGGACGTGACAGACAATCTGCTGATTAGATTTAATTTGCAGCAAAAAACTGTGTCCGTATAATCCAAACAGAACACGATCAGATTTCTGTTTATTCTGTGACAGTGTATCTGGATTTATCTAGGAATACAAAACCAATGAAACAAAACAGTCACTGTGTTCAAAAAAGTAAAATTACAGAACAAACAAGGAAAATATCAGGTCCAAAGTCTTAACTGAAACAATAAAAATTGGCTGTTTAAAAATCGTTATCATTTCAACATTATTCCCACAGATAACAAAAAGCTTCAGCAATTGTTTTTCGTAACCATGTGAGAGTGTTAAAACCGAACTTTCTAATTTATATATTCATACAGTGCTTAACAAATTTATTAGAACACCTGTCATGAAAACAAGAAAACACAGAATATTTAAAAGTCTGTTAATATGTCATAAACTAAAAATTATATTTTTATTTATTAAGCAAATGACAAGCTGAATTTACATTTTACTCCTAAATTTGAGCTCAGAATTTAATCAAGCACGGTACTCAAACACTAAAACTAATTTTTCTATTCAGGAATGCTTATTTTTTACAGTATTGAAATGGCAATAGTAGAGTAACAAAGCAGAAACAAAATAATTTGTTAATTTCTATGTTATTACCATTCAAGAATGCAAGAATGTAATAATGTGGTAATTTCTTAGTTATTATCACTCAATTACCTGTGGGAATTTCCGTGGAATAAGCAGGAAGCAGGATGGATAAGCAGGAATACGAAGGAAACAGTTTCTATTTAATGACATATTAATAACTATGTTAATAACCTTTTAAAATAACCTTTTTTTTCTTGCCTGTTCCATTTGGATCTTTAGCCATCAGAATTGTTGTCTGAAGGCCAAGAAAGATGCCAAGTGGAGTTACTTTACCAAGTGGATCATTATGGCCTTGCCATATTGGTCCATTTGATTGACCTTTATTATAATTATGTATTTATTTTATTTTATTTTCGGTTGTTACAGATAGGACAGACATGACTGGGGGATAGGGCAGGCAGAAAGAATGAAAGAAAGAGAGGGAGAGAAAGAAAACCAGAGGGGAGAAGAGATGGTGAGAAAGGGGGGAAGAAAAAAACGAAAACCAAACAAAACACCTGGATCACCTGTATAGAGATAAAAAACAGAAGAGAAAACAAACAAAAAAGAGCAACAGAATAAATACAACACCATCACAATAAACTAGCTAACAGTAGATAACAGTAGATACTAGGGCTGCCACAAACGATTATTTTGATAGTCGACTAGTCACCGATTATTTTTGCGATTAGTCGACTAATCAGATCATCATCCATTGGACGTAAAACTACAGCTTATTGCACCAGCAGCATCTGCTCTTATATAACTATCATTAGCTTACAGCTTTAAGTGTTTAAGGTATGTGCTAACTAAAAATAAAGACAAGATGATAGTTTATTAATTTTAATAAAATTTACAGATTGTTTCGGTGAAGTTTAATAAACTCCTTCTATCTAAAAAATAACAGGACACCGGAGTAAATTCTTGAGCATCTCACACTTCTGATAATCAGCTGTCTGCTTGACGTTTATTCAGCTGTGTAAAAACTATAACTTTAATCTCAGCCAAACCGATTTACTCAGGAACAAATAAAATACAAAAAAAAGCCAAACAATAACATTTTTAAGTTATCTAATAATAATAATAATGGATTGGATTTATATAGCGCTTTTCAAGGCACCCAAAGCGCTTTACAATGCCACTATTCATTCACACACTGGTGGAGGCAGCTACGGTTGTAGCCACAGCTGCCCTGGGGCAGACTGACAGAAGCGAGGCTGCCATATCGCGCCATCGACCCCTCTGGCCATCACCAGTAGGCGGTAGGGTAAAGTGTCTTGCCCAAGGACACAACGACCAAGACAGAGAGCCCGGGGATCGAACCGGCGACCTTCCGGTTACAGATACGCTTCCCAACCCCCTGAGCCCATCTAAGTGACCTATATGTTTAACCTGAGTAGCGAAAGACGGTGGTGGGTTTGAAAACGATTTGCCGGGAGTCCGGTGTTCTCACGGCTCTAGTGAGCCTAGCCCCCGGCTAGCTATCGAGCTAGTGGGTAACAGACGTCTCCGAAAACGTCGGAGCGCTTTTGAAAATATGTGGTGTCCTGATAAACTGAGCAGATATTTGAAGTTTACACAGCTACATTCTTACCTGAAAATATGTTAAACGTTTATTTTGTGACCCAGAAAGAATAATAAGAGTAATATTAAAACTAACTAGCTGCCGCCATTGTTGGAAACTGAGCAGGGCCGCGCTATGAATTCTTGGATAGGTTGGGCCACGAAGTATACACCTGACCCATCCTTCAAATCTGGGGAAATGAAGGGCGCATTTGTTGGCCGCATTTGTCGGAGTCTGTGAATTTGTACAGTCTTCGTCGTGTCGCTGTAACGTAATTGGCCTACAAATGTGGGCACAGGAGGATGCGGTTCCTGAATTTGGATACAGCTACGATACCGGACACAACTTCTTCTTCTTCTTCTTCTTCGGGGTTTAACGGCAGCTGGCATCCTTGTACATGCAGTGCTGCCATCTTCTGTTTCAGTCCGTTATTACACTCTTAAATCCTGCTACTTATTCCTGCGTCTTTTGGGATCTTGCAAAGCTTCAACCAATGTGTCGACTGTTAAATCAGTTGTCGACGATTTTGATAGTCGACGTAATCGTGACTAGTCGACTAATCGTGGCAGCCCTAGTAGATACTAAATATTAAATGTTATTGTGCAGCACGCAAGATCGACAGCGCACAATGTGCTTTGAGGTAGCAGCCAAGAAAGGTGTAGTTTGTGTCTGTGAACACCTGTGTGCATACCTGTGTGGATCAGCATGCTTGTATTCAAAAGGTTTCTCCATGTAACGATCTGCAAGGGAGTGTGGGGACCCATAGCCCCGTCCCCCAGGGTATGAAGCAGGTATGGAGGAGATCCAGGCCCCAGACATCCAGAGTACGTGGACCCAAGAAGGACCACCAAAGGGGCAACCTTGCCACCCTCCTGGGAAGAGCTGAGGAGAGCCCCAAACGAGAGGTCACCCAGCAGCCTCGGAGCAGAGGCCAGAGGGGGTTGCAGTGACGTGCCTGCGGGCTCTTCCGCAGCCAGCTGTGCCAGAGAGGACCAAGCCTCCCCCCCCCCCGCCAATTGGCCACCAGGAGTTAGTCGATACATACATGAGCGCCCAGCCCCAGACACCAAGAACCACCAACACACCAACGTCTGAGGGTATCAGCCACCGGCAGGAGTGTTGTGAGGGGAGATAGGCCTCCATACCTCGGAGAGCCTGAGATGTTCCCAGAGAGGTGGAGTCTAAGACCCAACCTAACATATAGACACAGACGAACAGGCGCACGCAGACACAAACATGCATTCCCACCCCCATATACACAAACAAATACTCAGCACTCACCCGACGTAGAGACACTGTACACACATTCACACTCCCCAAACAAACTCTATATCCCAGGTCCAGGTACCCCCGACCCCAGAGGGGCAAACCGTACCTAGACCCAGGAGATGTAACCCTTCTCTCTGGGGTGGAGGCAAGCAGACCGCCTCCTTATCTGCAGTAGCAGGGAGGCCCCGCATCCCAGACCCCAATGGTTAATAGAACGGGGGTGAGTGAAGACCCCAAACCTCCCTCTGCCCGCTCATATGTAGTGTTGCTATGTGCTGTTCTAAAGTGCATTTAAAACACAGGAGGGCATGGTGCTTCCTGCCACAGAGCAGCACGGCTCCTCCCGAAAACCCTCAGTGTCTATATGCATTTAAAATTGAGGGTAGGGCACCAGCGCCAGAGGTGGGTTTGAATACACAGCCCACCCCCAAGGCCCTATATCACTAGAATTACTGAGCCTTTTTTCCCCTGGTGCAAGTCCCTACTACTAGATTTACTAGCCCTGTGCAAATTTGCGTAAATTCCCCCGACCCTAACACCTCCTAGCACCCCGCTGAGATTTTCACAGGTCTTCAGCTCCATTGTTCTCCTGCTTTTGTTGTGCAAACACACCCTCCCCCAACCCCCAACCATGAGAGATTCAGGTCTTTCCTTACCTGCAAGGCTACTTTCCTTCCTTACCTGCAGCGTACAATGCACCATGGTAGTTTCTATGTGCAATATTTCTCATATGCAATATTAGTTCTTGTCAGTCCTTGTCACTACATTGCATGCCTGTCCATAAACACATATGGTTGTACATATATTTATATAGCCACACCTTACATAATATACACACACCAATATTTTTCAATACACGTGTCCATATTTATGTTTTGTTTGTATAGTGCACTTTCTATACTGTGCTCTTTGTACAGTTTTTATTTAGCTGCTTTTGTCTTGCACTGTCCACTTTTTTGCAGTGACAATGCAGATTTTCCACTTGTGGGACAAATAAATGCAGATTTGCTGCGTGTGTGTGTGTGTTTGTGCAACACTGGCATTTGTTTACTCAGATCCAAGACAGGCCAAACCTCTGTTACAACCTACATACAAAAGACACACATTCACAATATATGGGTACACAAGTCTGTTTTATTTCAAAGTGTTTCAAACTTTACAGCGTTTGCAGACCCAGTGTCCATCATCCCTGCATTTGGCATAGGTGAATTTCTAACATGTTGCACAGGTAAACCTGCTGCGATTCCTGTTGCAGCTCTCTTGCACCTGGCGCTGCGTTGTCTTTACAGTCCCTGGCACAGCAGCTGCAGCAGCTTCAGCAGCCTGCCTCTGTGCTAATATTTCCTTGTGCTGCATGAATCGGCAACAAAGTTGCTGAGCTAGAAGACTCAGAAACAATCTTCTTTTGCCTGTCCACCCTGTACATGCCTTGTACAAAATGTAGGCATTCACCGCCGCCAGGTCCAGCATATTGTAGAAAACCACTACTGGCCACCTGCGTGTTGCTGCTCTTACGGAATACATCCATGCCATTTGGTCCAACACGTCTACACCACACTGTAAAAGCAGAGAGAGAGAGTCATGAGTATATATTTTTTTCTATAGGCCTGTATAACACACATCAGATAACATTGTAGCACTGGTGTAAAATTGTACACAGATTCACGTACCTTCATGTGGTTATAGTCTGTTATCATGTTGTGTTTCCTCTTTCTGCCGTCACCGATCGTCACGTCTTGGTGCATGGAACTTAGAACACACACAGTCTTGGTTTTTTTAGGTGCATAAATTGTCAAGGAGACACCGCCACTTCCAAGCACTGAAGTGGAGAATACCTCTCGCTTTGCAGTATCTTTTGCAAGTTGAGGAAGTTCACGCCGGACTTTATTCACCGTGCCCAGTAACGTTGTTTTGCACTGCAGCAGTTTGTGCGACTGTGACAGTGAAGTAAAGAAATTGTCTGTTGTGACATTTCTCCCATCATCCAAAAATGGCTCCATCAGTTTCATGACCACGTTCTCTGCCAGCCTCTCTCCCTTCTGACGACTGGGGTCTTTTCCCAAGTAAGGAGATGCACTGCAGACATATTTGGTGTCCAAGTCCGTGGCCATCCAGAACTTGATCCCAAATTTGTCTGGCTTGGTTGCAATATACTGTGTGAATGGACAACGAACCTTGGTAGGGAACAGCTGTTCATCTATGGTCATGTGTTCTCCTGGAGTGAAACTCTTAGCACAGTTCTTGTTGAAGCGTGTCCAGATGTTGGAGATCGCCGCAAATCTATCTGTTTTCACCCGTTCTGCGTGTCCTTGTCATCAAATCGAAGGTGTTGCATAATTGAAATGAATCTATCTCGGGGCATTGTCTCTTTGATTACTGGCACCAGAAATCTTTCTGACCAGCAATCCACAATGGCACCAACATGATTGCTCTTACAAACAGAATTGAAATGAATGCCATCAGTTCATGAACTGACAAATTCCAGTGCGGCTCTGTTCTGCGGGCTTGATGTACCGTACACTCTCTAATGGACTGCATCATTCCCACGTCTAACAGGCAAAGGAAGCTTTGGAGCACACTTGTAATCTTACGCTGTTGGAAGATAAACAAATAGAGAATGGTAAATTTACATGAACCTCACTCTAAATGGGTTTATATAAATATCATATGTAATATGGCAATGACAAACCTTAGCAGACTCTGTGGGTCCAGTTTGCGCAATGAAGCACGAGCGATTTGCTGCTGCACTGGGCAATCCTCCTCAACCCACACAGTGCTGTATTTTGCCGTGTGGCTCTGGTTGGGCTTCCCAGTACCACGGGGCCTCTTCCGTGGAGGCATGTTGGGTTCTTGTTCCGTCTCCTTTTCAGATTCTTCTGAGGAGGTATCAGTGGCCTGCTGGACAAATGAAACCTGTCCTCCATCAGAATCTGCTTCGTCCATTTCCTGAAGCAAGGCCAAAGCCTGTTGCGCGGAGAGGTTCTTCCTGCGTGGCAGTGATACGGAGGCCATCCTGATGTGCATTCTCAGAAATGCGAACAAGAAATGATTCTCCCGCCTGGGTCGGTCTGCTTTTATGCACAGCACTGTGCTGTAGTCAAGCAATGCCACTTCCTCACATACACAGTGACAATGGAACAATGGAAGAGCTGTGCTGAGAGTCAAGGAAGTTGTGAATGTGTGTCTTTCATATTTGCAGGTCAGTCAATGTGTGGGATATTTTGTATAGGTACGGCAGGCATTTCTGAAAGTTGTAACACAGAGGTTTGGCCTGGCTTGGATCTGAGCAACTCTGAGTGAGCAAATGCAAATGTGCAAGGCCTCAAGGATAATGGGTGGTTTGCACAACCAAAGCTGGAGGAGAAACGAGCTGACGACCTGTGAAAATCTCAGCAGGGGTGATTAACACCTCGGGACTTGCACCAGAAAATATAAAAGCCAGTAATTCTAGTAGGCAGGCCCGGCCCTAACCAATCTGGCGCCCTAGGCAAGATTTTAGGTGGCGCCCCCCTACATCGGCAGTGTAGTGTATGCACTCACAAGAAACCGAATAGCTTTGTCTTTGACCTTTTTTTTTTACTTAAAGAAAGCAAATTCACAATCAGAATAATTAACAAGATAAAAAAATATATGAATAAATAAATGAATACAAAAAATTAAAAAATGAATATATGAAATACAATAACACCGCTTGATGCTGCTGCTGCTGCAAAACTGGTGGGTTGTGCTGCTGAGGTGGAGGCAACAGGAAGACCGCTTGATGCTGCTGCATCATGGCTGGGTTGTGCTGCTAAAGCTGCATCACTGGTGGGTTGTGCTGCTGAAGTGGAGGCAGCAGCGGTAGATGTGGTAGATGGCCCAGGGGTGGGATTTAGAAACTTCAACAGTGCATCTGAAGAGAGGAGTATGTGACACCACTGAGTATTAAAGTCTAATAATAAAAACATATGATTCCAGGAATAAAATGAAATGATATAATATAAATGAAAAACCAAAGAGATATATGTATGATGTTAACTGATATGCAAATTAGATTAGATTCAATTTATTGTCATCATTACAGTGAAATGCTGAATGGCAGAATGCAAAGTAACAGTATAATATCATATGAGAATGTTATGTTACGATTATCTTTGACCGAATCACAGCAGTGCTCATATTAAAAAACAGCATTCCCTCTCATGTGATATTGCTTAATTAACATTAATGATGTGCACTTTAACAACTAGGCTTACAACTATAATATATACAGGGGTGGAAAAGTGACTATTACCTGCAGGGTAAACGTTAGCTAACCAGAAGGCAATAACAATGTAAACAAAAAACACCTGCTTAAAAGATGAATACAAATGAGGAATGGTGGGAAAGGTGGGAGTACTGTAATTACCTAACGTTACATTATTATTTTCCATAACAATTTAGCCTCCTCCACAATATTAACTGACGTTAAAACAGTTAACTAGCTATTTATTGATTAGCAATTAGCGAATCATGTAACATTAGCTTAATGCTAAAAATTTAGGTTACTATCACATTCAGACAAATAATTTCATGTAGGCTAACGTTACCTACCTCTGTCTTTTTCTCGTTTCTCCTCCTCTTCTTCTCTCTTTTTTCTTCCCTGGGCACCTGACAGTTTTGGCCGTTTTGACATCTTGTGTTGACTTTTTGATGTGGTGACGTCCAAAAGGAACCATGATACGGGAAGGGAGGGGGCGCACCGTGCGGGGAGGGGGGGGGGGGGGGGGGGGGCGTAATGTTGTAACAAATAATATTTCTATTAAATAAGCTTTACTTTGCATTTTAATTAACGTGGGATTATTTTTTGTATTTAGAAATAATAGTACCAACTTTTTTTTTTTTTTTTCAACATTTGTGGCACTGGCGTGGCGCCCCCTGATGGACTGCGCCCTTAGCATTTGCCTATACGGCCTATGCCACGGGCCGGCCCTGCTAGTAGGTGTTGAGTTGAGGGAAGTTACGCAAATTTGCGCAGGTTTAGTAAATCTAGTGATATGTATGTGTTTTGAGAGTGTGAGTAATGTGGATGTCTAGGCAATCTTGATGAAGGAAATACTGATTTATTTGAGAATCTGCTTTAATTTGTTGATACTGGCTATGATGCCACCTCAGTGATTCCATGTATTAAGCAGCACATTTCAAAACTGATCGCATACTTCCCTGAAAACAGTTCCCAGTATGACTGGGTGAAAGATCCTTTCAATGCACAAGCTCCAACTGGTTTCAGCTATGCAGAGGAGAACCAGTTCACTGACATGACATCTGACTCCACTAAAAAACAATGTTAATAAAATTATTCTTTGTTTTAAGTTGATCTATATTTCTTTTTAGTTTTCTTTAATGTTAATAAGGATACAATGTTTTGCAGAGATGTACTTATAACAGCAATTTGGGTAGACCGAAGCAGATATGACTTCTTCAGCCTGATGACTCCCTTCACCTCCAGTGTCCACCATTTGTCAAAGGAGCTTGCAAAGAAAAGCGTCTGGACTTCTTTAAGTTACTTGAAGATGTTTCACCTCTCATCCGAGAAGCTTCTTCAGTTCTAAGGTCAAATGGTGGAGAGTCCCAGATATAAACCTAGTGGGAGTGACCCCCCACAGAGGGACAAAAGGACCCCCTGATGATCCTCTAGTCGCCTGAGCCAAGGTGGGAAACTGGGCGTGGGTCCCAATCAGCCAGAGTTTCGGGTGTGTTCATTGTGAAACCTGGCCCCACCTTATCATGCGAATTCCTGAGGTCAGATGGCCCAGGATGTGAGTGGGCGTTAAGGCGTCTGGGAAGGGATCTCAAAACTGGATTATAGATGGCAGAGAGTTGGTGTCGTAAACCCCCGCCTCTGTTCAAAGATGGTCGCTCACAGTGGACATAGATGGATTCTTTCACTCCTCTTTCAAACCATCTGTCCTCTCTGTCCAAAATGTGAACATTGGCATCCTTGAAAGAGTGTCCTTTATCCTTAAGATGCAGATGGACTGCTGAGTCTTGTCCTGTGGAGGTGGCTCTTCTGTGTTGTGCCATGCGCTTGTGAAGTGGCTGTTTGGTCTCTCCAATGTAGAGGTCTGAGCATTCCTCGCTGCACTGTACAGCATACACCACATTGTTAAGTCTGTGTTTTGGCGTTTTGTCTTTCGGGTGAACCAGTTTCTGTCTGAGCGTGTTGCTGGGTCTGAAATACACTGGGATGTCATGCTTGGAGAAAACTCTCCTGAGTTTTTCTGATACACCGGCTACATAGGGGATGACAATGTTGTTGCGTCTGTCCTCCCTCGCTGGTGTCTGATCTTCTTTTCTGTGCCTCTTTGCTGACTTTAAGAACGCCCATTTAGGATAGCCGCACGTTTTGAGTGTTTCCTTTACATGTGTGTGTTCCTTCTTTTTCCTTCAGGCTTAGAGGGAACATGTTCTGCCCGGTGGTGTAGGGTCCTGATTACTCCAAGTTTGTGTTCCAAAGGGTGATGGGAGTCAAAGAGGAGGTACTGGTCCGTGTGTGTGGGCTTCCGGTAAACTTCGATGTTGAGTTTGCCGTTCTCTTCAATGTCCACCATTTGGTTACAACATTGACCTCTAGGTCTCACTGTCCCACAGAGCATTGAAGTCTCCCAGTAGGATAACAGAGTCTCCAGGTGAAGCACCCTTGAACCCCCTGCTCAGGGACTCCAGTGGACTCTAGCCCACTGGGAAAATGCCAACGTACAGGCAGCAGGCCAAGGGGATACCAAGATACCCACTCCAGCCTGCCGCCTCTCATCAAGGGCAACTCCTGACTGGGACAGAGTCCAGCCCCTCTCGAGGAGACTGCTTCCAGAGCCCAAGCTGTGCATTTAGCTTAACCCGATTTTATCTAGCCGGTACCTCTCAACTTCACACTCTAGCTCAGGTTCCCCATCAGCAAGGGGACATTCCATGTCCCAGTCATCAGCCTTGGTGGCCAGGGATTGGGATTGGTCTGCCAGAGTCTCCACCCTTGGCCGCCGCCTAAAACACGCTGTGCCTGACCTCTACAGCTCCATTAAATCAGTGATTTTAGCGTGTTAGAGAAGAAAAATGGTGGATTGATGCAAATTGCATCCAGAACAGAAATTATACTGGGAATGCAATTTTGGTTGAACAAACACCTACACAGACAGCATGCTTAAACAGGCAGACCAGACCCTGAACTTCAGTAGATAAGCTGATGAGCAGTCAGGGTTGCAGGGTTGTCTCCATTTCTACTGTACATGTTTCTACAGTAAAATCACTGTGGCAGTTGCTTTAAATTCTCTTTGGGCTGGTTTCCATATTTGCTTATTGTTGTTGCTTTGTGTTAATAGGTAAACACTAAAAGAAAGATCATATGTTTGCCCTTATTAGGACAGGGATTTTCTGTTGGTGTGTGGGAAACTGTAGCCTATAGTTTATATTGTTAAATGTAACTATGTGGCAGTGCGTTTCAGGTCATTTTATCGTTTAGTGTAACAAATAAATTTCTCTGGCAAGTAATAAAGTAGCATACTACAATACTTTTAAGAAAGGTAATGAATAATGTGTTTTACTTTTTTTGATTAATGACCCCAACGATGCACAGCACAGCCCTGCTCCCTGCTGCCTTTGTTTTAAGCTCTCTGTCTTGACCCACTGTTTTTCTTTCTATGTTTAGGATGATGAAGTGGTCTTACAATGCTCAGCTACAATCCACAAGGAGCAACAAAAACTTTGTCTTGCTGCTGAAGGCTTTGGGAACAGACTCTGCTTCCTCGAGTCCATTTCAAACTCCAAGGTACAGTATTGACATAAGTAATAATCCTTTATTTCACAAGAATAGCCAGATCACCATCAAATGAGTGGGGAAAAATGATTTCACTGAAGAAAAAAATCCAGAACGTGTTGGCTGTAGCATGTATTTATGTGTCATGTTCATCAAACCCTGATCATCAGATCACAAACCAAAATGCTTTTGGAGAAGTTGCCTAATTAATTAAATGAGCGTCACAGCTTCCACAATAGCATTACAGTTTGAAAACTACTCTATACCTCATAGCTTTCATAGCTCCATTCATGCTATATTTTATAGGATTCACGTGTTTACTAAGAATTGTGTGTGCACAAAGTCAGAGCTGTACTCATCATAGATTTAATAAAGTCTCCTGTGCCACACAGGATAAACCGTGGCTCTTTTGGTGGTATAAAGGTGGCCTACACAACAGTGGACAGGAGATTTTAATTTAGATGTAAATTTATAGCTGTTTTCTTGTTGTTTCAGAATGTACCTCCAGATCTGTCAATCTGCACTTTTGTGCTGGAGCAGTCGCTGTCTGTACGAGCCCTGCAGGAGATGCTGGCCAACACCCAAGAGAAGGCGGATGGGGTGAGTGTGGGCATGCATACACACACACATCAGAGAAGAGAGTATTAATAAATGTACTGTAGGTGTTGTTCACATTAGGGTGAGATCTTCTAGGGCAGACCTAGGGTAAGGTCATCTCCCAGCAAGAAGGTTCCTGGTTTGAACCCCAGCTGGGTCCTTTCTGTGTGGAGTTTTCAGGTTTTCCATGTGTCTGGGTGGGTCCTCTCCAAGTACTCCCTAAGCTGTGTAGGCAGACACAGGGGTGGACTACACAATATTAGAGAGTTTCCTATCACAGTTCAAAGACATTCATGTTAGGTTTGTTGGTGATTTCAAATTTGCTCATGGATGTAAGGAAGGGTTTAAATTGTATAGACTAAAGCAGCCGTCCCCAACCACCAGTCCGTGAGTCGTTTGGTATCGTGTTGTAGTTGTGTGTCTTATTTTGAAAGAAATATTTACGCGTTAGTGTAGTGACCAGAGAGCATTAAGGAGCAGAGAGGAGGATGTAGTTGGCGCATTTCAGGACACTGCTAATAAAGTAACACAATTACACAGTGAATTTGCGTTTATTATTATATTTACAAAATACCACAGTTTTTGTCTCGGTGGTATCATTTTATTTTGTTGTATTTATAAGCGACACCTTAAAGGCCGCTCTGTGAAAATATTGTCTGAAATTAATCTGGTCTGTAAAAAAGGTTTGGGACCGCTGATCTAAAACACTGGATTAATGTATGTTTAAATGTGACCTGTCTAGCATTACATGGTAAGAAAGACCAGAAAAGCATTATGTAAATCATGTAAATGTTCATTCCATCCATGCCTGATAAAACACAAAGAAGAACATGACACACACACGAGAAAGAGAGTCTGCTTATTCCACTCTTTTTAATGGGGGTTGTTCAAAGTGGTGAAAATGAAGCTGCTGATAAGATTTGACAGAAAATATTGGCTTAATTCACACACTTTGTCAGGTTATAAGGGTTTTTGACCCAAGCTTTTGTTTGTTATTGTGGGTTTGTTTTGTTCATTTAGCCTATTGTTTGCAGGGTTGTTGTACAGACTTCTGTTTGAATTATCATTATAGTAGTTTGTGGCTTTGTAACATTTGAAAAATTATGAAATCTGTACATTTTTAGTTAAACTACTGTGAAGACATCTACGTAATATATTTAACAAATTGTGTTAAAGCGTCTAAAGTGTTTATTTATTTATTGTCATGCCTGTTCCCGCAGTTTCCCATATGGAAAAGATATATATAAATCTTATAAAGTTTGTATCTGTCTTGTGTGAAACTTGTATGAAAAGCATACAAGTGTGAAAACAGATATAAGATCCCTTGAAAAATTATATAATGAAACTTGTATGTTTTGGATACTTACTAAAACAATGTATGAAAGTAATGCGAAAGTGGCCACTTTCATGAGTAATCACATATAAGTTTTTACTATTTCTTTTCCGTATGGGTTCCCATAAATTTTGCTTGGCTTGTTCCCTGCATTCAGGTTGAGGAGTCATATGATGATGATGAAGCTTTGATTCCACAATCCCAAGAAACGATGTAGAAAATTAATAAAATCGATATCAGTTGATAATAATCTGCCGATTGCCTAGTTGAAAAAACGTGTATTCTGTGGGGGCTGGGAGCGCGCTTTGTTAGTCGCTCATTACGCCCAGGTTAAAGACTAATAACAGTTAATTCTCTCCTACCTGTAGCACGTGGAGTTTTTGCGCCTATATCTAAATAAATAAATACTGCAGGTTGGACACTTATTTGTGGGACATGTACCAGTTGTTGGATTTGGAGTGTTCCTTTCACAGCGCAAAATTTTTGAACCAGAGCACTAAAATCAGTCGCAAAGGTGATATACTAAGATTAATGGCAAACAGCAAGCAGGACTTTCTGCTTTTACGTTTATTTGGAAAGCATACATGGCAGGAATTGCCAGTTTTAAGCACGGTGCCAGAGTTTCGTGGTTGTTGTAGCGTTTTCCTGACCTTGTTAATCACCCAAAATATTTAGAACAAAGCATCACATATTTCTGGCAGAAATACTCACACACATATATATTGTTGTGCATTCGGAGCACATTTTGCATTTTATATAAGAGCATTAGCAGTGCAATGAAATATTTGTTTTATGCTTTCATGTTCACAAACACAGGTCACAATAATCATAGAATTATTACCTTTTGTCTGGCTTGCTCAGTGTGCACAACTTGTATTTTATTTGCTGCAAGCATTTACCTATATCAGTGTTTTATAGAAAGGTTCAACGTTATGCTTCTCTCATAATTATAGACTAGCTTAACAAATTTACAAGGTATAAATATATTGTTTAGCAAGCTTGTAAATGAATGCGCCACTACACAGCTCCTCGCCCTCTGATGGATACACAAGACATTACCAACGGTTTTCCTAAATGCCGCATAGGGGCGTTACTACTCGTGGTTGCATGGCCCTGTCAGGTATAAGGCAGCTGTTTTAAGTGGCTGTATCTGTATTTCCTGGATTTGTTTTTTGCCTGTGGACAATTTTTGCGTCACCTCGCCTTTTGCTAACTTTCGCCTGCCTTCCTTAGTCCACATTTGGATCCTTCTTCGCTGTCCATCACTAAACATGAACACATTTCAAGTTCTATAAGATAGGTGTGGGTTTAAAAAATGTAGTTTGAATAATGCGATGTCGATTCATTCAATTTCGAATCGATTTTTAAATATAAATGTTAGTGCTGTCAGTGTTAATCTCGTTAAAATGACGTTAACGCCATAACTGCATTAACGCGGCAAATCTCTGTTAGCGAGTTAGCACGGATCGCCCTGTCCAAGGGGCTGCACGGCGTCAACGCATTAGCACGGTTAGCTAGTTATACATTAGTACCATGCAGCCCGATGCACGGGGTGATCCGCGCTAACTCTCTAACGGAGATTTGCTGCGTTAATGCAGTTATGGCATTAACATCATTTTAACGAGATTAACGCTGACAGAACTAATAAATGTATTTTGCCAGAAATGCCAGGATCTCAGGTTAAATCTCACGAAACTATTTCAACAACCACCAAAGAGTTAAAACAGGAAATGAGGTAAACAGTTCTGCAAAAACATGTAAAATTAAAGCGTGGAGCTCCCCGTTCACCCGACGGCACGTACACGGACATTCTGGATGGTGAAAGCTGACATCTCACAGATTCTGAAGCTGCAGGTTTCTTCACTCTCCGACCAAAATTGACTAAACCAGCAGCAAAAGAAGATCAACGCTACGCTTCAAATTTGATAAGCACTGTCATGCATTCTCTCTTACCTTTGCTTTTACTTCCTGCAGAACTCTCTCCCAGTGTATTTTCTGCATTATTCGCTTGCTTAGTATGCTTTGGTGCTTATTACGCACCAGTCTATCTGTTGTGTGCAGTGCTGTTGGCTGCTGCTCTTTTTTTTTTCAAAGATAACCTCTGACAAGAAAGCCTCATTTCTGCTGTTCAATACCTGTTCAAGAAATGTAAAGTTTTACAGATGATGCAAAACTGCAAAACACTTAGCCGTGTCTCTAATAAACCTCTGTTACTTTGCTCTGCTTCACTTCAGTAGCATCAGGCAATGTTCATATATTGATTCATGGTCTTCTTCAGTTTTCAGTTTTTTAACTACTGCAGAATATTTTAAAGCGGCTAGGTGCTATAAAAAGCCAGGCTAGGAAAATCTCCTTGATGTTTTTCTGTGTTTTATCCTCAGTTACTTTGACACAAAGGCATCTGCTGTGATGCTCACATCGCTGTCTCACAAGTGTCAGCTTTGTCTTTACACTTAGATATAAAAACATGGATATGTACTGATAAATCAGAATCAGAGTCAGAATACTTTTTTAATCCCTATGGAAATTATTGGGTTACAGTTGCTCCAGGACAGTAACAGTAACAGACTAAACTATTTAAACAATACAAAATGTTACAGATTTTACAAATTTAGGAAATAGCACTAATATATACAAATCACTCAATTATAAATAAATATCAAGAATATTGACAAGAATATTACAGAGGCAGAATATATATGATTGACATTTGACTCTAACCTGTGAACTTTGTCATATGCTATTTTACTGCAGAGCATGTGCAAAAGGGTGTAACTATTGCAGTGTTTACAGTGTGTTAGATGGAGGAGTTGTACAGGGAGATGGCCACAGGCAGGAATGACTTCCTGTGTCGTTCAGTGGTGCTTTTTGGTAATCTCAGTCTCTCGCTGAACGTCCAGTCCAGTTTATTGTCTATGCATACTCCAAGGTATTTATAGCCCTTCACAATGTCCACGTTGACTCCTTAGATTGAAACAGGGGTCAAGAGTTTCCTGGTCTTCCTTGGTCTTTGCCACGTTGAGCTGCAAAATGATTCTGCTCAGACCACATGTCAAAGGAGTCAACCACAGCCTGACTCATTACCCCTGATGATGCATCCAACCACCGCAGAGTCATCAGAAAACTTCTGAAGATGGAGGTCTCTGTGCTGTGGCTGAAGTCTGTGGTGTAGAGGGTGAAGAGGAAGGGGGAGAGGACAGTCCCTTGTGTTGCTGATCACCTTGTCAGACACACATTTGGGAAGACACACATATATTGGTCGTCCTGTCAGATAATCAACAATCCAGGACACCAGAGAAGCATCCACCTGCATCGCTGTTAGCTTATCACCCAGGAGGGTCGGCCTGATGGTGAGGAATGCACTGGAAAAGTAAAAAAAACCATGAACCTCACAAGTTCACATCTCACCAACTGGACGAGATGGGCGTAGACACACTTGAGCAGGTAGATGATGGTGTCCTCAGCTCCGAGGTGGGGTCGGTAAGCAAACTGAAGGGGATCCTGATGTGGTCTGACTGTGGGTCGGAGCTGCTCCAGGACGAGTCTTTCCAGGGTCTTCATGATGTGGGAGGTCAGTGCCACAGGCCTGTAATCCTGGGGGCCACTGGGACGTGGCGTCTTTGATACAGGGACGAGGCATGATGTCTTCCACAGCACCGGGACTCTCTGCAGACTCAGACTCAACCAGAACAGTTTATGAAAGACTCCACAAAGCTGGGGAGCACAGGCCTTGAGGACAAGCGGACTCACTCCATCTGGTCCCGCAGACCTACCTGAGTGGAGCCTCCTCCTTTGCTTCTGAACCTGGTCGTGAATGAAAGTGATAGTTTCCACTCCAGCTTTCTCCTGTAATTGTCCTTAGCCTCTCTGATCGTGTCCTTCAGTAACACCTGGACCCTTCTCACCTTCTCTTTTTGCCCCCTCTGAAAGCCCTCTTTTTGTCATTGAGGAGGGCTTTGATGTCCTTAGTCATCCACAGCTTGTTATTTGGGTAAAAATTAGCTGGGACAATGAAGCCTGTGCAGAAGTTTATGTGGTCAGTGATACACTCAGTGAGCCCATTGATGTTCTCACAGGTTGGCAGAGGGAGGAACGTAAACAGCCACCAAGATTACATGAGTAATGGGCAAATAATATGGCCTGAGTCTAACAGCGCACAGTTCAAGTCCGGGCAACAAACCAGTTCTTAGATTGTTATGCGGGCAGGGTTACACCAGCGGTTGTTAACGAGAATGGCAAGCCCCGCTCCTTCCTCCTCTACTTACTGCTCACAGCGCCGTCCCAGCAGCCCCGAACACTTTGGAAGACTTCCGCGGATGCGTTGTCGTCGGGAACATCCTGGCGCATCTGTGATTCAGTGAAACGCATCAAGCTACACTCCCGGTATTCCCTCTGACTCCGTGCTAGCGCTGTTAGCGCGTCCATCTTGTTTACTAGCGACCGAACGTTCCCCATTATAATAGACAGCAGACATGGTTTGTACCTCCTTCTCTCTTCGAGCCTCTGCTGTCTCACTGTCTCCTTCCTTCTCCTCTTCTGTCCTCCACGTCTGCATCCTCGCTGTGTTTTCCTCCAGATTTCATTTGGTACATCTGTGGGTCTGTCAACCAGCATCAGGGTGATCAGCTGATCTCTGGAGTAAACAGCCTGTGTGGTGTATAGGACAAATTTCAGGAGATTGAGGCAGACGAAGAGACATAACAGGGACATTTTTTAAGACGGAGCACCTTGAGAAATGACTGGTGTCCCTGCTTGCACTTATCTGCTGCAATGAGTAGAACCTTTTATTGCCAAACTTGAAAACTATTTATGTGTCCATGCATGATATGAATTCCAGCTATTGAACTACAGAAAATCAGTCTGTGGTTTTGAACTTTGCATCTGTGAAAATTGTGATTGACTTTCCCAGAATCAACAAGAACCAAAGTGCAAGATCAGCCAGATTGAATATTCAGTTCCCCATATGGCAGTGGCTATTAAACTGGAGATCTGGCTTCCAGTGAAGACAGGAGAACCAGAGAAAAATGCAGTACAAATGAGTTATAGTTCACTAATGCTGTCCCATTGTCCTTTATTTCATTGTTGTTATAAAATGTCTTGATGCATGTGCAATCATCCAAAAACTTGATGCTGTTCATGTGGATGTGGCGTTTTTAGTGGTAGAAACATCACTTCACTCATTCAAGTGAATTCTTCTGTCTAAGCAGGTTTCCCCAGCCAAACAGTACATTTGCATAATGAGTGAAACTAGCGCCACTGAGTGCACAATGGAATGTCAGGTCAGTTCCTTGAACATTAATCTGTAAATTGCCATGACCATTGATCAATGGCCAATAGTCGTTATGACTGCAGAGTCTTGGCCTGATGAGGTGGCTCGTCTGTGTTGTGCCATCTGCTTTGCCAGAGGTTCTTTGGTTTCCCCCGATGTATAAATCCTGCCAATCCTCCTGCACTTAACAGCGAACACTATGTTACTCTGTTTGTGTCGGGGGACCCGATCCTTGGGGTTTAAAAGTCAAAGGGACACTGTGTTTATAGAAAATGTGTTTCAACTGTTCCAATACTCCTGACACACACAAGGGATCACTAAGGGTGATCACTGATCACCACCTCCCTGTGAATGGTACTCATGGCCATTGATCAATGGTCATTGATCAGTGATCAACTGATCAGTGGTTGTTGGTCAATTGTCACAACAATTTGAATATTAATAATGAAGGAACTGACCTCCCAGCTCATTGTTCCTTCCGTGGTGCTAGTTTCAGTCATTATGCAAATGTAATGTTTATAATGTTGGGGAAACCTGCAGTCAGCTGAGACTGATGAAGTCACCTGGATGATGAGTGACAAGATGTTGTTATAAAATGTCCATAAAATTGTGGAACAGAGTGCATAATGTTTTTTTTTTTTTTAGCTTCTAATAAGAACAATTGCAGAAAAAGTTTGAGACTACAAATAGGTACATGTTTATACGGGTACATTTATTTTAAACACCAAAGCTATCAGAAGCTTTACACACAAAAAAAACTTATACAGGATGATTGGTTAAGCAGTGGAGCTTTGCTAAATAATGATTCCAAATGGCTTCAGCAAAATGACACTTCAGATAGCTAATTTCAGTGTTCCCTTTCAGCCATGACTCAAACTTTTATTAAATATCTGCTTTATTGAATCGCTACCTTATCGTGGTGGAGGGGTTTGTGTGTCACAGGGATCCCAGGGGCTATGTTGTCTGGGGGCTTTTGCCCCCTGGTAGGGTCTCCCATGGCAAATTGGCCCTGGGTGAGGGACCAGACAAAGAGCGATTCATAAGACCCTTATGAAAAGGACACCGAGGGAACAGTTTACCCTGCCCGGGATAGGGTTACCGGGGCCCCGCCCTGGAGCCAGGCCCGGGGAGGGTGCCCGAGGGCGAGCGTCTGGTGGCCGGGCCTTAGTCCATGGGGCCCGGCCGGGCACAGCCCGAAGAGGAGACATGGGCCCATCCTCCCGCAGGCCCACCACCCGCAGGAGGCGCCATAGGGGTCGGGTGCATTGTGTGCCGGGTGGCGGCCAGGAGCGGAGGCCCTGGAGGACTGACCCCCGGCTGCCAAGACTGGCAATAGGGACATGGAATGTCACCTCTCTGGTGGGGAAGGAGCCTGAGTTAGTGCGTGAGGTTGAGAGGTACCGGCTAGATATAGTCGGGCTCACCTCTACACATGGCTTGGGCTCTGGAACCAGTCTCCTGGAGAGGGGCTGGACTCTGTCTCAGTCTGGAGTTGCCCCTGGTGAGAGGTGGCGGGCTGGGGTGGGTATCCTAATATCCCCTCGGCTTGCTGCCGGTACGTTGGGGTTTTTCCCGGTGGACGAGAGGATTTGTTCCCTACGCCTTAGGGTCGGGGAACAGGTCCTGACTGTCATCTGCGCTTATGCGCCGAGTGGCAGCTCAGAGTACCCAGCCTTCTTAGAGTCCCGGGGGGGGGGGGGGGGGGGGTGCTGGAGGGTGCTCGGCTGGGAGACTTCAATGCTCACGTGGGTAACGACAGCGAGACCTGGAGGGGCGTGATTGGGAGGAACGGCCTCCCTGATCTGAACCCGAGCGGTGCTTTGTTATTGATCTTCTGTGCTAATCACAGTTTGGCCATAACGAACACCCTGTTCGAACATAAGAGTGTCCATAAGTGCACGTGGCACCAGGACGCTCTAGGCCGTAGGTCGATGATCGATTTTGTAATCGTATCAGCAGATCTGCGACCATATGTTCTGGACACTCGGGTAAAGAGAGGGGCTGAGCTGTCAACTGATCACCACCTGGTGGTGAGTTGGATCAGGTGGCGGGGGAAGACGCTGGACAGACCTGGTGCACCTAAACGCGTAGTGAGGGTGTGCTGGGAACGTCTAGCAGAGGCCCCAGTCCGCGAGATCTTCAACGCACACCTCCGGCAGAGCTTCAACAGCATTCCGAGGGAGACTGGGGACATTGAGTCCGAATGGACCATGTTCAGCATCTCCATTGCCGAAGCTGCTGCATTGAGCTGCGGCCGCAAGGTGGTTGGTGCCTGCCGTGGTGGTAATCCCCGAACCAAATGGTGGACACCAGAGGTGAAGGGAGCCACCAGGCTGAAGAAGGAGTCCTATCGGGCTTGGTTAGCCTGTGGGACTCCGGAGGCAGCCGACAGGTATCGACAGGCCAAGCGGAATGCGGCTCGGGCAGTGGCTGAAGCAAAAACTCGGGTGTGGGAGGAGTTCGGAGAGGCCATGGAAAAAGACTTTTGGACTGCCTCGAAGAGATTCTGGCAAACCGTCAGACGTCTCAGGAGGGGAAAGCGGTGCTCTACCTGCACTGTGTATAGTGCTGGCGGAGCGCTGCTGACGTCGACTGAGAAAATTGTCAGGCGGTGGAAGGAATACTTCGAGGACCTCCTTAATCCCACTGACACGTCTTCCGAGGAGGAAGCAGAGTCTGGGGATGAGGGGAATGACCCGCCAATTTCCGGGGGCGAGGTCACTGAGGCAGTTAAACAACTCCTTGGTGGCAGAGCCCCTGGTGTTGATGAGGTCCGCCCCGAGTTCCTGAAGGCTCTGGACGTTGTAGGGCTGTCCTGGTTGACACGCCTCTGCAATGTTGCGTGGAGATCAGGGGCAGTACCTGTGGACTGGCAGACCGGGGTGGTGGTCCCCATCTTTAAGAAAGGGGACCGGAGGGTGTGTTCCAACTACAGGGGGATCACACTCCTCAGCCTCCCTGGGAAAGTCTATGCCAGGGTGCTGGAAAGGAGAGTTCGTCCGTTAGTCGAACCTCGGATACAGGAGGAACAATGCGGTTTTCGTCCTGGTCGCGGAACACTGGACCAGCTCTTTATCCTCTCCAGGATACTTGAGGGTGCATGGGAGTTTGCCCAACCAGTCTACATGTGTTTTGTGGACTTGGAGAAGGCATTCGACCGTGTCCCTTGGGGTGTCCTGTGGGAGGTGTTGCGGGAGTATGGGGTGTCTGGCCCATTGCTACGGGCCATTCGATCCCTATACAACCGTTGCAAGAGCTTGGTTCGCATTGCCGGCAATAAGTCGGACTCGTTTCCGGTGGGTGATGGGCTTCGCTGGGGCTGCCCTTTGTCTCCGGTTCTGTTCATAATTTTTATGGACAGGATTTCTAGGCGCAGCCAAGTGGCGGAGGGCTTTCGCTTTGGTGGCCTCAGAATCTCATCTCTGATTTTTGCAGATGATGTGGTTCTGTTGGCTTCATCGGGTGAGGGCCTCCAGCTCGCACTGGAACGGTTCGCAGCCGAGTGTGAAGCAGCGGGAATGAGGATCAGCACCTCCAAATCTGAGGCCATGGTTCTCAGCCGGAAAAGGGTGGAGTGCCCACTCCGGGTCGGGGATGAGTTCCTGCCCCAAGTGGAGGAGTTCAAGTATCTCGGGGTCTTGTTCGCGAGTGATGGGAGAAGGGAGCCGGAGATCAACAGACGGATTGGGGCTGCAGCTGCAGTAATGCGGACGCTGCACCGGTCCGTCGTGGTGAAGAGGGAGCTGAGTGTAAAAGCGAAGCTCTCAATTTACCGGTCGATCTACGTCCCTACCCTCACCTATGGCCACGAGCTGTGGGTAGTGACCGAAAGAACGAGATCGCGGATACAAGCGGCAGAAATGAGCTTCCTCCGAAGGGTGGCTGGCCTCTCCCTTAGAGATAGGGTGAGAAGTTCGGCCATCCGGGAGGGGCTCAGAGTAGAGCCGCTGCTGCTCCACATCGAAAGGAGCCAGCTGAGGTGGTTCGGGCATCTGACAAGGATGCCCCCTGGGCGCCTCCTGGGTGAGGTGTTCCAGGCATGTCCCACCGGGAGGAGGCCCCGGGGCACACCCAGGACACGCTGGAGAGATTATATCTCTCGGCTGGCCTGGGAACCTCCTCCCGGATAAGCTGGAGGAGGTGGCTGGGGAGAGGGAGGTCTGGGCCTCTTTGCTTAGGCTGCTGCCCCCGCGACCCGGCCCCGGACAAAGCGGATGAAGATGGATGGATGGATGGATCTGCTTTATTCATGTGAACAGTTTTGTGGTGAATCAAATTTGGTAATTAGCTCTGAGTCTGATAAACTGTGGTAGACTGGCAACTTGGTACACAGTGCAGATGTAGTGGTATTAGTGGTATATTTTTCACACTCAGTAGGTATCAAGGCGAGAACCATGAAAAACAGACACAAACAAACACATGCACTTACAAATATAAATCTAGGCATATACTGACACATTAAGGCAACCAACCTGAACTGATTTCTGACACATCATGCATACAACACTGTAAAATTACAATCTAGCATCAATGTAAAGTATACTAATCTATATTTACTGCTGTTTGATTACAGCTAATAGTTACAC
This sequence comes from Mchenga conophoros, assembly GCF_057382185.1. Classification (NCBI taxonomy): domain Eukaryota; kingdom Metazoa; phylum Chordata; class Actinopteri; order Cichliformes; family Cichlidae; genus Mchenga; species Mchenga conophoros. Next base: position 2,378,278 of record NC_140533.1, read on the forward strand.
TGTCACCCATTTTAGACACGGTAGATGTAACATCATTGGCGCTTTGTCATCAGGTTAAAATGAAGGTACTCTGTCAAGTTAGGTTGCACTGACAGAACAAGCCACAGCATTTGTGCGACACAGTCAAATTACACCATGTGAGATTTAACAGTAGTCCAGGTGCTTTATAATGCATGGTGTCACTTACCATGGCAACTATAGTTTCACAATTCCTTTAATAATCAGAGAAGCCAACAAAATGTATTCATCGTAATACTAGCATTTATGCTATGAACCTGCTCCTGGTGACCTCTCTGAAGTTCTCAGTATCACTTGCTGTTAGGTCTTTATCATTACTGTCTCAATGTTGTGGATAATGGTGTAAATTAAGTCTGACTTTGAAGAAGACCATAGGTTGATCCTTCTGCTCTTGAAGCAGCAGACATATAATAAACTCAGAAGACTTCTAGAAACAGCCCGAGGCAACAAACTTACTTCTGTTAATATTCTAACAATACTATCAAGATTTTAAAGATTAAAGTAGATATTGATATCACATTAATATCCATCGCATCATTTACTGCACATTAAATAAGTTCTTCCTAGGACTGCACTCTCAGCTCTCGGATGTTGTGTACTGTTAGCAATCAACAGTTTGTCTTTCTGTATCTGGAAGTCCCACAGGATCTTAGCTCAGTCATTCCTGACCACCCTGGGCTGGTATTCCATTTCCAGGCCATACTCGGCACAGATGTTTCTGTATATTATGCCGGCCACTTGGTTATGGTGCTCCATGTGTGGCCTGCCTGCTAGCATCTTACACCCTGCTGTTATGTGCTGGATTGTCTGAGGACCATCTTTGCACACCTGGGGTCTTGCCTGGTGTGGTAGATCCCAGTCTGTATGGATCTTGTGTTAAGAGCTTGTTCCTTTGCTGCCATGATTAGAGCCTCTGTGCTGTCTTTCAGTCCAGCTTTGTCCAGCCACTGGTAGGACTGCTGGATGTCAGCCACCTCCTCTATCTGCTGGTGGTAAATACCATGCAGGGGCCTGTCCTTTGATGATGGTTCTTCTCTTTGCTCCTCTTTTTTCTCGGGTTTCTGCTGCCTGAGGTATTCACTAATCACAAAGTCAGTTGTGGCCATCTTCTGATGTACTCATGAATGTTGGTTGGCTCATCCTGGACAGTGGTTCTGCTGCTCACCAGTCCTTAGACTCCTTCCTTTCTCTTAGCGCACCATCTCAGGGTGCTGGATTTGGGGTGAAACCCTCCAAGAATGGCGAGGAGCTTCCTTGTCTTGATGTCAGTGGCTTCTATCTCCTCCTTTGGCCAGCTTATTACCCCAGCAGGGTACCTGATCACCGACATAGGTGATCAAGTACAGGACATAGGTGTTGATTGTCTGGAACTTCTTTTATCTATTCAGCTGACTCCTCAGGACTTCCCTTACCCTCTGCAGGTATTTACTGGCCTTCTTATTAGTGCACACTGTCCATGTAAATGCAACAGTCTGAAAATAGGGCAGATGAGTTGCCACCATTAAAACAATGATTCCGCTTAAAATAAAGCACTTGCTTTTACTGACCCCTAATAAACCCTCTCTTACTTTGTTTAAATCACAGAAAAATTACGAGTCTTTCAGTTCCTGTTTTACAGCTGCTGTCACTGGTGGGGAAAGTGCAACCCTTCCCTGTTTTTTCCTGCAGGATGGCGTGCTAATGAGGCGGTGGTCCCCAGATGACACCAACAAAACGTACATTTTTATGGAAAATAAACCATCACAGATAAGTCTAAATATTCTACAAAACCCAAAGCACAATGGTGGTCTAGCACTAGCACATTTTTATCACTACTTCTTATCCAATAGATTGCTACATGTTTCAAAATGGATTAAACCAAGCTCATATTAGACAGGGCTTGGCTGGACCTAGAATAAGCATTCTATGGACAAGTAAAAATCTCTCATTTGCCAATTGTAAACTCCAATATTAAGCATCAAAACTGCTTTAAAAGCCTTAACATATCTTAATCTTAAAAATTAAGTCTTCACTGTCAAGCTTGTGGGAGAAACAAGACCCAAATGCAGTACTTCCTGAGAAGCGACAGTGAATTTATTTACAGTGAAGAAACAAGCAACGACGTGCGAAGCAGTATCAAAAAACGTGGTTCCCTCCATGATGATTTCCCAGCTCCCATGCAGTGAATCCCTCTCTCGATCTGTGGCGCTCAAAAATCCATTCAGAAATATTTGCAAGTGGTGCACGGCTCTCTCGACACTCTCCCGATTGTTGTCCTGGCTAAACAAGACACGATAATTGGGTGACTAACCACGACGAAGGACAAGGGATCTTTCACCATAGCACTGACTGACTGTTCAGGCACTGTGTCATTCAATGATCCAGTGTTGGCTGAAGTCCAGCCATTATGTGAAATAGTGTGCCTGTGATGAGAATCATCGTCAGCAGGTGAGTATGATTGCCAGCGGGTGTGGCTGGCTTCAGGGTAGGAAAACTGTCCAGGAAACAATGGGATCAAAACAAAGCAGAAAAGGCAGGTTGACTGGGAAGGACTGGAGGACCATGGCATTCACTTATCCCATGTAAACCAGCACCCATTTGGAACATTCCAGATATTTGTCAGAGAAAGAAAATATTACAATTGTCATCGTGGCATGAGAAAGGGGTAAAAAACAGTAAGGAAAGTTCCATATCAAACTATAGAATCAGCAACAATACCTTTCTTTAATATAAGTAACTAAAGTCCATAATACAGGAAAAATTTAATCCCAATCAACTGAATCTAGAAATACCTACTTGGTCCCACAATTTTTAAATATCAGCACCCTCAAATGCCTATTGCCCAAAATTATAAGCTATTGTTTAAAACTGATGAATCAATATCCCTCCAAACCATCAATTGGGAGCAAGATCTTTCCATAAATCCAGATAAAAGATTCTGGACACGATACGCTTAAACACCTTCAGAAAAGCCCAACTTACAACTTGTACAATACAAAATTCTCTACAGAGCACACTATAGAGGACAAAGGTTGTTCCAAATGGGCCTTACATACTCAGACAAATGTGCCCATTGCAAAGACAACTCTGCTGAGAACTATATGCATGCTATATGGTCCTGCACACCTGTCAAAAGGCTCTGGATATGTGACGACGTGGTTTAGCTGCTGGATCCCAACCTCACCCAAGCTGTCCATCTTAGGGGGGAAAAGTGAACTAGATAAGTAAACACATCACATATGTTCCTTATGGATTGCTAAGAAAACTTTTCTCATGAACTGGAAGTCAAAAAACAGCTTATGCATTAATCAATAGAGAAATTTAATTCTAGATCACATCAGTCTGGAGACAATGTCTGCCTCCTCAAAAAAAACCCCAAAACTGATTTAATTTGTTTCTGCGTTTTGGAGATGAGGGTGGTTCCCATCTTTCAGAAGGGGGACCAGGGGGTGTGCTCCATCTATAAGGGGATCACACTCCTCAGCCTCCCCAGTAAAGTCAATGCCAGCGTGCTGGAAAGGAAAGTTCGTCTGTTAGTTGAACCTTGGCTACAGGAGGAACAAAGTGGTTTTTGTGCTGGTCGCAGAACACTGGACCAGCTCTCTACTCTTGAGGATACTGGAGGGTGCATGGGAGTTTGCCCAACCACTACATGTATTTTGTGGAAATGGACAAGGCATTTGACCGTGTCCCTAGGGGTCTCCCGTAGGAGGTGCGTTGGGATCATGGGGTGTCTGGCTCGTTGCTACGGTCCGTCCTGATGAAGAGAGAGCTGAGTGTTAAAGTGACGCTCTCCCAGGGTCCCAGGGGTGTGTTACTGTTAGAGGCCAGAGTAACCTGTAAGAGCTGCTTATACTGATGTAGATTTTGACCTACAGTACATGGAATACAAGTATACATGATAACCTGTATTATTATTATTACATCATTCAAAGGGTAGTGGCCTACCTTTTGAATGATGGTCATCACTAATGATACCCAGTTAGTTGCCAAGTGCACAGATTTAGAGGTGAGCTGCTGATAATGGGTGTGGCTGAGGGGAGGGCTTGATCGGAGGCCCACCCTGGCAAGCACGCTTTCAGATGAAGCAAGATTGACATCAGCAGGAAGCAGTTACAGCTTGGCAGGTCTCCTCCCCGGCTCCATCCAAGCTCTGTTTGCCTACTGGATAATACTCATAGGGTCAAAGACTTGGACTTTTTAAACAGAGAGCCGGCTCCAGTCCTTCCTGTACTGAGGGTGCCTGGTCAAAATCCAACAGCTCTCAGGCCCTGAGTAGTCTGAGCTACTTTTGTGGACTTCACAATATCAGGCATATAGTTTTTTGATATATCCATCACAAATCAGAGAAATTGAGAACAATAGCAGTGAACAAAATATAATGAAACGTTTTTGTTATAAGAAGAATTTCTTTTTCAAAATAATTTGATAATTTTTGCATTCATTGGCTAGTGGAGGGTTGCAGACTCAGAGCTGTGCACTGTGGCCCAGACATGTGGGATGTGGTTGCCTGCTCAAGTGTCAAGAAAACCCCCCCACGTGTCATATTCTAAGCAGCAATATAACTGTTAGACCAGAAAAGACACTCTGAATGTGAAGCAGGTGTTAGCAGTGAGTCCATCGGCTCAGTGCCCAAGTCATTGTTTCATTTGAAATCAATAGAATATTGTAATTACACCATGAGCTAAGGATGGAAAGATGGCCGTGACGTAGCAATGATTACACTTCTACAAAGGGTACCTCTAAGCTGCTATGAAACATCTTGTTTTTCTTTATATAAAGCCAAAATGTTATTTCTGCCTGTGTCTATTGTATTGGCAGCTTTAGCTCTCCTGTTTATTGACATGTGTGCTTTAACGTTCTGTGTTGTTGTCTTTCAATAATTCTCTCAGATGGCCCAGGGAGGAGGTCATAGGACTCTACTGTATGGACATGCTGTGCTCCTGCGACACTCTTACAGTGGAATGGTCAGTGACACAGACTACATCTAAAAACATAGTGCAAAAAGATCCTTTTATCATGAATGTTGTAACATAGTTGGGAATAAGAAAAAGAAAAGCCTTTCATTCATCCCTCTGCTAAGGCACAATGTTTAAATGTTCACGCACAGTTCTAGAGGTTCAGTGAATGTACTGTCATTTCTTGATAATTTGATTGATAAAATCATTTTATTTATTTGTGTTTCTCTGTTTAGTACCTGTGCTGCCTGTCCACCTCGCGTTCATCCACAGACAAACTGGCTTTTGACGTGGGGCTGCAGGAGGATACCACAGGTATTTATGTTTTGTACAAATATCTGCACCACCGCTAAACGAAATGAGCGTGTCTCATTTAAAAGCTAAAACAATGGAAAACGATAATAAATAAAAACACTTCAGATAGTCCTTGTTGTGTAACACTGTAAAATATCCAGCCTGGCCCAAGTGAAAATATTTGACTGCTCACACGATTGCATATAATCCAAAAAGTTGACTTTCTTTAAAAATTCACCAGTTGTGAATTTTGGATAAAGGAGTGTTACGCAGAGTGTAAACATCAACTAGCTTCAACAAAATAAAGTTGTTATATGTTAAATATCATATACACCCCCCACACCCTCCTGTATAGCTGTATTAGCGAGAACAAGTTCAGCAAAACGTCTGTTTTGTGTGTCATGCTGCTGTTTGCTTTTAGTTTCTTGACATCATTACTGGAATGAAACTCGGTATTATTATAGAGTCTGACTGCTGATAAATGAAAGCTGCTGTGGAGAAACATAATGCACCACACCGAGATCTACTGTCTGCCTTATTGCTGAGCTCTCTTTTTAAAAGTCATGGAAATTACAACAGTTTCAGGGTTGAACCAAAGTGGTGCACACCCAGCAAGGAAATGGACACAAGTTTGTTTTTCATGGACACATCGCTGCTTTATCTCCTGTAATACTGATGATGATGATGATGATGATGATGATGATGAGTGTGTGTGTGTGTGTGTGTGTGTGTGTGTGTGTGTGTGTGTGTGTGTGTGTGTAGGCGAGGCATGCTGGTGGACCATCCATCCAGCATCAAAGCAGCGCTCGGAGGGAGAAAAGGTTAGAGTGGGAGATGATCTCATCCTGGTCAGCGTCTCCTCTGAAAGATATCTGGTCAGTAGCAGCTGTGTGTGGGAACATGCCAGCAAAGATGAACTCAGATCTTGATGTTGCTTGCTTTCTTTCTTCATGTGGCAAGACGTGTCCTAGTACTAGTAGGATTTACAAATTATATTTACAGCAGGCAAAATAAATATTGAAGACATCACCTATTTTCTAAAAAAATATATTTCTAAAAGTGCTGTCGACAGAAATTCTCAGCAGAAGTCAGTCACATCCCATCCAATCTGTACATGCCAAGAGAAATCAAACCATAGATGTCAATAAATTAAGTTTTGCGTAATAATAAAAATTGACACAGTCTTTAGTTCTTTCCATAGATTTTCAGCTGGATTCAGGTCAGGTGATTGGATTCTAGCAGCATCATCGTCTCATTGTCCTGTGTGAAACATCCTTATTTAATGTTCATCATCCTGGTAGATGGCAGCAGATTTTCTTTTTTTAATCAGTTATATGAGGCATGCTAGTGCCATATGATGAAGAACTGCCCCATACCATGATACCTTTAGCAGTTTAAAAATTCTTCTGTAACCAGTACCTTCATGAGAGAGCTCACTGGTTTTACCCATCATGAGATGTTTCATGTATGACACCTGTATTTGTATAGCACTTTACTTAGTCCCTATGGACCAAACCAAAGCGCTTTACACTACATTCAGTCATCCACCCATTCACACACACATTCACACACTGGTGATGGCAGCTACATTGTGGCCACAGCCACCCTGGGGCGCACTGACAGAGGCGAGGCTGCCGGACACTGGCGTCACCGGGCCCTCTGACCACCACCAGTAGGCAACGGGTGAAGTGTCTTGCCCAAGGACACAATGACCGAGACTGTCGGAGCCGGGGCTCGAACTGACAACCTTCCAGATTACAAGATGAACTCCCAACTCTTGAGCCACGATCACACCTTGGTAATGAGACGTCTCTTTATAGGCCATCAGCTGGAACCAGCTGAAATTAATTTGCACCAAGTGGCAGGATTGCTGTTTAATTACTGATAGATTTCAGCAGTTCCATGCCTTTTTGTGCCTCCCTTTCTTCATGTGTTCAGTATGTTTTCCCCATGTCATTTCTCCTTATTACACAAAATGTAATTCATCATCATCTGTCATCATCATTTATTTATTTATATAGCACTTTAAAAACACACCTGGTAGACCAAAGTGCTGTACAATACTAACATGCACATAGTAATAAAACCAGATGTAGCAATAAAAAAATAATAAATAAATAAATAAATAAATATCAGTTACCCACAGAGTTAAAAGCCAGAGAATAAAAATAGGTTTTTAATAAAGACTTAAAAACTGGCACTGATGCAGCCTGTCTAATATGGAGAGGAAGGTTATTCCAAAGCATCGGCGCTGCAACAGAGAACGCTCGGTGTCCTCTAAGTTTCAGCCGTGACTTTGGGACCGAAAGCAGCAACTGCTCAGCTGACCGAAGGGAACGAGTGGGGCTTCAACAAGTCAGACAAATAAACAGGTGCCAGACCATTTAGAGATTTAAAAGCCAATAAAATGACTTTAAAACGGATCCTGAATTCAATTGGAAGCCAGTGTAAAGAGGCCAAAATCGGAGAGATGTGATCAAATTTTCTTCTGCCAGTTAAAAATCGCGCCGCAGCATTTTGCACTAATTGCAAGCGTGACAAAGTGCCCTGCCCAACCACTGTTAAAAGAGAATTGCAATAATCTAAACGTGAGGTAATAAAGGCATGAATAACGCTTTCCAAGTCACGCTTGGAAAGAAAGGGCTTAACCTTTGATAAACGTCTGAGGTGATAAAATGCTGATTGTACAGAAGTGCAGAATCAATTTTAACTCCGAGATTTGTGATCGAACTCTTTAGTTGGGAAGTCAAAGCTGCAAGATCAACATCCGGAGTATGAGAAGAACGATTTGGGCCAAATAAAATTGCTTCAGTCTTCTGATCATTAAAATTTAAAAAGTTTTTTGCCATCCATGCTTTGACATCAGTAAGGCAGTCAAGCAGAGGTCCAGTTGGGAGACTATCAGAATGACTAAAAGGTAAATAGAGCTGGCAGTCATCTGCGTATAGATGTAATGGCACTTTATGCTTTCGGAAAATCGCGCCAAGAGGCAAAAGGTACAGTGAAAACAATAATGGCCCAAGAATAGATCCCTGTGGCGCACCCCAAAGCAGAGGGGCCACAGAGGATGAAGCTACATAAGAGATAGGACTTTAACCACAAAAGTGCCGAACCAGAAATTCCCACACAGTGCTGTAAAGCGGGAGATCAGCAAATCGTGATCCACTGTGTCAAATTGTGTCAGAAAAATTCCTTCAAAATAAATGTCTTATTTGCCACCGATCTGGCGTTAATTAATCCCAACCTGAGAGGAATTTGCTCGGGAGCTTCCGAGGCAGCAACAACCAGATCCACAGGTCGGAGGTTTGTTCGGTCCACTCCACGCCAATGCAGATGTCGGAGAGGAGAGGGTTTTGCAGAACCCTTCTCAAGAGATCCCACAACAGGAACCAAGCAGGAGTCCACCGGGTCCAAAGCACGCAACGGCACCAAGAGTTGCGGGCAGGATCGACAAATTGAGCAAAGCTCATGAGGAAAACAAGAGATCCTGAGTCTCAGTTTGACAAGGCGACCTTCACGGTTACCCCGTCTCCTGCGTCGCTTCCGCACATCCAGTGGCAGTGGTAAGGAGCGCCAGTTAGGTGGTGTTACTTCCAAATCAGGAGGCAGAAAGCCTTGGTTGTCATTTCCAAACCAAGCTAAAGCTTGGGTAGATAAGCCTATTTCCTATAATGTCTGGCGATCATAAAACAATGTAGGGCTGACATGTTGCACAAAATTGACTAAAAACAATAAAATAAAACAAATAGAAGAGAGCGATAGACGGCATGCCAAACACACAGGCGCCATCTTCCTTTCTATTGATCTAAAGAAGATTCATGGACATCTTCTTTGCATCTTTGTATTGGATGGGTTGTTGCCAACATCTGGTGATAATTTCATGTCAGTAGCACCTTTATAAATACATTTACTGTAGAAAAACAATAAGATAACAGTGTTTATACTCTGGTTAATAACTGGTTTACAGACCGTTATCTGCACAGTTATTGTAAAGATGTAACTGGTGTTTATAACACTAGTTTTAAAAAGAGTATAAGGTTGTGTAGCGTTGGCATACAATCACAAGAGACTGCAAATACTTTCCAATTTTATTCACTATTTTATTGGGTCTTTTTTTGAGGTTTAGGCAACAAAACTACTTCCAGTTTCTGTGTTTTTATCTGTTGTACAGTGTCCTTGGGTGCTTTGAAAGGCGCTATTTTTAAATAAACTGTATTATTATTATTAGTTATATTATAATTATTTATTAAATGTATAGTATTTGTTGTATTCATCATTTATTATTAAAGTTATAGATTGGATTGTAATATTATATGACAACTGAGAAATCTGCACAAATAATGTGATCATGTCACAAATCTCAACACAGTTGGGAAATAAATGTTTCCTTTGGGACCCGTGGGTGCCAGATGAAAGCTGAAGGGTCTCTATGCCTGTGTGACTCGGCCCTAATTTCCCGAAATCATTCTGCAGCATCTTGCTCTCCATTGGCTCTGCTTTCCTTTTCCCTCTCTATATATTTAAAACACTTACTTTATAGAATATAAAACTGTACCTCTAATCCTGTACTGTGAAAGTATCTGAATAATCACATAATCTCATGAATCAGGACTGATTTGCTTTTCCTACTGTCTAACTGGTGTTTCTGATTTGGAAATACTTTCTGTATATATTTCAGTGTGGTGTGTCAGTAAATAGTTCAAACATGACTCACGTCTGTTTCCTGTAGCACCTGTCCTATGGTAATGGCAGTCTCCATGTCGATGCAGCCTTCCAGCAGACACTGTGGAGTGTGGCTCCCATCTGTTCTGGGAGTGAAGTAGCACAAGGTATCCTTATCTCTTTCTCTCTCTCTTCTTTTTTCTTCCTTTTTTGCAGTTTTACCTTTGTTCAGAATATAAAGAATATAAAATATAAAATATATATAACAACAACCAAAAATAAATCGAACAATAATCTGACCCTTAAATAATCTGTATTCTCAAAAAAGGGACAAGTATATAGCATAAACCCCATCCATGCACAGTTCATGTGTTGTAACAGTCGGCTTATATACGAGCCTGTCATAGTTGGACTTATCAGGTTTTTCTGTAGAAGACAGTTTATTAAAGTTTAGCTGCACTGAAAACAAATATTGTCATCTTTTCAACAACTTAAGAAGTTTTTACTTACATTCTTAAACAGACGTCAATAGCAAGAGTCAAAATGCTTTATTTCCACCATATAGCTGCGATATACTACCTGGATTACCGCTGTCCAATTATGTAGTCACAGTTACTCCAAGACTGTAAGAACAGTAACTAAATAAAACAATATATTACAAGTTGGAAATGATAACAACATGACTCTAATAGATACAAATAGCTCTCATTATAAATATCCCTCTATATTACACTAATTAAATATAAATGGTCGACATAGAGGTGCGCGTTTTATCATACTGTACTGTTACTGCCTCGGTAGAGGATGTGCAATTAGTAAGGATGTGCAACTATTGCAATGTGTACTTGTGCTTTAGATGGAGGAGTTGTACAGGAATGACTTCCTGTCTTGTTCAGTGGTGCATTTTGGTCATGTCAGTCTCTCACTGAGCATGCTCCTGCGACTGGCCAGCACATCATGGAGTCGGTAGGAGGTATTGTCCTTATCTTGGACTCTCCAACACCATCTTAAGAGAGTCCAGCTCCATCCCCACAATGTTACTTGGTTTGGGGATCAGTTTATTGAGTCTGTTGGCATCCACAACCTCCAACCTGCTTCTCCAGCATACAGCAGCACAGAGGATGGCACTGACCACAACAGACTCATAGACAATCCTGAGCATTGTCCGTCCGACAGATATTAAAAGAGTAGAGTGCAGCGGTGTTTTCAACCCATTTCAGTTTGTTGTCAGTGTGTACTCTTCTACTCTGTGGATCCCCCCTTTGGCCACCCTATGGCACCCAATGGTAAATAGCTACAGACGGATTCCACCTCAGAGATCTGCTACCATCTTGCCTTCTGGCTACTCTTCAGCTCAGCCAGAAAACAGCCCAACTGGAAAGTCAAATACAAGCATTCAAACGAACTTAAACTAAAACGTCTGTTCTCGAACATCTCCTATTGTCCACTCTGTATTCCCATTTCAGCAGGTTAAATCAGTTCTTTACCACCTATTCAGTCTGAGCAGTCCAGCTACTATCATCTGGGTCCTTATGCCAGTCCTAATCAACCCGCACTTATTCCAGCTGCTTATCATGTGGAGCTGAGAACTGGTTCTTGTAAAGAACCTGATTCCAGTTTGTGTGGCGAGGAGGAAAATAGCGTACTGCACTACTAATGGAATTGCTAAATTCTTATCAGTATTCCTATCCCTAGCTTACAACCTGGATAAAAACATTATTCCTATAATTCCCATTTTGGGACCTCATGATCACATAACTCTTCAACATCTACAGTTACTAATACATCAATATATTACTTACTGTGCTCATGTTAAAGCAATAACAATGGATCAGTCACCAACAGGAAGCCAGCAGACCTCAAAGATCCTGTGATGTTGTTCACATTAAACCCTGTCCATCCGTGTCACACCCTGCAGTTTAAAGCATGGCCTTCCATTTGGCAAATCTTCAGCAAACCTTCTTTACTTTACCCCGTCCCCACCAAACTGTTCAGATCTGCATCTCACTTTTTATAAACCATTTAGTAAATATTATCAACAGCTCTCTACAGTCTGGCAGGTTCCCTGTGTCACTTATATGTACTGTAATCTATTGGTACTGTAATCTATTGGTACTGTAATCTATTGGTAATTAATAATTGCAGACGTATGTCTAATCTTTTACTCCTCAGCAAAGTATCTGGAAAATCGTTTCAACTCACAGTCTTAATGATAAGTAGCAGTCATGATTCAGAGCTCATCATAACACAGAAACAGCTCTTACTAAACAGTTATTACTGATGAACAGGAGGATCAACAGTGATTCACAGAGAGTTTCAGTTCTTCCTGATGTCTCTGCTGCTTTCAACACTGTTGACCATGACAACCTAATTCAAAGGCTTTGTGACACTGTTGGTTTAACAGGTCAGGTTCTTGATTGGCTCCCATCAAAATCAAAGGTTAAAAACTGAAAATTCAATCAGAGTTTCTCTAGGGTCAGTCCTTGGTTTATTTAATCATAAATGGACTGGTTCTTCTGTAACGCTTTTCTAATTTACATACTCATAGTTATTTATACAACATGCCTAAAACAAGCACTTTTTTCTTTCTGCTGTCTGACATTCACACTCCAATGGATGCTCCAGAGAGGAACATGGGTTGTTATCTTCAAAATGACACTGAGAAAGTGGATCCTGTTCATATTGAGTAGATTAGTTCTAGTTCAATTCAATTGAGCTTTATTTATAAAGCACCAAATCATAACACCAGCTGCCTCAAGGAGTTTTATATTTTGAGGTAAAGAACTTACAATATTACAGAGAAAGCCCCAACGAGCAGATGACCCCCTGTGAGCAAGCACTTGGTGACAGTCTGAATGAAAAACTCCCTTTTAACAGGAAGAACCAGGCTCAGGACGAGGCAGCTACTGGTGAGATTATTAGAATAGCTTATCACAATGCTCTGTTTGCAGCACTCCCCAAATCATTAGTAGGACGTCTTCAGCTCATTCAGTTCTATTCATTTGGCTCCAGGGCAATATAGAATTACCTTTAAAATTCTTCTATTAGTTCTATTAGTCCCCCCGCCCCAGTACATCTCTGATTTGCTCACTGTCTACAGCCCAGTCAGACCTCTCAGGTCATCAGGTTCAGATCTTTTAACTGTTCCCAGAATCAGATCACAGTCTGCTGAGAGTGCTTTCTGTTATTGTGGTCCTGTTCTTTGGAACAAGGTGCTTGCTGACCTCTGTTACATCTATTACTATATCCACAAACAGACTGAAAACCTTTCTTAATAATTCTCTGTCTAGATTTTACCAAGTAGGGTGCAGTAACGTCAGTCATCTTTTTTCAGTATAACACCTCTATACAAAATGCTATGGAGCTTTTCACAATTTTGTATCTGTAACCAAATTCTCATTTTTGTGGGACGTCCAGAAATAGTTCATGACTCACTTTTTCACCGACGCTGATGTTTTGAGTGCCATTGTTTGAAACATAGCTGTTTTTCATTTGGACAAGTATTTCTACTGATCTTTATATATCTGAACAGGGGTGTTTCAGAAATATAAAGATCAGTTGCTGCCTTCCCACGTCAGGTTCATCCGAATACTCAAATGAGTTTCAAAAATAGCAACGCATGCAAGATAGCAGGTGTACTGCTGCTTTTTTGTCATTTCTCTGGAGAATTATGTATCAAGTTTCACCCTCTGATCTGCCCTCCTATCTGCCCCTTTTATCTCCATTCATTTAATAAAAAAACAAAAATCCTCACCCTTTGCTTTCTTTTAGGTTTCCTTATTGGAGGAGATGTTCTGCGCCTACTTCACGGTCACATGGACGAGTGCCTAACAGTTCCTTCTGGGGAGCATGGAGACGAGCAAAGGCGGTAAGGTGCAAAGCTTAGTGGTGCTACTGCTCTGAAATAATTCAGTTTACGCACACACACAGAGAGTCTTAACCTTCCTGTATAAGTTACCTTGAGATGACATATGCTATGATGCTGTCTGTGCAAGAGAGAGAGTCAGAGTGGATTCGAACCCACTCTCAGCCGTGTGGCGTATGGTCGCCTGCTTGGCTCAGTGAGCTGAACCGGTGCCCAAAGTGCAGCTTCTCAGAAACAGCTGGATCAAGAGGAGAAAAAAGAGAAATGCACACATTACCCCAATTTAGCATACTGTCAATGGCTGTACAGTGTTGTTCCAATATAGTTGAGATTTCTAACTCTATATTTACAAGGATCAACACTTAGAAAACATAAGGAAGCTAAAGAAGAGGGATTACATAAGGAATGTAGGGATTAAGACTCACTGCCAATATTAATAGACTTAAAGAAGTCCAGACGCTTTTCTTTCCAAGCTCCTGTGACTACGATGACCTGGATGACTGAGAACCTTCACAGACATATTGCCGTACATTTTGGGAGGAACACCCTTCAACTGGTGCGGGAGTATGAAAGGGAATCAAGGAAACTAGCGGATTATAGGAACCATCTCCGTTTCAACCTAAGATGTAGACAAAGCAGAGTTGTTCCTAAGAGCCTGCGCCTTGGATCCACTGTCAGGGGATACAGAGCAGACTTGATTCTACAGAGAGCACAAAATCACCTTTTAAGTGAAAGGATAAGACAGGTCCATTTCACCATAGATGCCCTCCAGATCAAGATCAGCCAGACCCTGCAGGAACTGGAAATCCTTCTACCCTCTCCAATTTTAGAAGAGGTTTACAAGTTTGTGGACAAGGCTCAGCGGGCCCAACACTCTAAAGGAAAAGAAAGACAACGCAGGAAATTCCACACCGTGCTTTCAAAAACACACACTCCTCATTCTGAACCAACACAACCCAGAGAAGAAAACACACCTGATGCCAGTCAGGAGAAATGGGTTAAGAACTTTTCAGACAGGATTCTCACTGAACCTGAAAAGAGAGTATTAGCCAAAGGACTCAATTTTGCCATTTCTCCACAACAGTTGTCCATAGTGGACCTCATCACAGCCACAGAATCTGCCATACGGATTAATAAATTATCACAGACAGAAGCAGAGCAAATCAGGATGAAAGTCTCAGCCACGCTCTCCAGTGCCAAAGTCCCTCCATCCAACCTCACAATACAAGAAAAGAAGGCCGTCGCTTCCCTGAGCAAAGACCACAACATCACTGTTTTACCAGCTGATAAGGGAAGATGCACCGTGGTCCTAAACACTACAGATTACCATACAAAGATCACTACTCTCCTCAGTGACAACAATACCTACGAAGCCCTAAAGCGAGACCCCACAAGCAGCTACAAAAAGAAAGTTATAGCTTGCCTTCAAGACTTTGAAAAGGACAAAATCATTGACCGCCCTACATATCACCGCCTTTACCCAGGGGATGCCATACCCTGCATCTACGGACTTCCTAATCTCCACAAGGAAGCTGTCCCACTCAGACCCATAGTCACTAGCATAAACTCAGCCACTTACAACATTGCTAAACACCTTGCTACCATCCTTGCGCCTCTTGTGGGGAACACCCCACACCACATCAAGAACTCCACCGACTTCACCGACAAGGTCCAGAAACTTACCCTGGATCCAGATGAAACCATGGTGTCCTTTGATGTAGTCTCTCTCTTCACTTGCATACCCACCACGGAGGCCGTGGAGACTGTCAGAAAATGACTACAAGAAGACAGCTCCTTGGAGGACAGGACCAACTTCACACCCGATCAGATCTGCACACTGTTAGACCTCTGCCTCACCACTACATATTTAAGTACAACGAAGGCTTTTACAGACAAAAACATGGCTGTGCCATGGGCTCCCCCGTGTCACCTATTGTAGCCAACCTTTACATGGAGGAAGTGGAAAGGAAGGCTCTTGGCTCTTTCAAAGGAAGAGTACCCAGCCACTGGTACAGATATGTGGACGACACCTGGGTCAAAATCAAGACACAAGAAGTGGAATCCTTCACTGCGCACATTAACGCTGTGGATAAAAACATCAAGTTCACCAGGGAAGACACAAAGGACGACTGTTTGCCTTTCCTGGACTGCGCCGTGCACATTGAAGAGAACGGCAAACTCAACATCGAAGTTTACTGGAAGCCCACACACACGGACCAGTACCTCCTCTTTGACTCCCATCACCCTTTGGAACACAAACTTGGAGTAATCAGGACCCTACACCACCGGGCAGAACATGTTCCCTCTAAGCCTGAAGGGAAAAAGAAGGAACACACACATGTAAAGGAAGCACTCAAAACGTGCGGCTATCCTAAATGGGCGTTCTTAAAGTCAGCAAAGAGGCACAGAAAAGAAGATCAGACACCAGCGAGGGAGGACAGACGCAACAACATTGTCATCCCCTATGTAGCCGGCGTATCAGAGAAACTCAGGAGAGTTTTCTCCAAGCATGACATCCCAGTGTATTTCAGACCCAGCAACACGCTCAGACAGAAACTGGTTCACCCCAAAGACAAAACGCCAAAACACAAACTTAACAATGTGGTGTATGCTGTACAGTGCAGCGAGGAATGCTCAGACCTCTACATTGGAGAGACCAAACAGCCACTTCACAAGCGCATGGCACAACACAGAAGAGCCACCTCCACAGGACAAGACTCAGCAGTCCATCTGCATCTAAAGGATAAAGGACACTCTTTCGAGGATGCCAATGTTCACATTTTGGACAGAGAGGACAGATGGTTTGAAAGAGGAGTGAAAGAAGCCATCTATGTCCACTGTGAGCGACCATCTTTGAACAGAGGCGGGGGTTTACGACACCAACTCTCTGCCATCTATAATCCAGTTTTGAGATCCCTTCCCAGACGCCTTAACGCCCACTCACATCCTGGGCCATCTGACCTCAGGAATTCGCATGATAAGGTGGGGCCAGGTTTCACAATGAACACACCCGAAACTCTGGCTGATTGGGACCCACACCCAGTTTCCCACCTTGGCTCAGGCGATTAGAGGATCATCAGGGGGTCCTTTTGTCCCTCTGTGGGGGGTCACTCCCACTAGGTTTATATCTGGGACTCTCCACCATTTGACCTTAGAACTGAAGAAGCTTCTCGGATGAGAGGTGAAACGTCTTCAAGCAACTTAAAGAAGTCCAGACGCTTTTCTTTCCAAGCTCCTGTGACTACGATGACCTGGATGACTGAGAACCTTCACAGACATTAATAGGTTTCATTTGCACCAATAAATAATATGATGACTCTGTATATTATTTATGAATAAAAAAAATGAGGGAAATAGATCAAACAATTAATATGATCTCAATCCATTAAAAAGTAATTTGGGGATTGTAATTAATGGGAAATTTTGATAATTTATTCGTTTACTCAGTCTCAAAAAATACTCTGGGCTTTCTATTTATAACTATGATAACTGACTAATAACTAAATTAATATCTAAGTTCTTTATAACAAAAGTTGTACAAGTATATAGTCTTATACATTTATTACATTAGCATATGTAGTTAAGTGAATTTATTTACAAGAGAAACTGTCACGGCGAGTAAGAAGAGCCGTGTGGAAAAGGTAAAGGAGGATCCAAACAAAAAACAAAAAAAACAAGGAGCACAAGAGTCCAGATCAGTCCAAAAACCCCACAAGAAAACAGTTCAAGAACACAGGAAAACAGATCAAAAACCAAACCAAACCAGAGCTCAACAAGAGTCCATGAAATGTTCAGGGGGTCGACCCGGAGGTCGACAGCACAAGAGCCAAAACAGTTCAGGGGGCCGGCCGTGCGGACAGCAACGGTGGTGATGGACAAACAGTTCTGGGGGCCGACCGTGCACACGGCAACGGCGGCGACGGGCAAACAGTTCTGGGGGCCGTCCGTGCACACGGCAACGGTGCAGACAAAACCAATCAGGAGGCCGGCCACTTGGAAGGCAGTGGCGGCCACTGAGAAGGTCCGGAGGCCGGCCGCGAAGCCAGCGGTGGCGACGAACTCTCTCCGGAGGCTGGCCTTGACGGCCATAACGCTCAACTAGAGGCCTGGAAAGCGGCTGGCAGAGGCGAGGCGGAACAGGACGAGCTGGGTCCAATGACAGTGTGGCAACCGCAGGACCAGACGAGGCAGGACCGGACGCTGAAGCTGGGCCAGGCGTGGATGAAGACACGGAGGCTCGGCCAGACGTGGATGAAGACACGGAGGCAGGACCAGGCGTGGATGAAGCTGACGAGGCAGGACCAGGCGTGGATGAAGCTGACGCTGCAGGCGTGGATGAGGCTGACACTGCAGGCATGGATGAGACTGACGCTGCAGGCGTGGATGAAGACACTGCTGCGGAACCGGACGGCAGCGTGGCGGCTGCGGAACTGGACGGCAGCGTGGCGGCTGCGGAACCGGACGGCAGCGTGGCGGCCGTGGAACCTGACAGTGGCGATGCTGCAGGCGATGATGTTGCAGGCGATGATGCTGCAGGCGATGATGCTGCAGGCGATGATGCGGCAGGCGACGATGTGGATGCAGTAGGCAGTGATGCTGCGGATGCAGCAGGCAGTGAGGCTGCAGGCGGTGATGTGAATGCTGCAGGTGATGGCGTAGAAGTCGCAGGGGATGATTCAGCAGGTGACGGCTGAACAGACTTCCCCGTACCGTCAGCTGACATGAGGATGTGCTGGCTGGGTCCTCCAGGACCCCCAGCAGACGAGGCGTGGTGCTGGGTGGGCTTCTCGGACCCACCAGCTAACTTGGCTTGACGCTGGACGGGCGACTCGGGACCTCCAGGTGAAGGTGGAGTTCGTGGAGAATGAAGTTTTGTACCAGCGGGTGCAGTGAGTCCAATAGCCAGGGATAATTGGAAATAAGCTGCTGTAGCCTGGCTTCCAGAATGTAGAGAAATGCTTCTCCCTCATGCTCTAGCCACAGGTTGATTGATTTTGAAGCTGAGTCCGTTATGAGCTCTCGAAGCTCCGTGGGTGGGGTGAATGCCGCTGGATCCATATCTGGCTGGTCCGTACTGTCCTGGCGAGTGAGAAGAGCCGTGTTGAAAAGGTAAAGGAGGATCCAAACGCAGGCAGTTGTGAAGGTGATTTATTGAACACGAAGTATAGATAGGCAAACGGCAGAACAGAGAACTAAACTATACTGGGACAACTAAACTACTGAGCATGAACAAGAACACGAACCTGGATATAAAGGAAGGAAGACGATGGTACATGACGATGACGGCAGGGAACACACGAATGAAACATGGTGGATACACAGACGGACCAGCAACTACAAAGACAGAAGACGCAACTTAAATACCCACAGAGAAACACAGGGAGATCACACACATGTAGGGACACAGCTGGGAGTAATCAACAAGACGAGACAGAGGTAAAACTGAACACACTCACATGAGACGCAGACCTTCACAATAAAACAGGAAACAAGAGATCACTACACGAGGACGCAGACAGGACACAGAACTAAACTCACACAAAACCTGCGAACAAAAACCCCAAACCAGAATCACAGTAATATAATATATCACAAATAATCAAAACACCAGACAACCCCAAAACACTCCAACATGCAAAATAAACCAAAACATTGAAACTGACCCAGAACCGTGACAGAAACAATATAAAGTTATCATTGTCTAATATTAAAACGGTTTGATTATTTGAAACATGTAAGTCTAAGAAAATGCAGACAGCACTGTACATTCAAAGTCCAGGCAAAAGCTTTAGTTTGGAAGCAGAAATTAAAAAATTCCTTCACCAATAGTGAAATAGTTGTTGAGTTGTGCTCATCAGCAGAGACTCAGACTGACTGCATCATGTTGGTAATCTGTGTTTATTCAATGGACAGCAGTTATTTTCAAGGTTTTACCAACCTGTCTGGAAGTGATTGCAGTCAATCCAAGCTCCACAGATCCACCAGTGCAACTACCTTGTGAGTGAAAGTGGTCTACAGAGGTTGAGGGTGTTGCATGCTTAACCTCTGCGCAAGCAGTTGGAATGACTGGAACAAACAGAAAAACAAAAACCCAAATCGGTGCTGGGAAGCCACTATTTTTCTCCCAGTAGTCTAGCGTGACTGGGCCATTATATAGGGATGATGGTAAGCTGAACTAATGCTGTGCTATATCCCACTGGACGGCTCTAAAAGAACACACGTAGTTTCCAAGTCTTATTTCAAAAGACGCCTCTCCAGTCAACATTTTTTGTTCTGCCTACCTTCAGCTTTCTTTACCCACCAGTTGGGGCCATTACACATATAATACTCAGTTTGTCTGGTTCTGCTTGGAGGGACAGAATGTAACAAGTCCCTTTACTGACAGAGAGCTTTGACTAAGATGAATAAGACTATTAATAATTATAGTTGTAAGAAGTTCCCAAAGGAGACTGCCAAGCTGTTAAACAATGAGGCTCAAAGTGACTGTGCTCCCATCTGACTAACTGCTGGGGTTTATTATAAGACTGTATAATCAGGTTAAATACTTATGAATCTTCTTTGCAAATATAACAGCACTGTTGGGAGATTTGTTAAAACAGATTTGCAATTCTGTCATTCGTTTCTCCAGGACAGTGCATTACGAAGGCGGAGCCGTGTCCTGTCATGCCAGGTCACTGTGGAGGCTGGAGACACTGCGAGTCGTGTGAGTATAAACAACATACATGTGCTCTGCATACGTTTACAAACAGGTTAATGCAAAATAAAAACACATGTAAAACACATACAAAACCCAATGTAATACTAGTGTCAGTCACAAGACACGATAAAGGAAGACAAAGGAAAGTTGTGATAGTTGCGTCAGGCGGAGAGATTGAGCTGGAAAGGGTGTGCAGCAGGTTAGATAGAAACATGTTAACAAGTGAAGAGACTGTGTTGAGAAGATGAAAACAGTATTTAAGGAACTGATGAATGTAGAAAATAAGAGAGAGAGAGATGGATTGAGGAGAGCTAGTGAATCAGGAAGTGCAGAGGCTTAGAAAGGAGGGAGTGAGGGCAGTTGATTCAGATGACATACCTGTGGCAGCATGGAGACGTGTAGGAGAGAGGGAAGTAAACTTTTTAACCAGACTGTTAAACACAGTTTTGGAGAGTGAGAGGATATACTGGTGAGCCATAAGATGAATGCATGTGAAAGAGCTGTTGAAACTAGGTTAAGAAGAAAGGTGATGATCAGTGAGCAGCAATATGGTTGCAAGCTGAGAAAGAGCACTACAGACGGGATATTAGCTTTGAGAGTGTAGATAGAGAAGTGTGGAGAAGGTCAGATGGAATTACACCTTCTCTTTGTGGATCCAGACAAAGCACATGATAAGGAGCTAAGTGAGAAACTGTGGTAATGTATGAGGAACTCAAGAATGGCAGGGAAGACTTTGCCAAAAGTATTCACTGGTCTGCCTTTGCACACATATGAACTTAAATGATACGCATGTGCAGGCTATGCAAAGATGCCCCTCAGACAATCCAACACATGACTGCAGGGTGCAAGATGCTAGCAGGCAGGACATACATGGAATGCCATAATGCCATAAAAGTGGCTGGCATCGTATCCAGGAACATCTGTGCTGAATGTGGCCTGGAAGTCCAGAGGTCAAAAAGGGATCATCCCAGATCCTGTGGGTCTTCCAGATACAGACAAACTGGTGATGACTAAGAAACTGTCCACAGTGGTGGACAAGCAGGTGTGTGGGGACACCTGTCACTCACAGTGGCAACTTTAACCACTGACATGTTGGAAATGTAATAATTTATTTCAACATATGTATATGTATGTACAAAAAGAAATGTTTACATTATATGTTATATTTAGTATTTCGATCTATGGTTCAATGACTAAATAATACTGTATAGTGCAGGTTTAAAGGCACTGAAACCATTGATGTTCTGTATGTCTAATTCCTCATAACATGCACTATTAAATCAGTCAGGTTCCTTGACTTTTTTTGGATTTCTGTCAATATGTCCAGGTGGAGTGGGAGTCATATCCGTTGGGGTCAGCCATTCAGACTGAGACATGTGACCACAGGGAAGTATCTGAGCATGGTAGAAGACAAGTCTCTGTTGCTGATGGACAAAGAGAAAG
Source organism: Mchenga conophoros (assembly GCF_057382185.1). Lineage (NCBI taxonomy): Eukaryota > Metazoa > Chordata > Actinopteri > Cichliformes > Cichlidae > Mchenga > Mchenga conophoros. Next base: position 2,400,194 of record NC_140533.1, read on the forward strand.
CTGATGTCAAGTCTACAGCCTTCTGCTTCAGGTCTTCCAAGGTATAGAGTTAGTGACATCAGTAGCAGTGCTGTCTGTGAAGGCCATAATCTATGAAATCATTGTGTTTTGAATGAAGGAAATTCTCTGTGTTTTTATAGGCTCACTTGTCTAAGTGAATTTTCCTCTTTGTTTCTCCTTCAGGAAAAGCTGGACCTGGGTGTGAGGAAGGACGTGGATGGGATGGGGACTCCTGACATAAAGTATGGTGACTCTGTGTGTTACATTCAACATGTTGACACCTGTCTGTGGCTTACTTACCAGACTGTTGATGCCAAGTGTGCACGCATGGGTGGAGTACAGAGAAAGGTACCATATTGCACCAAACCATAACTTCACCTATTACAACTTTATAAATACTTGTGTCTGTAAATATGGTCCATGGTGAGGTTGTGGATTTTCATTATGCTAGAGTTAACGTAAAATTAAGATGAATGTAAAATTCATGCACTTCTTGCACAGTCAGAATGGGGAAAAGTTTTTCAATTAAAAAGGGGGATGAGCTGTGTTTTCATCGACCCAATAGCGTTGGATTTACCTCAGATACTTTGAATCTGCTGCATTATTTGGACAATGACACCATTTTTAAATGTTATTAGTTTTTACTTTTTGTACACAACCACATTAGATTTTAAATCAAACATTTCAAATGTAATTGAAGTGAAAATTTCAGGCTTAATTTATTAACACCATTGTAATAAAAATATTTGTGGGTCTTTCACTAACTGCAAATGAAGCTGACTTGGTGACTGACTTGACCAATGAAGAATATCTATCTTTGTCTTCTTCTTTCTTGGGTTGCCTTTGCAGTATGTGTTTGGCCATTAGCCATTTACTCTGCTGTACAAGCAGTTTTGTGGTATTTGGCTGAATCTGTGCAGAGTAGACACCTCTGCACTTCAGAAATCATTCTGATTCTTGTGTCATACCATCAAGAAACATTGTTGACATGGTTCCACTGACAGCCAACGCAGAGGGAAACCTTGAAAAATTAACAACACATAATAACAACATATAAGTATTTATATGTTTAACATATTAGTCCGGGTCTCTGTGGCAATAGTTAGTGAAAATGAAAGAACTGTCACTAATTCTAAAAGCTGCTGGATGCTGTAAAAGACTTTACTTTTTTCACTAATGGAACTGTTTTTGTGCAAATTTCCTATAAATATTCTGAAGATTCCTCATGTATCCAATCAATGCATCACCCATCAACTGCAAAGCAACTTCCTCTGTTACTGAGCAATCTTAATACATTTCTGAATCTGCTGAACCTGGAGAAACTTTGTTTCTTATTTAGGCAATCATGCACCATGAGGGGCACATGGACGATGGGCTGACACTATCGCGATCACAGCACGAAGAGAGCCGCACTGCAAGGGTCATCCGCAGTACTGTCTTCCTGTTCAACTGCTTCATCAGGTGCAGCGAGTAGTGATTTTCAAGTATGCATGTTACACTTGCCTGTAAGTTACTGTGGCATCATTATAAAGAGAAAAATGGAAATCACTAGGTTGAATAACAATCAATCAATCAATCAATCAATCAATCAATCAATCAATCAATCAATCAATCAATCAATCAATCAAAGCTTCATTCGCCACATGCAGGTTGCCCTGCAGTGAAATGGGACCCCCCCCCGATCTTACACACACAACACAGACATTACATGGGGATACAAGTCAGAGATCGGTAGCGTTACAGAAAAACACTGAAATGTACACTACAATGGGAAAGTACAAGAGGAAAAAAAGAGACCTCTACTCATGCTGTGCTTCCATGGTAGGACAGCATGAGAACAGGAAACAAAAAAAAACAAAACAGCACCAACATGAATAACATTAATATGTAGAAGGTCTATAACTTTTTAACTTCAAATCTTACCTCAGTTGTGAAACTCAGGTAAGGTTTTGTGAAACTGTTTTCACCGTGAACTGTTTTACTTTGTATTCGTATATCAATTACTCCCAAATACAACATTTGTTGTCACATTTAGACAACATATTCAAATGAGAAAAAGTGCAATAAGATGACAAAGTTCAGTTCATTTGTAAAAATTTATAGGACAGTGGTGACAAATTCATTTTCACAAAGGGCCAAACTAGGAAATAAGAATCAAATTAAGGGCTTAACATAGAGTACTGTCCAAAAGTCCTGAGCCACGTCTCATTTCTTTATGTTTTGCTTTGAAAATGGAAAATTTGTGTAGCGTCGTACAGTTTGCACTAGCACTGGGTAATTTGCCATCAGGTGGCAGAGGAGCCTACATTACACTGCTCACCCTCTGTAATGTATAATGTGTAGCCCAAAGGTGCACAATGAAAGCTCATGTTTGAAACACTAACGTAGAGTGTGATGTGACTGCAAATGTGGTCACATTACACTCTGATGTAAAAATCAATCCAACAATCTCTCATGATTAGTGTATTATTATTATTATTATTATTATTATTATTATTTTTTTTTTTTGCCTGTCCCGTTTGGCTCTTTTGCCATCAGAATTGTTGTCTAAAGGCAAAGAAAGATGCCCAACGGATTTACTTTACCAAATTGACCATCCCAGCCTTGCCGTAATGGTCCATTTGATTCACCTTTTATTGTTTATTTTATTTTCACTTACTGAATACGGGACAGACTTGACTGGGGGAAAGAAGGGGAGAAAGAAAGAGGGAAAGAGAAACAGCTGAGAAGAGGGACGGGGGAGAAGGGCAAAAAACAAAAACCAACAGAATGATCAGAAAAAAAAATGCATATATCGATCACCTGGATCACCTGCTGAGAAAGAAAAAAGAAAACAAGCAGAAGAGAACAAGAGTAATAGAATAAACAACATCACAATGATATATGGGAATATGACAGTAAATACTAAATATTTAACATTATTGTGCAGCACATAAGATCAACAGAACACAGTGTGCTTTGAGGTAGGAGCCAAAAAGGGTGTAGTTTGTGGGTGTGATCACCCGTGTGTACACCTGTGAGCATGGACGCGCTTGTTTTTTTAAAAGGTTCCTTCATGTAATGATCTGCTAGAGGGTGTGGGGGGGCCACAGCCCCGTCCTCCAGGGCATGAAGCAGGTATGGAGGAGATCAAAACTCCAGACATCCAGAGGCCCCCAGAACACAAGAGACCATGGAAGACCAACAGAGGGGCAGCTGCGCCACTGTCCCAGAAAGAGCTGAGGAGAGTCCCAGATGAGGGCTCACTCAGCAGCCGTGGAGCAGAAGCCAGGGGGGGTTGCAGTGACGCGCCCGTGAGCTCCGCCGGCAGCCAGCCGTGCCTGAGTGACCGAGCCCCAGGCCGAGAGGCCGGGGGCACCCCACCTCCGAAGTGGCCCGAGCGAGCCCCAGGCTCCAGGCCCCGATAAGCGGCCGCCAAGGAGTGAGCCGGTGTGTACCCGGACGCCCATCCCCGGACACAAAGAACCACCAACGCACCGATGTCTGAGGGCGTCAGCCACTGGCAGGGGAAGTGGTGGTGGGGGGAGATAGGCCTCCAAACCTTGGAGGGCCTGAGATGTCCCCAGAGAGGTGGCGTCTGATACCCAACCTGACATATAGACACAGACATACAGGCACACACATATGCAAACATCCATTCCCACCCTCATGCTCTCATATGCACTTACTCCACACTCAACCAACGTGGAGACAGACATAGAGAGACGCTGTGCACACGATCATGATTAGTGTATTAGTGTATTTCGATCTTGTTTACACAAACATTCTCATTCTGCACCCAGCGAGGCCCCTCCCCCATCTCGCATATTCTGGCCACTTGTCTGTTACAGACCGCTCGTCAGACGTTGCAAACTGGTTCTGAGACAGGTGAGAACCTGGCCTGCTGGAGCTCTCTCTGCTCTTCAGGACTGTTTTGAGCACACTGACTGGGACATGTTCAGGGAGGCTGCTACAAATAGCGATTGCACCAACTTGGAGGAGTACACATCATCTGTGACCAGCAACATTGCAAGTGGATTGATCATGTCACTGACTTCATCACTATCATAATACCAGACCAGAAAATGTGGACCACTGCAGAGGTGCGTGTGCTGTTAAAGACTCGAGACTCCGCCTTCAAAACAGGTGACAAGGTGGCCCGGGGAACAGTGAGGGCCAAACTGCCTCGAGCCATCAGAGCAGCGAAATGCGCGCATGGCTGAAGAATCCACAGCCACTTCCAGGACAGTGGTGATACGCGGCGCATGTGGCAGGGCATCCAGGGCATCACCAACTACAGGTAGACGACACCTGCCTGTGATAGTGACGCCTCCCTACCAGATGCACTGAGCAACTTCTATGCACGGTTTGATGCTCAGAACAGCGTGATGGTGAGGAAGATCACCCCACCTCACAACGACCAGGTTCTGACCTCGTCTGATGTGAGAACTCTTCAAAGAGTTAACCCATGGAAGACTGCTGGTCCAGATAACATCCCTGGAAGAGTGCTCAGAGAATGTGCAGACCAGCTGCTAGATGTCCTCACTGACATCTTCAACCTCTCTCATAGCACTGCTTTCATTCCAACGTGCCTCAAGGCCACCACCATCGTTCCTGTGCCAAAGAAGTCCTCAGTGTACTGCCTCAATAACTACCGTCCTGTTGCACTCACACCCATCATGATGAAGTGTTTCGAGAGACTTGTCATAAGGCACATTAGGACCCAGCTGCCACCCACATTGGACCCACTGCAGTTCACCTATTGTCCCACCTGATCAACAGATGATGCCATCGCCACCACCCTATATCTCGCCCTCACCCAACTGGAAAACAAAGACACATATGTGTGGATGCTGTACATAAATTTCAGTTCAGCATTCAGCACAATCATTCCTCAGCACCTGACTGGAAAACTGAGCCCGTTGGGCCTGAACACCCCCCTCTGCAACTGGATCCTGGACTTTCTGACAGAGAGACCTCAGACAGTCCATCTCCAGCACCACCACACTGAGCACTGGAGCCCCTCAGAGCTGTGTGCCCAGCCCACTGCTGTTTCCTCTGCTGACATGTCACTGTGCAGCAATGCACAGTTGGAACCACATCATCAAGTTCGCCAATGACACGACTGTGATGGGTCTCATCAGCACGAGCGACGAGTCAGCATACAGAGAGGAAGTGTGACAGCTAACGGACTGGTGTAGAGTCAACAACCTGTCTCTGAATGTGGAGAAAACAAAAGAGATAATTGTTGACCTTAGGAGAGCACAGAGAAATCACTGTCCTCTTAACATTGATGGATCCGAGGTCATCAAGAGCACCATATTCCTTGGTGTCCACCTGGCGGAGAACCTCTCCTGGTCCCTCAAAACCAGCTCCTTAACCAAGAAGGCCCAACAGCGTCTCTACTTCCTGTGGAAGCTGATAAAAGCCCATTTCCCATTATCCATTCTCACCATGTTCTACAGAGGGACTATAGAGAGCGTCCTGAGCACCTGCATCTGCAGTTTTTTTTAAGGGTTTACTGCACACCATGTTGAAATATGTCAAGTTTTCAGCTAAGACCTCTTTTAAAATTGCCTTGTTGGTCCAAAAACACTATTTAATGTCTGTCAAACTGTCTGATCTTTGGCGTTTTTCATAGATTCAACTAAAGAAATGGAACCAAATATCACAAAATTTGTTTTGCAAACATACAGTTGAAATTTGTTAGTTGCCTGTTATGTACAGAAATAATACTGGGTCATTTTTTGAGTTTGATGCCTTTTTTATTCTTAAGTGATTTATAGGACAGTGTTAAGTGGATTAAGAAACAACTTTCCTCTGAAACTGGTGAGTTACAAGTTGAATGAAAAAGGTTCGGTTACTGTGGTGACTACCATCTGGTTACACCATGTGTCTTAGATTGTTAGGCCCAAGTACAATAACATAAGTTTTATCTGGATTCAGAAGCAGAAAATTAGAGGTCATCCAGGTCTTTATGTCTTCAGGACATTTTAAGTAATTGGTTCATGTTTACTGGTGTCATGGATAGATCAAGCTAGCTCTGTGGAAGTAATTAAGACTCCCCATATCCATGAACAAATTGTAGTCTATTAGATAGATATGATTCGAATCACTGCAGCGGAGTACCTTTAATACTTACAGCATGCTCAAATCACAGTAAATTATTATCGTCGACAGTGTTGAACCCTGCACTGAGGCCTAGAGGGACAAGCACAGAGATGAGTTCACTGTCACAAGAAGATCATTTGGCTTGTGGTGCATAGTCCATGAATAGAGATAGGTTGATCATATTTAAGATTGAAGCATTAAGTGGGAGGACTTTTTAAAGGAGGCTTGTAGGAATGGGGTCTAAAAGACAAGAAGTAATTGTTTAAGTTAACTCAAAAAGATCATTTGGAGAAAAAGAGTCTAAATAATGGATGAAGTCATTAATAGTTAAGGTTAAGAGTTATTTGCTTTAAGGTGCGTGTTTGAGAATTATACCAGGGAGTCAAGTACTTCTGATTTGAGGCTTTCTTTTACAGAGAATCCATAGTATTCAGATACAACAAACAGAACAGTTTTTTCATTTCAGGCTTTCAACTTTTTGAATTATAACTAGGGATGGGTATCGAAAACTGGTTCTTGTTGAGAACCGGTTCCCACTGTTTCAATCCCTTGGAATTGTTTGCCATTTTTGCAAACGATACCCTGACGTCATCACGTTGCGGAGTGTCATTTACCTGGCAGGAAACACGGCGGCTCAAATGCTCAAAAGTTTGATTATACTTTACGAGAATGGATGACAACAGGGCAACTTGCAATACTTGCAAAGTAGATATTTCATTTAAGGGAGGAAACACTACGAATATGCGAAAGCATTTGCTCACAAAACACGTGATAACCTTGAATGTCATGTTTTTAATTCCGCTCCGGACTCGTGAATCTCAACCCAGCAGCAGCGGTAACGTTTGCACGTCCTCTCCCGTTAATGCGGCAGGTAAATAATCAACTAACAGTGCATATTATGTTAGCGCGATCTGCCTTATTACAAAACCTGCCATTACTGTGCGTTTAGGTGACCATGATGAGAGAGACAGAGTCTGGCTGGCTCAGACTGGCAGTTCTCGCTGCAGTCTACCGGTAGCATCTCCTTTCTAGTGATGCGCGAATCATGAACGAATCGTTCAATACTCGAGAATCACTTTACTGACTCATGAATCATGATTCACAAGCCCAACTGACTCACTGACTCATCCCTGTTGCTGTTAGCAGCAATATATCTAGCTTATAATTAAAATTGTGGAGAAAAACACAACATCCAGTATCGTAACAAAAACATTTTTGCTCTGAAGAAGAAGTTCACATCAAGACAATAGCTCCTCGGTTCACAGTAGCATCGCTCTGCTAACATGCTAACAGCACATTTGAGCTACTCACCCCCTCCCTTCTGTGCTGAATCATAGAGCGAACGAATCACTCACTCACTCACTAACCCCCTCCCTCCTGTGCTGAATCGTAAGCCTAAGCGAATCACTCAGGACTCACTAACCCCCTCCCTCCTCTGCTGAATCGTCAGCGTAAGCGAATCACTCAGGATTAACTAACCCCCTCCCTCCTGTGCTGAATCATAGAGCGAACAAATCCCTCACTCACTCACTCACTCACCCCCTCCCTCCTGGCTCACAGCTCCTTCTTCTTCTTGGTTGGCAACCAATGTTAAGGCACATTACCGCCCCCTGGCTCACAGCTCAGTGGACATTTAGATGAGAAAACATATATTTGACACATTTAAGGAAAATACTAATAAAATAAAAATAAACAAAATAAATGTTTATTAAGCAATTTTGATAGGAAATTTCTTAATTTTAGAAATGTTTTTGCTCTTTTTTGCTCTATAAAATAGTTGTTTTCTTTTAGAATCATTCATCTTAGCAGGGGGATTTACATGAAAAGAGAAACAAATTAAGTTTGAGTGAAAATGTAAATTTTTTGAACTCTCTGGTCAACTGACTCAGTGAATCAAATGACCCAAAAATCCGATTCACATTGGTGAGTGACTCATTAAAACTCGATTCAGTAAAAAGAATCAAATTTACCATCACTACTCCTTTCAGGCCAGGATAGACGAATGTCACCGAGCAGTGATTAAGTTTGTGGTAAAAGGCTTGCACCATTTGCCACAGCAGATCCCCCCGATTTTTGGTAAGTGAATGTGTTTAATTGTAGGCAGGGACATTACTGGATATTCTTGTGTAATTGCTACAGAATAATTTATGTTATACTTTGTTATTGCTACAGAAGAATATTTATTTTATTATTTTACATTTGCAATTTTTTTTCCTGGGGACCCTGTGACACCCCATTGAAGAGCCGTAGGCTGTGGATCTCTTAAGATCTCACTGCTGGGTTTGTAAGGCCATGTTTGTCATGAACCGAAGTTCAGCGCACAAGCTGGACCCAGAAGCAGAGCCAACACACACAGGAGTACGAGAAAATAAACTTCATTTTAACTGAAGGTGTCCCAGGAGGGTAGAAGGAAAACACGCGTGAAACTAGAGAAACCAAGGGACCGGGAGATGAGTCGCGCAGGAACGCCGAAAACGGGACTGTGGGAGGCTGCAACAGAAAAAGGAAAAGAATTATTGGGGCGCGGGGAAATAGCAGCATACGTGGGGGTGGGCGTGGGCATCCCATCAGCTCCTCGGACGGCGGGCCGCGGACCATGACAATGTTACTCCTAAATTTCTATCTTGTTCAAAGAGAAGATATAAAACAAAGTTCTAAGCTATTCGACCTTTTTAAAAAAGAATCGCTAAGAGAATCGATAAAGAATCTAATCGTTAAACAGAATCGAAAATGGAATCGGAATCGTGAAAATCTTATCAATATCCATCCCTAATTATAACTCTGTTGTTCTGTGGTTGATTAATAAGCTGGAGTTGATGATTGCTGCTACTCCCCCTCCTGGTGTTGATTCACTTAAGCTGACAAAATCATCCTGCAGTAACAAACTTTTTGTAAGGCGGAATAAATCAATGTTATTTATTAACAGGGTTTTAGAAGAGAGAGACCTAATGTTTGATAACCAACATTTGTATTTATACAGGACAAAAGTCATAAAGTGCTTTACAATACAAAGTAAAATGCAAGAATTAAAACAGTTTAAATTCATAAAACTAAATAAAGCCAATCCTACACAATTCCACTTGCTTCTTTTAGAAGCTTTCAACACTTTCCATAGATCGTGAGTCCAATGGAAGCAAGTTTTGAAACCTGGTGTCCCGGGTGTCTACAACTCCAAAAGCACAGTCTCCTCTTCTCTGTAACTTAGACAAACAGCCAACAACAAGTGATCAGCTGATCTCAGAGACATGGCAGTTACCTATGAATGAAGAAATTTACTAATATAGTGATGTATCTGACCATGAACGGCTCTGAAAATGATCACCAGAACTTTAAGAGAAGCTATTGTAAAAAACATCTGATTTTTCTATCGATTAAAAAAAAAGATAAAGTAAAAAGGATGTTCATTTAATGGAAAATGTTAAAAACCAATAACAGGCAGCTTAAACCATTTATCATATTCTTCATATTCTTTAATGTTAAATTGTGCTGCTTTAATGTCACATTGTCAATTATCAATGAAGAAAAAAAACACTTTAAAATAAACCGGTGTTAAATATGATATGAAAACATGTTACTACGTTCATGTTAATGTGTTACTAAAATGATGAATTAACATCTGAAAACCTAATAAATTGCAACTGAAAAATGCGGTGCATTGTGCTGTTTGACAACTTATGACGACCGCTTCGATAAAAGTTAAAATCTAAAATAACAGAATAATATATCATCCAGCCATTTTCTTCCGCATATCTGAAGTCAGGTCGGTTTATAATACAGCTCTGTATCACTTTTAAGATAAAAGTCTAGATGTTAAGTCTTTTTACACTCTCTCAGATGAGAGATAAGCCAGGTCCACTTCAATCCTTTTCAATCCCACCTCTCTCGACAGTACCTTGTATGTAACTGTTGATTTTCTCTATGCAATATTGGACCAGTGTAAAGAAAATTATATCCAGAGCGAGAACTGAAGAAATTATTCATATTGCATTTTATTAACAAAGAAGTAGAAATTTGTGATTTACTTTTTTGGGCATAGAATTTTATTTTGCAAATTTTCACTTGTCTTAGTATACCTGACAGAACAACTGCACTGAAAGTTGATTTAAGATACACAAAACAATCAATATAAAGTTGTATTAACTTATTTGTTCCTCCCTGATTTATTTTGGTGTAATACATTTACCTGTTTCATAAAATGTAAATAGAGCCTAAGTAAATGTAAAATGTACTTTATTATTCTTTTACAACTCTTTTGTAATTAAGTAAAATTAAAAGAAACGGGCCCACACCTGGGGGGGCTTGATATGTTCCAAGAGAATGAGACACAGACACTAATATGTGTTTCCACCGTCATGCACACATATACAAAGACTCACGCACTCACCCAACATGGAGACACACAAAAATGAACGTGGTACACTAAGACCCCATGCCTCACTCCGCCCACCCATATGTGGTGTTGATGCATGCTGTTCTAAAATGCATTTTAAGCAGGCGAGTAGCATGGTGCCAAAAACCTTCTGCCAGACAACACTTGGTGTCAGCACGGCCCCTCCCTAGAACACATATTGTCTACATATATTTAAAAATGAGAGGTGGGCACCAGCACCAGAGGTGAGGCTGAATAAACAGACCGTCCTCTGGACGCCCTTCAGTGTGCCAAACCCCCGAGGCCCAATATGAATGTGTAATGAGAGTGTAAGTAATACAAATGTCTAAGTTGTGGAATAAAACTGAGGCGCAGGTGGCCAGGAGGGGACAGAGGAGGAATGTCTCCCCTACACCTCAGTAACACACCTGTGCCTCAATGGAGGATCCAAGGAAGGAGGGAGGCAACTGGGGATGGGGAGGGGGGGGGCCCCAGGCCCAACCACACCCACCCCAACATTCAGTCATACACTGCATAGGACAATAGACACTGAGGCTGAGTTCATCCTCCACCTCTGCTACATCTTCTCCACCTGCAGAGTGGACTCCTCAAGAGCAGAGGCCACCAGCAAAAGATGGTAAAAACCTTGATTCATTAACCTGTATAGAGCACTCTATGTTGTATTTTGTATTGTATTAATTGTAGACATTGGGATGTCATTTCATGTTATTTCTAATCTATTTAAAATCTTTTAAACATATCTGAGACCAGAGACTTTGGTCTAAGCTGACTGATAAATCTGCCTCCCATTTTGCAATAGGAGGGCATATTGATTCATCTATTTTGGAGAGTGTCCAGTATATTTTAGACAACTGACCATCATCTTTGTAACAATGGTATAAGATTCAGAATTCGGAGTGTAAACTGGAATCATGCATTCAGTGGGATTGGCATTAAGGGATTGGAGACTACAGGGACTGTGGGATTTGACTCCACTCTGGAAATCAAGAAGAAAAAGCCACAGGATGCTGGAGAAGGAAGAATATTGCAACGAGTGCAGGGAGAAGTTGAAATAGGTTCTGGGTGATAGGGAAGAGTTACCAAATGACTGGGAAAGTAAGGCTGAAGTGCTGAGGGGAACTGCCAAGATGATAAGTATGTTAAGAACCTACACATTGGACGCATAGACAAATGCTTTGTCACATGTTCATTCAACGTAGTCAGTAGACATTTGAATAGAATCTTGGTACAAGTAGAAGTTCAGCCCTACATCAGTTAAGTAGAATGTTGTTCCTGGCTGTTATGGACCCACCAGTTACTATAATACCATCTGGGACCACAGCTATCGAGGAGAATGTTCACCTGTGGATTACTGTCAGTCATGTTGTTGAGATCAGGTTTCTGTGAGACTTGGACGATCTGTTGCTCTTCTTCTTTTTGTACGTGAAAACAACAAGCCGAGCTGGATTCTACAGAGTCTCCAAACCCCTCTCCACCCCTCTGTAACAGTGTTGTCATTTAATGCAATTTGTTTTATACTTTATGGGGCTATTATATGCTGAATGTGTATTTTTACAATATCAGGTCTACTTATAAGACATTTCAATTGATGCCCTACATCTTAACCCTCTCAAGGCAGGCGTTGCCGATTTGCAACAGTTAAAAACTAACAACCCGATTACCCCACATACATATTTTTTTTGTTTTTTTTGTTTTTTTTTACTCAGAAGTACGACTGCAGGACTTGGTTGTGCATTAGCAACAAAAAGTTTAATTTGAGCCTGAGAGGGTTAAACAATAATTCCAGAAAATGAGTTTGAGCTGTACTACATCAAAGAAAAACACAGCACAAAGGACGTGTTAACGAATGATCAGCTCACACTGACAAGCTTGTCACGGTCAACTAACCCCGAAACAGCCTTAACACAGACTCTGCAACCCCATAGGATTACTAATCTGATTAGACAGCTGAGAGATTTCTTTTCCAACCCCTCAGTCTCTCGTGTGTGAGGTTTCAGTCAGACATGTCACTTGGTCATGCTTTGATGTCTGTTTCAAAAAGCTAACACGGTGAATATGCTCAGTGTAAAGCTCCACAACGGGACTTTGCCAACTAGTTGATGTCACGATGGCCAAAACCATATTTAAACATTTTTTCTTTATTGTTTGTCAGCTGTAATCCACAGACATATCGTCACACTGAGAAAAACCCACCTGTATTAACATGCTTCATTCCATTTTCATCCAAATCAATAAAGGTCTGACTTCTGGATCCTTGTGAACGACTCTTCTTCCAAGTCTTCCTCTCTTTTCATTTTGGGAATTGAGATAATCTTTAAAATTGCAGGTTAATTTCTGGGGTCATCTAGAAGACAAGGATGCAAAAAATGAAGGAATCCTTCAGACAATCTTTCTGTCTTTCTGTGTTTATGACTTCAACACAAGAGAAACATCAAATCAGTGATTAGGCTGAGGAGAGGGATCGGCACATTTTAGTTTCTTTCTCATTTGCATCTACATTCACACTCTTGCAGCAGAACATGCTAAACTTGCGTAACACAAGGTGACATTTTCCGCTTCTCTAGTTTATAGCATGACTGACATCCTCCATTCTGTATTTCCCAGGGGTCTGGACATACTAAGAAAGAAAGGAAGGAGCTTTACTTTGGATCTGCCAATAGACTCAGTTAGCCTGAGCCTCCAGGATCTAATAGGTTATTTCCAACCGCCTGGAGATCACCTAGAACATGAAGACAAACAGAACCGACTGCGAGCTCTGAAGAACCGTCAGAACCTCTTTCAGGAAGAGGTAGGGTGCACTTGGACATATGTGTGTTTACAAACTAACTTCAGATCATTTTTAACAGTTTTTTCTTCCAATTTTAAAGATTTAGTCTAATATATTTATATATTCTGCCTCAGTACATACATACAGTACATCCACCCCCAGTGAATTTTGTAGTGGTTTATTTCTAATGATGGAACATGTTGGAATATTTAATGTCTAAAATGTTATTTTAAGAAGAAAAAGAAAAGATGAATCAATTACTTTACTGTATACACGAATTGTTTTCTTTTAATGACACAATCCATGTCTGTGAAACTGTTGCTCAAAGAACTGCCAATTATATCATGTTTGCTTTCACATTGTGTCCATAGTGGCTGAAAATATTCACAGTGGCCCAAACCATTTCTCTACTAACTTGTAAACATGCGTTTTGCTCCTGTTTACTTGGAGAGAAATTGACACACTTCGAGCTTCCAGTGGCCATTAGAGGAAATGCAGTTTTTTTGGCACGTCTGTGTTTTTCAACTCAGATATTAGCTTGGTCACATTATCTATATCCAAATCCATAGAATGATTTAACGGCATTCAATTTGCTTTTATTTCCTAACTTTTCTGTGACTACACTCTGTTTTGTAGAGCTCATTTCAGGTGAATAAAGTAAAAACAACAGTTTTCATATTTCTAGGGGATGATCAGCCTGGTCTTGGAGTGCATTGATCGGCTTCATGTCTACAGTAGTGCAGCTCATTTTGCGGAGGCAGTTGGAAAGGAGGCTGGAGAGGCCTGGAGCGCCATTCTCAACTCCCTCTACCAGCTACTGGGTAAACAAGCGCACAGACAGAAGCACAGAAAAGATGCAATAACTCAAATTGTAATTCCACTCACCTAAAACTACATATTAGACCTGAAGACAATCAGGTTATTTTAAGAGATGACAAATGCTCAGAGATTCATTCAGAAAGGGATCAGAGGACAGAGACAGGTGACATGTGGGCTCAGTAAGAGTTTTCTATGTTACTGTTGTTACACCTCTTGATATCATGTCACTTCTCTCAACTTATTTTCATCTTTCTAGCTGCACTCATCAGAGGGAACAGGAAGAACTGTGCCCAGTTCTCTGGTTCACTGGACTGGCTCATTAGCAGACTGGAGCGACTGGAGGCTTGCTCTGGTAGGTTAGCTTGTCTTTTACATGGTATAATATATTTTATGGTTATGTAAAAGAGGTGCTGAAGTCAAAGTACACATTCTCAGAAATGCCTTGGTTACATACAAATGGATGTTACGTAGAAAAAGCAGTTGACATCAGATGACAAGTCAATTTAATCACCTCGTAAAAGGTTTCAGCTAATTTAACAAGAAGCCACCTTTTCAGCTGTTAGAAACATGACTGTGCCTTAAGCTTCCAAGTTTATATTACTGAATCAGCAATATGATAGTGGGATGATAGTGGGAACCAACTGAAATTCTGAGCAATGAGGGGTTTTCTCTTAGTCGGATCATGGATGAACTGAAGGTTTATATGAGCGCAGTGCACTGTGGAAAAGTTGGATTCAGGCTTTGCTCACCAAAACACAATAAAGCTGCTTTAAACATAAAAAGGATCCAGAATTTAATAAACAAAGAACACAAGAGTCAGCAGAGTTTGTTGCTGTGTTGCTGAGTTGGTTGAGGTAAACCCACAAGTGAACGGTGGAAAAACATGCTGATGAATTACACCGACTACAGTTAAATGTTGGTGTCGTTTACAGATAAATAAATAATAGGAAACGAACAGGACAGAGTCGAATTTATTTATTTAGCACATTTAAAACAACGGCTGTTCACCAAAGTGCTGTACGTCTAAAATAATCAAATGAGATAACAACAGAGGAAAAGATGTCATAATTTAAGAAAGTAAGAATGAAATGAGTACAGAACTCATTCTGATTTAAAAGCCAGAGAATAAAAGTGGCTTTTCAAACAGATGAGTCAGCAACAGGAGGGACAATATGAGACCTGAAGTCTGTGATCCTATTGCTGAAGACTTGCCTGCAATGCTATAAGAGGAGCAGCAGTAGGAGAATTAAGAACAGAGTTAATCACAGTAAGTACAGTACGAGTCTGTGACAGTTGTTAGCCACGATCTTAGAGAAACACTTCTTTTTGCTGCTCTTACAGTCTTCTGATAATTTAACAAAGATTCAAAGTTATCAAAAGACACATGTTCGGTCAGTTTTTCTACACACGTGTCTGAGTCCTCTGGTGGCATTATTGAACCAAGGCTTAGTTTTATGTTTTTGACTCCTGGTTGTGAGTTGAGCAATGAAATCAAGGATCTCTAAGGAGGTTGAATTAAACAGAGAAAGTAAGTCGTCAAGTGGATGGACCTATCAAAAAGTAAGGCGTGACTACAGGGTTTTTTTTGTTCTTGTCCAATCAGAACTGTCGTGAGAAGACCAAAATGCCCAACAGATTTACTTTCCCAAGTGAACCGCTTGCCATAATGGTCTACCTGGTAGTCATATTTTATTAGAACTTTATTAGGATTTTTGAGTTATTACAATTACAATGGACAAAACTGGGGGATGGAAAAGAAAAAGAGGAAAGAAAGAGAAGTTGAGCACAAAGTTCACAGAAGGAGAGGGAAAGAAAAATAGAGAAGCAGATGGAGAGAGAGCAAAAACAGTGAAAATCTGCTGAAGAAAAACAACAAAAACACAGCAGAGAAACCACGGCAACGACCAGCATATGGGGTAGTCTACCTAGTACTCACATTCTGATGATTTAGAGTCTACCTGTGACACTGTCTTTACCTTACAGTGTAACCTGCTTTGTGATGACTTGTAACAAACCACAGGTAGAAGGAACCTGGAAACAGTCAAAGGGCAGGCAAGAGAAAAGACTATAAACAGGATGATGATGTCCAACATGAACCAGCAGGTTTAACAAATCATACATTCAAAAGGGAAGAAAGTGAAGACGGAGAGAAATACACCAGAATCGACGATTACAAAATACAAAAAGGCATTAACTACTCTGTTGTTATGATCTGGCAATACATCGATAAAAATGTACAGAAATCAGTTGCAAATTAATCGAACAATATTTAAATAACTTAAAAAAGAAATATTTAAAAAGCACTTTAAACATTTTATTTATTTTCTCTATTTGCTCTAGTTGCATTTGTAATTCAATCTTTTAGTGGTGTCCTGTATGTTTAGAAGTATTTCCACTTTGACAGATAAAATTTACATCATTATTTTACATATCTAACGACAGTAAGATGTAGAGCTGAGTGATGAGTAAGCTAGTTGCCTCTGCTCTTAGCTTTGGGACCTGTACAGCCATTATCGGTTCTCCAAACTTTGACAGTAAAACCGACTCTTAGCTTTTTGTGAACTGTGGTTTTGAATCAAGTTATCGTCACACTGCACCTTATTTTTCAATTACAGGTATATTGGAGGTGCTTCACTGTGTACTGGTGGAGAGTCCTGAAGCACTTAACATAATCAAAGAGGAACATATCAAGTCTATCATATCTCTGTTGGACAAACATGGTCGGAACCACAAGGTACGGGCACTTACTTACCCACAAACACAAACTGGTGATGATGATAGTATATTTTAAAGCCTAGTTATCCCTGGTACACTTGCATCATTTTTTATAGGTAGAAAGGCTGTTCTTTGGATAGCTTGCCTTGGTTATTCTGTTGATTTAGATTCTGTCGGTATGTGTTGTTTCTTTATTTGACTCCATGATGTTGAAAACAGGACTCTGTGAGGTCAGACCCTCTGTTGCAGGACGACTTCTCCTTATTACGTCTGGCGAGATAGGTTTTATGACTCTGCCTTGTTATTTCACCCTTTTTTCATGCTGAAGCATGGATGTAGTACCAATCACATTAAAGTCTGAACATCTATACATGGTGTTTAAAACAAGCAATCTAATATTTTTTTAGGTCCATCTTATGCTCATTAAAAGCTCTTATTTAACATACATCCTGCTAACACACTCAATATGTTAGCAGCAGATCCTTTCACTCAGTACTTTGTTGTAAGGCCTCCATGGATCTAACTTGTTGCAGTGTATCGCACCGAAGATCCACACCCTGGACCTTTTGTTGTGTTGAAATCATTTAGTATCAAGGAGCATTATCCTGATGGGAAAAGTTATTGCCATCAGGGAATACTGTTACCATTAAGGACCAAAAGTTTCTTGTGTCATCACACTGCCTGTGCCAGCTTGCAGTGTTTCCCATCATTTCTTTGAGTAACAGCTAAATGCACTGGGTTGTCACCAGATGTCAAAGAAAACCAGGCCACCTTTTCCCACTGCTCCATGGTACAGTCCTGATACTCATGTGTTCATTGTAGTAGGTTTCAGTCAGAAATACAGACTGAACGGACGCTCTGAGCCCTCTGTGGTGTCTCCAGCCACCACTGACCTTTTCAGCAGTTCAGTATAGATGTCACTACCTGTTTACTTGTGCCTCTTTATATCGTAGAGACAATAACATCTTATCCGTCTTGTTTATAAATACCGTTTAGGTTCTAGACGTGCTGTGTTCACTGTGTGTGTGTCACGGCGTGGCAGTGCGCTCTAACCAGCACCTGATCTGTGACAACCTGCTGCCAGGAAGAGATTTATTACTGCAGACCCGCCTGATCAACCACATAAGCAGGTAAACAAATACAAACATTTGCAATGGTCGGATTGTGGAATCCCATGTCAGTAATGGATTTACCTACTCACTGACATTCATTCACTCCAACAGCATGCGACCAAACATCTTTTTGGGCGTCAGTGAGGGCTCTGCCCAGTACAGGAAGTGGTACTACGAGCTGATTGTGGATCAGGTTTTGCCATTTGTCACAGCAGAGGCCACTCACCTCAGGGTGGGTTGGGGCAACACCAATGGCTATGCACCGTACCCCAGTGGAGGAGAGGGGTGGGGAGGCAACGGGGTGGGTGATGACCTCTATTCCTATGGCTTTGATGGACTCCATCTTTGGTCAGGTGAGCTGTGTGTGTCCAGTGTGTGTACAAAGATGGAGTGATTTTGATTACTAACTCACTGATAATGAAAGTCTGTGCAGAATCATTTTTACCCCTCAGCCCTAGAAGGTAGTAGGAGGTAATGTAATGTAGGAGCTTTAAATTAATACCATAGTTGTATCTACTCAGTAACCTCAACCTAAAGGTCAAAATACTGTGAATACAATAACTCGTGATGGAAGTCACCTAGGATTTTCAAATTGGAGGATGGCAGGACCTCCTAGAATCTCACTGATCTCAACTAATGTTTTCTGAAAATCTTGTGAATGTGATATCTCGAGAATAAGCAAGATTTTGAAATTAATACCATAGGTGTGTCTAACAGGAGACTGAAGGGTGGCACTGGCAGTTGCCAGTATGTTTTCCCATTGAAATGTGAGACTACTGAATGTGGACTATAGTGGTCACAATCTTTAGGTGTGAGAGTGCTGTGCTGCCTCAAGAACTGAGCAGCTTACAGCTGTTAATTCAGCTATTAATTTAACATCATATCAGAAAGCACCAATACGGTGTACATTTTAATAATAATAATGGATTTATATAGCACTTTTCAAGAGCCTCAAAGCGCTTTACAATGCCACTATTCATTCACTCTCACATTCACACACTGGTGGAGGCAGCTACATTGTAGCCACAGCTGCCCTGGAGCAGACTGACAGAAGCCAGGCTGCCATATCGCGCCATCGGCCCCTCTGGCCAACACCAGTAGGCAGTAGGTGAAGTGTCTTGCCCAAGGACACAACGACCAATACAGACAGAGCTGGGGATTGAACCGACAACCTTCCGGTTACAAGCCGGAAGGTCCCAACCCCCTGAACCACGTTCGCCATTTTTAGGACACTTTCGAGTTATGGATCCTTTTATTTATTTATTTTAAAATGCACAGAAATAGATTTTAAAAAAGGAAAAGATCTTTGTATGAAACTATGTTTTTTTTTAACTGTTGGACAGTTATGCAAAGTGCCTGCAAGATGTTTTTTCTGCTGAAAAAGGCCAAAAAGAAAAAAAGAAAACATGGATGGATGGATCACATCCATGGATCACAATAACGTAGGAAATACTCTGTAAAGTAAAAGCAAAAACCATAATGGAAAAATGTCCTGGTATAAACTCTGATGTCGTTTTGTACTTAAACAGTTCAGACTGGAATCAAACTAAACTGTTTCTCGCTGCACTTCTGTGTATCCTGTGCAGGCTGCATTGCGCGGACTGTTAGCTCACCCAATCAGCATCTCCTTCGATCAGAAGATGTGGTGAGCTGCTGCCTGGACCTCAGTGTGCCCAGTATCTCCTTCAGAATCAATGGCCAGCCAGTTCAGGGCATGTTTGAGAACTTCAACTCTGATGGCCTTTTCTTCCCAGTGGCGAGCTTCTCTGCTGGGGTCAAGTCAGTGTTTCACTGAAGCTCATCAACACAGCATGATAACAGAGTTATTGTCTTTGTTCTCCATGAAGCTTGCTTTATTTTTGTCTTTTAAAATGGATTTGCAACTGTATAATGACTATAAGCACAACTTACATGCACATCCTGATTTTGTAGAGTGATTGTTGTCCTAAAAACAGCGTAGCATACTTCTGAGACTATTACAGTAACTGCCTGATGAGTGTCTTACAAAAGTTATCAGTGGGGTTGTTGTTATATTAGGACAACAATTATGTGATATCACTGGGATTTATAAAGTTACGCTGAAACCAAGCACACCATTGTTTTTCTTGTGACATTACCAATAAGTTTGATGTGTCACATGGCCCTCTTCCTATTGAAAAAACAAAAGTTGTATCCAAGATGGCCGACTTCTAAATGGCCACCATGGTCACCACCCATCTTGAGGAGTTTGCCCCCTCACATATACAAATGTGCCACAAACAGGACTTTAACATCACCAACCATTCCCATGTTATTACGCTGTATCCATAGAAATGGCCCACCCTGTAGATTTGGTATTTAGCTTTTAGCTGGAATTTTCAATATATAGGGGTTCAAACCTACAAACTAATGTCTCGTCACATATAGAATATTCTTTACTGGCCAAGTCAGTCACTTTATCTCAACCTAGTAAAGCAAATGAATGTTAATATAAGTATTAAAAACAAATGATGTTAATTTGCCCAAATACTTCTGCGCCCACGAAAATGGGAGCTATGCATAAAATTCCTCGTCAGTCAATGCAATGAACCTATTTTTGTTAAACCCCTGAAAGGCTCAATGTCAGCACTTTAACCCTGCCATGCATGAATTATGACAACCTCAATCAGGATTTTTTCTTAAGTATTTTAATTCATCTTTAGGCATTAAAAGATGAATAAAAAATACTTAAGAAAAAATCCTGATTGAGGTTGTCATAATTCATGCATGGCAGGGGTTAAATGACAATCATTACAATGAAACACGTCATACATCTATAGCAGGGGTCGGCAACCTTTCTGATGATGAGTGCCATCTAAAATTTCCTCAGAAGTCAGTGTGCCATATGACTGCATTAGCAATAAATTTAATAACGCTCCATATTAACAGTTACACACTATATAGAACCACTTTCTAGAATTATATTTGTTTGCAGATGTTGGCAGCTATCAGCGAATAGTTATCAGCTATTTTGAAACAAAAAAAGACTTTTTATCCATAACAAGAACTCATAACAGCAAATACAACAGAAAATGCAAATGCTATTTATGGTCTCCTCATAACAATGATGCGAAATAATAAACTGGGCCAATATGGCATGTTTGTTAATATAGAGACACACATGTTAATGTGATCTCTGGTCTCCCACTCAGAGACACAGGTCTCCGAGTGTCCAGCATTCAGAGGCTACCTGAGGACAATCTTCATGTGAGAGAAAATCTGCTCACACAGATATGTAGAGCCAAATACTGTCAATAAGGCCTCTGCAATGTTCTGAAGACAGTTACACAGAGTCAAGCTTTTCAGTTCAATCAGCTGCATTTTGATGTCCTCTGTGTCGAGCCAGTTAATGCGAGACAAATCCAACTACTCATTAAAGCTTTCTGGTTTGATCAGAAAAGAAAACATTGGTCCATACACCTGAAAGTCCCGAAAACTCATTGTAAATTCAGTCTTTGAATGTATTTCCGTGGTGCTGATGCTGTGCTGCCTGAAGCTTTTGAAATGTTGGAATGTGGAAATTTCAACATCGCTTGAAAAAACTGCCAGCTAGCAACGTCCCTCTTACCAGTAGGCAAAGTTATTTTTAGCCAATTACAAGTCGAATCTGGTAGTTGGGTTGTTAGCTAAGATACTGTCATTAAGAAGCAGCACAACTAATGTGTGTATGCGAGCTAATTTGCGATGTGCACCGCTGGCCATTTATTTTTTAATGCACCTTATCAGATTATTTCACTGCGTGTCGTGCCCAAGGCTGGACTGGGACACAAAATGGGCCCGGGCATTTTGACGAGACCAACCCACCAGGTATTAAAGCCATAAAGCCTTTGTATGAAAACAGACGCTGTTGTGACAGTGATGTACACTGTCTTGTTGGTAATAGTATATGTATAATTTCTGTACATTTCTATAAATTTTGCATCAGAGTGAGCGATAAACAAACAAGAGAGATGGGACTTGTGACAGAAAAGCCGATCAGCTGATCATTGATCAGTTTCATGATTGAAGTAGAAACAGGAGAGGGAGGGGAGAGAATGAGAGGAGAAGAGGCAGCTGACAGCATAAAGACACAGAATAACTCCAGCTTTGTGTCTTTTTCCATCCTAGCTGAAGTCCGGGACAAACTGTGCTCCTTTTCACCTCAATACGAAACGCGTAATATTTTTTCTGAATACGAGACAATTCAGTTTTTACGGGACGGTTTGCAACTCTACTAACTAACCCTATGAATAAAATAAAGTTCACTATCAGTAACATCATAGCACCACCCAGCTGTATAGAAACTCCGTCAAGCTGGCTAGCACGCAGTACGAGTTATTGTAACTGACTGTAAAAAGTCAGCACAACGAAAATAAACTCCACCTAAACTTGGTTTATATCTGACCCAGATAGACTGCAGGTCAGAACTTCTTACCTGAAGTTCAGTTCACCTGACACTCGGACCGGCGGCCGCCTCGGGTCTCTCCTCCTCCTGCCTCCCCTTTCCCTCCTCCACCTGCTGGCCTCTGTGGAAGCTCCGCCATAGCCACCACCAAACAACTGAGTTATTTTTACACATCTGCCAGCACCTGGCCAATCCACCACCTTTCATTGTTTATAGTTACTAAAAAAAAAAAAAATCACGTGTGCCCAGGGTTGCCGACCCCTGATCTACAGTAACATTAAACGGCCAGTGAGTGGCAGGTATGGAGTGACACATCAGTGTCCAATGTAGTGGTTTATGTGCAAGTATACCATCCACACTGACACAAATACAAGAAAACAGCCTTTGAATAGCTGTCCAATAGTGACCAGTATTAGTGAAAGGGTTCATTGGATCTTGATCGCTTGACTTAAAACTCACAATGGTGTGTACGGAGGCAAGAGTACCAAAAACTCTGTCACTGTCCGAAAATGTAACAGTATATTAATTGGTCAGCAATATGAAGACAAATAGCACAACTGTAGCAGGCTGACTAACTCACATGTTTTTGGTACCTTTCTTTTTATATCATCATCATCATCATCATCACTGACATCCCAAATTTGAATGCCTAAGGCAATTTTTGTCCCAGATCTATCACATAAATGTCGGTCCCAGGAGCGCTGCCACTGGGCTGTTTTCTGGTTTTCACAAACTTTCCTGTTTCACCTGCAGGGTGCGATTCCTCCTCGGTGGGCGTCATGGGGAGTTTAAGTTCCTCCCTCCTCCTGGTTATGCCCCTTGCTATGAAGCAGTGTTGCCCAGGGAGAAACTGAAACTGGAGGCTAGTCAGGATCAGACTGCCACCAGAGACCTGCTGGGACCGACTGTCACTTTGAGCCAGGCAGCATTCACCCCTATACCTGTAGACACCAGCCAGGTCAGAAATGTCTTGCTCCATTTTTCTCAATAACACACTTGATTTAAGTTCACTTTTTAATTATTTTTGAAGTCATTCAATAAAGTTTTTTTTCCCTTAACCATAACCAGTAACTGAAACGCTGTTTGTTTTTTGTTCAGATTATTTTGCCACCTCACCTGGAAAGGATCAGAGAAAAACTAGCAGAAAACATCCATGAACTCTGGGTGATGAACAAGATCGAATTAGGCTGGATCTATGGTGCAGTGAGTATTATTAAATGAAAACGAATACCTGTACATAATACCTGGTGGACTGCTGCTATGCATGTAATCCCAGCTAAACAGGTTACATAAAGAGGATTTGGGGCTGATAGATTCTTCAGCACCTGTAGCAGTAGCTCAGTGTTCCAACATACAGAAGAAGCAACTGCTATCACAGCTAGAGATTGATGAGTGCAACACAAATGCTACAGCAAGGGAGAGCCAGGACATCAGGTCATGGGGGAGATGTCATCATCCCCTCCCCCCACCAGCTACTGACAGATAGAGCACCGGTTATGGTTATAAGACCAGACTAACCTGTGCACTACCAGAAAGCCTACGACTTAGTGCTTCACACCTGGATTCTGGAATGCCCAAAACTGTACAAGATCAACAGGACCCTGAGCATCTTCATCAGAAATTCGATGGGGATGTGGAGAACAGAACTGCAGACATCGAGGAAAGGTACAAGTACCTTGGAATCCCACATGCAAATGGGAACAATCAAAAGGCCACTAGGAAAGCTGGAACCACCAAATATCTGCAGAAGATAAGGCAAGTCCTGAGGAGAGCTGAATAGGAAGAACAAGATCCGGGCAATCAATAGCTATGCCCTACAGTTGATCAGTTACCCTGCTGGAATATAAGTTGGCCAAAGGAAGCAATAGAAGCCACTGACATCAAGAGAAGGATGCTGCTTACCATGCTTGGAGGGTTTCACCCCAAGTTCAGCACCGTGAGACTGCAACACTAAGACTACGTTCACACTGCAGGCGAAAGCACTTCAAATCCGACTTTTCTGACCCTATGCGACCCATCTATCCAATCATGGTGTGACAGTGTGAACGGCACAAATCCAATATTTTCCAATCCGATCTGGGTCACTTTCGTATGTGGTGCTGAATCCGATACATATCTGATGTTTCAGAAAGCGACTGCTGCTTGATGGTCACGTCGCATTAAATCCGTCTTTTACGTCACTGACACAAGACAGACGCCAATTATCAGCGCCAGAGAAGACATCGCGAACGCTTCCTGGCCATCCAGTGAAACTGTTGGGAAGACAACGTTGGAGAAACGTGAACATTTTATATGTACTGTATAATCTGCAGATCCTGACAGAAATCTGCAGCTATCCTTTGAAGCAACACGTTCGTGAAAGAACAGGCCCCTGCACGGCATGTACCATCAGCAGACAGAAGAAATGGCTGATATAGAGAAATCCTACCAGTGGCCCCCATGCTAATGGGAGCACTTGGTGCAGTGACCCCAAACTGAGCAAGTGTCTCCAGCAGATCCCAGGAATGACATCCAACAGAGAGAACAAACACTAGAACACGAGAGACTGCAGCAGAATAGTGCAGTCCTAGGAATAGCAAAGATACTGCGCAGAAAGATACTGACTCTCTAACTTGAAGGATAAAGAGGCCAGAGCAAGTGTGGAATTATTAAGATATAGAAGATATATCACAAGATTTAGAAATTGCAGGTCAGTTTCTAAGTGTATAAAGTTGTGTACCATGGACAATGCAAAGGTTAACTGTGACTGTAGGTAACAGAGGCTGCCGGTCACTAAGCTTTTTAGCCGGTCACTTTTAGCGTCCAGGAAGACACTGTTCTTCAGTCTGTTGGTTCAGCTCTTGTTGCTCCAGAGCCTTCAATGAAATACTGTTGATCCTTTTCTTTATTTGAATATTGTCAGAATGAACCGATGAATATTTTCGCTATAAAAATACATGACATCAGATATGTTATGTATTTAGCTACAGCTTGGTTACTATTAGTGTCCTGGCTGCCCTAAACTTTTCTTTTTTCTTTGCATGTGTGCTTGAGGTGCGGGATGATAATAAGCGGCAGCACCCATGTCTGGTGGAGTTCTCCAAGCTTCCTGAACAGGAACGAAGCTACAATCTACAGATGTCTCTGGAAACTCTCAAGTAATGTATCAGTGCAGTGAAATTTGAAATTTCATCATATATATTAGTAAGTTTTCTTTGGACGTTGCAGGAGCATCAGTTATTGTTGAAATTCATAACAAGCATCTGCACATCCCATTCACACTTTTCTTTGTGATTGTGTTATTGCCCATTACAGAACTCTCCTGGCTCTGGGTTGCCATGTTGGCCTAGCAGATGAACACGCTGTAGAGAAAGTCAAGAACATGAAACTTTCATCAACGTAAGACCATTAAACCATTAAAACAAAATGTCAGTTCCATATATAACAGCTGGGTACAGAAGAATATACACATTCACCAGTCACTTTGGAAGTTAAATGTGTTCAATGGCTTGTTAAGACAGATATACAGTGGGACAAAAAAGTATTTAGTCAGCCACCGATTGTGCAAGTTCCCCCACCTAAAATGATGACAGAGGTCAGTAATTTGCACCAGAGGTACACTTCAACTGTGAGAGACAGAATGTGAAAAAAAAATCCATGAATCCACATGGTAGGATTTGTAAAGAATTTATTCGTAAATCAGGGTGGAAAATAAGTATTTGGTCAATAACAAAAATACAACTCAATACTTTGTAACATAACCTTTGTTGGCAATAACAGAGGTCAAACGTTTACTATAGGTCTTTACCAGGTTTGCACACACAGTAGCTGGTATTTTGGCCCATTCCTCCATGCAGATCTTCTCGAGAGCAGTGATGTTTTGGGGCTGTCGCCGAGCAACACGGACTTTCAACTCCCGCCACAGATTTTCTATGGGGTTGAGGTCTGGAGACTGGCTAGGCCACTCCAGGACTTTCAAATGCTTCTTACGGAGCCACACTTTTGTTGCCCGGGCGGTGTGTTTTGGATCATTGTCATGTTGGAAGACCCAGCCTCGTTTCATCTTCAAAGTTCTCACTGATGGAAGGAGGTTTTGGCTCAAAATCTCACGATACATGGCCCCATTCATTCTGTCCTTAACACGGATCAGTCGTCCTGTCCCCTTGGCAGAAAAACAGCCCCATAGCATGATGTTTCCACCCCCATGCTTCACAGTAGGTATGGTGTTCTTGGGATGCAACTCAGTATTCTTCTTCCTCCAAACACGACGAGTTGAGTTTATACCAAAAAGTTCTACTTTGGTTTCATCTGACCACATGACATTCTCCCAATCCTCTGCTGTATCATCCATGTGCTCTCTGGCAAACTTCAGACGGGCCTGGACATGCACTGGCTTCAGCAGCGGAACACGTCTGGCACTGCGGGATTTGATTCCCTGCCGTTGTAGTGTGTTACTGATGGTGACCTTTGTTACTTTGGTCCCAGCTCTCTGCAGGTCATTCACCAGGTCCCCCCGTGTGGTTCTGGGATCTTTGCTCACCGTTCTCATGATCATTTTGACCCCACGGGATGAGATCTTGCGTGGAGCCCCAGATCGAGGGAGATTATCAGTGGTCTTGTATGTCTTCCATTTTCTGATGATTGCTCCCACAGTTGATTTTTTCACACCAAGCTGCTTGCCTATTGTAGATTCACTCTTCCCAGTCTGGTGCAGATCTACAATACTTTTCCTGGTGTCCTTCGAAAGCTCTTTGGTCTTGGCCATGGCGGAGTTTGGAGTCTGACTGTTTGAGGCTGTGGACAGGTGTCTTTTATACAGATGATGAGTTCAAACAGGTGCCATTCATACAGGTAACGAGTGGGGGACAGAAAAGCTTCTTACAGAAGACGTTACAGGTCTGTGAGAGCCAGAGATTTTCCTTGTTTGAGGTGACCAAATACTTATTTTCCACCCTGATTTACCAATAAATTCTTTACAAATCCTACCATGTGGATTCATGGATTTTTTTTTCACATTCTGTCTCTCACAGTTGAAGTGTACCTCTGGTGCAAATTACTGACCTCTGTCATCATTTTAAGTGGGGGAACTTGCACAATCGGTGGCTGACTAAATACTTTTTTGCCCCACTGTATCTAATTATCCAATTGCATGAATTCTGGGATGCAGATATGGCCAAGATTAGTTTACACCAATCAGAAAGGTGACGGTGAAGTGACTTTGAATGTGGCATGGTTGTTGGTGCCTGAGAGACTGTCGGAAACTGCTGATCTACTGAGATTATTCCACATTAACATCTCTACGATTTAAAGAGAATGGTCCAAAAAAGAGAAAATATCCAGTGAGCGGCAGGTGATGTTGGAGAAGGATGGTCAAACTGCTTCAGGCTGATAGGAAGGCAAAAGTAACTCAAATAAAAACGCATTATATAACACGTCAAGCACCTTGCCACAAAGTAAGTTGATTCAGAGGGCTGGTGAGTGTTTATGACTAGAGCAACAGAAACCCCCACTGGCATGTTGAACTGGATGAAAATGGACTGGTCTCAGACATCAGCACATTCTGGGTATTTAGGATCTCTGTATAACAATGCAGTACTTCACCTCTATCTGTGCAGCTATGAGTTATCCAGTGGTTATAAACCTGCTCCTCTGGATCTGAGTCACATCAAATTGACCTCCACCCAGGAAGCTATGGTGGACAAGCTAGCTGAGAATGCACACAATGTTTGGGCAAGAGATCGCATCCGCCAGGGCTGGACCTATGGCATACAACAGGTACTCACAATGTTTAAACATTTGAAATCAATTTAATTCATTTCAGACAACAATGATCAAGTTGTTTTATATTGTAAGGAAAAACTCCCTTTTAACATGAAGAAACCTGTGTCAGAACCAATCTGCACCCCCAAGCCAGTCACAGCAGTCGTGGGCTGTGGGTTACGACTGGAAGACAGGACAAGCACATACTGTGGACGAGAGCCAGAGTTTAATAGTAACTAATGATTACATGCAATGTGCTATATAAACACACAGGTAGTGAAAAGAGGTGTGAAGAATGGACTGATTGGACCGATTCTTATACAGCGCTTTTCTACTCTCATGGAGTACTCAAAGCGCTGTATACAACATGCCTCATTCACCCATTCACACCCGCTCATATACAAGCACTGCTAAACTCAAGTGCAAACTAACCAACATTCACACACATTCACACTCCGATGCACTCTGTGCATCATGGGAATCCCCCACAGTCTAGACCTATTTCAGTGTAACTAAGATGATTTTATAGGAGAGGGCTTACCCTCTCCTATAAAATCATCTCCTACCCTAGCAACCAAAAGTTCCTACTTAGCAAGCCAGCAGTGTGAGAGTGAAGTGCTCTATTGAGTGATAAAGTACTACGAGGCCTTTCAGATAAGATGGGGCCTGATAGTTCAAGACCTTGTATTTGATGACAGTGATTTTAAATTTGACATTCCGTTTAAAAGGGAGCCAATGAAGAGAAGTCAGTATGGGAGAAACATGCTCTCTCTTTCTAGTTCCTATCATTAGAATTGCTGCAGCATTTTAGATCAAATAAAGACTTTTCAGGGAGTTTTTGAACAACCTGATAATACTGAATTACAGCCTAGAAGTAATAACGTGAACGTGTTTGTCAGCATTACTTTCTAAAAGAAAACAGTGCTATGTATTGACAAAATTGTGGAGGAACCCTCAATGGCAGTTAGAGGAACTGCAGTTTGTTTCTGTTCAAGGCCACCCCAGTGGTACGAAATGCTGCTGTGTCCCCTCTTAGCTGTAAATTCTAACAGGCTAATTCTTTCTTCTATTATATGAATTCTTTAATTCTTTGTTTTTTGTTGTTGTTTTTTCCATTTTGTAACCTTGTTGTGTCTCTTGTCAGGATCTAAAGAACCGTAGAAACCCTCGTCTGGTCCCCTACGCTCTTCTGGATGAGAGAACCAAAAAGTCCAACAAAGACAGTCTGAGAGAGGCTGTCAGGACTCTCCTGGGATATGGATACAATCTTGAAGCTCCTGACCAAGACCATGGTACAACATGTTTGCTTCAGTAAAAACCATCATTCATTGTATTTACTTTTCATTTCCATAACTTTTGAGAGAAAAATAAACACCTTAAATATTCAGAAGTACAGTATGTAAGATGT
Source organism: Mchenga conophoros (assembly GCF_057382185.1). NCBI lineage: Eukaryota > Metazoa > Chordata > Actinopteri > Cichliformes > Cichlidae > Mchenga > Mchenga conophoros. The sequence continues at coordinate 2,429,636 of NC_140533.1, forward strand.
AAGATTTTTTCCTTGACATTGCATTGTTAAGATGCTCACCAAGTCCACCTGTTTTTACCTCTCATTCCTCCCATGCCTCCCTGCCATCCAGCAGCTGAATCGGGCCTGAGTAACGTGTCGGCTGAGAGGTTCCGCATTTTCAGAGCAGAAAAAACATACTGTGTTAATACTGGGAAGTGGTACTTTGAGCTGGAGGTAAGAAGCAAGAAAATAGTTGTGACTGAGATAAAACGCTTAATGAGCATCACTGAAATACATCAGAGATTGTCTGATACAAATATTAAGCTCTCTGTGAAACATCTTCCTAATACATCCTTACTTTGGGAAATATTTTTCTGAACAAATTACTCAACTTAATTTTACACCCTTATACAATCAGCCACTGATTTGTTTTTTATGATGATGATTTTGATTCACTCGCTGGGCCCACGTCCTCACTTTAGGTTTGACAGTGTTTTAGTAGATAAAGGTGGATGGCTTAGACATGAATTGAGCTGCGGTTTGGGGAAGGCCTCGAAGGGGAACCCATGCAGTGCAGTGGTGCTTTTTCTAAACATTAGACCCATAAAACTTTAAACTGGATCTATTTAAGCATAATTAAATGTTTTTATGTTCGTTGCAATACGAATATTGTAAAATGGATTTGACTGTGAATCATGAGCCAAGCTTGAAACCTGGATCCCCCGTAGCCGGTTACCAAGATTACGTGAAGTACCCTCAGAAGGTCTGCTAGATGATGTTAATGCAGCACTACGGGCAATACCTACAACCACGATTACCGACACTAACAAGCTGATCTACAATACGGCAGCAGTGATCAGTGAGATGCTTCGCTACAAGTTGAACAGCGACAAGGGGCAGTACCCACCATGGAGAAGGAGGCTAGAGGGCAAGATCAAAGTAGCACGGAGGGAGGTTAGCCAACTAACGGAGTTGCAGAAAGGTGCGACAAATAAGGTGCCTAAGAAATACAGCAAGCTGTCCATACCTGAGGCCTTGGAAACTGCCAAGCAAAGACTCACAGCCTTGGCCAGCCGCTTGAGGAGGTACACCAGAGAGATAGAAGGCAGGAGAATAAACCAGCTGTTCTCCACAGAACCAGCAAAGGTGTACTCTCAGTGGCAAGGGAACAATAAGAGAGCAGCACCACCAAGGCTGGAGACGGAGCAATACTGGAAGAGCATATGGGAGAAGGATGCAACCCATAACGGCAATGCTCAGTGGCTAGAGGATCTGAGGGCAGACCACAGCGACCTCCCTGAACAGGGTCCAGTAACCATCACAGTGGCAGATATCCAAGAAAGGGTCTCCAGTATGAAGAGTTGGACAGCACCAGGGCCCGACATGGTTCACGCCTACTGGCTGAAGAAGCTGACTGCACTCCACGAGCGTCTGGCAGCACAAATGAACCAGCTGCTAGTTAACGAGAGACACCCGGAATGGCTAACTGAAGGCCGGACGGTCCTGATCCCCAAGGACCCCAAGAAGGGACCGGTCCCCTCCAACTACCGACCAATAACCTGCCTCAGTACTACATGGAAGCTCCTGTCAGGCATCATATCGGCTAAGATGAACAGGCACATGGGTCAATACATGAGTGGGACACAGAAAGGAATTGGCAAGAATACCAGAGGCGCAAAACACCAGCTACTGGTAGACAGAACAGTCAGCAGAGACTGCAAGACCAGACTGACCAACCTGTGCACTGCCTGGATTGATTACAAGAAGGCCTATGACTCAATGCCCCACAGCTGGATACTGGAATGCCTAGAATTGTACAAGATCAATGGGACCCTAAGAGCCTTCATCAGGAACTCAATGGGGATGTGGCGTACAACACTAGAGGCCAACTCCAAGCCCATAGCACAAGTCACCATCAAGTGCGGGATCTACCAAGGAGATGCTCTGTCCCCACTGCTGTTCTGCATAGGCCTGAACCCCCTCAGTGAGATCATTAACAAGACTGGCTACGGATACCGACTATGGAACGGAGCAGTTGTCAGCCACCTCCTGTACATGGATGACATCAAGCTGTATGCCAAGAGTGAACGAGACATCGATTCACTGATCCACACTACCAGGCTATACAGCAATGGTAAATGGTAAATGGCCTGTATTTGTATAGCGCTTTTCTAGTCCCAAAGCGCTTTACACAACCTGTCATCCACCCATTCACACACACATTCACACACTGGTGATGGCAAGCTACAATGTAGCCACAGCCACCCTGGAGCGCACTGACAGAGGCGAGGCTGCCGGACACTGGCGCCACCGGGCCCTCTGACCACCACCAGTAGGCAACGGGTGAAGTGTCTTGCCCAAGGACACAACGACCGAGACTGTCCAAGCCGGGGCTCGAACCGGCAACCTTCCGATTACAAGGCGAACTCCCAACTCTTGAGCCACATTGGAATGTCGTTCGGACTGGAGAAGTGTAGTCGGATGGTAACAAAGAGAGGGAAGGTAGTCAGAACTGAGGGGATTGAACTACCAGAAGGCAACATTGCAGACATAGAGGACAGTTACAAGTACCTGGGGATCCCGCAGGCGAATGGGAACCATGAAGAGGCCGCTAGAAAAGCTGCAACCACCAAGTACCTGCAGAGGGTCAGGCAAGTCCTGAGGAGTCAGCTGAATGGTAAGAACAAGATCCGGGCCATCAACACGTACGCCCTGCCCGTGATCAGGTACCCTGCTGGGGTAATAGGCTGGCCAAAGGAGGAGATAGAAGCCACTGACATAAAGACAAGAAAGCTCCTTACCATGCATGGAGGGTTTCACCCCAAGTCCAGCACCCTGAGGCTGTACGCTAAGCGGAAGGAAGGGGGCCGGGGACTGGTGAGTGTCAGCACCACAGTCCAGGATGAGACAACGAACATCCAAGAATACATTGGGAAGATGGCCCCAACTGACCGAGTGCTCAGTGAATACCTCAGGCAGCAGAAACCCAAGAAAGAGGAGGGAGACGAGGAACCATCATGGAAGGACAGGCCCCTGCACGGTATGTACCACCGGCAGATAGAGGAGGTGGTTGATATCCAGAAATCCTACCAGTGGCTGGACAAAGCTGGACTGAAAGACAGCACAGAGGCACTGATCATGGCAGCACAAGAACAAGCTCTGAGCACAAGATCCATAGAGGCTGGGGTCTATCACACCAGGCAAGACCCCAGGTGCAGGCTGTGTAAAGATGCCCCAGAGACAATCCAGCACATAACAGCAGGGTGCAAGATGCTAGCAGGCAAGGAACGCCATAACCAAGTGGCCGGCATAGTGTACAGGAACATCTGTGCCGAGTATAACCTGGAAGTCCTGAGGTCAAAATGGGAGATGCCCCCAAGGGTGGTGGAGAATGACCGAGCTAAGATCCTGTGGGACTTCCAGATACAGACGGACAAAATGGTGGTGGCTAACCAACCGGACATAGTGGTGGTAGACAAACAGAAGAAGACGGCCGTAGTGATCGATGTAGCGGTTCCGAATGACAGCAATATCAGGAAGAAGGAACACGAGAAGCTGGAGAAATACCAAGAGAAGAGAAGAGAAGAGCTCGAGAGGATGTGGAGGGTGAAGGTAACGGTGGTCCCCGTGGTAATCGGAGCACTAGGTGCGGTGACTCCCAAGCTAGGCGAGTGGCTCCAGCAGATCCCGGGAACAACATCGGAGATCTCTGTCCAGAAGAGCGCAGTCCTGGGAACAGCTAAGATACTGCGCAGGACCCTCAAGCTCCCAGGCCTCTGGTAGAGGACCCGAGCTTGAAGGATATATATATATATATATATATATATATATATATATATATATATATATATATATATATATATATATATATATATATATAAACTTGTTTTTAGACTGTGGAGCTTGAAACTAGAAAATTTTCACTTGTTCCATTGGCAGATTTTTTTCCCTCTTATTTCAAGCAACAATATCTTGTATTAAGTGAAAAAAATCTGCCAATGGAACAAGTGAAAATTAATATAGTTAGTATATCTTACTCTTTAGCTGATTTTGTCTTATTTTAAATGTGATGAAATTATTTTGACTAGAAATAAGACAAATATGCCTTTTATTATATTTGTAAAACACTTTCCAAACTGGACATTAACGTGGTCCTAATCATGTAGGTTCTAACAGCTGGAGAGATGAGGGTCGGCTGGGCCAGGCCAGGATGTCTACCAGACCAGGAGCTGGGCTCTGATGATCAGGCATTTGTCTTTGATGGCTTCAAGGTGCAGTCATTTCACAAATCTCATTTATTTATTATATTCAGGCATTTTTTTTTTATTTCTAATGTGAATGTTCATTATCTTTACACAGAAAAATGAAAAACATCAGCCTCTTTACAATAACCTACATTTTTAATAAATGAGTCAGTTTTACATCCTATGATTAGTTCTTAATCCAACTTATAGTTATGAAAAAATACAATCTCTTTTAACACTTGTTATTCTGAGATCAGGTCCTGAGTTGTAAAAGGACTGACTGGACACTTTAGGTTGGAGACAAATTATTGCTCCAGGTGAAAAAGCTTGAAGTATCTCAGCTTTTTATTCATGAGTGGGTAGGGGAAGAGTGGGGAACCGATGGGTAGACTGCCAGTGCAGTGATGACATCAGCAATCTTTGGTCCAGGTCTTTCATGTTCAACTTGAAGGAGTTGAACCCGCACACATCTTGTGTTGGCCAAGGAGAGAGTGGCCTGGCCTGGTTACACAGTGACCTTAATAAGCACTAAACAATGGATGGATGTATAGACAATTTGATTCATACTATGAGCATCATAGAAATGGCAAAAACAGTCAATATTTTTTCTAATGGGTAGACAAAAGCCTTGGTAATAACACCACTACATCTCCACACTGATCATCCCTGTAACTGCATGTGTGTGCACGCACCCCTGCATGTACTGTGTTTTCTAGGTGCAGCGCTGGCACCAGGGGAATGAACACTTTGGCCGAGCCTGGCAGATAGGAGATGTGGTGGGCTGCATGGTGGATCTGAATGAGCACACCATGATGTTCACACTCAATGGAGAAGTGTTGCTGGATGATTCTGGATCAGAGCTGGCCTTCAAGGACTTTGAAGTCGGTGAAGGTCAGTACTCTGTCCTGGACAGCACATGCATTTGTAAAAACAGGAGACACTGCTCATTTTCAAGACCAAAGAGTAAATCTTACTAAACATACCAACTAGGGAAAGCAGGTGGCCCAAGTGTTCTTCTGGGTAAATAACTGATGAAAGAACATATTTACTCAATTATTAGTCTGTCAATTTTGTTAGCCTGTTTCTTACATTTAATTAAATGTGTTTCTCCTATGTTTCAAAGTTTGTAACTATGATTTTTTTAACAGCTGACTATTTCTGTAGGAAACTCTTAAAATGTCAGTCGTTACTTAGAAAACTTTTAACACAGAGGTTGGAACCAGCAAACTTTGGCATTTGAAAAAAACAACAACTAAATGACTGACCATACTGTTGCCAGTTAATTTTTAAACCAATGATGATAGATATAAATATATTTCATCAGTAGTAAATATATTGAAAAGCAAAGCTTTTATCACAAAGGTGCAACATCTGGATACACTGTATGAAATATAGGATATCTTTCAATAAGAAGCTGTTTATATTAGAGTGTAAGATACCAACTCTTCACAGCAATTTTAAGACAGTATAGAGATATCAAATGTCTATCCTAGAAGAATATGTTTATGTGGTGGAGGAATATAAGGATCCAGGTGTCCACATATACAACCAGCTGAAGTGGAAGACCAATACAGAGGCTGTACAAAATTAGGGAAGGAGCAGGAAATGGGCATTTCCTAAGGAAGCACAGAGTCTGTCATTTTTTTAAGCCGAAGCCAAATTATTATTTGGCTGTCTATGCAATTGTCACTGTGTCCAGTGTTTTAAACAGATCAATGAAGTGCACAGTGCATCTCCTTCTATACAACACAGTCATCATTTACTATCTTACAAGCTGATGCTGAGGCGCTTAACCAGCATATCCTTTGAACTGCAGTTTAGTTTAAGACTGATGGCAAAAAACACTTTGAATGCTTCAGGTTTCTTCTTGGAAGTCAGAGTAACTCCACTTTTAGAAACAGGATATTTATACCTCTGTTTTATTAATAGTCCTAAAGCTCAGTAATGTTATCTGGACAGCAGCTGATAAGTCTACCAGATTCATTTCTTAGCATTGTCTTCTTTGATTTAAGGCTCCCAAAGGTAAATATGTCAGAATAGTTTTGATGATAACTCACTTCCCAACATCTCTTCTCTTCTTCTTTCTCTTTTCTGTCCTCCGGTCCTGTCCATTCTGATTGTAATAACTTAAAATGTAAAAAAATAAATAAAGATCAAATAACCTATGACAATCAAGTGGACCAGCAAAAGCCGTAATGGTCTGCTTGGGAAAATAAACCTGTTGGGCGTATTTCTTGGCCAGAGAGGCAAAAACAAAACATAATTTTGGTGATTAAGGAGCACTGACTATGATAGCATTTAGATGTGAAAGAAGCAGATTATCTAGTGCGCAGATTTTAAGATACATAATTAATATATGTTTTATAGGATTTGACTGTTTTTGTCTGTCACAGGTTTTATACCAGTTTGCAGTCTGGGTGTGTGTCAGGCTGGGAGAATGAACTTTGGTAAAGATGTCAGCACTTTAAAGTACTTCACCATTTGTGGCCTACAAGAAGGCTATGAGCCTTTTGCTGTTAACATGAACCGGGATGTCACCATGTGGCTTAGCAAGAGGCTCCCTCAGTTTGTACCAGTACCCCTCCACCACCAACACATCGAGGTGAGGACAGGACCGTGGATACATTTCAACACATTCTCAATATTTAACAAACGTGTTGAATAAATAACCAAAAAATAAGCTGAGCTGAATAAAACATATGTTTGTGTTTCTTTTTCAGGTGACGAGGATAGACGAGACAATAGAGTCGTGTCCATGCCTGAAGGTCACTCAGAAGTCCTTCGGCTCACAGAACAGCTACACTGACATTACCTTCTACAGACTTAGCATGCCCATAGAATGTGCCGAAACCAGGTGCCCACCAAACGGCAGCCTCTTCTCACCAAAGAGGGTAACAGATACTTTTTGTAAAACTCACATAAATGCAATCAAAAATGCATAAATGCAAATGCAGGAGCTGGAGTTCTCTGGGCAAAAATGCCTTGTTAGAGGTCTGAAGAGAATGATCATCCGCGTTGAGCTGCAGCAGTAACTCAAATCGCCTCTTGTTACAAACAATGTGCAGAAGTGTGGGGCTTGGTGTGTTTATTTCCAGTTGTAGCTTTTCTGAAAGAATTTTCTTCACTTTCTCCTCTGTTCAGGTCTCCCCCAGTGACTCCACAATACGCTCAGTTACTAGGTTGTTACGCCATCTTGTTAGTGACAGCCAACAGAATGTCACACACGTTGAATGTTAGAGTTCAATTTTTCAGTTTCAGATTTTATGTGATCCACGTCTTTATGTGTAAACTGAAGGCCTGTTTAGATCTTGTATAACTCACTTTTTATTGCCTCTGTTCTGGAGTTTATTGAATCCATAATGACTCTGACAAAGCTTTTAAAGTTTTCCTGTTGCTGTTGTAGCAACACCAAGTCATAAGAGTCCCATATTCGTCGTCTGATTCTGTCTCTGCTCTGGATTTAGGTGGCATTTTACAACACTGTTAACTTGATATCTGACACCTGGCTTCTCTCACAGTTTTCTAGCTTGTGACGTTGAAATAATTTATAATTAATAATGTTATAGTAGTCGTAGTGATTCTGTTAAAGCTGCTGTGAAACATGGAGACTGATATCTAACTACATTAGTTGAACAAAATCATGTTCAACTCCTTCACAACATTTTTTAACAATTTTCTTAGTTTTTTTTTACAAAGTCTCATGAATCCACTGAACAAACCGTGACTAAAAGGTCTGGGTGATATTATACAGAGTGACCTAAAACAGAGTTTAACAGATTTATGTCAGGACTTCTTTGATTACTTCCTGTTGCAGTGGTGTTGTGCATTCAGTTGTGTGTTTCTGCAGGAGTTGGAGGACTTTGAAAATGTGTCAGATTTTGAGGTCCTGATGAAGTCATCTCACAGTCATAATGGTCCCAATGGACCCGACAGAGATGAATTCAACAACCACAAAGATTATAACCAGGAGAAGCCCTCCAAGCTCAAACAGCGGTAATCCCTCCATCCTCTCAACAAACCCTTGACTCATTAACATCACATTAATGAGGCTTCAGATTGTTAAATGTTCCTCTTGTGATATTTATCCAAGGTTTTGAACTCTAGCAATCTCTTTCCTCTCTTTCATGGTGTTTATTTCTTAATCCAATCTACCAGGTTGACGCTGAAGAGAAACAAGCCAGACAACAGCTGTCCCTCATCTGCTCGTGTATCGGAGGAGGTGATGGCTGATGACAGAGTTAGCTCTGATTTCCTCATGCAAGCCTCCACTGTAAGACAACTGTCATGATGCGTAGCTCATAAATCCAGTGAGCAAGTGTGGCTTGATTTATAGGAGATGAATGTTTTTTGCTGAACCTGGTTCAAAATGCTCAGTGTGCTTTAACTCCTGTATTGGTTTACATGTGATTGCACCTCTTGCTCTTTCTGCAGTACTACTATTCAGTGCGGATCTTCCCAGGTCAGGAGCCCAGCAGTGTTTGGGTAGGCTGGGTGACTTCTGACTTCCATCAGTATGACCCGTGCTTTGAGCTGCACAAGGTCCGGACTGTCACGGTTACCCTGGGAGACGAAAAGGGCAAAGTTCATGAGAGGTTAGTCAAGTCTCTTGTGGAAGTGTATGGATAGGTTTCTGGGCTGAGTGGCATGTTGCAACAGAGCTGCAGGATTTTGCGTGAGTGTAAGAATGTTTCACCTGTTTATCAGCTTGTTTATGTTTTATCATAGACTTTATGCAAGGTTGGCTGTAGCTACACTAGATGTCATGATAAAGGGTGGATCTGACAGCGAATGGTGGGCTCATGAATGACTTGTCATTAGCCAGTGGGTGTCCTGTGTCCTTCATTTTCTCAGTCACAGCCACACCATAGATGACTGTTAAAACATGTTATGAACTGGGAAACCTCCCATACAGTAGGATATAAGCAATGCTATGAAAAAGCTTTTTAAATGGACATTTTAACATGGGAGTCTGTGGGGATTGATTTGCTTTTGGAGCCAGCCTCAAGTGGCCTCTAGAGGAACTGCAGCTTCTGGAACTTTGGCTTTGATGTCATATTTCTGCCTGTTGCCTCTTGTTTGTGATATTGTGCATCACCAAGCTGAAGTACAACAGGTGAGATAGAATTTGCAGAAAATGTTAAATTTTTGTGATTTATATCGTTATCGGACGATAGATGTCTTATATCGGGATATGAGATTTTGGTCATATTGCACAGCCCTAGTCCAGCTCTACATTTGCACCTAAAGATCAAAGGTCACTCTTTCGAGGATGCCCGTGTTCACAGTTTGGACTGAGAAGACAGATGATTTGAAAGACGTGATACATGTCCACTGTAAATAGACATCATGAACAGAGGTGGTGGCTTAGAACACGAACTGTCAGCCACCTACAATGCAGATTCCTTCCCTGAACACCACTCACATTTTGTGTTAGGTGGCCTAATAGGTCAAATCGTAGGGTGATGCACGGTCTCACAGTGGTAGACCCACTCCCTTTTTCAACCCTGGCTAATGTGATGAAGCACATGATTAACGACCCTCTTAAGGGACAACCCTCATTTAGGGTTAAAGACCTCGGACTCTCCACCATTTGGTTTAAGAACTTGAAGAAGCCTCTTGGATGAGAGTTTAAACATCTTCATGAGTTCCAGTCACTTTCTCTCCAAGCTCCTTAGATTACCTTGCACTCTTTAGTGTCGTTGGGAAAAACACCAGCACACGATATGACCAACTGCATGCACACAGTTTTTGCAATGATGTTTGTGGATTGGAAACGTTCTAGAAACCCTGCATTTGAAAAAAAAAATCCATTGCTCCCTTTATGCTCACTCTTCCTTAGGGCTTACTAGATGCTGAAGTACTGCGACTAAAACTTAAGGACATCTGCACCAAAAACGCAGTTCCAGATGGCTCTGGCTCAATTATAACCACAGAGCTATAAATAATGCACAAATTATATGTTTTTGCTTATTTCATCTCTTTGTATGGGATCAGCCCTGGTGACGGATACATCAGTGTGTTACTGTTCCCTCCATTTAGGCTGAAATTGGTCTGACGTTTGAAGCCGGCAGTGCAGGGAACTAAAAACTCCCTTCAAATGTCTTCAATGTAAAGCAATACACCTTTTCTTTTTTATAAATTTAAGGAAAAGAATGTACAGATATTTGTGTGAAAATGTAGGGTTTACAGTAAAAAGTTGTCAGAAAATAAATGGTCAAGTAAAATAGAGATACCTGAAAATTCTTCTTAAGCAGAATAACAAAGTATTTGAACTTCAGCACTTCCCACCCCTCAACTCTATGATGACCTTTCTCACTTGTACTGCCATCTCTTTGGAGCTTATATTCAAAATTAAAGTCAGCAATTAATCTGTGCTACAATACACCGGGGAAGCCTGGATTTTAAGCCTTTTGGGACTGTTATGTTGGACACTGAATTATTATTGACATTCATAACGCACATCTACACCATCATAACATCTTGTTTAGAGCAGCACAACATTTTCCATTAATGTACCGGGCAATCTTAGGAAAACTCACTTTTCTTTATGGCAGCCACCACACACTCCTGTAAAGGCTTACAGACACAAACTGATTCATTCACTAAAATACTTAAACATCGAGAAATGCACAGATCCAGATAAACACATAAACACATGCAAACTACCTCATCCAGAAGATACAGGATGCAGTTAAAGAACGGGGCAGGATGCTAACCCCATGTTGCTCTCGAATGCATTGTTCTGAATATGAGTGTGTGTGTGTGTGCGTGTGTGTCTTAGCTAGAATGCAGTAGAAAAGTGGTACATAGGAACCAGTCCATTTACCATTTAGTCTGAAAAACAAAGGAACTGGCCAATTCAATTTTCAAATAATTTGAAAATAGAGACTACGTATAAAAATAATTAAAGATCTTAAGACGTTCATGCAAAAATTCTATAAAACCCCTCGAATTAAAGCTGAATATCTGCACTTCAGTCACATATTGGTTGTTTGACTTAAAATCCACTGTTGTGATGTACAGAGGCACAACAGAAAATTATGGACCTAACTCTACATTACTTTCCACTTGTGTCCTGCAGCATAAAACGCAGCAACTGTTACATGGTGTGGGGTGGAGAAAGCAGCAGCCCCACTCAGGGGAGGAACAACGGCTTAGAGATTGGCTGCCTGGTTGACACTACAAACGGTCTGCTGACATTCACAGCCAATGGCAAAGAACTCAGCACATACTACCAGGTAAATATGTATGCTTTGATTCCAGGTTTTCATTTTTGTACATCATTTTATTTTTTTATTCTGCAAGAAAATAGGTGCTTTTTTGTTTTTTGAACCAGTTCTGATAAAACCATGTCTCCATCTACAAACACACTATGTTGTCCTCCACCTTTCCTCGCCTACTAATGAACCAGGCATCCACTGACTCATCAAAAAAATACATATATGGATCTCTAAGTTATTAGACATTTAACCAGTTTCTGTAATGTTGCCTCTGTACACCACAGTGTATTCTAAAACAGTGAAGATGTGACTGAAGTGTAGCATTAATCGTTGGAGTTGATTTCAAGCAATGTGATGTACAAAGAAATATGACGCAAGTGAAGGAAGCAATAATTAATGTGCACAACCAACTTAACCTGTCAAGAATTATATAAACTTTGCATGCAAATAATCAGAGTCTTAAAAAGAAGGAATGCACTTCTCAGCACAGCAACACCACAAGAGTCAAGAAATTGTAAAATTATTTCCAGCAGTTTGTGGACTGCTGCTTTCAGTTGACAGGATTTCCAGGTTAGCCTTTGCTGGAAGCTGAAGGTGGGTGTAGTAACATTCCTGCAAAGCATCTTGTGGGATTTCTTGGATTCTAGACTTAAGACAGTCACTGACAAAAGATTTTAATCCAAGTATTAAAATCAATCCTGATATTTCATATCCAATTACTTTTGAGCCCCTGATAATGGGACACTATAAAAATGGCTGTAATTCACTACTCAGGGAATTTGAAACCCACTGAATTAAAGCTAAAATTTTACACTTTGATCACATCTTAATTGTTTGTTTTAAAATCCAGTGTGGTGGTGTACTGAGGCAAAGTAAAAAAAAAAAAAACCTCACTGAATTCAAATAAAGGTCTAAAAGAAAACTGAATGGAATGTAGCTAAGAAATAATCTTAGATTTAAATTAAAACTTAAATCAACAGTTTGGCAGAAATTGCTATCACACTTCCAACAAAATGCAGGTAGCAGTACTGTAGTACTGCTAGCAACTACAGTTGTGGTCACAAGTTAACAGAGAGTCATTGTGGGAAATACTGTGATGGCAATTTTAGGCTTGTGTTGATTTCTTTGAATTGTGGAATGACTGAATAGATTGAAGTTCGAATTTATTTAGGATTTTTAGTGAAAAGATATAAGATCCACTAATATTTGGTTGAATGTCAATTAGCAAGTTACACCTCAACCATACATATTCGTTAGCTACCAGTTCGCTTCTGCCATAATTCTGGATGTTCTGGATATTTGTAACACCCAGTTGTGCCCAAATTTCAACCATCTCGCTTTTCATTTGAGGTCCAGAATTTGGGGACCATCCTCTAGCTCAGGGGTCTCCAACTAAAATAGCAAGAGGTCCACTACCTCCGTCATCCAATCAATCTGGGGTCCGAACCTTTTAAATGAAACGACAAAAATATTTTCTTTAATATTTAACTAACAATATAGATTTGTAACTACTGATCAATAATTCGTACGCTTATTAAATCATCTGCTGAACAGAAAAATGCAATCCAGTTAAAGTACGAATGTTAAACAAAAAACTGTTTAACAATGAAATTATGCAATAATCTACACAACATGTATTGCACATAAACCAACAAGTGCTTTAAACGGCGCAGAAAATATGTTTGACAAACCCAACACAACGTAACTTAGAACATATTCCAGAACAGTGCTGGCTCTCACTTCAGTAGGAGGAACTTGCAGGGACATTTGCAGCTAGCATTTTAAACTTTGGTTGAAATGGGCTCAGTTCAATTCTTAAGCATGCATGCAAATGTTCATTAGTCAGTTGTGAGCGAAGCCTGTCCATTTATCTTTTAATGTCCGATTTTCGTGGACTTTATGCATTTTTGACAAAGCCATTCTTTTTTTACTCACTCTGCACCACAAAGTCACCATTGTACTATCAGCAAGCACTATCTCCCAGGGTTGTAATTTAGCAATCTGTGTTGAGGACCTGCAGTTTTTTCTTCTTTGTTTTTTTTTTTTGGTGGTTGGTGGTGCAATACCGCCACCAGCTGGCTTGGAGTGTGGACCAGAATTTTGCTGACCCACATAGCTGCCTCTCACACCTGTTCAAAAGTCAGCCACGCAGCCGGCAGGAGTAAATTACCTAACTACATAGTAAAGGATTAAATGCTTTGCGGTCCAGGCAAAACTCCCTTGGGGTCTGGATTTGGACTTGAGTCCTGGGGTTGGGGACCCCGGCTCTAGCTTAATTGTTCCATCCTCTTTGTTCATTGTAGTAATGCCACAGTCAGCGGAACTACATTAAAGCATGATGCTATCACAATCAGATTTGACAGCTAGTACAGTTTTCTTTGGTGTAAAAGCCCCACTCCACTTCATCTTACTCCTCTGCTTGTGGTCAAATAGCTCAATCTTTGTCTTGTCTGACCACAAAACCTTTATCCAGAAGGCATATATATATATATATATATATATATATATATATATATATATATATATATACAAACATGTGCATCCAATCCTTTTGTTTTTTTGAAGTCATTAAACACGTATGCTGTATAGTCATTTTACAATGAAAGAAGAAGATTTTAAAAACTTGAGGTTACTCTATACCGTAACCACTATTCTCTGATAAATCCCACTGTGGGGAAACTTAAATGGTGGCTGTGAAACTGCTGCCAGGACCAGGAGCTTGTACGTAGGGAGGTTCAGACACGGGCGTTCGTGGCCCTTTCATAAAATGGCAGACTAGCGGGTGATGCAGGTTGAAATGGCTCTGGGTGAGAGTAAAAGGAAAGGAATTTCCTGTGAGGCGGGCAAATGTGAATGTCAAAATATGGTATTTTAAGGGTCTGTTGATGTAAAGCAATTTCCTGGGCACACTAGAGTGGGATTTGTCAGCATCCTGAATTTGTACGACCTGAGATGCGGCTTTAGTGCCCTTAAGTCCAGTCGGACGCAGTCCTCCACCCTTCTTGGGAACAAGAAAATTCTTTGAGTAAAAGCTGCATCAGCTCTGCTCCTGAGATATTTCTCACAACGTAAATATTTATTTTTTCAAAATTCTGGATGATTCGCCTTTTACAAGAGAGAAAATCACTCTGGAAAATCTGGGAAGGGTGGTTGCAAATTGCAAGCAGTACCCTTGCTCTAATGTCCTCACAACCCACTCTGGTGTAGGGAGAGCTTGCCACCCTTCTGGTCTTGCTGAGAGAGGGCTCAAAGCCAGGCAGCCCACAGTGGAGGGCGCTTTGGCTTCCTCTTGTGGCAGAAACAGGTTCTGCAACCCTGGCCTGTTTTTGCCCAGCATTCATGGGGCTGGGTACCACAAGGAAATGGACCCCAGTGGTGTTTGTGTGTGAGGGCAATATGTTTTCAACATGTTTTCTGTGTTTTTCACAAACTTTTCCTGTGCCCTGGATGCACTTGATGAGTTTTTAATAAACTGTGTGTGCTAGTGAGACTGTGACCCTTGACTCAGCTGAAAAGCATCTTGTCGTCTCTTTATTGGAATGTGCACTGCGTGATCTAAAATCGGGTCCCAGGCAGAAGACACTTCTTCAAATGGGCTCTGGAACTGGGTCCTGAAGGGAACACAGAGCATGTGCTGGTCCAGCTCATCCATGGGGGATGTTAGGTGGTCAGCTTCTTCTTGTGGTCTGAACAGCAGGCAGGATGTGCTTCCTAGGCCAGTGGGTTCTGCAATTCCAGAGGAACTCGGCAATGAGGGATTTTTAAATGTCTGCATGGCAGCTGGATGACCCCCAGGAAAGGAAGCCCAAGAGTCACCTCTGCTGCTGAGGATAAATTCATCTGAGTCACCAGCCTCAGAAATCACAAGTTAACCTCAGATTAGAGCCCAGATAGATGCCACACAGAGTTCCAGTAGCAGACACATCTCTACATCAACTGTTCAGAGTGTGTGAATCAGGCCTTTATGGTCAAATAGCTGCTAAGAAACCACGACTAAGGAAAAGCAACAAGCAGAAGAGATTTGTATGGGCCAAGAAACACAAGGAATGGACATTAGACCAGTGGAAATCTGTGCTGTGGTCTTTCAAGCATGACCCCTCGTGTGGGGCGTGGTGGAAGCTAACACGCTCTCCAACTTGGCTTTATGGTGAAAAGTAGGCAAACTAAAAACGTGAGTCATGCTAGCGCCCAGTGACCAAGCTGTTAGCTTGCTTGAATAGACTGTTAAGCTAGCACTCACGTTAGCAGTCAGGAGAGATGGGGCTTCTAAGAAGTTAGAAGAGGAATTTGAATGACACTGCGTCACATCCTTTTATAGGGAGGAGGGCGGGACCTCCCTGATGACATAGAGGCTTCTGAGGACAATCCCGCGAGAGCATTCCCCATAGTGAGACACCAAAGCAAATGTTTGAAAGAGACCATGACATTCCTATGATGAATGTATGCAAACTTCTGACCACAACTGTAGGTACAAATCTACTTTGTGTGTCTCAGGCATGTCTCATACTGCACACTCAGTATTACCAGCACAACAACACTAAATCTGACACTCTGACTGCACACTGTGTCTCAAAATTTCAGAGTGCAGCAGTTATGGACTTTGACAGATCACCTCAGCATTTATAGGTAATTTTAGAAACTTTTCCCATGCACAGGTGGAACCCAGTACTAAGCTGTTCCCTGCAGTCTTTGCAAAGGCCACAAGTCCTAATGTCTTCCAGTTTGAACTGGGTCGTATTAAGGTGAGCACACACACACACACACACACACACACACACACACACACACACACACACACACACACACACACACACACACACATCAAAAACAAAAAGGGAAGAACTGAGAGAATGACTCTTGGTAAAATAATTAATAAAAGAGACTGATCACTGAAAACAACTTCATTTATATGCAAATGGTCAATGGTAACACCATAAGTGAAGACCAAGTCAAAAGGGGTGTTCTGCTGTGTGAGTGGGCCCTGAAACATGTTAAATGAAGTTAAACAAGTCCATTATTGTCAGCAGCTTCTTAGTAGATATATATATATAGAGAGAGAGATGTATATAGATAGATAGATATAGATATGTATGTATTTGGTCATTATCCAACTTTTTCTCTGTGTCCTGTCAGAATGTGATGCCTCTATCAGCTGGTCTGTTTAAGAGTGAGAAGAAGAACCCAGTTTCCCAATGTCCTCCACGGCTGCACGTACAGTTTCTTACTCCTGTTTTATGGAGTCGTGTTTCCAACCACTTCCTTAAGGTAACAGTGTCTTACTATAGTTCTGCATTACTATTACAGACCCGGGACACAAACCTGCCACCTGCAAACTCATGCAGAGTGTGTACACTATCCGCCCTTCATAAGCATCTCATATAATAAAGCACTACTTTTAAATTAAATCTCATGCCACTGGCATGACTGATTATTTCCCCTTAAATTGTGCCACATTTGTAAGGAAAACACATGTGTGGTTTGCGCTGCAGAGTTTAGTATGTGGATTTTACCCATGAAAAACTTGTCAAATCTTCTCTGGTAAAAAGAGCTTAATAGTCTAAGGCAGCTTTTCAAGTAATGGCCCATTTTATAGTCCATTTCTATGTCATCTGTCATAGAGACTCAAATGGCATTAAATATAATATCATGTGAAAAAAAAACATTTGCCCCGTTGCTGATTTCTTATTTATTTCCCTTCTTTTTTTTTTTTTAACATATTTAATATATGGTTAAGCTCCAACACATTTTAATATTAGACAAACATAACCCAGGTAAATCCAAAATATTTGCAGTAATAACTGGTTGTGCCATCCTTGGCCATAAATCTGTCAAAGCACTATGAAGGAATTTTAGCAAAGTGTTCATTTGTATATATTTTTTTTCATTTAGACTTGGAATTGATGGTGTGCTTGGGATCATTGTCCTGCTGACGACATACAGATCTATTTCGAATTAACTGATGATCCCGTTATGTCTTTGCACGGCTTTCACGAGTGCATGCACGAGGTCAAAAATTGGCTCGCAGGTAATTCTCTTATTCTAAATGACAGGAAAACTGAAATTATCGTGTTTGACAATAGTATCCCCCATGGCCAACTCCGTGATGGCCAACACCCCGATCCAGCAGCTGAATCATCTTTAGGAGACAGTCCTGGCACTTATTGGATTTTTTGGGTGCCCTGAAGCCTTCTTCAGAACAATTGAACCTCTTTCCTTGAAGTTCTTGATGATCTGATAATCCGATGATCCAGTTGATTTAGGTGCGATCTTAGTAGCAACAACATACTTGCCTGTGAAGGCCTTTACATGCAACACATTGATGGCTGCCTATGTTTCAAGCATCACCCTTCTTTGTAACGCATCCAGTCTGCTATTCTAATTCATCACCAATATTTGTGTCATTCTCAAAACTTTTGGCCACGACTGTATATACCAAAATATTCTACAATCAAAACTGAGGCCATTTTTCTGATAGGTAAAGCTTGGCCGAACAACGTGTATGTCAGGAATGCAAAGGCAGGACGATGGATATGGTGTTAAACTGAGGGTTCCCCTTCAGTGATGGAAAGGAGCGGAGGTTCATATCCCAGTGAAACCTCAAACAGTGACACTGGCTGGCTGAGGAGGTCATCAATTTATGGGCATATTCCACCCATGACAGCTGAGAGCTCCAGTGGGACTGTTAAGAAGAAACCACACAACATAGAGCTGCCTCCAGCTCCTGGTTGGCCCTCTCTGCCTGCCCGTTGGTCTGGGAAAGACTCACTTGGGCCGCCAGAACAGAGCAAAAGCTCCTTTCAAACCCATGATGTGAACTGTGGACCCCAATCGGACACAATGTCTTGAGCTATGCCAAGGCAGAACAATGAACAGTCAACAGCTTTGCTGTCTCCAAGGGGATGGGAAACCTGGGCAGAGCAATGAAATGTGCAGCTTTAGAAAAACAATCCACAATGGTCCATATGGTGGCATTACCTGAGGATGGTGGTAGTCCACTTATGAAATCCAGGGCGATGTGCGACCAGGGTCTCCTGGGAATAGGCAGGGACCTGAGAAACCCAACTGGTGGAGAGTTGGAGGCCTTATAATGCACACAGGTATAACGAGCAGAAACAAAATCCTGGACATCTCGAGCTAGTGACGGTCACCAGAACAAGCGTTACATCAGTGTTATTGTGCGGTTCTTATCCACAGTTAAACTTAGCAGAGTGGGCCCACTGAATCCCTTTGCTGCGCACTGCAGTGGTTATGTATAGTCAGTTAGGAGGGCCCGTTCCAGGGTCGGGTTTTTCCCACTCTGCGTTTCTCATTAGACCTTCAGTCTCCCATGTGAGGGCCCCTATGATGCAGGCTGCAGGCAGGATGGTCGGATTGAACCGAGTGAAGAACAGGGCCCACCTGGCTTGGCAATAGTTGAGGCGCTTCACCGTTTGCAGGTACTTGAGGTTTTTGCGGCCTTTACAGATGATCAGTGGCTGCTCCGTCCCTTTTAGCCAGCACCTCCATTCCTCCAAGTCGAGCTTTATGGCCAGCAATTCTCGATCTCCCTCGTCATAGTTCCGCTCAGCCTGAACGAGAGAAATATGCACATGGGTGAAGCTTACCCCCAGAGTGCTGGGATAACACCGCTCCAACTCCCAGATCCGACGTGTCCACTTCTACTATGAATGGCTGAGAGAGGTCTGGTTGCAGCAAGATGGGCATGGAGGCAAACTTATTGTTGAGTTCGGAGAATGGTTGCTGCGCCACAGGAGCCCACTGGAAAGGAACTTTGGGAGAGGTTAAACATGCGAAGGGCAGAGCAATGCCACTGAAATCATTGCTGTAGAAATTTACAAAGCCCAGAAACCTCTGCAGCTGCTTATGGGTCTGGGGCTCCGGCCATTCTACCACTGCCTTAATTTTAGCTGGATCCACCTGCAGCTGGCCCTGGTAAATGGCCTGTATTTGTATAGCGCTTTACTAGACCCTAAGGACCCCAAAGCGCTTTACACATCCAGTCATCCACCCATTCACACACTGGTGATGGCAGGTACATTGTAGCCACAGCCACCCTGGGGCGCACTGACAGAGGCGAGGCTGCCGGACACTGGCGCCAGCCGGACCCTCTGACCACCACCAGTAGGCAACGGGTGAAGCGTCTTGCCCAAGGACACAACGACCGAGACTGTCGGAGCTGGGGCTTGAACCGGCAACCTTCCGATTACAAGGCAAACTCCCAACTCTTGAGTCACGATCGCCCCATCCCTGTTCCACAATGAACCCCCCAAAAAGCGACAGACTGAACTTGGAACTCACATTTTAGAAATATAACAGGGAGGTATTGAAAGCTGTTTTCCACTCATCCCCTTCCTTGATCCTTACTAAATGATAGGCATTCCTTAAATCCAATTTTGTGAAAATGGTGGCTTCTTGTAACAGTTCAAAAGCAGAAGATAACAATGGCAGGGGATACTTGTTCTTTATCGTTATTTTGTTTGGAGGGACTTGGCCTTTTTCTCCACAATGAAGAACCCCGCCCTGAGTGGGGACTTGGAAGGGCGGATTATTCCAGCTGCCAGAGAATCACTGATTTAGTGTTCCATGGCCTCCCATTTCGGCTTAGAAAGACTGTACAGGTGACTGGTGGGGAGTGGTGCCCTCAAGAGCAGATCAATTCCACAGTCATATGGTCTCTGCGGAGGAAGTGAGAGAGCCAAGTCCTTGCTAAATACTTCAGCTAGGTCATGGTAAACTGCAGGAGGCACCGTAGGGGTCAGTTGCAATATGTGCTGGGCTGATGGGATGGGGTGGGTATCCAATATCCCTTTCGCCTGCATCAACTCCCACCTCCAACAGAGTTAGACAGCATTCCGAGGGAGACTGGGGACACTGAGTCCAAATGGTCCACGTTCAGGACCAAAACTGCTGAAGCTGCTGCACTGAGTTGTGGCCGCAAGGTGGTTGGTGCCTGTCATGCACCAACCACCAAACCACATGTCGAACCAGATGGTCAACCCCAGAGGGGAAGGGAACCATCAGCCATGGAAGGAGTCCTATTGAGCTTGGTTAGCCTGAAGGACTTCGGAAGCAGCCGGTGGGTACCAACAGGCCAAGCAGAACGGGGCAGTGGCTGAAGCAAATACTTGAGTTTGGGTGTTTCCTCTAAGGAAGACGTGTCAGTGGGATTAAGGAAATCTGCGAAGCATTCCTTCCAACACCCGACAATGTCCTCAGTCGAAGTCAGCAGCACATTTGACCATGTCCCTTGGGGAGTCCTGTGGGAGGTGCTTAGGCTGCTGCCCTGTGACCTGGTCCCAATTAAGAGGAAGAAAATAGATGGAGGGATGGATTTTTATTGTGGGATTTAAATAAATTCATTTCCACCACCTGGCTGGGGCCTTTCTGTGTGGAGTTTGCACATTCTTCCTGAGTTTGTGTGGGTTCTCTCTGGGTACTCCAGCTTCCTTCCACAGACATGCAGTTAGTCGGGCTAGGTTAATTGGCCAGTCTAAATTGCCCGACAGGTAACGGTTTTCTGTCTCTATCTATGGTAGCTGGGATAAGCCGTTCATGGATGGATGGATAAATATCTTTTCATATAGAGTTTTCTGTAGTACTGAAAAATAATCTCAAATGTAGCGTATGTTGTGTATGACTTTTGTCCAGGTCTCAGTATCCAGAGCAAATGATCGACATGGCTGGCTGGTGCAGTGTAACAAACCTCTGCAGTTCATGTCTCTGCACATACCTGAGGAGAACAGGTACAGTCCACACAGCTAAACACACACACCTTTTCATCCTTCCTCCCGCACATTTCTCATGCAGTGTGTACCTTTCTGTTGCTCAGGTCGTTGGATATCCTGGAACTGTCAGAGCAGAAGGACTTATTAAAATTTCACTACCATACTCTCAGACTGTACTCTGCCATCTGTGCTCTGGGAAACAACCGAGTAGCTCATGCCCTCTGCTCCCACGTGGATGAGGCACAGCTCCTTTACGCTATAGAGAATAAATATATGCCAGGTAACAGACACACTGCTTATAAAGCATATTCTCATTCTCAATTTTCTATATAGTAAACCTACTTTATAGAAACTCTTGAATTTTTTTCTGAATCTATGTCTATTTCTCAGCGTTAGCCTTATAAAATACTGTTCCAATTGTCTGAGTAAAACCACAACCCTTAATCGGACAGCTGGTTAAGAATATGAATAGTGTAATTTTTTTTCATTTCATTTAATTTTTTGACCTTGGCACCTTAGATAGTCCATAAAACAATAAACATAAGAAGAATTAATATGTGCAATAGTACTGAACATGATAAAGAAGCATGTAAACGTTACAGGGCAGACGTCAAACCTGTTCTGTCTGTCCTCACAGGTCTTCTTCGTGCTGGCTACTATGACCTCCTCATCGACATCCACCTGAGCAGCTATGCTACAGCTCGCCTCATGATGAACAATGAGTACATTGTTCCCATGACCAATGACACAAAGAGCATCACTCTGTTCCCAAATGAAAAGAAGAAACATGGCCTGCCAGGCATTGGACTCAGCACCTCTTTGAGACCCAGAATGCACTTCACATCCCCAAATTTTGTTTCCAGGCCCGGACCATCGTGCTTTAACAACGGCAACAGTGGATCAGGAGATTGTTTCCAGTACAGCCCTGAATTCCCCTTAGATATACTGAAAGTTAAAACCATTGAGATGTTGACAGAGGCAGTACGGGAGGGAAGCATGCACGTACGGGACCCAGTAGGAGGAAGCACAGAGTTTCTATTTGTTCCACTCATCAAGCTGTTATATACTATGCTCATCATGGGCGTTTTCCAAAACGGAGATCTGAAGAATATCCTCCGACTGATTGAACCTTCTGTGTTCTGTGAACGACGCAATAAGCAGGATGCACTTTGCATGGAGTTGGAGGTGCTAAAGAAGGGTGAAGCCGAAGGAGGAGGAAAGGAGGGAGTGCTGAATGTCCCCAAAGAAGGACTGTTAGAGATGAAGCTGCCAGAGCCTGTAAAACTCCAGGTGACACTAAGTAGAAACTCCCAGTTTGGAAATGCATTTCTTATATAGAAATTCACTGTTGTTTACCATTTTTGTTTGCTAAGGTAAAGGTCATATTCTGTTTATATTTCAGTTGGGATTATTATAGTTATTCCAACTAGTAACTAGGACCCTCCATGTGCATGCAAGGAAATCTCGAGACCGAGGAAGACCCAAAGCGTAGAACTGAACAGGCATCAGTGACAACTGATACAACTTTCATTAACTCACATATTACCTGACCTAAGTGATTTTACAGACTGTGTAGAGGTCATGCCGAAATAGGAATCCCTACATGAAGTAGTGTGTGTAAAAGGACATTAGCTATAAGCTGATGTGATCAGCACTGAGGTCAGCTTCTCTGGCTGTGATAACAAAGCTGTAGAAAGCAACAAAGTAAAAAAAACATAGCTTATGACAAATCTTGAGACATTTTATCATAGACATCCAGGTGCCAAGATGGTGTGAGCAGTATACTGAAATTAAATCAGAATATTCAACAATCCAATGTAAGCACATGGTTCTGGTTTCTTGGAAAAACACAACACAAGTGCAAAGACAGAAGAAGAATTTCAGTTGTGCAAAAGTCTCAATCAGACATGGGAGCAAAGGTAAATATATGTTGTGCAGTTCTTTTTCTAACTTCGCTCGGTGTTTCACTATGGGAATCGCCTCGGCGTGACCAACTACGGAAGCTCCAATGACACCACGTCTGTCTATGACAGACCTGTCGAGCCGTGCTCAGGGCTCCGCCCCCTCGTACTAACACGGCCGACCAGCTCCTCCTAACTCATTCTCGCTTTCTTCCCGTGAGAAACTACTTTGAGCTCCCTCAGCGCATCCAGGCTAACTTGATTAGCTGCTTAACAGTTCTCAGGCGTCCCGTGTAGGAGTACGTCGCCGAACGCAGTTTTTCCGGTTCCAGTTTGGATCGTGCTGAGTAAGTCCTTCGAAAGAAGTGTACTTAGAGTTGCACTGTGGAACAGCAACCGCGTCAGGCGAGCTGTCCCAGCGGTTCCTGGTTTTAGTTAGCGAGGTAGCCGACGTTGTGTGACTCGGGCTAACGCCTTACGGCGAGCTGTTCGTTCAGTGTCCGGCTAGCATTAACTTGTTAGCAGGCCACGAACCACATTAGCGTCTCACTAGCATTAGCTTGTTGGTCGACCTAGGGTTCGGTTAGCATTAAGTTGCTAACGATATTGGCTAGCGGAGTGCAGCTAACGTGTCACGACGAGCTGACTCCCGCCGCGACTAGATCGGCTTTAACACCCGCTGCTAGTCCTAGCTACTTACGGGCTAACGTGTCGAGACGAGCCTGGTGTAGCCTAGTCTCACCCCTTTCCGCTTACCATGTCTACGGCTCCTACTCCCACCAAAAGGTCGGAGCCGAAGGCTAAAGAGGCTGCATCCCGCCCGTGCCCCGCATCATGCGGTGCCACCATCTCGGGCAGGGACCCTCATCCAATGTGCATCGTCTGTATGGGTGCCAAGCATGCTCAGGCTTCACTGGCGGACCCTCAGGGATGCCCACACTGTGCTTTGATGCCAGAGAAAGTCCTGGAAAGGAGGCTGAGAGTAGCAGTAACGAACAGTCAGGACCCCTGCCTGTCGGCTGCTACTGCTACGAGCGATATCCGTCATCCGCGAGCCTCCACAAGCTGGGCGGACATGATGGAAGAAGAGTCCCCGCTCATGCCCCCATCGTTCGAGGACCTCCTCGATCAAAACGTGGGCGAGCCGGGTGGCGAGGACGCGGAGGGCGATGCCGACTCCGACCTCCTCGACCTGGAGGACATGGATGAGGAACAGGAGGATGACTCTACCTTTCCTCCCCAGCAGTCCAGGCCACCGAGTGGGGCTGAAGTTGCACCCCTGGTGGACAGCAATTTGTACGAGGTCTGCAAACGGGCTGCTGCCAAGCTAGGCATCCCATGGCCAGCCGCCCAGGATGCCGAAGGGGCAGAACGCGACCTGTATGACGGCAAGAGGCTCCCACCAGCCTTGCCGCCATCAAAGCAGCTTCTGCCAGCAGTCCCAGCCTGCATGAAAGAAATGAGTCGCTATTGGTCAAGCCCTTTTAAAAGCAAGCTTCCGACCAAGGGCTGCTCTAAGCTTGAGATCCAGGGGATGGGTGAACTGGGGCTGACTGAACCCCCAGCAGTGGAGCCTTCAGTGGCGTATCACCTTCACCCTAACCGCAGGGCAGTCTCAGCTTCTTCTAGCATTTCTTTGCCCAACAAGATAGATCACCTCACGGCATCTATTTATCAAAGGACGTACAAATATGCTGCACAGTCAGTATGCTCGCTTAATGCAGTCACACTGCTATCAGCATATCAGGCAGAAATTCTGGAAGACATGGGCCGTCAGCTTGACTCGGGTTCCCCGAACCCAGCCCTCTGGGATGAAATCTGCGTGGTTAATGATCTCATTCTTCGCTCCTCCAGGGGAGCAGTCCAAGGGTGTGGTCGCGTTATGGGCCTTGCAGTCTCGGGTGAGAGAGCCTTGTGGCTAAACCTGTCAGGCCTGGGTGATGCTCAGAAGGCTGAGGTCATGGATGCAGCCTATGACCCCACCAAGGGTCTCTTTGGCCCAGCCCTGGAGAGAATGAGAGAAACAAGCACCCGCAGAAAGCAGGAGGGTGAAGCATTCAATCTCTGCTTACCCAGAAAACCTAACTCTCAGCCCCAGCAGGTGCCAAGAGCTGGCTTTGCAGCAACAGCAGCAGCTGTGAGAGGGAGACAGAGTGGGGTCAGAATGCAGAGAGGAGCAGAGAGGCCAGCAGGGTGCCCACCAGGCCAAGGTAGAGAACCGAAGACCTTGGGGCAAGCATTCCTTTGCAGCAGCTGCTGCAAAGAACAAGCCGTCACACCCCGGAGAGGGGAAAAAGAAGCGGTCAGCCTAGCACACCTGCAGCATTCTGTGTCACCCCTCTTTTCTTCCCCAAAGAGAAGGAAGGTGTTAGAAGGGGTAACCAAATCACTCCAAAGTTCAGGGTCTCCGGAAGTTTCCAGTTCACCAGGAGCACTCTCTCAGTCTCCTCCTCCAGTTCAGGGAGGACAGACTTGTGGACAAATAGCGCAGTGTCACCAAACACTTCTAAGCACTCTGTCTGTGTCACCAAGCACTGCCCAGAGTCACCAGACACTTCACTGTGGTTTGGGGGTAACAAAAGAAATAAAACGTGCATTTCTGCAGCCAGGCAGTTTGCCAAGGGCATGTCCCCCCAGTTTCAAAATAAAAGCAAAAGAAAATCACTGCAATTTTTCTTTGTTCCCAGCGGGGGGAGCTCACGCTCTTCCCGAGGGGGAGAGCCCCAACTCCTTCCGGGAGACAGGGGTGACGTCACGCTACCGCTTCTTCAGAGGCCCGCTCGCAGCGCGGCTGGAGCGGTGGCGCGCATGCGCAGTTCATCCCTGGGTCTTGTCAACCATTTCCCATGGTTACAGACTACAGTTTGCGGCAAAACCACCGAGATTCGGCGGAGTGTTAGCTTCTGTGGCCAGTCGCGATTCAGCGAATGTGCTGGAGGAGGAAATATCCTCCCTGTTACACAAACAGGCGGTCGGAGCGGTTCCGAGCGAAGAAGCTCAGCAGGGCTTTTACTCCCGCTATTTCCTCATCCCGAAAAAGGACGGAACGTCGCTCCGTCCTATTCTGGATCTGCGTGTGTTAAACAAGCATTTGAGAAAGTACACGTTCAGAATGCTCACACACAAGACGCTTTGTCGCTCAATTCACACAGGCGATTGGTTTGTTACAATCGACCTATCAGACGCATATTTTCACATCGCCATTTATCCTCCACACAGGAAATATCTCAGGTTCGCTTATCAGAGCGTAGCGTACGAGTTTCAAACTATCCCATTCGGGCTATCCTTAGCTCCGAGGGTGTTCAGCAAATGTGTGGAGGCAGCGCTGTCTCCGTTAAGGAACAGCGGCATCAGAATATTTTCTTACATAGACGATTATCTAATATGCTCACGATCGCGAGAGCAGGCGATCAAAGACTCCGAGGTGGTGGTGAATCACCTCACGGAGCTTGGGTTCACTATCAACCTGGAAAAGAGCCACTTGGAACCCGCACAGTCTACAGAGTATCTGGGACTCAGAATAGACTCCATCTCTTATCGTATCGCACTTTCAGAGCGGAGGATCGCATCCTTCACTCACTGTCTTTCCCGTTTTCAGCTGGGGAAAGTCGTGCGGTTCCGACTCTGTCTCCGCCTCCTCGGCCTCATGGCCTCGGTGATATCGGTGGTACACTTGGGGCTGCTTATGATGAGAGATTTTCAGCGGTGGGTCGCTTCTCTGCAGCTGTGCCCTCGCCGACATCTCAGTCGTGGTGTAAAAATAACGCAGCCGTGTATCGCGGCTCTCCGGCCCTGGAGGAGCCCGACAGCTCTCGCGGCGGGGGTACCGCTCGGGGCAGTATCATCCAGGGTGACGCTGACCACAGATGCATCCCTGTCAGGTTGGGGTGCAACTATGATGGGCAGAGCAGTGAATGGCGTTTGGTCACAGAGACTCACTCTGAATCACATAAATGTGCTGGAGCTCCGCGCGGTGCTCCTAGCCTTACGGCATTTTCTGCCGTATCTCCGGGGTCAACATGTTTTAGTGAAAACAGACAACTCCACTGTAGTTGCTTATATCAACCGCCAGGGCGGCACCCGTTCCCGGCAGCTACACAGGTTAGCCAGGGAAATAATTGTGTGGAGCAGCACTCGGCTCCTCTCCCTTCGGGCAACTCACGTGCCAGGAATTCTGAACAGGGGGGCGGACCTCCTGTCCAGAGGAAATCCACTGTTCGGAGAATGGAGGCTTCACCCACAGGTGGTGGAGCAGATTTGGCAGAGATACGGCCGGGCTGCCGTAGATCTCTTCGCCTCGCGAGAAAACACACAGTGCCCCCTGTTTTTCTCCCTGTCAGACGCACACGCGCCACTGGGCGTGGATGCGCTGGCCCATCCTTGGCCAAAAACTCTGCTGTATGCTTTCCCTCCCCTCAGCCTGATCTCCCCAACACTGATCAGAGTGAGGGATCAGGGGCTGTCTCTGATTTTAATAGCTCCACGGTGGCCATCCAAACACTGGATAGCAGAAATCATCCAGCTTCTGGTGGACGAGCCATGGGCACTCCCCATCCGCAGGGACCTTCTGTCTCAGGCGCGGGGGGAGATATACCATCCCCATCCAGACCAGGTTGCTCTCTGGGCCTGGCCCGTGAAAGGTGGAATTTGAAGGCAGCAGGCATGCCTCCGAAGGTTATTGAAACCATTCAGAATGCCAGAGCCTCCTCCACCCGTTCCATTTACAGCAGTAAATGGCGTGTTTTTGAAGAGTGGTGCCATGAAAAGCAGATTATCCCTTTTCAGTGTTCAGTGGTGGAGCTGTTGTGTTTTCTTCAAGACTTGCTGGACAAAAGGAAAGCTTTTTCCACTATAAAGGTCTATTTAGCAGCTATTTCAGCCTGCCACGTGGGGTTTGGTGATAAACCTGCTGGGCAGCACCCCCTTGTAGGTCACTTCATGAGAGGGGCGCGTCGAACGCTCCCAGTTTCTAGACCACTGGTCCCTTTATGGGATCTGTCAGTCGTTTTAGACGCCCTCTCCCACCACCCCTTTGAGCCTATTGGGGCAGTGGGGTTGAAGTTTCTCTCTCTTAAAACCACTCTGCTGTTGGCTCTAACCACAGCCAAGCGAGTTAGTGAATTACAGGCTCTGTCTATTCACCCCTCTTGTCTACAGTTGGCCCCGGGACTCACTAAAGCACTCCTGAGGCCTAACCCAGCCTTTGTCCCTAAAGTGTTGGAAACATCATACAGGTGCCCTACAGTAGAGCTCCTAGCTTTTCACCCCCCTCCATTCTCTTCCGAGAGGGAGCAGAGGCTGAACACTTTGTGCCCTGTCCGGGCCTTGGGGACTTATGTTGACAGAACAGCTGGATTCAGGAAGTCGGATCAGCTGTTTGTTTCCTGGGCCTTACAGCTATAAGCCTTAGCTCTGGCTTATAGCTGTAAGGGCTTGCAGGCCCCCCCGGGACTCCGAGCTCACTCCACTAGGGGTGTGGCCACATCCTGGGCGTTGTTCAGAGGTGTATCAGTCCAGGATATTTGTGCGGCAGCAAGCTGGGCTACGCCGCACACGTTTGTCCGGTTTTATCGGCTGGATGTTGCACAGTCATCCCTGGCTCAGACGGTGCTGGATTCTGGTGCCTCAGGTTCGACCTGAGATCCTGGAGTAGCACTGGAGAGTAGCTTCGGGAGCTGGCGCAATCCGGGAGTGGGCCATATCTCCCATAGTGAAACACCGAGCGAAGTTAGAAAAAGAACGTTGGGTTACTTAACGTAATCCCTGGTTCTTTGATAACAGAGTGAGGTGTTTCACCAACACTTCCCTCCTTGCTTAGGCACGGAAAGAAATCTGCTTGGAATGAGTTAGGAGGAGCTGGTCGGCCGTGTTAGTACGAGGGGGCCCTGAGCACGGCTCGACAGGTCTGTCATAGACAGACGTGGTGTCATTGGAGCTTCCGTAGTTGGTCACGCCGAGGCGATTCCCATAGTGAAACACCTCACTCTGTTATCAAAGAACCAGGGATTACGTTAAGTAACCCAACGTTATGCATCATCGAAGTACCGGAGAAATTATAATAACTTAATACATCACATACCATAAAGGCCCTTTCACATAGAATTTTTAAATAATACGGTCGTCTTTTCCAAGTCCCTGTTAGTAAATGATTTAATAATTGATCAACAGATTGATTTACTCCACTGTTACCTTCTTCTGTGTCCAGAGCAGCAACCTGAATGCTACTCCCACAGAGGTCGATTATCTTGTTAATATTTTTACATCTTCACTTAATACAACTGGATACTGTTGCTCCTCTGAAAGAGAAAACCTTAAATCAGAAGTACTTCATGCCCTGGTCATCATTTAGCCTGGAGAAATTGTTTGCTCCTTCATATTCAATCCCTCCATAAAGCTGGAATATCTTATTATTCATCACTGATTGAAGAACATAAGAACAACCCTAGGTTTGTATTCAGCACTTTAGCCAGGCTGACAAAAAGTCACAGCTCTGTTGGGCCTTTAATGTTGACTAGTAATGACGTGATGAACTTCTTCACAAATGAAATTTGAACCATTAGAGAAAAAATAAGCATCTCAAATGGACCATTATGTACAGCTACTTTCAGTGCCATTAATATTTACAGATTGATCTTTCTGACTTAAGTAATTACTTCCTCCAAACCATCTGTTATCTCAAAACTCCTTGAAAGAGTAGTTGTAAAACAGCTAACAGATCATCTGCAGAGGTTTATTTGAAGAGTTTCAGTCAGGTTTCAGAGCTCATCACAGCACAGAAACAGCTTTAGTGAAGGTTACTAATGATCTTCTTGTGGCCTCTGACAGTGGACTCATCTCTGTGCTTGTCCAATAGCATTCAGTGCTACCGATCATAACATTTTATTACAGCGATTAGAGCATGCTGCAGGTATTCAAACCACTGCACTGTTGTCGTGATCTGTGAGTGCAGATCGTGTCTTGAAGACACACGTGAATGTGGGACCAATCTTAACAAGTGATCTGTATTTTCTTAACAGATCACGTCTCTGTCAGACTGCAGGCTTACTTGGGGTTTCTAGCGTATTTAAAATCTGAATGGAAGGAAGAGGCTTCAGCTATTTGGTCCCTCTTCCGGTTCCCTGTTTGGATTTATATAGATAGAGAGACACTCTCTATATTTTTAAAATTAGGCTTAAAACTTTCCCTTTTGGTAAAGCTTATAGTTAGGGGTGGACCGGTTAACGCTAAACCACCACTTAGTTATGCTGCAAGAGCACTTATCCATGAGTTATCTTAGCTACTTTGGGCTACACTCTAGTTCTCGTGGGATGAGACATGGAGTACTTCTTAAAAAGTTCACCACTTCATCACAAGGCTGACATAAAGAGACAGAAAGCTATTTACTCTCATATTGACAGCCTAATTTAGATTGCCAGTTATCTTTAGAAGCAGATGGTAGAATGAACGAACTCCACAGAAAGTTCCCAATCAAAGAAAAAGCTGAATCCAGAACCAGAATCATGCAGTAAGACCCAGATCTTATGGCAAATTCTGAATGTTCTTGTTCCTACAGAGGCAGCTACACCAAGAATTTCTGGTGAAATTTCTGGTAAAATTCCTATCATACTTACCATAAAAAACAGAAACGAGACATTCTTTGTATCGGGCTTTAAACAAGCTTTTTAATGATGTAATGACACCAATTCATTTGTGCAGGATTTCTGCATTGACGTCATCTGTCAGTTTTGTAGGGTCATGCATGGTCTTGACTTAGGTTGAGGGTTGAAATCCTACAATGATAGATAGGGAACAGTATGATTTGGCATTTTTCACAGAATGAGAACTTTCCCCTAATATCGAAATCGCTTTAGAAAGAGATTTCCTAATGGCCACTATGTGCATTTTTTAAAATTTCTTCTTTAAACCATGTCATTTTGTTTGTGTGTGTGTGTGTGTGTAGATGTGTCATGTGCTGCAGTACCTGTGTGACTGCCAGGTGCGCCATCGTATTGAGGCAGTGGTGGCCTTCTCTGATGACTTTGTGGCTTGTCTCCAAGAAAACCAACGATTTCGTTACAATGAGGTGATGCTGGCACTCAACATGTCTGCAGCCCTTACTGCCAAGAAGACCAAAGAGTTCAGATCTCCCCCACAGGAACAGGTGGGAACACCACAGAACAACATAAAGCATAAATATAACTGTAACCATTTTCTGTAATTCAAATGGTTGCCGAGCAGAGGACTCTTGCTCAGTGAAGAGCAGTAAATAATGCGACTTACATACACATTTTATTTTAATTTGGCTTTGTATAGAAACACAGTTTTTGCAAACTGTCAGCTAATCAGCCAAGGTTGAGGGTGAACCCATAGTGAAACCTGGCCCCACCCTATCATGTGATATACTGAGGTCAGAAGGCAGTGAGTGGGCGTTAAGGCATCTGGGAAGGGATCTCAACACTGACAGCTGGTGTCATAAGCCCCGTCTCTGTTCAAAGATGGCCGTTCACAGTGGACATAGATGCTTCTTTCAGTCCTCTTTAAAACCATCTGTCTTCTCTGTCCAGCATGTGAACATTGGCATCCTCGAAAGAGTGACCTTTGACCTTTAGATGCAGATGAACAGCCAAGTCTTGTTGTGCCATGTGGTTGCTTGGTCTCTCGAATGTAGAGGTCTGGGCGTTCCTCGCTACACTGCACAGCATGCACTACGTTGTTAAGTTTGTGTTTAGGAGTTTTGTCTTTGGGATGAACCAGTTGTTGTCTGAGTGTGTGGCCGGGTCTGAAGTATACTCTTGGCTCTTTTAAAGGGATAGTATTAGCTATTGGTACAGATATGTTGACGACACCTGGTTCAAAATCAAAATCCAAAAAGTAGAATCCTTCATTGCTCACATCAACTCAGTGATTAAAAACATAAATTTCACCAGGGAAGACACAAAGGACGACTGTTTGCCTTTCCTGGACTGCGCCGTGCACATTAAGGAGAATGGAAACCTCAACATCGAAGTTTACCGGAAGCCCACACACACGGACCAGTACCTCCTCTTTGACTCCCATCACCCTCTGGAACACAAACCTGGAGTAATCAGGACCCTACACCACCGGGCAGAACATGTTCCCTCTAAGCCTGAAGGAAAAAAGAAGGAACACACACATGTAAAGGAAGCTCTTAAAACATGTGGTTATCATAATTGGGCGTTCATAAAGTCAGCAAAGATGCACAGAAAAAGAAGATCAGACACCAGCGAGAGAGGACAAGAAAGACAAACAGAAGAACTTTGCACCCCTTATTTAGCAGGTTTGTAAGAGAAACAGGAGAATTTTCTCCAAAAGTGACATCCCACTTTACTTCAGACCCAGCCACACACAGACAAAAGCTGATTTGACCCAAGTACAAAACAAACACAGACTAAGCAACATAGTGTATGCTGTGCTGTGCAGTGAGGACAGGTGACACCTCTACATCGGAGAAACCAAACAGCCACTCCAAAAATGCATGGCATAGGCCACCTCAACAGGACAAGACTTGGCTGTACATCTACACCTAAAAGATAAAGGTCAATCTTTCATGCATGCCAGCATTCACAGCTTGATCCAAGAAAACAGATGGTTTATAGGAGCAAAAGAGGACGACACCAACTGTCAGCGATCCCCCAGCAACCCCTCCCAGGTACCTCAGGCCCCCAGGCCCCACTTACATCTTGTGTCAAGTGACTTCATTAGGTCATATGATAAGGTAAGGCAAGGTCTCACAATGGTTTCAGCCAAAGCCTCTGGTGATAGTGATCCACAACTTTTTTCCACATGTGATGATTCACATGTTGGAGTGAAACCACTGGGAGGCGTTGCCCCACGCCACTGTCCCACTGGGTTTAAATATTACCATTTTAAAAACCTGGGACTCTCTTGGTTTTAGAACTGAAGAAGCCTCTTGTACGAGAGGTGAAATGTTTTCAAAAGTTTTATAGTCCAGTCATCTTCTTTTAAGGCTCTTAAGAGTACCATGACTTGGATCACTGAGAAGCTAAACAGACATGTTGTAGAGCCACTTTTACCAGCAATAACCTAAAAGGACCATTTTCTCTTGCATCGTTGTGGAAGAATTTTGGTCCACTGATCTTTACAGTGTTTCTTCTGCTCATTGAGGTCTCCAGGCTTTCATTTGTGCAAAGTGCAGAAAGGTCCTGCCAAAAGCACAACATGTATGATTTCAGTAAAGCTTTCAGCTTTCACGGCATCTTGTAACTTGTAACTAAACATGTGTATGTACTTTGGATTTCTATATTGAAAATCTAATGGTCGCTTTAAAGGTTCTCTTACCAATCTGCAGATCAACATGCTGTTAAACTTTAAGGATGAGAAGCAGGAGTGTCCCTGTCCTGAATACATCCGAGAACAGCTGCTAGACTTCCATGAAGATCTGATGAGGCACTGTGGTCAGTTTCACAATACACTGCTGCATTAACTACAGTTGCCAGAATAAGATCAATAGCCATAATATCATTTAATAAATATAACAGTAATGTGTGTATAGTCAGTATTCATTAATTGTAGACATACCATACATGCATTGATCTGCCCATTTTGCTAGGTATAGAGTTGGACGAGGAGAGAGGCATAAACTGTGACAGTGACTTCACCATACGAGGTCGACTCATGTCACTGGTGGAGAAAGTGGCTTATCTAAAGAAGAAGATGGCCAACCTGCCAAAGGAAAAAAAAGACAGGAAACCCAGTAAGGCCATTCTTAAATGAGCTGCTAGTAATTCTCAATGAATAGGAAAATGTACAAGCCTACACTGTTCCAAAAATAGTAATGTCAAAGTATCTTACTGTACATTTTACAGTTGCAGTCTTTCTAAAATATCATTAAATTTACATAAGTAGACTGTGATTTTACATGTCAAAGGTAAAATAACATAACATCACTGTAAATATAATAAAACACAATTTACTTGTTTTGTAAATATATTTTTTTGTGCATATTCAGATTGTAAAAATACATTCAGAAATGTATCATAATTTCACAAATATTTGTTTGTTATGTGAGAGAATGATCTGTTAAATTCAAAATAAATAAATAAATGTAGAGGCAGGAATTGCAATTAATATAAATCTCAAAGTATTCACAACATTCCTGAACAGAAATAGGCCTCTGCAACTGGGGTGAGGGTGTGGCCATGAAAACAATGTGACATGCCATTGGATGTTGGGACACATAATAACATGACGCTAAGCATCGGCCAATGAATGTGAACTAACAACCACAAGGTCGCGGCTGCACTGAAAACATCCTAATATAAAAGTATTTTACTGCATTTCACAGTTTTGTTCTGTTCTTCTAGAACATCATTAAAGTTACATAAATAGACTGATTCCACATTTCAAATGTAAATTAACGTTAAATCACTGTAATGTAATAAAACATCATTTTCATGATTATTAACTGTGTCTGTCTGTACATATGCATATTTAGATTGTTAAAATACATTCACAAATGTATCATGATCTCACAAATATCTGTGCGTTATTTGAAAGATCGAACTGTTGAATTCAAATGTAATGCTATGGATTTGATTTGATTTGATATACCTTTATTACTCCCACAGGGGGAAATTTCATAAACCTGCCGACCTATTGCACGCAATGGCGGCGCCATCTTACCCTCCGATCATACATACATTACACAAAACATCACATGGGGAAGGAGGTATAACAATGGAAAATGCACCACATGAGGAAAGATAAGGATAACAAAGATCAGTTTGAGAACAGAAAAAAACACCTCTGCACGTAGCACATGAAAACAACTTGTCAGTCTGTCCCAGGGAATGCAATCCATTATTATTTAAACCAACTGTTAACTGTATATTTCTGTACATTTACGCATTATGATTCATATTGCCACATTCATTGACCTTGTTTACAGGTAATTTCATTGTTTGATCACGTTAAAATGTTCCTAATTTGATGTCTAAAAGCACTTGGAAAAGGCAGAATCCCATGTAAAATTAGCTCAACAAACTCTACTTTCATTACTGGAAATAACCGTATTTTTATGAGGAAGTTATTTTCTGTTATTTTACGGTAGTATTTTGGCGCCCCAGCTGCCAGAATATTACCGTTTTTTCACGATGTTTTTTTTAACAGTGTAGTAGCTATGAGACAAAAAAAGTAAATAAGATCTTTGACTTCAGGACATTCAATCTCTGACCTGCTCTCCCTTCCTCCTTCTCTGTCCTTCTCCTTAAGGTACCTTACAACAGCTCATTTCCGATACGATGGTGCGCTGGGCTCAGGAGTCAGTTATAGAGGATCCAGAGCTGGTCAGAGCTATGTTTGTCCTACTTCACCGCCAGTATGATGGCATTGGTGGACAGGTTTGTGTGTGTAATAGAAAAGAAAATCCATACCACTGGAATCTCCAAATAAATGTATACAATATAGTCATGCTATATTTGTGACAATCTGATGTGAGAGTTGTTCTTTTAGGAAAATATGAGGAGCGGCTATCCAGCCTGCTCCATATGTGACACACTTCCTGGGGTCCCAAACAATAAATCTGGCAACTGTCAAGTAGATCAGATTGAACAAAACAATTGTTAAGAAAGCAAAAAATGCACATGCAAACAATCCTTGGTGCTACTTTTCAATTTGTTGAAAAGTGACCTGCCTACCAGTTCACCAGAGGCCGACTGTCAGCTTTGTTCAGATGATGTGGTCATAAATTCACCAGATAATCAAGTCTAGTACAACAAGTTCCACAAGTCAAACAAACATGTGGGACGTTCTTCATTTATTTGCACAGTGTCACTAATATTAGAAACATCCCGTCTCAGAGTGATGCTCTATAAGAACTCCCTGAACCGCCTTCAGCTGATCCAGAATGGTGCAGCAAGAATACGAACTGGAACTTGAAAGAGAGCCCGTGTTTCTCCTATATTAGCTTCTCTTCAATTGATCCGTGTTAAAAGCATTAAATTAGAATTTAAATTTCATTTAAAATCCTTCTGTCCCACATCAGATTGCACTCTCACAGTAACACTACAGTTATTTGAAAAGAACAATGTAAGTTGTTAATTTCTGTGTATTCATTTATCTCTCCTTACTTCAGGTACAGATGTGAAATATCATGCTCCGTTTGCACAGTAACAGTGCTTCTGCTTGTATATTAAATGTATGTCAATCAGTTTAATAAGGTATGAATATGTCTGTGCAGGTGCGGGCTCTTCCTAAAACCTACACTATAAACTCAGTATCAATCGAGGACACCATCAACCTGTTAGCGGCTCTCGGTCAGATCAGATCTCTGCTGAGTGTGCGCATGGGAAGAGAGGAGGAGAAACTGATGATCAGAGGGCTGGGGTGAGAGCACGCTTATCTGTCAGGCTCTTGCGTGTCTGAATGATTTGTTTTCTTTGGAGTACTTTCTTCTTTAGACTTGCTTTAACTCCCAACAAGAAGAGGAAAAATGTAAACAAATATTTATGTGAATGAAAGTTCAGAAACAGAGCAATTACAATTTTGTGCATGTGTGTATATTTGATTTTTAATCTATCTACAGAATGCCCTACAGGCACATAAAAACAAATTCAGAATTTCTCTTAGTCGTAGATGGACTTTTGTCTTCAAGTATTCTTTTACTTCTTGGGTAACTGCTCAGACTAACTTTAAAGAGTGTCCATGTAAGGATATGGCTTAGGCACACATAATCTGTATATCTCAGTCCAGCACAATAAAAACAGGAACATTTCACTTTACCTATGGGTTATATGCTTTGTTTCAATGGTTTGCAAACCTTTGTGCCCAAAGAACACCTGTATTCATGCACAAAAGTCTTTCTTTTGGTTGCATTCTTCACAGACAATTTGCAGCATCTTGATCTAGAGCAGCCTTCCTGTCAGGATTGATACCACTCAACAAACACATTCCATGCCTCGTCTTCAGCACTTTATTATACACTTAAATACAAAGCAACAAATTGTCTTGCATTGGAGTGCATTAGATTGCTTGCAACTAGTGACTTGGTCTGCTTCACATAGCTCAAGTTACTCTAATGTGGTTTCCAAGTCCCACTTTAGCTTGCTTGGCAAGGTAAAGGTGGACTTGGTAGCATTTACCAGCTAATCCTGGCAGATAACTGTTGACATCTATAGTCTAGCTGAAGCTACACAATACATGTGCGCATGTGTCATATAGGTAACCTTCACATTATTGATTGCTGCTTTTAGGTGATGGGTCCTCTTCCCTAGTGGCTAATTGTGGTTTGCTTCATACAAGGAAATGATCCCTTTTCCCCTTATTAATCTCCTTGTAGTCAGTTGGTGGATTTAATGTCACAAGCATGCGATTCCCATTGCTAGCAACTTTGAAAATGCACTCTGGTTCCATTTGACAGATGTTTGTTAAGATCAACATTGTTGGTGACCCAGATTAGGTTTGAGATTAGATTTTAAACTAAAATGAAGTCTGGTTTTTGAGGCAGCTTTTTCCATTTTAGACATTGTTGGTTGCACTTGACCCAAAACTGTTCTTACTTGGTTTGTATCCAAAAGCCTTATAATAAAAATGAGCACCCATGAACCTCTTTTAAATGTCAAAACCTGAATATCACTGTTGTAATAACAAAACACTCTGGTCAAATATTAAACAGTTAATATATGAAAGAGTTTGAGCTGTCGGTTTAAATTTCACCCATCCTTCTTCCTCTCAGAGATATCATGAACAACAAAGTGTTTTACCAACATCCTAACCTGATGAGAGCGTTGGGAATGCACGAGACTGTCATGGAGGTCATGGTCAATGTGCTCAGTGGAGGAGACTCCAAGGTATGTAGTAGTAATAGTGCTGACATACTGAAGAGTCATGATGAAGAATGGTAGAGCAATGGGGAAATGCATTCGTATTTCAAATAAATTATGTGTCACAAAA
The DNA here is from genome assembly GCF_057382185.1 of Mchenga conophoros. Lineage (NCBI taxonomy): Eukaryota > Metazoa > Chordata > Actinopteri > Cichliformes > Cichlidae > Mchenga > Mchenga conophoros. The sequence goes on from NC_140533.1 coordinate 2,467,597, forward strand.
TGTTTTAAATATATGTTTTTCCCCTGAATTATTTTCAGATAAATAAACACAAAGGGACATTTTGTCTAACAACCTGTGATGCACGTGTGTTTTCAGGAAATCACCTTTCCAAAAATGGTGGCCAACTGTTGTCGTTTTCTATGTTACTTCTGTCGAATCAGCCGTCAGAACCAGAAAGCCATGTTTGACCATCTGAGTTATCTGCTAGAGAACAGCAGTGTTGGCCTGGGTGAGTAATGATGACCTAACAAGCATTATTTCAGTTGAATATTTATCATGAAGAGAACAGGAGATGAAGGAATGTTGAAGACCAATGCATGGTGACCAACATTAATAATAAAGGGAATAAAGGGAACTAGCTCAGAATTGTTTTGTTGTTGATTAACGTTGGTAGTTGAGGACGGGTAGCAGCTACAGAGTTGTGTAAAAGCTTGAAGAATGACGTTGCAATTTACCCACAAGACATAGAGCTCAAAAAGACAAACATCAGAATCAGAATCAGAATCAGAAAGGGGTTTATTGCCAAATGTTGAGCAGGTTTACAACATTAGGAAATTGCTGCGGTGCTTCAGTGCAAACATAGTGTCATAAATAGCACTTAAATAGACATGGAAAAAAATAAAAGTAGGGATAAGAATTAAAAGTGCTACGTGGAAAGATATATACATGAGTGCAGGTGGTGATCAGTGCCAAACATGGAATGATGCAGTGACACAGCGTAGGGTCATGTGTTAGTGGCGGGTACAGTCATATGGTTATTGTTCATGTGTCCAACAGCAGAGGGGAAGAAACTGTTCTTATGGCGAGAGGTTCTGGTGCGAATGGACCGGAGCCTCCTGCCTGAGGGGAGCAGGTCAAACAGACTGTGTCCAGGGTGAGAAGGGTCAGCTGAGATCCGAGCTGCACGCCCCAGTGTCCTGGAGGTGTACAGGTCCTGCAGAGATGGGAGTCTGCAGCCAATCACCTTCTCAGCAGAGCGCACAACACGCTGCAGTCTCTGTTTGTCCCTGATAGTGGCTCCAGCGTACCACACGGTGATGGAGGAGGTGAGGATGGACTCGATGATTGCGGTGTAGAACTGCATCATCGTCCGTGTTGGCAGGTTGAATTTCTTCAGCTGCCTCAGGAAGTACATCCTCTGCTGGGCTTTCTTGATGACGGAGGTGATGGTGGGCTCCCACTTCAGGTCCTGGGTGATGGTGGTACCCAGGAAGCGGAATGAGTCCACAGAGGTGATGGGGGTGTCAGTCAGGATGATGGGGGGGAGTGGGGCTGTGTGCTTCCTGAAGTCCACAATAATCTCCACTGTCTTCTGGGCATTCAGCACCAGGTTGTTGTGGCTGCACCAGGACACCAGACGTTCAACCTCCCTCCTGTAGGCAGACTCGTCCCCGTCCGAGATGAGTCCGATAACGGTGGTGTCATCTGCAAACTTGATTAGCTTGACAGACTGGTGGGTGGAGGTGCAGCAGTTGGTGTACAGGGAGAAGAGCAGAGGAGAAAGAACACAGCCCTGAGGGGAGCCGGTGCTGATGGTCCGGGAGTCCGAGACATTCTTTCCCAGCCTCACATGCTGCTTCCTGTCCGTCAGGAAGTCAGTGATCCACCGACAGATGGGGTCAGGCACATTCATCTGGGAAAGCTTGCCTCGGAGATGGTCTGGAAGGATGGTGTTGAAGGCAGAGCTGAAGTCCACAAACAGGATCCTGGCGTAGGTTCCTGGGGAGTCCAGATGCTGCAGGATGAAGTGTAGGGCCATGTTGATGGCGTCGTCTACAGACCTATTGGCTCTATATGCAAACTGCAGGGGGTCCAGGAGGGGGGCCGTGAGGGTCCTGAGATGGGAGAGAACTAGGCGCTCAAAAGACTTCATGACCACAGATGTCAGAGCCACGGGTCTGTAGTCATTTAGTCCAGTGATCCTAGGTTTCTTGGGGACAGGGATTATGGTGGAGGACTTGAAGCAGGCAGGCACATGACATGCCTGCAGTGAGGAGTTGAAAATGCCAGAAAACACTGGGGCCAGCTCGTTTGCACAGTGTCTGAGGGTGGCAGGAGACACACCGTCTGGGCCGGGAGCTTTCCGAGCATTCAGACTCCTAAACTGCTTCCTCACATCTGCTTCATGAATATGAAGAGTTGTGGTGGGAGGAGGTGGTGTGAAATCCTCTTTTGTGTGGGGTGAGGAGGGGGGTGTTGTAGGTGAAGTGTTTGAAGGTGGTGATGGCTCTATGGAGGGGGGAGAGGTGGGGGAATGAGTGTCCAAAGTGTCTCTATTGTTGGGGCCGTTGGAGGTGTGAAGGCTGCCTGATGGCTCGTCAAAACGACAGTAGAAGTTGTTAAGGGTGTTGGCTAAGAGCAAGTCATCAGTGGAGTGGGGGGTTTTAGGCTTGTAGTTGGTGATATTCCTAAAACCTTTCCACACAGAGGCCGAGTCATTCTCTGAGATCTGCTGCTGCATCTTCTCAGAGTGCTGATGTTTAGCAATGTCCACTTCTTTAGTGAACCTGTACTTGGCCTCTCTGTAGCAGTCCCTGTCTCCGCTTCTGAACGCCTTTCTCTTTTCCAGCCACAGCTTTTTGAGTTTAGGAGTAAACCAGGGTTTGTCATTGTTATAACTCACCCTGGTGCGTGATGGCACAATGCTGTCCTCACAGAAGTGGATATAGGAGGTGACAGTGTCCGTAGACTCGTCCAAGCTGTTAGAAGCAGCCTTCAATGTGTCCCAGTCTGTAGACTCCAAACACGTGCGAAGCTCCTCCACAGCCTCGTTGCTCCACAGTTTTTTAGTCCTCACGACAGGTTTGGAGAGCTTCAGCCTCGGTCTGTACGCGGGGATTAGGTGGATCATGACGTGGTCAGAAAGACCGAGTGAAGCGCGGGGCACCGCGCGATAGGCCCCGCTGATCGTGCTGTAACAGTGGTCTAATGTCCTCTCCTCTCTGGTCGGGCATTTAATATACTGCTTATATTTTGGAAGCTCATGGCTCAGATTGGCTTTGTTAAAGTCCCCAAGAGCAATGATGAGACATGCACTTGGTGCCGTTTTGGCGCTCTCTGTCAGGGTGAAAAATGAACATTGACATACTGGTGGAGGACTTGAACACAGTCCTCCACCAGTATTTATGGTATGAATGCATTAGCTATGAAACTTGACAGTTTGTTTCAAGTATGGGAACAAAGCTTACTTGTTGTTCCTAGAGTATTTAAAAGTAGAATGGGAGGCAGAGCCTTCAGTTTTCAGGCCCCTCTTCTGTGGGACCAGCTCACAGCTTGGACATCTTAATACGAGATATTTTTGCTTGAAATAAGTGAAAAAATCTGCCAATGGAACAAGTGAAAATTCTCCAGATCCAACATGCACTGTCTAAAAACAAGTTCTTCTATCTCACTGAAATGTTACTCTGTAATTGATTGTGTCTTATTTAAGTGTGATGAGATATTTTGACTAGAATATATTAAGATTTTGAGTTTTTGCAGTGTATATTTATATAAATCTTGTCTACTCACTCAAAGCACTTTAGAATACACATTTACGCATTCACACTAACACACATTCGGGGATTAAGTAAATGGTAAATGGACTGGTTCTGATAAAGCACTTTTCTACTCTGAGCACAACTTGCCTCATTCACCCATTTGCACAAGCACTTTTTTATGCTTTCCATCTAACATTCACGCTCTGATGGCTGCATCGTAAAGCAACTGGGGGTTAGTATCTTGCCCAAGGATATTTGGCATGAAGACTAGAGCAGATGGGGGTTGAACCACCAAGCTCCTGATTAGTAGGTGACCTGCTCTACCTCCCAGATTGCCACTGACTTTTGGATTGACAGACTACCCTCTCTAGCTCTGGGATGTTTGTTGCTTTGGAGCAAATGACTGTCTATTGTGAAAGTTTGTATAGTTGCATACACTTTACATATGTCTTTTCCTCTTCTCAGCATCTCCATCTATGCGAGGATCCACTCCTCTGGATGTGGCTGCAGCATCAGTCATGGATAATAATGAGCTTGCCCTTGCTTTAAGAGAGCCAGACCTGGAGAAGGTGAGGCTGACAAAGACTTAGACACACACAAAAGGAAAACCGTAAATTGTATTAGATATTCTGAGGTCACTTTAGCCTATAGAATAGAAGAGCCTGTTACTGTCACAGCACATGTACAACAAAATTGTACCAACTGTGGTGGAATAAAATACAGTCTGGGGAAGAAGATATGACTTGATTGACCTGAGGTGTCGACCACAGGGCAGCGGGTCAAACGGGTGGTATCCAGGGTGCAAGGGGAATCTGGCGAGGGTGCGAGCTGCCATCTTATGAAGATTAGGGTCTGTTAAGTTCTTGTTGCCTCAGAGAAAGTTACAAAAGTAGATGGTGAGCCTTGGCTCCATGTATAACCTTCTCCAGCATCTCCCTACACCTTTGAATATGCCACAGAGCTCAGAGTTACTTCACATGCACGCTGACAATTATACATAAACATGTCTGCTTAAGGAAGAAAGCATGTACAAAATGAGGCTTAAACTTCATCCCCAAATCGGTTCTGTATTCCTTTGTAAATTCAAGTTCTGTTTTAAATTTGGTGCACAGCTATCAAAATCAAATATTTTATAATGCATATTAATCTGATTCCTTACCAATCATGAAATTAACTTAATCAGTTCCATAGGTCTTATTCATACTGCTCCTTTAAGACAGCAGTCTCACTATACCCCATTCATTATACAAATTGATAATAGCAGTGGTTAGCAGAAACACTACTTTAAAACATGTAGATGCAAATATGTACTCAGCTTCCAAGCTAAAACCACTTAGAAAAAAGAGAGTACGAGTTTATATAGCAGCAGTTAGCGGGGTTAACATTTCAGCATGTTGGTTAGCAGCGGCAACTGTAAAGTCTACTCGCCAGTGCAAAGCACTTTGCATTTACAAGAAACAGCTTCAGGTCTCCAGATCTAGCAGTTAACAAAACAGACGTCTCGCTTTTCAACCTCTTTTTCAACAGCAACAATGTTCCTCATATTTAGTTATCAGCCTTACCAGCGTAACCAAACGGAAAACGGTTAAAGGCTGGAGAACAATTCCCATTGGTTAAAAATGAAATTGTCCATCAAGGTCAGAAAATAACAACTGTTAAACAAAAATGAATAAATAACAAGAATCAAATGTATTTGGCTTTCAACACAACAATAACTTTTTATACAGTCATCTTATTAGAATTTTGCTTTAGAGTTTACAGTACATTACACCACAGGAGTAGTAATTCTGACCAAAGGTTTCTACTTTTATCTGACTGTGGCTGGGCTACAGCATCACCTGCACAAAGCAAATCTTCAGGCCGCCAAATTGAGATTTTCCATTATTCCCGTATAGTCTGTAAAGGCTATGAATTGGTGACACCGGAAACAAATGTATTAGTATAAAATCCAGAAAGCTACACGCTGAGATTATTTTAAGGTGGCACATGCCACCACAGTAGATCCGTCCCCGCTGCCGGTCATGTGAACCAAGCTCTAGCTATGGGCACAGTTTATGTCCCATGGCAACGGGTCGGGCATCCCATACTAGGGATACCACTTTTTTATGTCCGATACCGATACCGACATCATAAATTTGGATATCTGCCGATACCGATATGAATCCGATATAGTGTGTTTTAATCAATAAAACTGTTTTTTAATATCTTGCTGCATTTTGATAAGTTCATACTCAAGTTTAAATAAACAACAACACTAAAGCTATTCTGTTACACCTGTATGTAAAGAACACACTGCACCCAAAATATTTCATAGATCAGCAAAACTGATCAATCTAATAAACTTAAACCTGCTCCATCCTCCCTGTTCTGGTGTTTTAAAGAGAACTTAGCAGAAATATTAAGCAACCTGACTATTAGGGTTGCAAACTCCCAGCAACATCTTTCTTCTACAGAACTGCAGACTGCACAGATGGTATCTTCCCAAAGGAAAAAGTGCTATAGCTTACTAGGGTATATTAAACTTAACAGTTACTATATACAGTAATGGACTTCTATACGTTTTACATCAGATTAAAACTTTGGGTTTAATATTCGGATAATTATTTATTAAAAGCTCGACATTTTAAATGAGAATAAGAAAGAAAAGTATGTCTTTGTGCCCCTTTTCCCTGTTCATGCCCTAAACGTGCTGCTGTTGTTCAGCCGCTGGTTTCCTCTTTCTGGCACGAAGTGGGCCAAAAACAAACAAGAGAGAAAAGCCGATCAGCTGATCAGTGATCAGTTTCATGATTGAAGTAGGAGCAGGAGAGAGAGAGAGGCAGTCGCTCCATATATCGGTTGTTAAGCTTAACGCTGGAATGCTTTACAAACATTCAGAGATGGACTTACACACTTGCTTTACTTCTCTGGGATCACTTCCTCGGAGATGAAATGCTGGTTTGGTAGCGAGGCTACAAACACACACAGCGGCTCTATCACGTGACCACACTGCTCCGACGTGCTACGGTTATGAGCCGAGTCGCCATGTCGCAAGTTTTGTGAGGTGCTTTTTTGATATTTAATGGATCGGATTACATTTTTTATTTCTCTCCGATATCCGATCCAGTAATTTACGTCAGTATCGGACCGATACCGATACGTAATATCGGATCGGTCCATCTCTATCCCATACTGCTGAAGCCCTTTGTGCTTTGTTCTATCTCTGTTAATTAAATTTAAATTGTAGGTGTCTTTCCACTGTGCTATATTTTTTCTTTTTGAAACAAACAACCCAAAATAATAATAATAATTTATTTTTGCAGGTGGTACAATATCTAGCTGGGTGTGGGCTGCAGAGCTGTGTGATGCTGGTCCGTAAGGGATACCCTGACATTGGCTGGAACCCTGTGGAGGGGGAACGATACCTTGACTTCCTGCGCTTTGCTGTCTTCTGCAATGGTAAAAATGTAACCATACGACTGCAGTCAGATCATTTATTTTCCACTGGAGTTTGTATCATGTGCAACCACAAACTTAGCAACTTGTCCCTGTTATGTGGCCAGGTGAAAGTGTGGAGGAGAATGCCAATGTTGTGGTAAGGCTCCTTATTCGTCGACCAGAATGTTTTGGCCCGGCTCTTCGAGGTGAAGGTGGTGATGGGTTGTTGGCAGCAATGGAGGAGGCCATTAAGATCTCTCAGGATCCCTCCAGAGATGGTCCGTCTCCTATGTCTGAGAGCAGCAAGGCACTGTATGACAACACTTCTAACCTGATTACTTACATATACATATTAAAGTTCACACTGACAGAACAGGACTGATCAGTTGGACTGAACAGGCAAGAATCAATTACATTTCCTTTATATTTATACAGCACCCATTCATAGCAGCAGTTATCTCCAGACACTCAAGGTACCAGCCGTCAGATAACTCCCTATAAGCAGCACTTGGCGACACTGGCAAGAAAGACCTCACTTTTAACAGGAAGCGCTCGCTAGCACAATCATGTTGACTGTTTGCATTTGGTCTGCCTGGTAGACTAAATTCCTTACAAAGGTCTGTACATGAGTCTACAAGTCTAGATGGCTTGTCAACAACCTGTTAAATGTTAAGGGATTTTCTTAAGATGGAAATTAGGGCATACAAAATGCTGACTCATAGCAATTATAATTTGTTGTGCAGATGTATATATTGAATAGTTATGAATGCCTGCCACAAAATCCCAGGGTTCAGTTGGATATGACTTTGAGCGCACTATTTTCCTTCGGCACACCTTTTGGTAACTTCCTAAACTACGTGTCGTATTTCCAGTACTAACAATGTTCAAGCAGATTATCTCTTCCTGTGTTTTCCATTTAGAAAAGAACAATTTCAGACAAACATCAGCCTGAACCAATTATCCTGTCACTAAGTTCATGAGTAACTACAGTACAAGCACAGAGTGGGAAATGAGCATAACAGGTCAGAAGAAAATGGTCTGAAGTATTTAGGGGCATTTAATATGAGAGTGTGTCTCTGTGTGTAGCAGTGACATGCCAGGGGAAGAGGAAGATGATACAATTCACATGGGAAATGCCATCATGACCTTCTACTCTGCTCTCATTGACCTGCTGGGCCGCTGTGCTCCAGAGATGCATGTGAGTTACTTTGTACTGCACACGTGTGTTTGTTCAGCTGTCTCTGTTTTGTCTTTGTCGTCCTCGTCAGTGACCTGTTTATACAGGGTCCTATCTCCAATTAGAGCACCTGACTGGAAAATGCCTTAGGAAATGTTTGAGGAGAGAAGTTTTCTCCCGACTTCATTTGCATCGTGTCTGAATAGCTGACTGTGTTCACAAACAGATTAAAAGTGTGCTCGACGTGTCTCTTTAGTGAGCAGAATGTGTTTTCAAAGCCTCTTTTGAGTAGTTGTTGTTTGCAGATATTGCATGCACAAAGACTTTTAGATTGCCCGGAAGCAAGAATTCCCGTAGCTTTATCCTCTATGTCTCAGACAATAGCTCCCAGCTAAGAGGGGTTTGGGACTGAGCTTGTTTTAATATTTTGGATTATTGAGTCACTGATAGTGAGAGTTGTCGCTGGTCTTACGGGCTCCGTGCTGGCTGGCCTTCAAGTGGAGTACCAGCGATTCAAAATGCACAACTCCTACATGCAGCCTTACGTATATAGTGCACTCACTTAAGCCCTACCTCTTTTCTATTAGCTGATCCATGCTGGTAAAGGTGAAGCTATCCGTATCAGAGCGATTTTGAGGTCTCTTATTCCTATTGAAGACTTGGTGGGAGTCATCAGTATTTCATTCTCTATGCCTAACCTGGCTAAAGGTAAGAAAGTCATCTGACATGATGACATCTAATCCAGTAATAACAGTAACTGATCCTGTAATATCAGCAATCAAGAATTGAATTGTGTTTGCGTGCATGTACAGATGGGTTGGTTGTGGAGCCAGACATGTCAGCAGGTTTCTGCCCAGACCACAAAGCAGCCATGGTGCTGTTCCTGGACCGTGTCTATGGTATAGAAGACCAGAATTTTCTTCTCCACCTTCTGGAGGTTGGGTTCTTACCAGACCTGAGGTCTGCCGCCTCTCTGGACACCGTAAGTTTCTGTCTGTGTGTATATTTCTTTCTCTTCAGGAACAGAAATACAGATTTGACAAAAGGTAAACTAACAAGGAGTCATGACTGAACCACACACAAAAAACACAGCAATAAACAAGGAAACCAACAACAGAAGGATAAATGTCAACACAACAGAAAATAGAACCAAAATACAAAGTTAATCACTACTAAAAAACAGAAGAACTCCAGAAAACTCAAAGCCCATCGGTCCAAGGCCCAGGGAACACGACACTTAGCCTTTGATATTGTTTCTTACTGGCACAACTACGCACTTTATTCACTGTGTATAGTATTCCCCCAGAGGTATAAAAACATATGTACATGCCACACATGTAGTTTCTCTATTACGTTGTTATTGTTTCTCTCTATTCTTTGTGTTAGGTTGCTCTGAGTGCCACAGACATGGCACTGGCGCTCAACAGGTATCTGTGTACAGCAGTGCTGCCTCTCCTGACTAAATGTGCGCCGCTGTTTGCGGGGACGGAGCCGTTCGCCTCACTAATTGACTCGCTGCTTCATACGGTTTATCGCCTGTCCAAAGGCTGCTGCCTCACCAAAGCTCAGAGGGACTCCATAGAGGAGTGTCTGCTTGCTGTTTGTGGGTAAGATGAAGACATACATGCACATATGAGTCAACCTTTAATGAGTATTTAGCATTTAGTCTACCCTTTTTTAAAAACACATGCTATAGATCGTATTTGATTGTATTCTTGATCAGCGATGGTACAGTCCACTAACGTATGGAATCCTCTTAATGTACAGTAAGCTAAGGCCTTCAATGATGCAGCACCTACTCAGGAGGCTGGTGTTTGATGTTCCTCTACTTAATGAGCACACCAAGATGCCTCTGAAGGTGAGAAACAAAGTCGGAAACAAAGTTTGCATGTATAGGAACCAGTGTTCAGGTTGTTGTCTAAAAATGCAATCTATTACATCTTACTTGTGAGTTTTTGTTTTTAATAGTTATGCTACTTAATTACTCCCCTAAGAATGCAATTACTACTCATTACATTACATTTTCAGTACTCTATAACATGGCCAAAGATGCATTGTGTTAAATATCAACACTTCACCGCGTTCTTTTGATTCCTCAGAGGCATCTGATGGAAGACAAAACACTGCTCAGTAGATCCTTTCACACTTTATTGTCTCACAAAATTACTTCTAGAAGCGAGATGCGTCCTGCATGACACAGTGCCGCTGTTGCGGCTCAACCAACGGCCACGGCAGGCTAAACACGAGGACACAGATGACGCGCAACAATAGACACATAAAATACACTTCTGTACCATTTACTCCTTTTATTCCACGTGCAACTGTCCAATATACAAATCAGCACCTGGGAGTAACTATTAAACAAATGCACAGACTGCACAAACAAATAACTGCTACTCACAAAGAACTGCACTAACTACTATGCCAAACTACAACTTGGCCTATGGCATCAATTAGTGCATAAATATACATAAACCATCAAGTTACAGTTAAAATACATCAAAATCATTCAAGCTGCGCTCAACAGAAAGTTTTGCCTCATGCTCACCCTACCTTTCTGCTCATCAACATCAAGAGGTGAGTGCAACCACATTTATCATCTACCACACCCATGAGACACGCCCCACACCCGTGCACCAATACAGTGAGTCCATTTAAACCAACCCACTTAATCAAAAAAGGAACAACTCATATGGCTCCTACAGCCGCCGATCTCAAAATGGTGACGCACACTTAACAGTTTTATTATTATTTATTTGGGGTTCAGGGGGGTTGGGAAGCTCATCTTGTAACCGGAAGGTTGCCGGTTCGATCCCCAGCTCTGTCTGTCTTTGTCGTTGTGTCCTTGGGCAAGACACTTCACCTACCGCCTACTGGTGTTGGCCAGATGGGCCGATGGTGCGATATGGCAGCCTCGCTTCTGTCAGTCTGCCCCAGGGCAGCTGTGGCTACACCTGTAGCTGCCTCCACCAGTGTGTGAATGAATAGTGGAATTGTAAAGCGCTTTGACGGTCTCGAAAAGCGCTATATAAATGCAATCCATTATTATTACCAGCTCTCTCATTCTAGTCAAAACAACCATGTTTCAGTAACTTTCCACTAGAGGATGGTTCCCTGTTATCTACTTTCAGGGCGTGTCCACTTAATAAATTCAAATCAAATTCAAATTTTATTTGTCACGTACACAGTCATACACAGTACGATATGTAGTGAAATGCTTGGACAACTGCTCGTGACCTAAAGAGAACAAAAAAGGAAAAGGCTATGAATAAGATAGGAAATAAATATGAAAAATTAAAAAGGGTAAATTTAACTAGGAAGGAATAAAATATAAATTAAGGTTAAAAATGAAATAACTGTACAACACAAATTAGAATGAAGGGTAAATTTAACTGGGAAGAATAAGATAAAGATAAATATATAAATGAAAGTTGAAAATAAAATAACTGTACAACAAAATACACAATATAGAACTATATAAGAATGTATGAATAAATCTAAATATAAATAAATATATACACAATAACAGCAGCTGTACAAGTATTAACTGGAAATGAAGAATATAGTGACCAGTGTTGTGCAAAACCAAAGTCCAGAAAGTCCAGTGTGTGTGTAAGAACTGTATGTGTGGGTCAGTACTGTGTGGTGGTGTGATTGAGAGACCGTATCGCCTGCGGGAAGAAGCTCCTCCTCAGTCTCTCTGTGTTGGTCTTCAGGGAGCGGAATCGCTTTCCTGACCTCAGCAGAGAGAACAGTCTGTTGTTGGGATGGCTGAGGTCCTTCACCATCTTCCTGGCCTTGGTCCAGCACCGCCTGCTGTAGATTGAGTGCAGGTCAGGGAGCTCGGAGCGGATGGTGCGCTCAGCTGACCGCACAACCCTCTGTAGAGCTCGTCTGTCCTGCATGGTGCTGTTCCCGAACCAGGTTAAGATGTTTCCCGCCAGGATGCTCTCTATGGTGCACGAGTAAAAGTTCCTGAGCACCTTGGAGGGCAGTTGGAAGTCTCTCAAGCGTCTGAGGTGGTAGAGACGCTGACGGGCCTTTTTCACCACGGTGTTGATGTGACAGGACCATGACAGGTCCTGCGTGATGTGAACTCCGAGGTATTTGAAGCTGTCCACTCTCTCCACTGGGCACTCGTTGATGACGGGGGTCTGGTAGTTCCTCTCCTGCTTAGTGCTGAAGTCCACTATCAGCTCCTTTGTCTTACTGACGTTTAGAAGGAGGTTGTTCCTCTGGCACCAGTTCTCCAGATTCCTAATCTCCTTCAGGTAGGCCGTCTCGTTGTTATCAGAGATCAGGCCCACCACGACGGTGTCGTCAGCAAACTTGATGATGGTGGTGGAGCTGGTAGTGGCCACACAGTCATATGTGTACAAAGAGTACAGCAGGGGGCTCAGAACACACCCCTGGGGGGCTCCAGTGCTGAGAGTGGTGGAGGCTGAGACATGTCCGCCCATCCTTACTGCCTGTGGTCTGCCAGTTAGGAAGTTGGAGATCCACAGACACATAGATGAGCTGAGTCCCAGATGCTCCAGCTTGGTGGTGAGTGTGGAGGGAATTATGGTGTTAAATGCAGAGCTGTAGTCTATGAAGAGCATTTTAACATAATTCCCCCTTCTAGTGTCCAAGTGAGTGAGTGATGTGTGGAGGAGATGAGAGATGGCATCGTCTGTGGAACGATTTGGACGGTAAGCGAACTGTAGTGGGTCCAGTGTGTCTGGTAGTGAAGAAATGATGAAGTCTCTGACCAGGCGTTCAAAGCACTTCATCACTACTGAGGTGAGGGCTACAGGGCGATAGTCATTGAGAGAAGCAGGGTGGGGTTTCTTCGGGACAGGAACAATGATGGACTCTTTGAAGCATGTGGGGATCACCGACTGAGATAAAGAGATGTTGAATATCTCAGTGAACACAGGAGCTAGCTGGTATGCGCAGTCTCTTAGGATACGACCTGGGATGCCGTCTGGTCCTGCTGCTTTCCTGGTGTTCACTCTCTTGAAGGCTCTCCTTACTTCATGCTCGGAGATGACGAGCACGTTTCCGGTGCTGGCAGTATCTTCCTGTCTGCAGCCGTTAGCGCCGCTAACACTAGCATTGTTGGAGACCTTAGCTGCAGCCTCGAAGCGAGCATAGAAAGTGTTCAGCTCGTCTGCCAGAGTCACGGCCGCGTTCGTCATACCGGTTGTTGGTGCTTTATAGTCCGTTATTGTCCTTAGTCCCCGCCACAGGCTCCTAGAGTCACTCTGTTGGAGTTGTGACTCTAGTTTCCTCCCGTAGCGCTGCTTCGCCTCTTTCACCGCCCTCCGCACGTTATATGACGTGGCTTTGTACGGGTCCATGTCCCCCGTCGTGATTCCCGTGTTGTAGGCAGCGGTGCGGGATCTCAGAGCGTCGCGGATGGTTTTATCCACCCACGGCTTCTGGTTGGGAAACGTTGTGATAGTCTTTGTCTCCACGGTATCATCCGCTAGTTTCCCGATGAATCCCACAACCGCTTCCGTAAACACGTTGACGTCATCGTCGGAGCTGTTTCTGAACATGCCCCAGTCTGCGTCATCGAGTGCGTCCTGTAACGCGGCCACCGATTGATCCGTCCAGCGCGCGACCTTCCTCTGAACCGGAACTTCCTGTTTCAGCCTTTGTTTGTATTTTGGCATGAGGAAGATGGCGGCGTGATCAGATTTGCCAAACGGGGGGCGGGATTGTGCCTTGTAGCCGTCCTTGACCGTAGTGTAGCAGTGGTCCAGTGTCCTTTCACCCCTGGTGGGGCAGGTGATGTGTTGATAAAAGTTCGGCGCTGCGCGTTTGAGGTTGGCGCTATTAAAGTCCCCCGTCACAATAAGCGCAGCGTCCCGGTGTTGTGTCTGGTGCTGTGTGAGTGCCTCATGCAGCTCGCATAAGGCGGTGACCGTGTCCGCTTGTGGTGGAATATAAACGAATATAAATATAAACGAATATAAATACTACACTAAATGATTATATGGCATTTTAGTTAATATAAAGCATAGAATTGAGGCACTTGTGCTTTGCTATTACCATACATGAGTTATTGTGTAGAGGTGTGGGGAAATACATATAAAAGTAATACTCAGACTATAATCATAATGCAGAAAAGGGCCATTAGGGTATAGGGCTCACACAAACGCACTCTTTATTAGGACGCAAGCTATAAAATTCCAGGATCTGGTGAAGTTTAAAACAGTGCAAATAATATATAAGGCAAGGAAAGGGATGCTCCCAATCGAAATAAGTAAATGGTTCTTAGAAAGAGAAGGGAGGTATTTAAAATTACAAAGAGTAAGACCAACATTGAAAAGGATGTCTATTTCAATAGCGGGAGTTAAATTCTGGAATGAGTTAAAAGAAGAAATAAAGGTCAGCAGTGATATAAACCAGTTTAAAATAAAACTCAAAAAAGAAATATTAAATAAGTATAAGAATGAAGAAAATGCAATTAACCCAAGACAGCAGTCAAACTCATGTTTATTTTCTTCTGCAAATTAGCAAATCTAAATTTAGTTTTAGTTGAACATGAGAAAATATTTTTTGTGATGTTATGTTCTAAGTTGAAGGCGGTGTATACGTTTTTGTTGTTCAAATTTAGATGATGAGGATGTAAACCTGAGGGGGTGGGGCTAAATAAGTATATACTTCTGCCTACTCCTTTTCAAACAACTGCATGGAATGATTTCATGAAACGCTGGTGAATGTATATGTTTGAAATAAAAAAGAACTGAACTGAACTTCAGATAATTACACATAATTACCATTCAACTGTGTGTATCTTTTTACATGCAGTGGGGAACATTCATCAATATGCCAAAAGGTTGATTCAGTTCATCTTCATGCACAGCTGACTGCAGGTTTCCCCAACATTATAAACAGTACATTTGCACAATGACTGAAACTAGCACCACTGAAGGGACAATGGGCTGGGAGGTCAGTTCCTTGATCCTTAATATGCAAATTCTCACAGAGAGTTGGGAATGGCTGCAATCACAGCATTGTAAGATGGCCAGAGATGTACCCTTAGGCCCCCTCCTCGATTTAGAGATGGTCTTTCCCTTTTCATGTAAATGACCTCCTTGACTGGTCATTGTTCATTCAGTGGTGCTAGTTTCAGTCATTATGCAAATGTTTATAAGGTTGGGGAAACCTACAGTCAGCTGAGACTGAAGACGTCACTTGGATGATGTTTCTCCCACTGAAAACGCACAGATGAAACATAGAAATGTTCTTACCCAGTGCAAAAAAACAAATGCACACACCAAATTACCATTAGATTTATAAAATATGCGCACTAGCCCTTTGTGGAAAAACTGTAAAATCCGTGAAGCACAAATAACAGTATAATTGTATGGTTAGTAACTAATGTTGTTACTGATTAAGTGCATTAAGTTGTTATGGGAAAATATGATTGAATTACAGTAACACCTTACTTACTCATTTGGCTTCAGTCATATATTGACTGGTAATTAATGTGCTTTTGACTTCTCAGCTGTTGACCAATCACTACGAGCGTTGCTGGAAGTACTACTGTTTGGCTGGAGGTTGGGGCAATTTTGGAGTAGCGTCAGATGAAGAGCTGCACCTCTCTAGGAAAATGTTCTGGGGAATATTTGATGCCCTGTCCCACAAGGTGAGGCTCATCTAGTGGTAGCTCAAAGAATGCACACGGGTCGCACTTCTATGGACAAGCATAACAAGGCCGTTACTCCCACTCACTCTTCTCCAAGTTATACCGTCATTGCCTACTACCAGCAACACGATAGTCCCTAGATGGTGCGTACACCACCCAATGATTCCAAAAGAATGTTGGGCCTCTCATTATGCACATTAGCAAAAAACACCAATCAGGACCAAAAGGTGCAGGGAAGCATCCCGCTCATCCTCCAAGTAAAGCCCATTGGGAAAGAGGAGGCAGGGAGCAAGGGAGACCAGTATACCCACTCCTGCCCGTCTCTTCTCCCTATGTTTCTCTAATCTTCGCTGGATAGATTTCTGCCTTTTGTTTGGACACACTGTTTAATAAAACTCATAATTTATCTGCTGTGCCTGGAATTCTCTATTTCAACCCTCACTTCACCCTCATGACAGATTCTGAATATTCCCCAAGTTTATTTGCTTTAAACAAATGATAAACAGACAGCCTTCAATGTTCACAATAATGTCTGAAGCAACACACTTACATACTGTGTATGTGTTGTAATGTAGCAGTACGACCAGGAGCTATTTAAACTGGCGCTGCCATGTCTTAGTGCTGTGGCTGGAGCTCTTCCTCCAGAGTATATGGAGTCCAACTACATGGCCATGATGGAGAAACAGTCATCTATGGACTCAGAAGGAAACTTCACACCACAGCCTGCAGACACCACCAAGTATGTACATCTTTTTCTTCTTTGTAACATGTTTACTTGTTTGGCTTACAGTCAGGTTAGAATGCTTTGCACAATGATACAATGATATGTCTTGTTGTTTTGCCTCTGTATACCAACATGGTGGATTTTAAATCAAACAATCATTATGATATAATTGAAGCAGGGGGTTAACAAAAGTATTGCATTAACTGTTCAAAGCCATTTTATGCAGATTCCCCCATTTTTAAAGGTGCATAAATGCTCTTCTACTCTGAATAATCCACTTCAAACTCGCTCACACACACACATTATTTATCTAACATTCTTTATTTAAGAAACACATACATGCTTACACTTAACTAGGATTCAGTATCCTCCCCCAGGAACATGTCAACATCCAAATATGAGGAGCCAGGGATTGATTTGAGTAGCAAACTTGCATTTGGTGATAACAGGGACTCTCTGTAATTTCTAAACCGGCAGTGCCCAAGTTAGTATTAAGAGTGAATAAGCTACCAAACAGGACTTCAGGTTGAAAAACTAAAATAAACATATGAGAGAGATTGGAAGAATTTTAGAAGTGGCAAAAAAGAAGGAATTCACTGGTTAGCTCAGCAGCACCAAATGTCTACGATCACAGAATTCTTTTCTGGGTTAGGACAACAACCCTCCTCAACATCTGGCCAAGCCTCAAACACGTGAGGTACAGATACAGCCACTTAAAATAACCACCTCATTCCTGACAGGACAATGACAGATACCTGGTGGATTCCTGCCTGATGGCCGGTTGATCCGTGACTGTAATGATATTCCCCGCCTGTGACGTGTACAATGCGAACAGGAACAGGTTAACGCTCCCAAGCAGCATTTATAAAAAACAGTGTAATGTCTTGTGCATCATCCAGGGGGCGCAGTGCTAATGGAAGTCCATTCATTTACAGAGGTTGTGCACACGGAATAAGCAAGATACAAAGCAAAAAGTGATGCTTGCATTCTTGGGTTATTCCTCAGTAATGTTACTGGACATGAAAGCATGGCACGACAATGTCTTTTTTAAATTAAAACATGAAAATCACATTTTAAGCAGAAGTTGATGATTGGTTGGTCCTGTAAGAGAAAAGTATATTTTTAGAGATACAAAAGGTCAGACAGAGAGCACCATGACAGCAGTAACAATGTAATGATGCTTTTAATGATGAAATATGTCGGGCTCTGGTCTAAATTTATAGGTGTCAGTGAAACACTACTGTACTGCAGGAGAGGGACCAGAGCATCTACTGTACATGTGTGGGCATTCCAGCCATGCCAGTTACTGTATGCATTGGCTTTGCTAATAAACGAACAGTCATAGCGCCATCACAGATAGTTACGTTTGGCAGTACTGGTGAAATCACATTTGTCTGACTCCTCTTATAACATTACCCTGTGAAATGGACACTCCAAATGCAAGGCTGTCCCTCAAAAAAGTGTCTGACCTTTCAGTTACTAAATCAATGCAGTAGTTCGTGTTAAATTTTAATTTAAACATGCCCCAACTGCACAACAATATGTATGTGTGTGTGCTGTCTGCCAGAAATATTTGGCACTTTATTTTAATTTTTCTGATGATTAAATAAGGTCAGTGAACTGCTGCTGAAGGAGAGAACCACGAGGGTCTGGCACTGTGCTTAAAACTATTGGTAATTCCCGCCAGTTAAACTTTCCCAATAAATGAACAGTCATAATGGTAATGATCACAGTCCTGGCTGCTTATTCAAGCTGTCTGTCACTAATCTTGGTATTTCACCTTTGCAATTCATGTCAATACTCTGGTTCAAAAATTTTGCAGTCAATAAATGCTACACGTCCCACAAATAAGTGTCCAACCTGCATCATGTATTTATTTAGTTATAGGTGGGAAAACTCCACCTGCTACAGGTAGGACAGAATTAACAGTTATTAGTGTTCAAACTGGTCTTAATGAGCGATTATACAAACAGCGTTTCCAGCGCCCACAGATAACAACAACTCTGCCATCAGGAGATTATTAACAGCTGATACTTATTTTATACTTTTCCATATCTTTCTTGGGATTGTGCAATCAAAGCTTCATCATCATATGACCCTCAACCTGAATGTAGAGAATAAACCACAATTTATTGGAAAGAACTGTCGGAATCCTGACAACGACTAAATAAATAAATAACATAATAATAATAACACAATTTGTTAAATATGTTACGTAGATCTCTTAAGAGTAGTTTTACTAATAATGTATGGATCGCATCATTTTAAAATGCAGCAAGTTGCCTGCTGTGAACCACCTTTATTTTCTCTCCGTCCGCGCTCTGTGCATCTCTGATAAATTGTTGCAGGGCTTTTACAGACAGGTAAGAGAGGGCAGTGGATTCTTTTGTCACACATTAGGTTCAAACAGTTCTCCGACCCCCCACAGAAGGCCAACAACTTCCAAACCCCAGCCCAGGTATCCTCTCTATGCTGTCTTTAACACTTGTAAATGGTATTTCAGGAATCACTGACAGGAAGTTTTTACAGAACGCTGTTGTAAAAACAGTCACTGTCTTTGTATTTTCCCCAACCCCCATCTCTGCCTGTCTGTACATCTTAATGAATGTCATTAATGTGTTTTCTCTTTTAATAAAAATAATTACAGAAGAACTTTTAGTTTTTACATTACTGTTAAAATCCCATTTTTAAAAGTATGCAGTTGAGAGTTTGTTACTAAAACTGGTGTTTTAGTAACAGACCTGCGTTTGCAGACCTGCAAACATTGTGAGATCATGTTGAATTCATAACAGCGTGTAACTTATAAATATCCAGAAGCAATTTTCACCTGATGGAATGATCAAGTCAGAATATGCCTGTTCAGTTTATTTAGGCTGCTCAGTCCAGAAACAGTTTTCAGCACAGAGGTGCATTCATGAAAACTCCGTCTTTTTTTTTTAATCTTGGGAGAGCACGTGCTCTCCTCCTCGAAACAAATCGAAGGTTTCAAAGGAAACAACAAAAACTGATTATCAAGTAGGAAAGCCTTAAATTCATGGAATTCACATAGTAGCACAGACTGTTTGTTTTTGATAGTCTTCTAATGTCCACTATGAGGTTTCTTCATTTTTTTGTTCACATTTCTAAAGACATAGCCCAGCACAAACAGCTGATACGTTGCACACCTGGACATCTGTCAAGTTGACAGTGGTTGAATACACTTTCATTGAAAGAACATTCCCCTCTAAAGTATGAAGACAGGACTTAAAATGATTCAAAAAGCCAATGTCCAAAGAACAAACACCTTCAAAGTTGTTCTTTGAAGCCTTCAGGAGAACTTAAAAAAGGAACAATTAGGTGAAAGTCTGGCCTCTTATGTAAAATATGGCTCAAGACTTTTGCACAATTTAAGAGATTAAAGAAATCTAAAGAATAAATCAAAATATTAAGTTGCATTCTAACAGAAAATAAAAATGAATAACAATGCTATTCATTCAAACAGGTCTGAAGAAGTAACAACCCAGCCAACAACAGGCTAAATGAAGTTTTACCAGTTTCAGAAGTAACCTCCACATCTGGGTTGGGATCTATGAGGAAGCTTGTGTGCAAGAATATTATTTTTCTGTATTTATTTTCTTTTAAATTGTTTCTACTAGATTAGATTGAAATGGAAGAACGAACGGATGTTTACAGGAAATAGTTTTGGTGATTTGCAGTGTCAAATGACTGAATGGTCAAACCAACTGTAAAGTTTGATCCATGTATTTAACATTTTCAAAACTGAACTTTAAGTTTTTATACTATCATGGGTGAAGAGGTCTCCAACAAACATCATGGAAAGAATGTGAAATTCAACTGAGTTTTATTTAAGGCAAGGCAAGGCAAGGCAAGGCAAGTTTATTTGTATAGCACAATTCAACAACAAGGTGATTCAAAGTGCTTTACAGAGACATTAGAAACAAGAACAAATAAAAAGCATGATTTAAAATTGATTAAAACAAGCAAATAAACTAACTAACTAATTAACAAACAAACAAACAAACAAACAACAGTATATAAAATCAAAACAGATAAAATCAGAACAGTAGATAAAATCAGTAAATGTAAGTTTTGAAATTTAAGCTTAAAGTGTGGATTTGGTGCTTTATTCAAATGCAGCTGAGAACAGGTGAGTCTTCAACCTGGATTTAAATAAACTGAGTGTTTCAGCTGATCTGAGGTTTTCTGGGAGTTTGTTCCAGATATAAGGAGCATAAAAGCTGAATGCAGCTTCTCCGTGTCTGGTTCTGACTCTGGGAACTGATAAAAGACCGGATCCAGATGACCTGAGGGATCTGGATGGTTCATACTGGGTCAGGAGGTCATTGATGTATTTTGGTCCTAAACCATTCAGAGCTTTATAGGCCAGCATCAGAACTTTAAAGTCTATCCTCTGACGGACAGGCAGCCAGTGTAAGGACCTCAGAGCTGGACTGATGTGGTCCACTTTTTTGGTCTTAGTGAGGACTCGAGCAGCAGAGTTCTGAATGAGCTGTAGTTGTCTGACTGATTTTTTAGGTAGACCTGTAAAGATGCTGTTACAGTAATCAAGCCTACTAAAGATGAATGCATGGACTAGTTTTTCCAGGTCCTGTTGAGACATCAGATCTTTTATCCTTGATATATTCTTGAGGTGATAGTAAGCTGACTTTGTTATTGTCTTAATGTGTTTTTCTAAGTTTAGGTCTGCATCCATCACTACACCCAAATTTCTCGCCTGGTTTGTGGTTTTTAGGTGTATAGATTGAAGTTCTCTGGTGACCTGTAATCGTTTTTCTTTGGCGCCAAAGACTATTACCTCAGTTTTGTTTTTGTTTAGCTGGAGAAAATTGTGGCACAACCAGTCATTGATTTCCTCAATGCATTTACCAAGAGCCTGTACAGGGCCTCGGTCTCCTGGTGACATTGTGATATATATTTGTGTGTCATCTGCATAGCTGTGATAGTTTATTTTGTTGTTGTTTATAATCTGTGCCAGTGGGAGCATGTAGATGTTAAACAGAGGGGGGGTCCCAAGATGGAACCTTGGGGAACTCCACATGTGATACTTGTCTGCTCAGATGTGAAGTTACCTATTGATACAAAGTATTTCCTGTTTTCTACGTATGTTTTGAACCAGTTTAGTACAGTTCCTGAAAGACCTGTCCAGTTCTCCAGTCGTTTGAGTAATATGTTGTGGTCAACTGTATCAAATGCTGCACTGAGATCCAGTAAAACTAGGACTGACATTTTTCCACTGTCTGTATTCAGACATATGTCATTAAACACTTTGGTCAGAGCGGTTTCAGTGCTGTGGTTCTGTCTAAAACCTGACTGGAAGGCATCGTAGCAATTATTCTGTTTTAAGAAGTAACTGAGCTGTTGAGAAACTGCTTTTTCAATGATCTTACTTAAAAACGGGAGATTTGAGATCGGCCTGTAGTTGTTCATTTGTGTCTTGTCAAGATTGTCCTTTTTCAGTATAGGTTTGATTACAGCAGTTTTTAGTGATTCTGGAAACACACCTGATAATAAAGAAAAGTTGACGATCTGTAACAGGTCTGACTCTAAAGTCTTTGAGACCTTTTTGAAAAAACTTGTTGGCAGGACATCTAAACAGCAGGAGGAGGAGTTCAGTTGACCTAAGATGTCCTCCAGGTCTTTGCTGTTAATAGGGTGAAACTGTTTCATGGTGTTTAAACAGTTTTTTGGTGGACACAGTACATATCCTGGATCTGCTGTTGATGTACCAATTGCTTGTCTAATTTTTTGGATTTTTTCAGTGAAGAATTTGGCAAAGTCATTGCAGGCCATGGTCGAATGAAGTTCAGCTGCCACTGACACAGGAGGGTTTGTTAGCCTGTCAACTGTAGAAAATAAGACCCGAGCATTATGGCTGTTTTTAGTGATGATGTCAGAGAAGTAGGACCTCCTTGCACTCCTCAGTTGTAAATTATAATTGTGAAGTTTCTCTTTATAAATGTCATAATGAACCTGGAGGTTTGTTTTTCTCCATCTGCGCTCAGCTTTCCTACACTCTCTTTTTTCATTTTTCACCAGTGTGGAGTTTCTCCATGGAGACTTTTTCCTTCCAGAGATAACCTTCACCTTAATGGGAGCAATAGTGTCCATTACATTTAACATGTTAGCATTGAAGCTATTGACGAGCTCATTGACTGACCCTCTGGACAGGTCAGGTGTTAATGGGAAGACCTGGTTAAAAATTGCACTACTGTGTTCAGTTATACACCGTTTTGTGATCACTGTTGTTGATATATTTGTGTGGGCTGAGATTTTACTTTCAAAGAAAACACAGTAATGATCAGACAGGCCCACATCAGACACAGTGACCTTTGAAATGCTCAGGCCTTTGGAGATCAGTAGGTCAAGAGTGTGTCCTCTATTATGTGTGGCCTCTGTTACATGCTGAGTCAGCCCAAAGTTGCCCAGAGTGTTACTCAGGTCTTTAGTCCCTTTGTCCTGAGGGTTGTCCACATGAATGTTAAAATCCCCAGCAATAATTACACAGTCGAAATCAACACAGATCACAGACAGCAGTTCACTGAGGTCATTAAAAAAAGTCTGTGCAGTATTTGGGAGGCCTGTAAACATTAATAGAATAGAATAGAATAGAATTCAACTTTATTGTCATTGCACATGCACAGGTACAGGGCAACGAAATGCAGTTTGCATCCATCCAGAAGTGCTTTAGTGATATAGATATATTACAATATATATTAGCAATAATATAGATATGTGAGTATATTACAGAAATGGGTCTATTATGGTATGTTATAATGTACACGGTATGAAGTATGTTGTGAATATTCTATAACTATAAGTATGTACAGGCTGTAGTGAGTACAAGCTATGTACAGGATATGAACAGGATATAAATATGAAAAACTATACAGAATATGAAATAAATAACTTTACAGAATCTGAGATATACAGCTATACAGAAATGGGAACTATGCAAGTTGTAAACAGTTGTAGGATTAAAGATTATCGAATGTACAGAATGATTATTTACACAGAGCTATACAGTAGTGCAGTTAAGATAAGTGAGATATAATTCCTACAGAGGCTATATAAAGTGCTAGTGGTTGTGAGTGGTGGTTCAGTCCATGTTATTATTGTGTGTTTGAGGGTACAGTTGTCCATTGTGGGTGTGTGTATGTTCAGTCCATGAGTTAACGTGGGTCAGATGTCAGGAGGCAGAGTTCAGGAGTCTGACAGCTGTGGGGAAGAAGCTGTTCCGGTACCTGGTGGTCTTAGTCCGGAGGCTCCTGTAGCGCCTCCCAGAGGGCAGGAGGGTGAAGAGTCCATGTGATGGGTGACTGGGGTCTTTGATGATTTTCCCAGCCCTTTTCAGACACCGCTTCCTGTAGATGTCTTTTATGGCAGGAAGTGGTGCTCCGGCGATGCGCTGGGCAGTTTTCACGACCCTCTGCAACGCCTTCCGGTCCGAGGCAGAGCAGTTCCCGTACCAGACTGTTATACAGTTGGTCAGGATGCTCTCGATGGTGCAGCGATAGAAGTTCACCAGGATGTCTGAGGACAGGTGGTTCTTCCTCAGAGTCCTCAAGAAGAAGAGGCGCTGGTGAGCCTTCTTGACCAGCTTGGAGCAGTTGGTTGTCCAGGTGAGATCCTCGGAGATGTGGACTCCCAGGAACTTGAAGCTGCTCACACGCTCCACAGCCGTCCCCTTAATGTGGATGGGTGGATGTGGGTCAGCATTCCTCCTGTAGTCCACGATGAGCTCCTTGGTCTTCTCGGTGTTAAGCAGCAGGTTGTTTCTGTCGCACCACTCAGCCAGACGATCCACCTCCTCCCTGTAGGCGGCCTCATCGTTGTCACTGATGAGGCCAATCACCGTGGTGTCATCTGCAAACTTAATGATGGTGTTGGAACCATCAGCAGGTCTGCAGTCGTGGGTGAAGAGGGAGTAGAGGAAAGGGCTCATCACACAGCCTTGTGGTACACCGGTGTTCATCGTGATTGTAGATGAGCAGCGGTTATCCAGCCGGACATGTTGGGGGCGGTTGGTCAGGAAGTCCAGTAACCATTTGCAGATGAGGGAACTGATACCCAGGTCTGTCAGTTTCCTGATGAGTTGTGAGGGGTGGATTGTATTGAATGCTGAACTGAAGTCTATAAACAGCATTCTGGCGTAGGTGTTGTTGATGTCCAGGTGTGAGAGGACAGAGTGCAGTGCGATGGAGACTGCATCCTCTGTGCTCCTGTTCTGGCGGTATGCGAATTGGTGGGGGTCCAGGGTGGGGGGGAGACAGGATTTGAAGTGTGCTAGGACCAGTCGCTCTAAGCACTTAGTGATGATGGGGGTGAGTGCTACTGGGCGGTAATCATTAAGAAACACAACTTTGGATGGGGCCTTCAGCTGTAAAGCCACATATTCAAAAGACTGAAAACTTCCAGGAGATAGCTGCTTACATTGAAATGATTCATTAAATAAGACAGCAACCCCTCCTCCTCTCCTGCTCACCCTGACCTCACTGATAAAACTGTAGTTAGGAGGGGTCGTCTCGATGAGAACAGCTCCACTGTTACTTTGGTCCAACCAAGTTTCAGTTAAAAACATAAAATCAAGGCTGTGCTCAGTGATTAAATCATTAATTAAAAATGTTTTCCCAGCTAGAGATCTAATGTTTAATAAAGCCAACTTAAGTGTTTTAGAGGTATTACTTGTCCCCTCGTGTTTGGGAGCAGTCTGTGGCACACAAGGTATGTTTACTATGTTTAAAGCTCTTTTAGAGTGCAGCTCTCTGTGTTTTGACCAGGCCACATGTCTCCTGTCACCTAAAAGTACAGAAATTTTAAAACCTTCTAGTAAACAGGGTCCCAGCTTCTCCTGGGAAAAGTCATCACTGCCATAATCCTCACAGCCCGGACCCTCCACACATCACGCATCAGACTGCGGAGACAGGGCATGAAGAGGAACTAAGGGGGGCGAGGCTGGGCAATGTGACTTCGATTGCTCTGTTGAGGGTGGGGCTCGATGGCGAACCTTTGGCCGCTCTGGTGGGGGGTTTATGGGGGACAAAAAGGGATTGGGACGGGGGGTAGATCTGAGCCCAGCATTGACCCGCTCCATCATCTCCTCATCTCCACCTTAATAGCTCCAAATCAAAGTAGTGGCCTTAATGTGCTTCATATTATAAAGCAGTGTCCTAGGCAGTGTTATGGTACGTGTATGGACTGGTCTCAGCTGGCTCACTGGTGCTAACCGATAGTTAAGTGATAGTGTAGCGTTGACTGCTGAGAGATAAATTCCTAAGTGTACAGTCTGGCGATTAACACATTTGAAATAATAAAAAAAGTTATGAGCATAACTGTATATTTATTTGTATTTATATTTCAGTCTTTGATGCAGGACTCCATAATGCTCCACTGGAGTGCCTTCAGTCATTTCCTGGCACTGGACACTGACACAAATCCAGATGCAGATTTCTATTTTCTCATCTCTGTATTTCTGTTTCTAATGCAGTGGTTTGTTTTTTCTCGCTTTGACAGTGTGACTGTTCCAGAGAAACTGGATTGTTTTATAACCAGATATGCGGAGCACATCCATGAGAAGTGGTGTATAGAAAAGGTATGTATGATTTTTATTCTTGTTCTGTGTTTCCTGATCATACTGTTTTTCCCCTCACCATGACGACAAAAACAGTGTGGTACATCAACAGTCTTTCACAGTCACTGATAACAAATGCACCCAATGATTACACATAGAAGAACACACCCCACAGCTATAATATATAAAACATTCTGTTACATATGTATGCTGTTTGGCAAACTTTATGGTATACTATACTTTAAGCCAATGATTGACATAAATGTCAATATACCAGCTTATTCTGCTGATACTTTTTTAGAGAAAGAAATATTTCTTGTAAACTTTGAATAACATTGAGGGGAAAATGTTTGTGTGCTTTTTAAAAATTTCGTAGTGTTTCTTGTTGTCATCACGAAATGTAGCAAAATAGAACTGCTTTTGGTTGCTGTAAAATCTGATCTGTAAATGTGAACTTATATTCTGTAGTTTTCCAATGGCTGGTCATATGGAGACCAGATGTGTGAAATCAGCAAGAGCCATCCACTCCTGAAACCATACAAAAGCCTGTCTGAAAAGGTAGTCTGCATGCAGACATCTTTCTGTGGAAGTTGGGAGCTTTCTATATTTTACAAAAGATTTGTATAGTTTGTGTGAGTGCTACATTTGGGTCAGTGATAGCTTAGTAATGATGAAAAACAGCATGGCATGAATCTGTATTGAATCACAGGTAGCTCTCCTGGCTGGACAGCTACCTGTGTTTACAGTTTGCTGAAATACTACACCAAACTCATACCTGAAAACTGAATGAGTCAGTTTTTACTCCTTAGCAGTAAAAGGCTGATGGGGTGTTGTCGTCACCCTGGTGGCTGAGCGTGAACACCTACGTTTGTGAATGCAGTAACTCAGAAACGTAGGAGCCTCTAATTGATACCACAGGTAAAGATGTGAGATGAGTTTGAATCTCACTGACCTCACGGTCAGAGGTTAAGTTTTCTGAAATTGATACTACAGGTGCATTTACTAAAAATGTCAGAGGAGATAAAATCTCAGTGACCTCGACCTCAAGGTCAAAGTGAGTTTTCTGAAATTGTTGTGAATGAGGTGATGTAGGATTTTGAAATGATACCATCGGTATATCTGCTAAAAGGCTGAGGGGTGCCACTTTTCTCTTCTCCTTCTTTTAGATAAACTTTAGATATTTATTTACATACACTTCATCTCCATTGTGTTATATAATATTTGTTGCAAAAGAGAAACGTATCAGTTTTATTATTTAATAATTACAGCGGCTTGCAAAAGTATTCAGCCCCTTGAACTTTTCCACATTTTGTCACAATTCCAGGTGAAAGACCAACACAGGGTGGTGCACACGTGAGAAGTGGAACGAAAAACAAACATGATTCCAAACATTTGTTACAAATAAATAACTGCAAAGTAATCAAATGAGATTTACTAATTGAATGAATGGAAATGTATCAGCTGATGTGGGCACAGACATGTGAGCAAATGATCCTGCAGAAGATCATGTGTTGGTGTGTCTGAGTTCATGCTTTGTTCGGGTTTTGCAGTACATCTGAAAGCAAACTGTGACTTTGCAGGATAAAGAGACATACTGCTGGCCCATCAGAGAGTCTCTGAAGACCATGCTTTCATGGGGTTGGAGCATTGACAGGATCAGAGAGGGAGACTCTGTCAACCTTCACAACAAGCCCAGAAGGATATCACAGGCCAGTCAGGTGTATATGAACACCACCCACTCTTACATTTGTTCCCGAGGTACTCATTATGGATCAAAGGGAAAGGTGACATCATATATAATGCTGTGTGTTCAATCTCCAACAGCTTTCTTTTGAAGGAGCTTCAGCTTTCAGTCCAAGACCCACTGATATGAGTAATGTGACATTGTCCAGAGACTTGCAGGTAAATTATTCACAAGAACACAATGCATGCAAAGCCAGATTACTCATGGGAGCTGATAATGCAGATTGATTGATGGATGAATTGATCAGTGCAGTGTAAAAGAGTCACATGTCAAACATTTACTTCTCCAGTCAATGGCAGAGCTGCTTGCAGAGAATTATCATAATATCTGGTCCAGGAAAAAGAAACTGGAGCTGGAAGCCAGAGGTAAATCTTACACAGCAAACACACACACAGGGTGTTCCTTGTTTCTCTGCCATCACAAACAGATAACACAGAAAGCTTGACTTCTTTTTTATGCATAGCCTGTAAAAATAAAACAGATGGAATTCTGCGAAGTGCTGTTTAGAAGATCAATACCATTTCCCCACACCTCTGCTTTACAGTTGCTGTTATAGCAACTTTACCCAACCCTTTGATTTTTGTTGCATATTAACTGAAGTGCCGTACAGTCATTTTGGCATGGCAGTTTCTCTGTTAGAAGCTTGTCCATTTTGGTGTTTTGTTATTAATTATTTTATTTTTTGCTTTTAAATTAAACACAGCATGCTTGTACAGATTCAACTGAGGACATTTACTACATTTAGCATTTGTGAACTTATAAGCATGAAAAAAGAAAAAGAAGGAGAAAAAAAGAAGAAGAAAAGATTATAACAATATTAACTAAATAAAGAGTAAAATAAAATAAGAAAATTCACGCGGAGTGTGAGGCATGAATTATGATCAGTTAATTTTTAAGAATTCTAGAAATGGCTGCCAAATCGTACAGTTTCCCCTCTCTATCAAATCTTATCTGCTCCACCCGGGCCACAGACACCATCTCATTAAGCCACCTGTTAAAAGACGGGGCCGAAGAAGACCGCCACTGTAAAAGATTAAGTTTCTTTGCAGCCAGCACACCCACTGTAATTAAGGAAAAAGATTCGATTGATGCAAATGATCCAAGTATAGCCAGTGTACCATCAAGTGGTACTTTTTTCCCAAATTGGTTTGAAAACCACGTAAAAATCTGGCTCCAAAAAGCTTTCAAGACAGGGCAATGCCGAAATAGATGTGCAAGGGAACCTTCACCGATATTACATCTGTCACATAAGGGGGATACAGAATTATAGATCCGGTTAAGTTTAAGTTTAGAAAAGTGTAATCTGTGAATGACTTTAAACTGGATTACTTTATATCTGGCGTTTACTGAGCCTTTCTGAATGTTGGACAAACAGTTTGACCGTTGGTCCTCAGACAGGAACACCGAGGTCTCCAGCCCGTGTATTCTTAATTCCATCAGAATCAGCTGGGATTGTAAAGCACTTCACAAACTGAGATATCAGATGTTTAAAATCTGCTTTCCGAATTATATCAGTAAGACTTAGTGGCTTCAGTGGAAAGTCTGAAAAGTTTCGTTGAACAAAATTCCTTATTTGAAGATAACGAAAAAAATATGATTGAGGTAACTGAAACTTCTGTTGAAGTTGAAGGAAAGACATGAATCTGTCATCTATATATATGAGTCCTCAATGCATTTCAGTCCCTTTCCCCCCCATTCTAAAAACACCCTCTCCATTTTACCTGGTTTAAACACGTAGTTATGTATTATTGGTATTCTTACTGAGAAGTCCGGTAGTTTAAGAGATTTCCTAATTTGACTTAATATCTTTAAGGAGTGTTTAACAACAAAATTACGACTGATCGAATTAATAGAAGAACCCGTGTTAGAAAACAATAAGCCCGGTAATGAGGCTTCAGATACTGTTGCTGCCTCTGCCTGGAGCCAGACAGGAAGCTTATAACAATAATCAGTAGGCGAACCCCACTGCCAGTGCAATAGAGCTCTTGAATTTGCTGCCCAGTAATAATGTCTAAACACAGGGAGACCCAACCCCCCACTGGAAGTATTTTTTTGAAGATGAGCCTTGGATATCTGAGGGGGTTTTCCTGCCCAGATGAAAGAAAGAATCAATGAATCAAGCTGCTTAAAACATTTAAGTGGCAAATAAATATGAGGGTTTTGAAAAAGATATAAAAATCGTGGCAAAGACACCATTCTAACTGAATTTATTCGACCAATCAGAGACAGAGGAAGCAGTTTCCATTTTCTAATATCGTCTTTGAGCTTGTCCAGCATTTCCAAGAAATTCGATTTATAGAGGAGTTTGGGATTTTTAGAGATCTTAAGGCCAAGGTAGGTAAAAGATGTAGTCACTAATTTGAATGGGAGAGAGCTGAGAAACTTTGGGCATAGATTATCTGTTATTGGCATAAATTCAGATTTGTCCCAATTGATCATATATCCTGATAATTTCACAAAGTGTTTAATGCAATTTAAAAGATTAGGGGATGAAATTTCTGGTTCGGAAAGGCAGATGAGTAAATCATCTGCATACATATTAACAAGACTTTCAACATTCCCAAATTTAACTCCCTGTATACCAGGGTGGTTTCTTATGTTAATGGCAAAGGGCTCCAGAGCTATATCAAAAAGAAGTGGTGAGAGGGGATCCCCCTGTCTCACTCCACGTTAATTGAAAGGGGGAGGATTTATCTGCGTTGGTGAGAATGCAGGACACAGATAAATCATTTCAATCAATCCCTAAAATATTCCCCAAAACCAAATTGTTTTAGAGTCTCAAATATATAAGACCGTTCAATCTGATCAAACGCTTTTTGAGCATCCAGAGAAAGTACTGCTGTTTTAGCCTCTTTTCCATAACCTGAGTAAATTGTATTTAATAATAAATGGACATTATTAAATGACCATCTACCAGGAGTAAATCCTGTTTGAT
Source organism: Mchenga conophoros (assembly GCF_057382185.1). NCBI lineage: Eukaryota > Metazoa > Chordata > Actinopteri > Cichliformes > Cichlidae > Mchenga > Mchenga conophoros. The sequence goes on from NC_140533.1 coordinate 2,498,304, forward strand.
TAGGATGTATAATTGTTGAAACATGTTTGCTCAATCTTGTAGCTGAGGCTTTGGTTGATTTTGTGATCACAATTTAAAAGAGCAACGGGTCTATAATGTGCTGGGTCACCTTCCTCCTCTCCAGTTTTGTGAAGCAAACAAATATTTGCCTCGTAAAGTGAAGTTGGTAACCTTTTATTTTTAACAGAGTCATTTATCATCCTGAGCATGAGAGGAGTCATTTTATTTTGGAAGGCTTTATAGAATTCATTACCGAATCCATCCGGGGCAGCTGTCTTTCCAAGTGGTAAGGCTTGGATTGTTCCTAAAAGATGGTTTTCGGAGACAGGGGAATCAATTTCATCTCTCAGGGCTTCATCTAATTGGGGAATAGATAATTGATCGAAGAAGTTGCTAAAATCACTTTGAGAGGGTTTAATTTTACTAGAATACAGATCTTTATAGAATTTGGTAAAACAAGTATTAATTTCCTTTGGATTGGTACTTACTTTACCGGATTTTATTATCACTTTTTGAATTGCATTTTGGTGTTTTGAATAGATGAAAATTCGATCTCAAAGTTGTGATGGACCACCAGTAACCTGGTAGATGTTAAGATGTCACATAGTTAAGTGCTGCCACAGTCTGTTATCTTTCTTCTCTGCCCTGCTGCTCTGTTCCAGGTGGAGGAAACCACCCACTGCTGGTTCCTTACGACACACTGACTGCCAAAGAAAAATCCAAAGACAGAGAAAAAGCACAAGATATCCTTAAGTTCCTCCAAATCAATGGTTACATTGTGTCCAGGTTGGTCCAACTATATTTGAAACAGTTTGTCTTTGGCGTTTGTTTTGAGATTAGAAGATCAATTTCATAAAAGTTCAATTTTTCTAAAACGTCTAACTCAGAAAATACAACATTAGTGTGTGTAGCACAGCGCTGGAGTGTGAATTTGATTTAACTTAGCAAAAGCAGTGTACAACACAAGTTGTAGAAATGCAAATAAAAGGAGAACATCCTTTGTGCTGATTCCAGAGGTGTGCAGTCACAGGAGCTGGACACTCCTGCCATAGAGAAACGATTTGCCTACACCTTTCTCCAGCAGATCATCACCTACGTGGACCAGGCACACCAACACATGATGGAGTTTGGTAAGAATCTTCTCATGCCTGTAAGAGCCACTTGTTTACATCACCAACCTGGTTGTTGTGCATGATACAACAACCATGATACTTTTGCCTCATTTGGTGAAACAAGTTTGTCGTCTTCTTTTAGCAGGAACGTTTTTTGTTTTTTCCATATTTTGCTAAGTACAATGCTTTGAGGAAGGTTGTGGAAGTAGCTCTCTCTTTAGATACTAAATTGTCACTGGAGGCTAAAACAGTCTTGGGGTCTTGCTCTGAGACATTCCCAGATTTTTCTCTTTTGTTTTTCACACTAGGAAACGTGAAGGCATGGTGTTGTTATAGCACTGATATAGCAATATGACACTTTTTTATTTGGAGTTTTCACCTGGTTAGATGCAGGGCTGGGTTTTGTATGCAGACAGAGTTGCAACCTGTTTGTAAGGTAGTAAGTAATCTATAAGACAGTGGACCCGCAGGGCAGGGATAGCTCAGTAGGTAGAGTGGTTGCCCCATGATCGGAAGGTCGGGGGTTCGATTCCCCTTAACAGCTACCCTGAGGTACCCCTGAGCAAGGTACCATCCCTACACACTGCTCCCCGGGCGCCCAATGGCTGCCCACTGCTTCACTGAGTGAATGGGTTAAATGCAGAGAGCGATTTCCCCACGGGGCTCAATAAAGTACAATAAAGTACATGACAAGACGGTGGTATGCTGAAAATTTCTCTACATTTTTCCTCCCTGTCCAGGATGTTACATCCTCATCACTGAAAGAGTGTCCACTGGCCTGTAGGTGTAAATAGGCTGCAGAGTCCTGGCCTGACGAGGTGGCTCTGCTGTGTTGTGCCATCCACTTATCCAGAGGTTGTTTTGTTTCCCCGGCAATCCTCCTGCACTTAACAGCGTACACTATATTACTCTGTTTGTGTCGGGGGACCCGATCCCTGGGGTGGAACAATTTTTGGTGCAGCGTCTTTTGGGATTTAAAAGCCACAGAAAGTCTGTGTTTAGAAAAACTGCATCTCAGCTGTTCCGATACTCCTGACATCTGAGGACTCACTAAAGGTTTTCGTCTCAGGCAGCCGTTGTCCTTCTCTCCTGGATCAACTGGAGCAAGTTCTTTCCCAGTTGGGATAACCACATTTTCTTGATGTGATGTTGTTCTGCTTCCCTGGCTGCTGTGTCAGTGGGGATGATGTTCGCTCTGTGTGGTAGTTTCCTGATGACGCCCAGTTTGTGCTCCAGTGGATGATGAGAGTCAAACCTTAGATACTGATCCGTATGCGTAGGTTTACGGTACACATCAGCTTTCAGATGTCCCCCGTTACTGATGGAAATCTCACAGTCTAAGAAGGCTAACCTGCCACTTTTCATATCCTCCCTCGTGAACTTGAGTGGACTGTGGTACGTCCTGAGATTTGATTTTCATCCAGATTTGTCATCCACAGACCTGAACCAATGACTTGGTGGTGTTCCAGGGTAGGATAGCAAATCCCTCTTTTCCACATCTTCCATATAAAAGTTGGTCACAATGGGTGAAACAGGGGAACCCATGGCACACCCATGTTTCTGCCTGTAGTACTGACACTTGCATATAAAATGGGTGGAATTAATACACAGTTCCAAAAGCAAACATACTTGGTTGGTGCTGAGAGTGACCCTGTTGCTGAGGTTGGGGTCAATCTCTTACAAACTACCTCCACTGCTTCAGTGGCTGGAACACAACTAAAGAGAGACGTAACCTTATATGAGACCATTGGTTTATCTGCCCAAACCAGTGTTCCTCCAGGGAGGTCAAGGAGGCCATTCACAAAAAGGAAAGACCGTCTCTGAATCCAGGAGGAAGCCTAAGGGTACATCTTTCACCATCTTAGAATACTGTGATTGCAGCCATTCTCCAACTCTCTGTGAATGGTACTCATGGCCATTGATCATTTGCATATTAATGACCATGAAACTGACCTCACAACCCATTGTTAGTCAGTGGTGCTAGTGTCAGTCATTATGCATATCTACTGTTTAAAAGGTTGGGAAACCTGCAGTAAGTTGAACCTGACGACGTCACTTGGATGAAATGTTTCTCCCTCTGAAAACCTCCAGATGAACAAAATCAACTTTACATGGATGACTGCACATGCATCAGTACACTGTGTGGTGTAGTTTCTCAAGCTGTTGTCACAGTCACAGTCAAGCTGGGGATGTTTGTCAGATGTGTGGGGATCAGATCTTCAGAGTTCACTTGGAGGGAAGAATGGTAGAAAGGCAAAATCACAGAAGGTAGTGAGGGTGTGTGGATGAGGCACCACTGGACTGGGAACTAAACCTGCTGAACCAGTTGAAGAAATTGGTTTAGTGTTCATTTCTGAATTTAATTCATAACATGATTATGGAATTCTCAGATTTCTCTTATGTCCTGTTACCTGACTGTTCATTGGACTCCTTATGCGACCCAGTGGTAAAAAGTCTAGAAACACCTCTGTGTGGCTCAGAGGTAGAGTGGCTTGTCTACTTCTCTCCTCCAGTTCTTATTAAGTGTCCCTGAACATAATACTGAACCCCAAATCCACCCATCAGTTTGCATGTGTGTGCTACAGAAAAGGGTTAAAGTATAGTGAGGATAGCACTTAATGAATGTGTTCATGTGTAAGTAAAGTAAACTTAAATACCAGTCGAGTCCTGTTAGTCCCTCGGATTTCAAGCTCGTGGCTACACAGCTGTGGCGGCTCGCACAGTAGAGTTTAGCCTTTTTCTGTGGCTCAGAGGAATTTCAAATACTATGCAAGATAATGCAAATGTAAAAAAAAAGAAAAGAAAAATATTATTATTTAGTGAACTGTTTGCATAAAAAAAAAGTTTTTATATTTTCCACACCTTAAATTCATCAGCCCATACTCACTGTATTCTGTCTGCTGTAGATGTGGGAACACGACCAAAGGGAGAGAAGATTCCTCATGAGCAGCAGATCAAGTTCTTTGGAAAGGTGATGAAATCTTTTTTGACTAGACACTTATTTTTCTTGTTTTGTTTTATTAAGTTTATATATCAGATTTAGTTTTTTGTAATCAGCAACAGAATTCAAAATTAAGTTATCAGGTTGACTAAAACTGCAAATAATTATGATCTCTTCTTCCAAATTGACACAGAGCAGAATAAGCATTTGACTGACTCAAAGCAAAATGTGTAAATTTCAGGCTTTTCCTGGTTTGTGCCTGTTCAAAATCCTCTGTAATGGTTAGCTAAAGAGGCACAGTGACAGCACAGTGAAGGCATGGACACAGTTTTTGATGATGTGACGTTGTATCAGTAGCGCAGAATTTTAGGGGATGAGCAATGAACATAAAAATCATTAGTTACTAAATTTGTGGCAGGTAATTTACTGAAAAGTGTGCTAATAATTAACTCAAAAAAAGAATAACGATGGGCGGTGAGGGATGAGGAAGTGTGAATAGTGTTGCGGTTTGTGGGGGGGCTGGCGACGGCTGTCGGGCCGGGCATGAAAATGAGAACAGCAGGAGAAGGGGTTTTTTATAGCCTGAGGCCAGAGGGGGCGTGAAGGAGGAGTGGTCCCGCTCCTGAAATTCAGAGGATATCTCCACTTAGTTTGGCACCTGATAATGCTCAAAGTGTTCCGTGTATAGAAAGTTATGTATTTTATTAAAACTGAAAATCAATATGATTGACAAGCTCTGAGGCTTCATGTCTCACTCCTAGGTCGTCCTGCCGTTGGTGGATCAGTACTTTAAAAACCACAGGCTGTACTTCTTGTCCACGGCCATCCATCCCATCAGCAGTGGTGGCCATGCCTCTAACAAGGAGAAGGAAATGGTGACCAGGTGAGCATGGCCAGCATTACAACAACAGTAAAAAGTCAGGCATATTGTTGAAAGGAATAAAACATGAGAATGTCTTATTGCCTAAATATTGAATGTCTGGTCCTATGGGCTCTTTCCTCTGTGTTCCTCTCATTTGATTGCCTCACACTTTTGTCTTCCTCTTCTTCCATTCTGCCTCTTCTTCTCATCTTCCATTAAATCTTTTCAGTCTTTTCTGCAAACTGGGAGTTCTTGTCAGACATAGGATATCCTTGTTTGGTAAGGACAGTGTAAACATTCGAGTTAACTCCCTAAAGATAAAATATTTGATTTTTAAGCCAATTTTCTTAAAAGATGGAAAACTGCAACTGTGTTCATTAGCTTGCTGTCTGTTTCCCTGTTTTTGATGGCACGTTGTGGTTTATCCTGGCATGTTACCAACACATTTCGACTTTTTGAACAGTGGAAACATTTGCAAGAGTTTATTTTCACTATGCAGCCTTGTGAAAAACTAAGTACACCCCATGATTCAGTTAACTGGAAAAACACCTTTAGCAGCATTGCTGTAGTTTTGGTTTTCTATGTGAGTTTTTCAGTCTCTCATGTTGTTGTGAAAGAGTTCTGGCCCAGTCTCCTTTACAATGTTGTGTCAATTCTTTAAGATTTGCAGGTATTTCTTCATGAATAGCTGTCTCAAGATCTTGCCACAGGGTTTCAATTGGGTTCATGTTTGGCACCTTGATTGTTTTCTTTTCAGCAATTCTGTTGTATTTGTGGGCCAAGCTTTAGCAGTCAGACCAAAGGCTTCACATATGAGTCCAGAATACTTAGATATGCAGAGAGGTTCATTGTCAGTTCAGTGACTGCGAGGTGCCCAGCTCCTGTGGCTGCAATACAAGCCCATCACCAATCCCAGAAGTCTCGTGACATCTTTGCTCTTTGTATTCTTTGTTCAGATTGAACTTTACCTAAACCTAAAACATGTTGTCACGGTCTTTTTAAAGAGAGGAGGCTTACTCCTTGTTCAATCTATTTCTAACTGTGCTGTCATGAAAGGTAATATTTAACATGCTAACTGAGACGATCAGTCTTCAGTCTGAGCTGTAGCTTTCCTCTGAGCATTGTTACAGTCTGACTTTAAGGTGCATTTTCTGGCATGCCCAGTCCTGGGAAGATTATGGCCTGATGTTAACACATCAGTGATCCAGATGAGCAAACTGCAAAAAAAGGGTCACATTTGCTAATTGGCAATAATTGAAGTGCATCTGGCTGCTACTTACCCTGTTAATTCCTGTTGAATTATTACTTGTGTACTCAGTTTTATACAGGACTGCATGGAGTCCTATGGAAACTTTTTCTGACTGACTGTATTTTGATACATGGCACTTCTACTGCAGTTTACTTTTAAACTGCAGTACATTCCTCCTGTCCTATCAGACGGGAGCTTCATAAGCTAACTTGTAATTGGTGCAGGTGTCTGCAGGGATGTCACGATACCAGAAGGTTTGAGCCTGTATACTTTAATATATGATAAATATGATACCACTCACACATACAGTGACAGACTGAACAGACTTTTCTTTCCTCCAATGAAAAATACCAATACTATCTAGTTTTTCTACCAGTGACTTGGTAGCAAAGTATGAGTTGTCGTGGCATCCCTAAGTGTGTGTGCATGCATGGTATTGTGGGTGTATAAATCCTCATCACTGTGTCCTCACAGGAAAAAGATGTTCCATTTCTTCAGACTCAAAAATGGGCACTTTAGAAACATATTGTCAAAAATGAAAGATAATTATTAGGTGCACGTAAAGCAAAAGCTGTTAGAATATCAATTATGCTGATATTTAATGGCTTTTGCTATCAGCCACTGATGACAGGGTAAAAGTAGCAAGTGTAACATTTCCACTTAACATAAACTTTATTTTATAATTGTTTATTTATTGTTTTTCCAAGGAACATCATTTTCCTCAACATAACATAACAGTTGTTGTGTAAGTGTGGTTTTGTGCTAAAAATTTCACATCCAAGACAGATACTGTGTGAAGCCTTTGCGCTCCATGATGTGAGTTTGCAGTTTCACAGCTAATTCTCTCTGCTCACCAGGGAACAATGCCACTTCCATTGTCAACTGTCTGCAGATACTGGGACAAAGCCTGGATGCCAGGTAAAAACGTGACCAGTTGTGACCTCATAATGATGAATAACGGGAATGCTTTCAGCTTTCTATGGAAAAACATAAATGAATAAAGCAAAAGAACAAATACAGAAAAATTAACATGAATCAACGCAGATTTTCAAAAATAAGTACCACAGAGAAAAGGAATCAGTGACTTTAACCCAAAGCAGTATGAACTAGTGTGGTAGTTGTTCATATAAGCTGCAATATTAGCTGTCAAGAGATAGCAGTCCTCTTTTAAACAGTGGTAAAGTCTGGGTTTGAAGGGCAGAGACGTAATAACAAACTAGTGTATCAGCCAGGAGACCAAAGTTTAGTTAACAGGTGTGGGACAGAAATCCGAGTCAATGAATGCCATAAAATACAAACTCTTGCATAAGTAAGCCTAGACTACAAAGTTTAGTTCTCAATGCAAGTGATAAAACCCATAATTTCAAATTATAGCTGGCTGAAATAACAAGATTAAAAAGAATCTAAGAAAACAGCACAGTATAGCTATAAGACAGGTTTGATGGATGTGTTTCTGTCTGGAAACATCATGAAAACTCAGACTGATAAAGGATAATCATTATGTGCGGCTATAACAGTGAATTCTTACCTCAGATAATTATGTGTTTCATTGTTTTGTACTTTTAGAAGCAAAGTTTAACGAGGCCTCTCACAAAAATAATCGTCAACACCATTTAGTTGGAAACTCAGTAAAATCCTGACAGCGTTGAATAAATAATATTTACTAGCAAATACTGGTAAAATTGCCCCGTAGTTATCAGACTGGTTGAATGTGCCCATATTTTCTCAAAGTGCTTTTTTCGTGTTTGATAAAAGAACATCTCTTGTCAAGATATTAATGTAACTCTATCAGGACAGTGATGAAGACGGGCCTGGAGTCAGTGAAGGCAGCTTTACGGTCATACTTCGACAGCGCAGCGAAGGATCTGGAGAAGACTCAGGAGAACCTGAAGCTCGGCCAGTTCACTCACAGCAGGGACCAACCACGAGGAGCGACTCAGATCATCAACTACACCACCTTCGCCCTGCTCCCCGTCCTCTCCTCACTGTTTGAACACATCGGACAGAACATGTTTGGAGAAGACCTCATTTGTAAGTGAAAACTTCACGTTTCATCTGGACGATGATGTCAGTTTGCCTACAGATTTTGTCTCTCTTGCCTCAGTGGGTGATGTCCAGGTTTCCTGCTACAGAATCCTTAACAGCCTCTTCCTTCTGGGAACCAACAAAAGTATCTATGTTGAGAGGTAGGAAACATCCATGGTCCACATGTGATAGATTTAGTAAAAATATGTTTCACGTCGCATGCAGTAGAGTTCAGAAGAATGAGACCACACTGAGAATCTGTCCTGGTTTCATGTAAACCTGGAAATGATCAAATATGCTTGATTCAGGAATATTCAAAAAGAGAATTATTATGTAAATGAAGAAGAAATACAGTACTATGAAAGTCTTGAGCACTTTTCTGTTGTTTTTATTTTATTTATATTCCTATTATTTAGAGATTGATTGAAACAAGCAAACATAAATACAGTATGTAAGGTAAAAACAAGTGCTCAGCACTTTTCCATGGTTGATGAACGGATTGTTTCCCTGCACCTTCAGGTTGAGATATGGGTTGTAGGATGTAGGATTGGTGGCTGTATGTCTTGGACACTCAGGTGGAGATAAGAGCAGATCTGTCAGCTGATACCACCAGGTGCTGAATTGGATATGGTGGTGGGGGATTAAGTTGGAGAGGCCTGGCGTGCCCAAACGGATAAGGAGCATGCACTGGGAATGTATGGCAGAGGCCCCGTTTTGTGACATCTTCAACTTTTATGTCCGGCAGAACTTCAACAGCATCCTGAGGGTGGTTGGGATGTTAAGGTTCCACACTTCCATTGCTGAGGCAGATTTATGGTGCTGCTAATAATAAATATAAAAACCTATTAAATAAATAAATGACCTATTAAGTAATAATGGCTGAGGCAATAAGTCAATTCAAAATGCAGAATGTAGACTGTATATTCGGAGGTGTGGCAGTTTGGCACAGTTCATCAGACTCATATCATCTGGAAAAACTCATCTTCAGACTGGTGGATCTCGCCCCAGATGCTGCGCAGCCTCCAGCTTGAAGGGAGGGCGAAAAAAAGTCCATGCGTAGGATGGGCGGAGTACGGTGTCTCATGATGCTAGTTGCTCTGTCGTTGCATCTGCTGGTGTAAATGTCTCAGTGGGATGGTACATCCAATAGCCCTGCGTGCAGTCTTAACCGCTCACTGCGGTGTCTGCTTCTCTTCTCTATGGTGCAGCTGCAGGGCCAGACAGTAATCCAGGCAGTCATTGTGCTCTCCACCACACACCTGTAGACAGAACTGGGGATGGTGGAGTTCAGCCCCGCTCCCTTCAGCTTCCTCAGAAAATACAGGCATTTATGAGCCTTTTTAATAAAGCTGAGAGTGTTATCACACCACTCCTGTACTGGCTTCTCTTAAATTAAATCCAGTTGTTAAATCCAAAATCAAATTTAAAGTCCTCCTCATCACATACAAGGTCTTGAATAATCAGGCACCGTCATATTTTAAAGGCCTCATAATACAGTATCATCCCAATAGAACTAGAACTCTCAGACTGCAGGCTCACTTGTTGTTCCTAGAGTATTTAAAAGTAGAATGGGAGGCAGAGGGTTCAGGTTTCGGGCCCCTCTTCGGTAGAACCAGCTCTCAGACACCATCTCTACAGTGTGTCATGCAGACATTGTTCTCCTTTTAGAAATCCCTAAAGGGAAATATCTAACAAGGGAAACCTGCAGTCAGAAGTGACTGAAGAAGTCACTTGGATAAGTGACGAAACATTTCTCCCACTGAAAACGTGCAGATGAGCAGAATCAACTTTTTGGGATTTCCTTACCTTGATGATTGAGCATGCATCAACACATCACTTTTCAACAGAACATTGCTGGCTAAGCAGCATTAAGATACATGGAAAAGAACAAGTCATAAGTCATAATGGTATTCTGATCAGATCATGGCTGGACTGATGAAAGCCATCCATAGTTGAGCTTGACTCCATCCTCAACCCGAAAAGGCCCCACAAGCTCATCTTTGATGATACCAGCCCAAACCAGTACTCCACCTCCACCTTGCTGGCGTCTGAGTGGGACTGGAGCTCTCTGCCCTTTACCAATCCAGCCACGGGCCCATCCATCTGGCCCATCAAGACTCACTCTCATTTCATCAGTCCATAAAACCTTAGAAAAACCAGTCTTGAGATATTTCTTGGCCCAGTCTTGACGTTTCAGCTTGTGTGTCTTGTTCAGTGGTGGTCGTCTTTCAGCCTTTCTTACCTTGGCCATGTCTCTGAGTATTGCACACCTTGTGCTTTTGGGCACTCCAGTGATGTTGCAGCTCTGAAATATGGCCAAACTGGTGGCAAGTGGCATCTTGGCAGCTGCACGCTTGACTTTTCTCAGTTCATGGGCAGTTATTTTGTGCCTTGGTTTTTCCACACGCTTCTTGCGACCCTGTTGACTATTTTGAATGAAACGCTTGATTGTTCGATGCTTCAGAAGCTTTGCAATTTTGAGACTGCTGCATCCCTCTGCAAGATATCTCACTATTTTTGACTTTTCTGAGCCTGTCAAGTCCTTCTTTTGACCCATTTTGCCAAAGGAAAGGATGTTGCCTAATAATTATGCACACCTGATATAGGGTGTTGATGTCATTAGACCACACCCCTTCTCATTACAGAGATGCACATCACCTAATATGCTTAATTGGTAGTAGGCTTTCGAGCCTATACAGCTTGGAGTAAGACAACATGCATGAAGAGGATGATGTGGACAAAATACTCATTTGCCTAATAATTCTGCACTCCCTGTAGTAAAGTGACAAATGAAAATGCATCTGTTACTCAGACAACTCAGATCTGTAATGTTTCACATTCATTATAATGTTGTTGAGGTGACAGTGAGTTCAGGATTTTGCAGAAAACGTCAGTAGACCAGCTGATCTCATGTTTGTTTACTTCCTGTTTATGTGATTTTTTCCCTTAGCAAATTCTAAGTGCTTCTTTTAATCACATTATTTTATTGTATGATACCTTGGTGCCACTGGATTTTAACATGTCTCACACTCATACAGTAAGACAAATGGTGGGGGTGTAGTAAGGAAGCTGGGGGAAGCAGACAGCTCCATAGGAAGAGTCTTTTGTGTCTTCGAGGACTCTGGGAGGCAGCAAGGGAGTGGGAAGCTTAAGGTGTGAAACAGCTGTGTGCTGCCTTTTGTTCCTGGAGATATTTAACTGAGAGCCATGCTGGGCTCAGACTCTGCTGACCGTCTGTCCCGCGGTCATGCAGGGACTTCATCAAGCTTGGTTGTCTGTTCTTTGTGTGTTTGATTAAAGAATGTTAGCTACCGCTCGTCTGCAGCTTTATTTGAATGGAAAACTTCCACAGCAGGCAAAAAAAAGCTTTTTGCTAAAAAAAAAGATTCAGAGCAGAAGTTTTTTGCACTGCATTTTAAAATGAAAACATATTGCATTTATTTACAATTAAAGACACAGAGCAGGAAGTGTGTTACTGTTTTACATCCACAGACACACAAGAAAAGAAGCAGGCAACATGAGGTCAAGTTATGGCAATTTTATTTGTGTGTTTCAGTACATGTATTTAGATTAGAGTTTTTAAAAAACAAACAAACGTCCCAAGAAGAAGGATGGGGAGAAAGAAAGGTGGAGAGAGGGGGAAGGAGGAAGAAACTATTGATGCTGCTGGGTCAGTTCTTCCTCAGCAGTCTGCTCCAGAATCCCCTCCTGTCCTCGCCTTGCTTTTCTTTTGCCTTCAGTTCTTTTAAGGTCTTGTTGAGCTGCTCCTCGGCATCTTTAAATGTTTCTTTCAGCTGCTGTTTGGCCAGTTTCCCTTTGTGTTTGAGGAGCTCTTTAGCTTCCTTTTTGTGCTTTCGCATTTCTTTCAGTGCGTCTCTGCAGTCTTTCTTGGTCACCGCAGAGCCGCTCATTTCTTTCTTCAATACCTTCACCTCAATTTTCTCTTCTGCGAGTTCTTCTTGCACTTTCATCAGTTCCTTCTTCATGTTTTCAGTGTGACTCTTTGTATCTTCCATTTCTTTCTTTGCTTCCTGTGTTTTAATTTTCTCTTCCTCCAACACTTTTTGAGCTTCCAACAATTCTTTCTTCATATTTTCAATCTCATTTTCTGCCTCGTGTTTACGTTTTTTCTCTTCTTCAAGTTGTTGCTTTACATGCAGTAATTCCTTTCTTAGTGTTTCAGCTTCAGCCGTTACATTTGCAGCTTCTTGTGTTGCCAACTGCATTTTCCTTCTTTCCTCTTCAAAATCTTCCTGCACCTCCTGTAATTCCTGCAGCACATTTCCTGCCTCCTTCTTTGCAGTTTGATATTTATTGTTGGCTTCTTGTGCTGTGCTTTTCTCTTCCTCCAATGCTTTTTGAGCTTCCAACAGTTCTTTCTTCATCTTTTCATCCTCCTTTTCTGCCTGTTGTTTTCTCATCTTCTCTCCTTTAAGTCTGAGACCCACATGCAGTAATTCCTGCAATACTACATGAGTTTCAAACTGTGAATTTTTAGCTTCTCCTCTTGATTTTTCTGCCTCTTCTTTTAATTTGACATTTTCAGCCTGTATCATTTGAAATTTAAAATGAATCAGCCGTACTGTAATGCATGGTGAAGCACTCGCCGATCCTCTTCTCGTTCTCCCCTGATTCATTTTGGCCTTTTAAACAAAGGAACCAACGTTTTGTAGAGGAGTGAAGTGAAGTTTTTGTTGTTTTCTTCGTCAACTGTCGTTTGTCCTGCACAGAGATGCTGCTGTAGATGTGTCTCTAGCTGTGTCTGGATACAATGAAACATGCTGGAACTAAGTGCTTGTGTTGCACAGTTCTACTGAACATTCCATTTCATGCATGCTCCGCCCACATGGTCAGGAATGTCAGGTGCTGCATCACCAAATGCTGCTCCCGTTGCCTAGCAATAACAGCTGTTTACTTTTGGGGTCTGGTTCATTATTTAATAAAGAAAACATGTCCAAGTATTGGGTGCTGAGGCTCAGCGCATATTCTAGCCTGCTGTGTGGGTGGGCAGCTAGAAATCACTGGTGGGCAACATGAGTGAGGAGAAAACTGGAGCAGCCAAGCAGGGAGCTGCAGGTTGCTGGTTTGAGTCTCTGTTCAGATGCTGGTGTCTCCTCTCTCTGAGATGTCTGCAAACAGTCCCAGATAAAACAATAAGGATAATAAACAAACACGTCATCATCATCATCATCAACTTTATTTATAAAGCACTTTAAAACAACCACAGCTGACACAAAGTGCTGTACATAGGAACTATATAATAAAATGACATAAGAAATAAATACAAGCCAAATAAAAGAAAAAGTAAAATAATTAATAAAATAACTAATTTCATTACAAGAGAAAACTATGTCTCACTGAGGTTAAAAGCCAAAGAATAAAAGTGGGTTTTAAGATGTGATTTAAAAGTGGAGAGTGAAGGGGCCTCTCTAACGTGCAAGGGCAAATTAGAAAAGGCCCTGTCCCCTCTGAGCTTCCTCCTGGATCTCACCGAAAACTCTCTTTTCTTTTCATAAAAATGTACAAAGGTTCGCAGCCGAGTGTGAAGCAGCGGGAATGAGGATCAGCACCCCCAAATCTGAGGCCGTGGTTCTCAGCCGGAAAAGGGTGCTGTGTTCACTCTTTTCCGGGTGTTCACTCTTTTCCGGGTCGGAACTCATCCCCGACCCAGATGAGTGGAGGAGTTCAAGTATCTCGGGGTCTTGTTCGCGAGTGATTGGAGAAGGGAGCTGGAGATCGACAGACGGATTGGCGGTGCAGCCGCAGTGATGCGGACGCTGCACCGGTCCATCATGGTGAAGAGGGAGCTTAGTGTAAAGCGAAGCTCTCAATTTACCGGTCGATCTACGTCCCTACCCTCACCTATGGCCACGAGCTGTGGGTAGTGACCGAAAAAACGAGATCGCGGATACAAGCGGCGGAAATGAACCGGTTTTTACTTGCTAGCAAGGGAGGCTGGTCGGAACCAGGCTCTTGGAGCTGAATGCTCCTCACCTGTCTCCTAGCCAACTTCAAAGAAACAGCCTTCCCTGCTGACTTACAAATTTAAGTAACACAATGACAACATTTAACAATTTGACTCCAACACTTACAGGGAGTGCAGAATTATTAGGCAAGTTGTATTTTTGAGGAATAATTTTATTATTGAACAACAACCATGTTCTCAATGAACCCAAAAAACTCATTAATATCAAAGCTGAATGTTTCTGGAAGTAGTTTTTAGTTTGTTTTTAGTTTTAGCTATTTTAGGGGGATATCTGTGTGTGCAGGTGACTATTACTGTGCAGAATTATTAGGCAACTTAACAAAAAACAAATATATACCCATTTCAATGATTTATTTCTACCAGTGACAGCAATATAACATCTCCACATTCACAAATATACATTTCTGACATTCAAAAACAAAACAAAAACAAATCAGCGGCCAATATAGCCACCTTTCTTTGCAAGGACACTCAAAAGCCTGCCATCCATGGATTCTGTCAGTGTTTTGATCTGTTCACCATCAACATTGCGTGCAGCAGCAACCACAGCCTCCCAGACACTGTTCAGAGAGGTGTACTGTTTTCCCTCCTTGTAAATCTCACATTTGATGATGGACCACAGGTTCTCAATGGGGTTCAGATCAGGTGAACAAGGAGGCCATGTCATTAGTTTTTCTTCTTTTATACCCTTTCTTGCCAGCCACGCTGTGGAGTACTTGGACGCGTGTGATGGAGCATTGTCCTGCATGAAAATCATGTTTTTCTTGAAGGATGCAGACTTCTTCCTGTACCACTGCTTGAAGAAGGTGTCTTCCAGAAACTGGCAGTAGGACTGGGAGTTGAGCTTGACTCCATCCTCAACCCGAAAAGGCCCCACAAGCTCATCTTTGATGATACCAGCCCAAACCAGTACTCCACCTCCACCTTGCTGGCGTCTGAGTGGGACTGGAGCTCTCTGCCCTTTACCAATCCAGCCACGGGCCCATCCATCTGGCCCATCAAGACTCACTCTCATTTCATCAGTCCATAAAACCTTAGAAAAACCAGTCTTGAGATATTTCTTGACCCAGTCTTGACGTTTCAGCTTGTGTGTCTTGTTCAGTGGTGGTCGTCTTTCAGCCTTTCTTACCTTGGCCATGTCTCTGAGTATTGCACACCTTGTGCTTTTGGGCACTCCAGTGATGTTGCAGCTCTGAAATATGGCCAAACTGGTGGCAAGTGGCATCTTGGCAGCTGCACGCTTGACTTTTCTCAGTTCATGGGCAGTTATTTTGTGCCTTGGTTTTTCCACACGCTTCTTGCGACCCTGTTGACTATTTTGAATGAAACGCTTGATTGTTCGATGCTTCAGAAGCTTTGCAATTTTGAGACTGCTGCATCCCTCTGCAAGATATCTCACTATTTTTGACTTTTCTGAGCCTGTCAAGTCCTTCTTTTGACCCATTTTGCCAAAGGAAAGGACGTTGCCTAATAATTATGCACACCTGATATAGGGTGTTGATGTCATTAGACCACACCCCTTCTCATTACAGAGATGCACATCACCTAATATGCTTAATTGGTAGTAGGCTTTCGAGCCTATACAGCTTGGAGTAAGACAACATGCATGAAGAGGATGATGTGGACAAAATACTCATTTGCCTGATAATTCTGCACTCCCTGTAGTAAAGTGACAAATGAAAATGCATCTGTTACTCAGACAACTCAGATCTGTAATGTTTCACATTCATTATAATGTTGTTGAGGTGACAGTGAGTTCAGGATTTTGCAGAAAACGTCAGTAGACCAGCTGATCTCATGTTTGTTTACTTCCTGTTTATGTGATTTTTTCCCTTAGCAAATTCTAAGTGCTTCTTTTAATCACATTATTTTATTGTATGATACCTTGGTGCCACTGGATTTTAACATGTCTCACACTCATACAGTAAGACAAATGGTGGGGGTGTAGTAAGGAAGCTGGGGGAAGCAGACAGCTCCATAGGAAGAGTCTTTTGTGTCTTCGAGGACTCTGGGAGGCAGCAAGGGAGTGTGAAGCTTAAGGTGTGAAACAGCTGTGTGCTGCCTTTTGTTCCTGGAGATATTTAACTGAGAGCCATGCTGGGCTCAGACTCTGCTGACCGTCTGTCCCGCGGTCATGCAGGGACTTCATCAAGCTTGGTTGTCTGTTCTTTGTGTGTTTGATTAAAGAATGTTAGCTACCGCTCGTCTGCAGCTTTATTTGAATGGAAAACTTCCACAGCAGGCAAAAAAAAGCTTTTTGCTAAAAAAAAGATTCAGAGCAGAAGTTTTTTGCACTGCATTTTAAAATGAAAACATAGCATTTATTTACAATTAAAGACACAGAGCAGAAAGTGTGTTACTGTTTTACATCCACAGACACACAAGAAAAGAAGCAGGCAACATGAGGTCAAGTTATGGCAATTTTATTTGTGTGTTTCAGTACATGTATTTAGATTAGAGTTTTTAAAAAACAAACAAACGTCCCAAGAAGAAGGATGGGGAGAAAGAAAGGTGGAGAGAGGGAGAGAGGAGGAAGAAACTATTGATGCTGCTGGGTCAGTTCTTCCTCAGCAGTCTGCTCCAGAATCCCCTCCTGTCCTCGCCTTGCTTTTCTTTTGCCTTCAGTTCTTTTAAGGTCTTGTTGAGCTGCTCCTCGGCATCTTTAAATGTTTCTTTCAGCTGCTGTTTGGCCAGTTTCCCTTTGTGTTTGAGGAGCTCTTTAGCTTCCTTTTTGTGCTTTCGCATTTCTTTCAGTGCGTCTCTGCAGTCTTTCTTGGTCACCGCAGAGCCGCTCATTTCTTTCTTCAATACCTTCACCTCAATTTTCTCTTCTGCGAGTTCTTCTTGCACTTTCATCAGTTCCTTCTTCATGTTTTCAGTGTGACTCTTTGTATCTTCCATTTCTTTCTTTGCTTCCTGTGTTTTAATTTTCTCTTCCTCCAACACTTTTTGAGCTTCCAACAATTCTTTCTTCATATTTTCAATCTCATTTTCTGCCTCGTGTTTACGTTTTTTCTCTTCTTCAAGTTGTTGCTTTACATGCAGTAATTCCTTTCTTAGTGTTTCAGCTTCAGCCGTTACATTTGCAGCTTCTTGTGTTGCCAACTGCATTTTCCTTCTTTCCTCTTCAAAATCTTCCTGCACCTCCTGTAATTCCTGCAGCACATTTCCTGCCTCCTTCTTTGCAGTTTGATATTTATTGTTGGCTTCTTGTGCTGTGCTTTTCTCTTCCTCCAATGCTTTTTGAGCTTCCAACAGTTCTTTCTTCATCTTTTCATCCTCCTTTTCTGCCTGTTGTTTTCTCATCTTCTCTCCTTTAAGTCTGAGACCCACATGCAGTAATTCCTGCAATACTACATGAGTTTCAAACTGTGAATTTTTAGCTTCTCCTCTTGATTTTTCTGCCTCTTCTTTTAATTTGACATTTTCAGCCTGTATCATTTGAAATTTAAAATGAATCAGCCGTACTGTAATGCATGGTGAAGCACTCGCCGATCCTCTTCTCGTTCTCCCCTGATTCATTTTGGCCTTTTAAACAAAGGAACCAACGTTTTGTAGAGGAGTGAAGTGAAGTTTTCGATGTTTCTTCGTCAACTGTCGTTTGTCCTGCACAGAGATGCTGCTGTAGATGTGTCTCTAGCTGTGTCTGGATACAATGAAACATGCTGGAACTAAGTGCTTGTGTTGCACAGTTCTACTGAACATTCCATTTCATGCATGCTCCGCCCACATGGTCAGGAATGTCAGGTGCTGCATCACCAAATGTTGCTCCCGTTGCCTAGCAATAACAGCTGTTTACTTTTGGGGTCTGGTTCATTATTTAATAAAGAAAACATGTCCAAGTATTGGGTGCTGAGGCTCAGCGCATATTCTAGCCTGCTGTGTGGGTGGGCAGCTAGAAATCACTGGTGGGCAACATGAGTGAGGAGAAAACTGGAGCAGCCAAGCAGGGAGCTGCAGGTTGCTGGTTTGAGTCTCTGTTCAGATGCTGGTGTCTCCTCTCTCTGAGATGTCTGCAAACAGTCCCAGATAAAACAATAAGGATAATAAACAAACACGTCATCATCATCATCATCAACTTTATTTATAAAGCACTTTAAAACAACCACAGCTGACACAAAGTGCTGTACATAGGAACTATATAATAAAATGACATAAGAAATAAATACAAGCCAAATAAAAGAAAAAGTAAAATAATTAATAAAATAACTAATTTCATTACAAGAGAAAACTATGTCTCACTGAGGTTAAAAGCCAAAGAATAAAAGTGGGTTTTAAGATGTGATTTAAAAGTGGAGAGTGAAGGGGCCTCTCTAACGTGCAAGGGCAAATTAGAAAAGGCCCTGTCCCCTCTGAGCTTCCTCCTGGATCTCACCGAAAACTCTCTTTTCTTTTCATAAAAATGTACAAAGGTTCGCAGCCGAGTGTGAAGCAGCGGGAATGAGGATCAGCACCCCCAAATCTGAGGCCGTGGTTCTCAGCCGGAAAAGGGTGCTGTGTTCACTCTTTTCCGGGTGTTCACTCTTTTCCGGGTCGGAACTCATCCCCGACCCAGATGAGTGGAGGAGTTCAAGTATCTCGGGGTCTTGTTCGCGAGTGATTGGAGAAGGGAGCTGGAGATCGACAGACGGATTGGCGGTGCAGCCGCAGTGATGCGGACGCTGCACCGGTCCATCATGGTGAAGAGGGAGCTTAGTGTAAAGCGAAGCTCTCAATTTACCGGTCGATCTACGTCCCTACCCTCACCTATGGCCACGAGCTGTGGGTAGTGACCGAAAAAACGAGATCGCGGATACAAGCGGCGGAAATGAACCGGTTTTTACTTGCTAGCAAGGGAGGCTGGTCGGAACCAGGCTCTTGGAGCTGAATGCTCCTCACCTGTCTCCTAGCCAACTTCAAAGAAACAGCCTTCCCTGCTGACTTACAAATTTAAGTAACACAATGACAACATTTAACAATTTGACTCCAACACTTACAGGGAGTGCAGAATTATTAGGCAAGTTGTATTTTTGAGGAATAATTTTATTATTGAACAACAACCATGTTCTCAATGAACCCAAAAAACTCATTAATATCAAAGCTGAATGTTTCTGGAAGTAGTTTTTAGTTTGTTTTTAGTTTTAGCTATTTTAGGGGGATATCTGTGTGTGCAGGTGACTATTACTGTGCAGAATTATTAGGCAACTTAACAAAAAACAAATATATACCCATTTCAATGATTTATTTTTACCAGTGACACCAATATAACATCTCCACATTCACAAATATACATTTCTGACATTCAAAAACAAAACAAAAACAAATCAGCGGCCAATATAGCCACCTTTCTTTGCAAGGACACTCAAAAGCCTGCCATCCATGGATTCTGTCAGTGTTTTGATCTGTTCACCATCAACATTGCGTGCAGCAGCAACCACAGCCTCCCAGACACTGTTCAGAGAGGTGTACTGTTTTCCCTCCTTGTAAATCTCACATTTGATGATGGACCACAGGTTCTCAATGGGGTTCAGATCAGGTGAACAAGGAGGCCATGTCATTAGTTTTTCTTCTTTTATACCCTTTCTTGCCAGCCACGCTGTGGAGTACTTGGACGCGTGTGATGGAGCATTGTCCTGCATGAAAATCATGTTTTTCTTGAAGGATGCAGACTTCTTCCTGTACCACTGCTTGAAGAAGGTGTCTTCCAGAAACTGGCAGTAGGACTGGGAGTTGAGCTTGACTCCATCCTCAACCCGAAAAGGCCCCACAAGCTCATCTTTGATGATACCAGCCCAAACCAGTACTCCACCTCCACCTTGCTGGCGTCTGAGTGGGACTGGAGCTCTCTGCCCTTTACCAATCCAGCCACGGGCCCATCCATCTGGCCCATCAAGACTCACTCTCATTTCATCAGTCCATAAAACCTTAGAAAAACCAGTCTTGAGATATTTCTTGACCCAGTCTTGACGTTTCAGCTTGTGTGTCTTGTTCAGTGGTGGTCGTCTTTCAGCCTTTCTTACCTTGGCCATGTCTCTGAGTATTGCACACCTTGTGCTTTTGGGCACTCCAGTGATGTTGCAGCTCTGAAATATGGCCAAACTGGTGGCAAGTGGCATCTTGGCAGCTGCACGCTTGACTTTTCTCAGTTCATGGGCAGTTATTTTGTGCCTTGGTTTTTCCACACGCTTCTTGCGACCCTGTTGACTATTTTGAATGAAACGCTTGATTGTTCGATGCTTCAGAAGCTTTGCAATTTTGAGACTGCTGCATCCCTCTGCAAGATATCTCACTATTTTTGACTTTTCTGAGCCTGTCAAGTCCTTCTTTTGACCCATTTTGCCAAAGGAAAGGACGTTGCCTAATAATTATGCACACCTGATATAGGGTGTTGATGTCATTAGACCACACCCCTTCTCATTACAGAGATGCACATCACCTAATATGCTTAATTGGTAGTAGGCTTTCGAGCCTATACAGCTTGGAGTAAGACAACATGCATGAAGAGGATGATGTGGACAAAATACTCATTTGCCTGATAATTCTGCACTCCCTGTAGTAAAGTGACAAATGAAAATGCATCTGTTACTCAGACAACTCAGATCTGTAATGTTTCACATTCATTATAATGTTGTTGAGGTGACAGTGAGTTCAGGATTTTGCAGAAAACGTCAGTAGACCAGCTGATCTCATGTTTGTTTACTTCCTGTTTATGTGATTTTTTCCCTTAGCAAATTCTAAGTGCTTCTTTTAATCACATTATTTTATTGTATGATACCTTGGTGCCACTGGATTTTAACATGTCTCACACTCATACAGTAAGACAAATGGTGGGGGTGTAGTAAGGAAGCTGGGGGAAGCAGACAGCTCCATAGGAAGAGTCTTTTGTGTCTTCGAGGACTCTGGGAGGCAGCAAGGGAGTGGGAAGCTTAAGGTGTGAAACAGCTGTGTGCTGCCTTTTGTTCCTGGAGATATTTAACTGAGAGCCATGCTGGGCTCAGACTCTGCTGACCGTCTGTCCCGCGGTCATGCAGGGACTTCATCAAGCTTGGTTGTCTGTTCTTTGTGTGTTTGATTAAAGAATGTTAGCTACCGCTCGTCTGCAGCTTTATTTGAATGGAAAACTTCCACAGCAGGCAAAAAAAAGCTTTTTGCTAAAAAAAAGATTCAGAGCAGAAGTTTTTTGCACTGCATTTTAAAATGAAAACATATTACATTTATTTACAATTAAAGACACAGAGCAGAAAGTGTGTTACTGTTTTACATCCACAGACACACAAGAAAAGAAGCAGGCAACATGAGGTCAAGTTATGGCAATTTTATTTGTGTGTTTCAGTGCATGTATTTAGATTAGAGTTTTTAAAAAACAAACAAACGTCCCAAGAAGAAGGATGGGGAGAAAGAAAGGTGGAGAGAGGGAGAGAGGAGGAAGAAACTATTGATGCTGCTGGGTCAGTTCTTCCTCAGCAGTCTGCTCCAGAATCCCCTCCTGTCCTCGCCTTGCTTTTCTTTTGCCTTCAGTTCTTTTAAGGTCTTGTTGAGCTGCTCCTCGGCATCTTTAAATGTTTCTTTCAGCTGCTGTTTGGCCAGTTTCCCTTTGTGTTTGAGGAGCTCTTTAGCTTCCTTTTTGTGCTTTCGCATTTCTTTCAGTGCGTCTCTGCAGTCTTTCTTGGTCACCGCAGAGCCGCTCATTTCTTTCTTCAATACCTTCACCTCAATTTTCTCTTCTGCGAGTTCTTCTTGCACTTTCATCAGTTCCTTCTTCATGTTTTCAGTGTGACTCTTTGTATCTTCCATTTCTTTCTTTGCTTCCTGTGTTTTAATTTTCTCTTCCTCCAACACTTTTTGAGCTTCCAACAATTCTTTCTTCATATTTTCAATCTCATTTTCTGCCTCGTGTTTACGTTTTTTCTCTTCTTCAAGTTGTTGCTTTACATGCAGTAATTCCTTTCTTAGTGTTTCAGCTTCAGCCGTTACATTTGCAGCTTCTTGTGTTGCCAACTGCATTTTCCTTCTTTCCTCTTCAAAATCTTCCTGCACCTCCTGTAATTCCTGCAGCACATTTCCTGCCTCCTTCTTTGCAGTTTGATATTTATTGTTGGCTTCTTGTGCTGTGCTTTTCTCTTCCTCCAATGCTTTTTGAGCTTCCAACAGTTCTTTCTTCATCTTTTCATCCTCCTTTTCTGCCTGTTGTTTTCTCATCTTCTCTCCTTTAAGTCTGAGACCCACATGCAGTAATTCCTGCAATACTACATGAGTTTCAAACTGTGAATTTTTAGCTTCTCCTCTTGATTTTTCTGCCTCTTCTTTTAATTTGACATTTTCAGCCTGTATCATTTGAAATTTAAAATGAATCAGCCGTACTGTAATGCATGGTGAAGCACTCGCCGATCCTCTTCTCGTTCTCCCCTGATTCATTTTGGCCTTTTAAACAAAGGAACCAACGTTTTGTAGAGGAGTGAAGTGAAGTTTTCGATGTTTCTTCGTCAACTGTCGTTTGTCCTGCACAGAGATGCTGCTGTAGATGTGTCTCTAGCTGTGTCTGGATACAATGAAACATGCTGGAACTAAGTGCTTGTGTTGCACAGTTCTACTGAACATTCCATTTCATGCATGCTCCGCCCACATGGTCAGGAATGTCAGGTGCTGCATCGCCAAATGTTGCTCCCGTTGCCTAGCAATAACAGCTGTTTACTTTTGGGGTCTGGTTCATTATTTAATAAAGAAAACATGTCCAAGTATTGGGTGCTGAGGCTCAGCGCATATTCTAGCCTGCTGTGTGGGTGGGCAGCTAGAAATCACTGGTGGGCAACATGAGTGAGGAGAAAACTGGAGCAGCCAAGCAGGGAGCTGCAGGTTGCTGGTTTGAGTCTCTGTTCAGATGCTGGTGTCTCCTCTCTCTGAGATGTCTGCAAACAGTCCCAGATAAAACAATAAGGATAATAAACAAACACGTCATCATCATCATCATCAACTTTATTTATAAAGCACTTTAAAACAACCACAGCTGACACAAAGTGCTGTACATAGGAACTATATAATAAAATGACATAAGAAATAAATACAAGCCAAATAAAAGAAAAAGTAAAATAATTAATAAAATAACTAATTTCATTACAAGAGAAAACTATGTCTCACTGAGGTTAAAAGCCAAAGAATAAAAGTGGGTTTTAAGATGTGATTTAAAAGTGGAGAGTGAAGGGGCCTCTCTAACGTGCAAGGGCAAATTAGAAAAGGCCCTGTCCCCTCTGAGCTTCCTCCTGGATCTCACCGAAAACTCTCTTTTCTTTTCATAAAAATGTACAAAGGTTCGCAGCCGAGTGTGAAGCAGCGGGAATGAGGATCAGCACCCCCAAATCTGAGGCCGTGGTTCTCAGCCGGAAAAGGGTGCTGTGTTCACTCTTTTCCGGGTGTTCACTCTTTTCCGGGTCGGAACTCATCCCCGACCCAGATGAGTGGAGGAGTTCAAGTATCTCGGGGTCTTGTTCGCGAGTGATTGGAGAAGGGAGCTGGAGATCGACAGACGGATTGGCGGTGCAGCCGCAGTGATGCGGACGCTGCACCGGTCCATCATGGTGAAGAGGGAGCTTAGTGTAAAGCGAAGCTCTCAATTTACCGGTCGATCTACGTCCCTACCCTCACCTATGGCCACGAGCTGTGGGTAGTGACCGAAAAAACGAGATCGCGGATACAAGCGGCGGAAATGAACCGGTTTTTACTTGCTAGCAAGGGAGGCTGGTCGGAACCAGGCTCTTGGAGCTGAATGCTCCTCACCTGTCTCCTAGCCAACTTCAAAGAAACAGCCTTCCCTGCTGACTTACAAATTTAAGTAACACAATGACAACATTTAACAATTTGACTCCAACACTTACAGGGAGTGCAGAATTATTAGGCAAGTTGTATTTTTGAGGAATAATTTTATTATTGAACAACAACCATGTTCTCAATGAACCCAAAAAACTCATTAATATCAAAGCTGAATGTTTCTGGAAGTAGTTTTTAGTTTGTTTTTAGTTTTAGCTATTTTAGGGGGATATCTGTGTGTGCAGGTGACTATTACTGTGCAGAATTATTAGGCAACTTAACAAAAAACAAATATATACCCATTTCAATGATTTATTTCTACCAGTGACAGCAATATAACATCTCCACATTCACAAATATACATTTCTGACATTCAAAAACAAAACAAAAACAAATCAGCGGCCAATATAGCCACCTTTCTTTGCAAGGACACTCAAAAGCCTGCCATCCATGGATTCTGTCAGTGTTTTGATCTGTTCACCATCAACATTGCGTGCAGCAGCAACCACAGCCTCCCAGACACTGTTCAGAGAGGTGTACTGTTTTCCCTCCTTGTAAATCTCACATTTGATGATGGACCACAGGTTCTCAATGGGGTTCAGATCAGGTGAACAAGGAGGCCATGTCATTAGTTTTTCTTCTTTTATACCCTTTCTTGCCAGCCACGCTGTGGAGTACTTGGACGCGTGTGATGGAGCATTGTCCTGCATGAAAATCATGTTTTTCTTGAAGGATGCAGACTTCTTCCTGTACCACTGCTTGAAGAAGGTGTCTTCCAGAAACTGGCAGTAGGACTGGGAGTTGAGCTTGACTCCATCCTCAACCCGAAAAGGCCCCACAAGCTCATCTTTGATGATACCAGCCCAAACCAGTACTCCACCTCCACCTTGCTGGCGTCTGAGTGGGACTGGAGCTCTCTGCCCTTTACCAATCCAGCCACGGGCCCATCCATCTGGCCCATCAAGACTCACTCTCATTTCATCAGTCCATAAAACCTTAGAAAAACCAGTCTTGAGATATTTCTTGACCCAGTCTTGACGTTTCAGCTTGTGTGTCTTGTTCAGTGGTGGTCGTCTTTCAGCCTTTCTTACCTTGGCCATGTCTCTGAGTATTGCACACCTTGTGCTTTTGGGCACTCCAGTGATGTTGCAGCTCTGAAATATGGCCAAACTGGTGGCAAGTGGCATCTTGGCAGCTGCACGCTTGACTTTTCTCAGTTCATGGGCAGTTATTTTGCGCCTTGGTTTTTCCACACGCTTCTTGCGACCCTGTTGACTATTTTGAATGAAACGCTTGATTGTTCGATGCTTCAGAAGCTTTGCAATTTTGAGACTGCTGCATCCCTCTGCAAGATATCTCACTATTTTTGACTTTTCTGAGCCTGTCAAGTCCTTCTTTTGACCCATTTTGCCAAAGGAAAGGACGTTGCCTAATAATTATGCACACCTGATATAGGGTGTTGATGTCATTAGACCACACCCCTTCTCATTACAGAGATGCACATCACCTAATATGCTTAATTGGTAGTAGGCTTTCGAGCCTATACAGCTTGGAGTAAGACAACATGCATGAAGAGGATGATGTGGACAAAATACTCATTTGCCTGATAATTCTGCACTCCCTGTAGTAAAGTGACAAATGAAAATGCATCTGTTACTCAGACAACTCAGATCTGTAATGTTTCACATTCATTATAATGTTGTTGAGGTGACAGTGAGTTCAGGATTTTGCAGAAAACGTCAGTAGACCAGCTGATCTCATGTTTGTTTACTTCCTGTTTATGTGATTTTTTCCCTTAGCAAATTCTAAGTGCTTCTTTTAATCACATTATTTTATTGTATGATACCTTGGTGCCACTGGATTTTAACATGTCTCACACTCATACAGTAAGACAAATGGTGGGGGTGTAGTAAGGAAGCTGGGGGAAGCAGACAGCTCCATAGGAAGAGTCTTTTGTGTCTTCGAGGACTCTGGGAGGCAGCAAGGGAGTGTGAAGCTTAAGGTGTGAAACAGCTGTGTGCTGCCTTTTGTTCCTGGAGATATTTAACTGAGAGCCATGCTGGGCTCAGACTCTGCTGACCGTCTGTCCCGCGGTCATGCAGGGACTTCATCAAGCTTGGTTGTCTGTTCTTTGTGTGTTTGATTAAAGAATGTTAGCTACCGCTCGTCTGCAGCTTTATTTGAATGGAAAACTTCCACAGCAGGCAAAAAAAAGCTTTTTGCTAAAAAAAAGATTCAGAGCAGAAGTTTTTTGCACTGCATTTTAAAATGAAAACATATTACATTTATTTACAATTAAAGACACAGAGCAGAAAGTGTGTTACTGTTTTACATCCACAGACACACAAGAAAAGAAGCAGGCAACATGAGGTCAAGTTATGGCAATTTTATTTGTGTGTTTCAGTGCATGTATTTAGATTAGAGTTTTTAAAAAACAAACAAACGTCCCAAGAAGAAGGATGGGGAGAAAGAAAGGTGGAGAGAGGGGGAAGGAGGAAGAAACTATTGATGCTGCTGGGTCAGTTCTTCCTCAGCAGTCTGCTCCAGAATCCCCTCCTGTCCTCGCCTTGCTTTTCTTTTGCCTTCAGTTCGTTTAAGGTCTTGTTGAGCTGCTCCTCGGCATCTTTAAATGTTTCTTTCAGCTGCTGTTTGGCCAGTTTCCCTTTGTGTTTGAGGAGCTCTTTAGCTTCCTTTTTGTGCTTTCGCATTTCTTTCAGTGCGTCTCTGCAGTCTTTCTTGGTCACCGCAGAGCCGCTCATTTCTTTCTTCAATACCTTCACCTCAATTTTCTCTTCTGCGAGTTCTTCTTGCACTTTCATCAGTTCCTTCTTCATGTTTTCATTGTGACTCTTTGTATCTTCCATTTCTTTCTTTGCTTCCTGTGTTTTAATTTTCTCTTCCTCCAACACTTTTTGAGCTTCCAACAATTCTTTCTTCATATTTTCAATCTCATTTTCTGCCTCGTGTTTACGTTTTTTCTCTTCTTCAAGTTGTTGCTTTACATGCAGTAATTCCTTTCTTAGTGTTTCAGCTTCAGCCGTTACATTTGCAGCTTCTTGTGTTGCCAACTGCATTTTCCTTCTTTCCTCTTCAAAATCTTCCTGCACCTCCTGTAATTCCTGCAGCACATTTCCTGCCTCCTTCTTTGCAGTTTGATATTTATTGTTGGCTTCTTGTGCTGTGCTTTTCTCTTCCTCCAATGCTTTTTGAGCTTCCAACAGTTCTTTCTTCATCTTTTCATCCTCCTTTTCTGCCTGTTGTTTTCTCATCTTCTCTCCTTTAAGTCTGAGACCCACATGCAGTAATTCCTGCAATACTACATGAGTTTCAAACTGTGAATTTTTAGCTTCTCCTCTTGATTTTTCTGCCTCTTCTTTTAATTTGACATTTTCAGCCTGTATCATTTGAAATTTAAAATGAATCAGCCGTACTGTAATGCATGGTGAAGCACTCGCCGATCCTCTTCTCGTTCTCCCCTGATTCATTTTGGCCTTTTAAACAAAGGAACCAACGTTTTGTAGAGGAGTGAAGTGAAGTTTTCGATGTTTCTTCGTCAACTGTCGTTTGTCCTGCACAGAGATGCTGCTGTAGATGTGTCTCTAGCTGTGTCTGGATACAATGAAACATGCTGGAACTAAGTGCTTGTGTTGCACAGTTCTACTGAACATTCCATTTCATGCATGCTCCGCCCACATGGTCAGGAATGTCAGGTGCTGCATCACCAAATGCTGCTCCCGTTGCCTAGCAATAACAGCTGTTTACTTTTGGGGTCTGGTTCATTATTTAATAAAGAAAACATGTCCAAGTATTGGGTGCTGAGGCTCAGCGCATATTCTAGCCTGCTGTGTGGGTGGGCAGCTAGAAATCACTGGTGGGCAACATGAGTGAGGAGAAAACTGGAGCAGCCAAGCAGGGAGCTGCAGGTTGCTGGTTTGAGTCTCTGTTCAGATGCTGGTGTCTCCTCTCTCTGAGATGTCTGCAAACAGTCCCAGATAAAACAATAAGGATAATAAACAAACACGTCATCATCATCATCATCAACTTTATTTATAAAGCACTTTAAAACAACCACAGCTGACACAAAGTGCTGTACATAGGAACTATATAATAAAATGACATAAGAAATAAATACAAGCCAAATAAAAGAAAAAGTAAAATAATTAATAAAATAACTAATTTCATTACAAGAGAAAACTATGTCTCACTGAGGTTAAAAGCCAAAGAATAAAAGTGGGTTTTAAGATGTGATTTAAAAGTGGAGAGTGAAGGGGCCTCTCTAACGTGCAAGGGCAAATTAGAAAAGGCCCTGTCCCCTCTGAGCTTCCTCCTGGATCTCACCGAAAACTCTCTTTTCTTTTCATAAAAATGTACAAAGGTTCGCAGCCGAGTGTGAAGCAGCGGGAATGAGGATCAGCACCCCCAAATCTGAGGCCGTGGTTCTCAGCCGGAAAAGGGTGCTGTGTTCACTCTTTTCCGGGTGTTCACTCTTTTCCGGGTCGGAACTCATCCCCGACCCAGATGAGTGGAGGAGTTCAAGTATCTCGGGGTCTTGTTCGCGAGTGATTGGAGAAGGGAGCTGGAGATCGACAGACGGATTGGCGGTGCAGCCGCAGTGATGCGGACGCTGCACCGGTCCATCATGGTGAAGAGGGAGCTTAGTGTAAAGCGAAGCTCTCAATTTACCGGTCGATCTACGTCCCTACCCTCACCTATGGCCACGAGCTGTGGGTAGTGACCGAAAAAACGAGATCGCGGATACAAGCGGCGGAAATGAACCGGTTTTTACTTGCTAGCAAGGGAGGCTGGTCGGAACCAGGCTCTTGGAGCTGAATGCTCCTCACCTGTCTCCTAGCCAACTTCAAAGAAACAGCCTTCCCTGCTGACTTACAAATTTAAGTAACACAATGACAACATTTAACAATTTGACTCCAACACTTACAGGGAGTGCAGAATTATTAGGCAAGTTGTATTTTTGAGGAATAATTTTATTATTGAACAACAACCATGTTCTCAATGAACCCAAAAAACTCATTAATATCAAAGCTGAATGTTTCTGGAAGTAGTTTTTAGTTTGTTTTTAGTTTTAGCTATTTTAGGGGGATATCTGTGTGTGCAGGTGACTATTACTGTGCAGAATTATTAGGCAACTTAACAAAAAACAAATATATACCCATTTCAATGATTTATTTCTACCAGTGACAGCAATATAACATCTCCACATTCACAAATATACATTTCTGACATTCAAAAACAAAACAAAAACAAATCAGCGGCCAATATAGCCACCTTTCTTTGCAAGGACACTCAAAAGCCTGCTATCCATGGATTCTGTCAGTGTTTTGATCTGTTCACCATCAACATTGCGTGCAGCAGCAACCACAGCCTCCCAGACACTGTTCAGAGAGGTGTACTGTTTTCCCTCCTTGTAAATCTCACATTTGATGATGGACCACAGGTTCTCAATGGGGTTCAGATCAGGTGAACAAGGAGGCCATGTCATTAGTTTTTCTTCTTTTATACCCTTTCTTGCCAGCCACGCTGTGGAGTACTTGGACGCGTGTGATGGAGCATTGTCCTGCATGAAAATCATGTTTTTCTTGAAGGATGCAGACTTCTTCCTGTACC
Source organism: Mchenga conophoros (assembly GCF_057382185.1). NCBI lineage: Eukaryota > Metazoa > Chordata > Actinopteri > Cichliformes > Cichlidae > Mchenga > Mchenga conophoros. Next base: position 2,527,884 of record NC_140533.1, read on the forward strand.
ACTGCTTGAAGAAGGTGTCTTCCAGAAACTGGCAGTAGGACTGGGAGTTGAGCTTGACTCCATCCTCAACCCGAAAAGGCCCCACAAGCTCATCTTTGATGATACCAGCCCAAACCAGTACTCCACCTCCACCTTGCTGGCGTCTGAGTGGGACTGGAGCTCTCTGCCCTTTACCAATCCAGCCACGGGCCCATCCATCTGGCCCATCAAGACTCACTCTCATTTCATCAGTCCATAAAACCTTAGAAAAACCAGTCTTGAGATATTTCTTGACCCAGTCTTGACGTTTCAGCTTGTGTGTCTTGTTCAGTGGTGGTCGTCTTTCAGCCTTTCTTACCTTGGCCATGTCTCTGAGTATTGCACACCTTGTGCTTTTGGGCACTCCAGTGATGTTGCAGCTCTGAAATATGGCCAAACTGGTGGCAAGTGGCATCTTGGCAGCTGCACGCTTGACTTTTCTCAGTTCATGGGCAGTTATTTTGCGCCTTGGTTTTTCCACACACTTCTTGCGACCCTGTTGACTATTTTGAATGAAACGCTTGATTGTTCGATGCTTCAGAAGCTTTGCAATTTTGAGACTGCTGCATCCCTCTGCAAGATATCTCACTATTTTTGACTTTTCTGAGCCTGTCAAGTCCTTCTTTTGACCCATTTTGCCAAAGGAAAGGACGTTGCCTAATAATTATGCACACCTGATATAGGGTGTTGATGTCATTAGACCACACCCCTTCTCATTACAGAGATGCACATCACCTAATATGCTTAATTGGTAGTAGGCTTTCGAGCCTATACAGCTTGGAGTAAGACAACATGCATGAAGAGGATGATGTGGACAAAATACTCATTTGCCTGATAATTCTGCACTCCCTGTAGTAAAGTGACAAATGAAAATGCATCTGTTACTCAGACAACTCAGATCTGTAATGTTTCACATTCATTATAATGTTGTTGAGGTGACAGTGAGTTCAGGATTTTGCAGAAAACGTCAGTAGACCAGCTGATCTCATGTTTGTTTACTTCCTGTTTATGTGATTTTTTCCCTTAGCAAATTCTAAGTGCTTCTTTTAATCACATTATTTTATTGTATGATACCTTGGTGCCACTGGATTTTAACATGTCTCACACTCATACAGTAAGACAAATGGTGGGGGTGTAGTAAGGAAGCTGGGGGAAGCAGACAGCTCCATAGGAAGAGTCTTTTGTGTCTTCGAGGACTCTGGGAGGCAGCAAGGGAGTGTGAAGCTTAAGGTGTGAAACAGCTGTGTGCTGCCTTTTGTTCCTGGAGATATTTAACTGAGAGCCATGCTGGGCTCAGACTCTGCTGACCGTCTGTCCCGCGGTCATGCAGGGACTTCATCAAGCTTGGTTGTCTGTTCTTTGTGTGTTTGATTAAAGAATGTTAGCTACCGCTCGTCTGCAGCTTTATTTGAATGGAAAACTTCCACAGCAGGCAAAAAAAAGCTTTTTGCTAAAAAAAAGATTCAGAGCAGAAGTTTTTTGCACTGCATTTTAAAATGAAAACATATTACATTTATTTACAATTAAAGACACAGAGCAGAAAGTGTGTTACTGTTTTACATCCACAGACACACAAGAAAAGAAGCAGGCAACATGAGGTCAAGTTATGGCAATTTTATTTGTGTGTTTCAGTGCATGTATTTAGATTAGAGTTTTTAAAAAACAAACAAACGTCCCAAGAAGAAGGATGGGGAGAAAGAAAGGTGGAGAGAGGGGGAAGGAGGAAGAAACTATTGATGCTGCTGGGTCAGTTCTTCCTCAGCAGTCTGCTCCAGAATCCCCTCCTGTCCTCGCCTTGCTTTTCTTTTGCCTTCAGTTCGTTTAAGGTCTTGTTGAGCTGCTCCTCGGCATCTTTAAATGTTTCTTTCAGCTGCTGTTTGGCCAGTTTCCCTTTGTGTTTGAGGAGCTCTTTAGCTTCCTTTTTGTGCTTTCGCATTTCTTTCAGTGCGTCTCTGCAGTCTTTCTTGGTCACCGCAGAGCCGCTCATTTCTTTCTTCAATACCTTCACCTCAATTTTCTCTTCTGCGAGTTCTTCTTGCACTTTCATCAGTTCCTTCTTCATGTTTTCATTGTGACTCTTTGTATCTTCCATTTCTTTCTTTGCTTCCTGTGTTTTAATTTTCTCTTCCTCCAACACTTTTTGAGCTTCCAACAATTCTTTCTTCATATTTTCAATCTCATTTTCTGCCTCGTGTTTACGTTTTTTCTCTTCTTCAAGTTGTTGCTTTACATGCAGTAATTCCTTTCTTAGTGTTTCAGCTTCAGCCGTTACATTTGCAGCTTCTTGTGTTGCCAACTGCATTTTCCTTCTTTCCTCTTCAAAATCTTCCTGCACCTCCTGTAATTCCTGCAGCACATTTCCTGCCTCCTTCTTTGCAGTTTGATATTTATTGTTGGCTTCTTGTGCTGTGCTTTTCTCTTCCTCCAATGCTTTTTGAGCTTCCAACAGTTCTTTCTTCATCTTTTCATCCTCCTTTTCTGCCTGTTGTTTTCTCATCTTCTCTCCTTTAAGTCTGAGACCCACATGCAGTAATTCCTGCAATACTACATGAGTTTCAAACTGTGAATTTTTAGCTTCTCCTCTTGATTTTTCTGCCTCTTCTTTTAATTTGACATTTTCAGCCTGTATCATTTGAAATTTAAAATGAATCAGCCGTACTGTAATGCATGGTGAAGCACTCGCCGATCCTCTTCTCGTTCTCCCCTGATTCATTTTGGCCTTTTAAACAAAGGAACCAACGTTTTGTAGAGGAGTGAAGTGAAGTTTTCGATGTTTCTTCGTCAACTGTCGTTTGTCCTGCACAGAGATGCTGCTGTAGATGTGTCTCTAGCTGTGTCTGGATACAATGAAACATGCTGGAACTAAGTGCTTGTGTTGCACAGTTCTACTGAACATTCCATTTCATGCATGCTCCGCCCACATGGTCAGGAATGTCAGGTGCTGCATCACCAAATGCTGCTCCCGTTGCCTAGCAATAACAGCTGTTTACTTTTGGGGTCTGGTTCATTATTTAATAAAGAAAACATGTCCAAGTATTGGGTGCTGAGGCTCAGCGCATATTCTAGCCTGCTGTGTGGGTGGGCAGCTAGAAATCACTGGTGGGCAACATGAGTGAGGAGAAAACTGGAGCAGCCAAGCAGGGAGCTGCAGGTTGCTGGTTTGAGTCTCTGTTCAGATGCTGGTGTCTCCTCTCTCTGAGATGTCTGCAAACAGTCCCAGATAAAACAATAAGGATAATAAACAAACACGTCATCATCATCATCATCAACTTTATTTATAAAGCACTTTAAAACAACCACAGCTGACACAAAGTGCTGTACATAGGAACTATATAATAAAATGACATAAGAAATAAATACAAGCCAAATAAAAGAAAAAGTAAAATAATTAATAAAATAACTAATTTCATTACAAGAGAAAACTATGTCTCACTGAGGTTAAAAGCCAAAGAATAAAAGTGGGTTTTAAGATGTGATTTAAAAGTGGAGAGTGAAGGGGCCTCTCTAACGTGCAAGGGCAAATTAGAAAAGGCCCTGTCCCCTCTGAGCTTCCTCCTGGATCTCACCGAAAACTCTCTTTTCTTTTCATAAAAATGTACAAAGGTTCGCAGCCGAGTGTGAAGCAGCGGGAATGAGGATCAGCACCCCCAAATCTGAGGCCGTGGTTCTCAGCCGGAAAAGGGTGCTGTGTTCACTCTTTTCCGGGTGTTCACTCTTTTCCGGGTCGGAACTCATCCCCGACCCAGATGAGTGGAGGAGTTCAAGTATCTCGGGGTCTTGTTCGCGAGTGATTGGAGAAGGGAGCTGGAGATCGACAGACGGATTGGCGGTGCAGCCGCAGTGATGCGGACGCTGCACCGGTCCATCATGGTGAAGAGGGAGCTTAGTGTAAAGCGAAGCTCTCAATTTACCGGTCGATCTACGTCCCTACCCTCACCTATGGCCACGAGCTGTGGGTAGTGACCGAAAAAACGAGATCGCGGATACAAGCGGCGGAAATGAACCGGTTTTTACTTGCTAGCAAGGGAGGCTGGTCGGAACCAGGCTCTTGGAGCTGAATGCTCCTCACCTGTCTCCTAGCCAACTTCAAAGAAACAGCCTTCCCTGCTGACTTACAAATTTAAGTAACACAATGACAACATTTAACAATTTGACTCCAACACTTACAGGGAGTGCAGAATTATTAGGCAAGTTGTATTTTTGAGGAATAATTTTATTATTGAACAACAACCATGTTCTCAATGAACCCAAAAAACTCATTAATATCAAAGCTGAATGTTTCTGGAAGTAGTTTTTAGTTTGTTTTTAGTTTTAGCTATTTTAGGGGGATATCTGTGTGTGCAGGTGACTATTACTGTGCAGAATTATTAGGCAACTTAACAAAAAACAAATATATACCCATTTCAATGATTTATTTCTACCAGTGACAGCAATATAACATCTCCACATTCACAAATATACATTTCTGACATTCAAAAACAAAACAAAAACAAATCAGCGGCCAATATAGCCACCTTTCTTTGCAAGGACACTCAAAAGCCTGCCATCCATGGATTCTGTCAGTGTTTTGATCTGTTCACCATCAACATTGCGTGCAGCAGCAACCACAGCCTCCCAGACACTGTTCAGAGAGGTGTACTGTTTTCCCTCCTTGTAAATCTCACATTTGATGATGGACCACAGGTTCTCAATGGGGTTCAGATCAGGTGAACAAGGAGGCCATGTCATTAGTTTTTCTTCTTTTATACCCTTTCTTGCCAGCCACGCTGTGGAGTACTTGGACGCGTGTGATGGAGCATTGTCCTGCATGAAAATCATGTTTTTCTTGAAGGATGCAGACTTCTTCCTGTACCACTGCTTGAAGAAGGTGTCTTCCAGAAACTGGCAGTAGGACTGGGAGTTGAGCTTGACTCCATCCTCAACCCGAAAAGGCCCCACAAGCTCATCTTTGATGATACCAGCCCAAACCAGTACTCCACCTCCACCTTGCTGGCGTCTGAGTGGGACTGGAGCTCTCTGCCCTTTACCAATCCAGCCACGGGCCCATCCATCTGGCCCATCAAGACTCACTCTCATTTCATCAGTCCATAAAACCTTAGAAAAACCAGTCTTGAGATATTTCTTGACCCAGTCTTGACGTTTCAGCTTGTGTGTCTTGTTCAGTGGTGGTCGTCTTTCAGCCTTTCTTACCTTGGCCATGTCTCTGAGTATTGCACACCTTGTGCTTTTGGGCACTCCAGTGATGTTGCAGCTCTGAAATATGGCCAAACTGGTGGCAAGTGGCATCTTGGCAGCTGCACGCTTGACTTTTCTCAGTTCATGGGCAGTTATTTTGTGCCTTGGTTTTTCCACACGCTTCTTGCGACCCTGTTGACTATTTTGAATGAAACGCTTGATTGTTCGATGCTTCAGAAGCTTTGCAATTTTGAGACTGCTGCATCCCTCTGCAAGATATCTCACTATTTTTGACTTTTCTGAGCCTGTCAAGTCCTTCTTTTGACCCATTTTGCCAAAGGAAAGGATGTTGCCTAATAATTATGCACACCTGATATAGGGTGTTGATGTCATTAGACCACACCCCTTCTCATTACAGAGATGCACATCACCTAATATGCTTAATTGGTAGTAGGCTTTCGAGCCTATACAGCTTGGAGTAAGACAACATGCATGAAGAGGATGATGTGGACAAAATACTCATTTGCCTGATAATTCTGCACTCCCTGTAGTAAAGTGACAAATGAAAATGCATCTGTTACTCAGACAACTCAGATCTGTAATGTTTCACATTCATTATAATGTTGTTGAGGTGACAGTGAGTTCAGGATTTTGCAGAAAACGTCAGTAGACCAGCTGATCTCATGTTTGTTTACTTCCTGTTTATGTGATTTTTTCCCTTAGCAAATTCTAAGTGCTTCTTTTAATCACATTATTTTATTGTATGATACCTTGGTGCCACTGGATTTTAACATGTCTCACACTCATACAGTAAGACAAATGGTGGGGGTGTAGTAAGGAAGCTGGGGGAAGCAGACAGCTCCATAGGAAGAGTCTTTTGTGTCTTCGAGGACTCTGGGAGGCAGCAAGGGAGTGGGAAGCTTAAGGTGTGAAACAGCTGTGTGCTGCCTTTTGTTCCTGGAGAAGGTTTTTAACTGAGAGCCATGCTGGGCTCAGACTGCTGACCGTCTGTCCCGCGGTCATGCAGGGACTTCATCAAGCTTGGTTGTCTGTTCTTTGTGTGTTTGATTAAAGAATGTTAGCTACCGCTCGTCTGCAGCTTTATTTGAATGGAAAACTTCCACAGCAGGCAAAAAAAAGCTTTTTGCTAAAAAAAAGATTCAGAGCAGAAGTTTTTTGCACTGCATTTTAAAATGAAAACATATTACATTTATTTACAATTAAAGACACAGAGCAGAAAGTGTGTTACTGTTTTACATCCACAGACACACAAGAAAAGAAGCAGGCAACATGAGGTCAAGTTATGGCAATTTTATTTGTGTGTTTCAGTGCATGTATTTAGATTAGAGTTTTTAAAAAACAAACAAACGTCCCAAGAAGAAGGATGGGGAGAAAGAAAGGTGGAGAGAGGGGGAAGGAGGAAGAAACTATTGATGCTGCTGGGTCAGTTCTTCCTCAGCAGTCTGCTCCAGAATCCCCTCCTGTCCTCGCCTTGCTTTTCTTTTGCCTTCAGTTCGTTTAAGGTCTTGTTGAGCTGCTCCTCGGCATCTTTAAATGTTTCTTTCAGCTGCTGTTTGGCCAGTTTCCCTTTGTGTTTGAGGAGCTCTTTAGCTTCCTTTTTGTGCTTTCGCATTTCTTTCAGTGCGTCTCTGCAGTCTTTCTTGGTCACCGCAGAGCCGCTCATTTCTTTCTTCAATACCTTCACCTCAATTTTCTCTTCTGCGAGTTCTTCTTGCACTTTCATCAGTTCCTTCTTCATGTTTTCATTGTGACTCTTTGTATCTTCCATTTCTTTCTTTGCTTCCTGTGTTTTAATTTTCTCTTCCTCCAACACTTTTTGAGCTTCCAACAATTCTTTCTTCATATTTTCAATCTCATTTTCTGCCTCGTGTTTACGTTTTTTCTCTTCTTCAAGTTGTTGCTTTACATGCAGTAATTCCTTCCTTAGTGTTTCAGCTTCAGCCGTTACATTTGCAGCTTCTTGTGTTGCCAACTGCATTTTCCTTCTTTCCTCTTCAAAATCTTCCTGCACCTCCTGTAATTCCTGCAGCACATTTCCTGCCTCCTTCTTTGCAGTTTGATATTTATTGTTGGCTTCTTGTGCTGTGCTTTTCTCTTCCTCCAATGCTTTTTGAGCTTCCAACAGTTCTTTCTTCATCTTTTCATCCTCCTTTTCTGCCTGTTGTTTTCTCATCTTCTCTCCTTTAAGTCTGAGACCCACATGCAGTAATTCCTGCAATACTACATGAGTTTCAAACTGTGAATTTTTAGCTTCTCCTCTTGATTTTTCTGCCTCTTCTTTTAATTTGACATTTTCAGCCTGTATCATTTGAAATTTAAAATGAATCAGCCGTACTGTAATGCATGGTGAAGCACTCGCCGATCCTCTTCTCGTTCTCCCCTGATTCATTTTGGCCTTTTAAACAAAGGAACCAACGTTTTGTAGAGGAGTGAAGTGAAGTTTTCGATGTTTCTTCGTCAACTGTCGTTTGTCCTGCACAGAGATGCTGCTGTAGATGTGTCTCTAGCTGTGTCTGGATACAATGAAACATGCTGGAACTAAGTGCTTGTGTTGCACAGTTCTACTGAACATTCCATTTCATGCATGCTCCGCCCACATGGTCAGGAATGTCAGGTGCTGCATCACCAAATGCTGCTCCCGTTGCCTAGCAATAACAGCTGTTTACTTTTGGGGTCTGGTTCATTATTTAATAAAGAAAACATGTCCAAGTATTGGGTGCTGAGGCTCAGCGCATATTCTAGCCTGCTGTGTGGGTGGGCAGCTAGAAATCACTGGTGGGCAACATGAGTGAGGAGAAAACTGGAGCAGCCAAGCAGGGAGCTGCAGGTTGCTGGTTTGAGTCTCTGTTCAGATGCTGGTGTCTCCTCTCTCTGAGATGTCTGCAAACAGTCCCAGATAAAACAATAAGGATAATAAACAAACACGTCATCATCATCATCATCAACTTTATTTATAAAGCACTTTAAAACAACCACAGCTGACACAAAGTGCTGTACATAGGAACTATATAATAAAATGACATAAGAAATAAATACAAGCCAAATAAAAGAAAAAGTAAAATAATTAATAAAATAACTAATTTCATTACAAGAGAAAACTATGTCTCACTGAGGTTAAAAGCCAAAGAATAAAAGTGGGTTTTAAGATGTGATTTAAAAGTGGAGAGTGAAGGGGCCTCTCTAACGTGCAAGGGCAAATTAGAAAAGGCCCTGTCCCCTCTGAGCTTCCTCCTGGATCTCACCGAAAACTCTCTTTTCTTTTCATAAAAATGTACAAAGGTTCGCAGCCGAGTGTGAAGCAGCGGGAATGAGGATCAGCACCCCCAAATCTGAGGCCGTGGTTCTCAGCCGGAAAAGGGTGCTGTGTTCACTCTTTTCCGGGTGTTCACTCTTTTCCGGGTCGGAACTCATCCCCGACCCAGATGAGTGGAGGAGTTCAAGTATCTCGGGGTCTTGTTCGCGAGTGATTGGAGAAGGGAGCTGGAGATCGACAGACGGATTGGCGGTGCAGCCGCAGTGATGCGGACGCTGCACCGGTCCATCATGGTGAAGAGGGAGCTTAGTGTAAAGCGAAGCTCTCAATTTACCGGTCGATCTACGTCCCTACCCTCACCTATGGCCACGAGCTGTGGGTAGTGACCGAAAAAACGAGATCGCGGATACAAGCGGCGGAAATGAACCGGTTTTTACTTGCTAGCAAGGGAGGCTGGTCGGAACCAGGCTCTTGGAGCTGAATGCTCCTCACCTGTCTCCTAGCCAACTTCAAAGAAACAGCCTTCCCTGCTGACTTACAAATTTAAGTAACACAATGACAACATTTAACAATTTGACTCCAACACTTACAGGGAGTGCAGAATTATTAGGCAAGTTGTATTTTTGAGGAATAATTTTATTATTGAACAACAACCATGTTCTCAATGAACCCAAAAAACTCATTAATATCAAAGCTGAATGTTTTTGGAAGTAGTTTTTAGTTTGTTTTTAGTTTTAGCTATTTTAGGGGGATATCTGTGCGTGCAGGTGACTATTACTGTGCAGAATTATTAGGCAACTTAACAAAAAACAAATATATACCCATTTCAATTATTTATTTTTACCAGTGACACCAATATAACATCTCCACATTCACAAATATACATTTCTGACATTCAAAAACAAAACAAAAACAAATCAGCGACCAATATAGCCACCTTTCTTTGCAAGGACACTCAAAAGCCTGCCATCCATGGATTCTGTCAGTGTTTTGATCTGTTCACCATCAACATTGCGTGCAGCAGCAACCACAGCCTCCCAGACACTGTTCAGAGAGGTGTACTGTTTCCCTCCTTGTAAATCTCACATTTGATGATGGACCACAGGTTCTCAATGGGGTTCAGATCAGGTGAACAAGGAGGCCATGTCATTAGTTTTTCTTCTTTTATACCCTTTCTTGCAGCCACGCTGTGGAGTACTTGGACGCGTGTGATGGAGCATTGTCCTGCATGAAAATCATGTTTTTCTTGAAGGATGCAGACTTCTTCCTGTACCACTGCTTGAAGAAGGTGTCTTCCAGAAACTGGCAGTAGGACTGGGAGTTGAGCTTGACTCCATCCTCAACCCGAAAAGGCCCCACAAGCTCATCTTTGATGATACCAGCCCAAACCAGTACTCCACCTCCACCTTGCTGGCGTCTGAGTGGGACTGGAGCTCTCTGCCCTTTACCAATCCAGCCACGGGCCCATCCATCTGGCCCATCAAGACTCACTCTCATTTCATCAGTCCATAAAACCTTAGAAAAACCAGTCTTGAGATATTTCTTGGCCCAGTCTTGACGTTTCAGCTTGTGTGTCTTGTTCAGTGGTGGTCGTCTTTCAGCCTTTCTTACCTTGGCCATGTCTCTGAGTATTGCACACCTTGTGCTTTTGGGCACTCCAGTGATGTTGCAGCTCTGAAATATGGCCAAACTGGTGGCAAGTGGCATCTTGGCAGCTGCACGCTTGACTTTTCTCAGTTCATGGGCAGTTATTTTGCGCCTTGGTTTTTCCACACACTTCTTGCGACCCTGTTGACTATTTTGAATGAAACGCTTGATTGTTCGATGATCACGCTTCAGAAGCTTTGCAATTTTGAGACTGCTGCATCCCTCTGCAAGATATCTCACTATTTTTGACTTTTCTGAGCCTGTCAAGTCCTTCTTTTGACCCATTTTGCCAAAGGAAAGGACGTTGCCTAATAATTATGCACACCTGATATAGGGTGTTGATGTCATTAGACCACACCCCTTCTCATTACAGAGATGCACATCACCTAATATGCTTAATTGGTAGTAGGCTTTCGAGCCTATACAGCTTGGAGTAAGACAACATGCATGAAGAGGATGATGTGGACAAAATACTCATTTGCCTAATAATTCTGCACTCCCTGTATACTTACTGTATAATTATAGAAGTTATAGTATATTATATATAATCCTACCTGTGTGTTGGTTAATTACATAATCAGGTGGAGGCAGGGACCTCACAGTAGAAACATATTCTCATAAGTTTCTGTTTTAGTGTATTTTTAAACATCAAGAAGTCACAAGCATAAGGAGAACACTCCATGTTTAAAGAAGGAAGGTGTATTCATAGGAATGATTTATTATTGAGAGAGACATACGAACATCATTTTTTCACCCCCCAAAAAACACATGTTCAAAGCACAATATCAGCTTGATATCAGACAGAACTGCCACATGAAATTAAACAGAAGCTGTCAGTTGAATCATGACGAAGCTGTCCTTTATGAGTTGTGGACTCAAGCTGCTCTATATTTTTGGCCACCAGATGTCACCAAAGAGGACTGTGTTGACAAGCTTAGAGTAATGAACCGTTTTTCAATACGAGCTTCAGAAAGCTTCATTTGGCCATCTATATACAAAACAACTAATCTAGCCCACCAGACTTGACAGGTCCCAGTTTATAGCCAGCCCTATTGAGTCTTAAGCAAAAAAAAGAAAGAAAAAAAGTTGCTTTTACCATAATTAGATAACCTACTATGTTTTAAATCAATCACTGAGGTAGTAAAAGAATTGTTTTTGACTATTATCATGAGCTCTCTGTTTCTTTTCCAGACAACGTCCAGCAATGGGAAAGTGTTTAGCAGCCTTCGCAGCAGCATTCCCTGTTGCCTTTCTTGAGCCTCACATGAACAAGTTTAACAGCTTTTCCATCTATAACAGCAAAGGAAGCAAAGACAGAGCAGGTGAGACATGTACATAAAGAAAATGATGGAACATACAAATCCGGAGGTAGCTGGACTTTCTTAGAGTGACGTTTCAGCGAGCACTGAGCATGTTTCTTTGAGCCTTTATATTTTACTAAAACTGGAACCATGAATACACATTACACTACATACCGCACCAACTAGCTTTTACTGTACATCTCAGAAACAAACAGAAATGTTTGTTGTGACCCTGCCGTCGTGTCACTCTTAACTGCTTACACGTTAACTCTTTGGTAAAACCAAAACATTACATAAAACATGTCTGGGCTGATTGAGGAAAGGGAGGAAGGTTTCAAGAAGTGTCTTAGTAAACTATGAAAAAACTGGAGTGTGCAGTATATACATGGTGTTTGTATCTCTTGGAGACACCTACTATAACAGGAAGTACCACAAAGTGGTTTGAATACTTTTGCAGCTGTCTGTCCTACATTTGTCTGACTAAGAGATTCTCCAGTTGTGTATTTCGAATAAAAAAACATTAATCCAAAGCTAAACGATGGCTGTGTGGTCTGAGAACTCATCAGTGTCAAAAATCACAAATCAAATCACATTATGTTTAATTTAATCTGTTTTCATTCCACTACTCTTTCCGCCTCTCAGCTCTAGGCCTTCCTGGGCAGGTTGGGGAGGTTTGTTCACTGATCCCCAATTTGGAGAAGTCTTTGGAGGAGATTGTAGAGCTAGCAGAGTCCGGCATGAAGTACACGCAGATGCCTCATGTTATGGAGGTAACTCTCTAATAATTAATAACTACAGCATCACCTTTGATATTCTTTCCTTAAGTTGCTTCATGTCATTGAAAAATTGGCCACGGAACCAAAATAAGTGGACATTTGTCCTGTAGTGAACACTTCAGAGCCGAAGATAAAAAGGTAAAAAAAGACATTGCTGATTAAACCCATCTGACTGTGAAGCTTTGCAAAGCTCATTATTTTTGCTTTGTTTCTACTGCTGTAGGTGGTCTTGCCGATGTTGTGCAGCTACATGTCTCACTGGTGGGAACATGGACCGGAAAGCGACCCAGACAAAGCCAACAACTGCTGCACCTCTGTGACCTCTGAATACATGAATACTCTGCTGGGAAACATTCTCAAGATCATCTACAACAACCTGGGAATAGATGAGGGCGCCTGGATGAAGAGACTGGCTGGTAAATGTTAACTCACTAATGCTGAACACTAAAATAAAATTCACTGATTCACAAGATTCATCAAACTCGCTCATCCATGTTTTTATGAGCCTGGCTTTGTGCACTGATGTGGGGTCACGTTGGACAGGGGCCGTCTCCAAAGATGGGAGCATGAAATTGTCCAATATGTCTTAATATGCTGAAGTATTAACAGCCGAACCCAATTGAAAAACAACCCCACAATATAATCCTCCCCCTCCACCAAACTTTATACTTGCCACAGTGCAGTCAGACAAGTACGGACTCAACAATTGCATTGCCAGAGAGATGTGATTCATCACTCCAGCAACACGTCTCCACTCCTCTAAAATTCATGGGTGATATACTAGTCTGACACTTTGCATTGTGCTTGGTGATGTAAGACTGGGATGCAGATGCTCAGCCATGGAAACTATTCCATGAAGCTCTCTAGGCACTGTTCCTTAATGTTCTTGAACATGAAGACTAGAGGTCTGTAGCGATTGACCGATACTGTGACTTTATATGTCCAGCCACTTTGTGGTAGAGTTGAAGAGAGAGAATTTCACGAGTGGACTTGTTGAACAGTATCACAGTATGATGCTGGACTTCATTAAACTCCTAAGATCGACCCAGTGTTTGTAGAAGCAGTCTGCATGCCTAGCTGCTTGATTGGTATACACCTGAATTCAATGACTTGGAGGGAAGATTGAATACTTTTGGCAATTTAGTGTATGTTGGAGTTAAAACTGACTAGTGACTGCAACATAAATCTAAAACTAGTAGCTCTTCTTTTGTTTTTGTTTTCTTTTCATTCAGGGGAGTGATATACTTTAAAGCTCTGCAAAGAGAATGAAACATCACAGTGAAACTTGTGCTGCAGCTGCAGGGATGTGGATGCTGTATTGGTGGAAAGAGAGCTAAATGTAAAAGCGAAGCTCTTGATTTTAGAAGGAACGAGATTGCAGATGCAAGTGGTGGGAATAAGCTTTGTCTGAAGGGTGGCTTGCATCTCCCTTAGAGAGGAATTCAGGCTTTTCGGAGCGGCTCAGAGTAGAGCCGCTATTTCTCGACATCAAAAGGAGACAGTTGAGGTGGTTGTGCATCTGACAAGGATGGGTACCTCTTTGGTGAGGTATTCTGGGCATGTCCCACTGAGAGGAGGCCCCGGGGCAGAACCAGGACATGGTGAAGAGAGTTTATCTCTCGGCTGGCCTGGGAACGCCTTGTGTTTCCCCGGACAAGCTGGAGGAGGTGGCTGGGGAGAGGGAGGTCTGGGCTTCTCTGCTTAGGCTGCTGCCCCACAACCCGGCCCCAAGTAGCCGGGAGAAGATCGATGGATGGATGGATAGTTTATTTGCTAATGGAACATAATACTTGCAGCTCACAGTGATGCACAAGGCAAAAATAAAACAATATGACATGAGACATGAAATCTGGTTTGTGGAGGCAGGTTAGTTAGGTTTGGCGAAGTGTTCATTGTTTTAGGTGTGCAGGCCGAGGTATGTTTGTTTGTTTGTTTGTTTGTTTTTTCACATTTTTTAAACCAATGCACACACCTCATTAGAGGGTGCTCCAAATGCTGGGGATTGCCATTTAATTGTTTGATAAAACACTACAGCACTGGAGGAAACAATTATTTTAAAAGAAAAGAATTTGTGTAATGAGCCCCTTAAGTGTTTTGCAATTTAGGTTTCCTCTTTTAAAAAGAAAATATAGTCAGTAACAGCAGTTAGGAGGAGGACACAATGGAAGTTCCATTTCACGCAAGAGGGTGTTTCATTTTCTCTCATTTTCCATTTTCTGCACTTTTTGTAAAGTTAATAAATAAAAGCTCTCCTCAGGATCAGTTTACATAAGCATCCTCAAACTGATGTTACTTTAATTCTTTTTGCCTGCTGCTAATCATTATATGATATTCAAATGTACATACGTTCACATTTTGCGTTTTAACACCATCTCTGTTCATGTCCCCAAGTCTTCTCCCAGCCAATTATCAGCAAAGCCAAACCTCAGCTGTTAAAGACCCACTTCTTGCCCTTGATGGAGAAACTCAAAAAAGTAAGTCTCACCTTTATTATAATCTACTGCCTGGAAGTGGTGCAACTCATTTAACAGAATATAAAACTAGGTCACACTCACTGCTTGCCCTTTCTAACACTTTCTTGTAATTTTTTTTGATGTTTTTAAATGAAATTGAATTACCTATATATATTTCTTAACTAAATATTTATTAGTATGTTTTTAAAATGGAGAAAGTGCACTATGCGAACACTCCTACTACTTAATAAAATAGTCACAAAGATTAAAGCACACAGTGCTGCTTAATATAGAAAAATCTATTACTGTATTCTTTAGAAAGCAGCTGTTGTGCTGATGGATGAAGAACATAGCAAGGCGGAGGGGAGGGGTGAGATGTCAGAGACAGAGCTCCTCATCATGGACCAATTTACTATCCTGGTCAGAGACCTGTATGCCTTCTACCCTCTCCTCATACGATTCGTTGACTACAACAGGTACAGTGTTGTGACTGAACAAGTGACCTTCAGCTCATTGAGTGGAGTGAATTTACACCATCTGATACAGAAGCTTAGTCACTAAGATGAAGCTGCAGTTTTGGAAAAAGAATGATTGGTTTCAGCATGTAACTGTTTTGATATACTGACAGGGCCAGATGGCTTAAAGAGTCCAATCCAGAGGCAGAGGAGCTGTTCCGAATGGTGGCTGAGGTTTTTATCTTCTGGGCCAAGTCTCACGTAAGAAAATTACTGCAACATAACTATCCATCCCATAGGGCAGGTTTGGGGACCTGGGCCAACACACCTGAATCAGCTCACTAGTTCATTGCTGGGACTCTGGAGAACTTCAATACATGTTGAGGAGGTCATTTAGCCATTTAAACCAGCTGTGTTGGATCACGGACACATCTAAAAGCTGCAGGACACCGGCCCTCGAGGCCTGGAGTTAGACACCCCTGCCACAGGGCGCCAATCTGACACAGGGCTAACACAGCGAGTAGACAATCATTCACACTCACATTCACACCTGTGAGCAGTTTAGAATCACCAGGTAACTTAAACCCACTAACTGCATGTCTTTGTACTGTGGGAGGAAACCAGAGTATGCAAACATAGGAAGGCAACAGTGCTAACCACCGGGCTGCCCATAAAAACATAACTGAAAATGTCCCTAAGAGGGTCAGCTGGGATTGATCTTTATATCGCTGATTTATTAAACCTGAAATAACTAATATTACATTTTCAAGATTAAACAGAAGAGAAGAGCAGCTATCTGTCTATTGACATTGCAGTTAAGCATTTACCACAATCTGTCAAAATTGAAGAAAACTAAGATAGCAGTCTTTGCTTTGGCTTTTTCTTAGTAAAGCTGCGCAGTAAACCATAACAGTCGATGCAAATGTAAGAGGAATTATTTTTCTACATGTTGACTCGTGGACGGGAGGTTTGTTATAATGTGAAACGTTTAGGTGAATATACTGATTGCAGATAAGCTACCCATGAGCACTTTGATGAAAGTGGACTTCTGACTATGGTGGACAATACAGTATAGCCCAGTACAATAGAATACAGTACCATGGATAATGGATCAATATAATACAGCACAATCTAACAAAATGCAGTACAGTACTAGACTTACTCAGCGGTACCTTCTGAAGCCAATGACTCTGATCTCTTTAGTATTATTTACAATCAGAAGTAGAAGATTTCTTCAAGATTCTACAAATTATATATATGTGTTCTGTGCGCCTCCTCCTGCCAACAGCAATTATCCGAATATTTATGATGACTGTATGACCCGGAGTTGTACTGAAAGTCCGAGGTATACAAGGTGAGCAGGAATGTTGGCAGCATAATTCCTTGCGGAGCTCCTGCACTGCACAACACCATATTAGACTGAGCACTGCCAGTCTCACATACTGTGGCCTGTCTGTGAGGTGTTCAGTAATCCATGAGGACATGTTTACTGACATTTCCTGTAGTTTCGCCCTCAATAGGAGTGGCTGGATGATGTTAAATGCATTTGAGAAATCAAAACAGGTGATCCTTACCTTAAATCAGTGTATCAGTCAGTTGTCCCATTACTTTTGAGTCTCTGAAAATTAGGACTAGTGGATCAAATTTGATGTAATTCCTAAAAATGTGTATTAATTTGCAATAATTTGATTAACCATTGAATTAAAGCTGAGGCTCGGTGGCCTCAGAATCTCATCTCTGCTTTTCACGGATGATGTGGTTCTGTTGGCTTCATCGGGTGAGGGCCTCCAGCTCGCACTGGAACGGTTCGCACCCGAGTGTGAAGCAGCGGGAATGAGGATCAGCACCTCCAAATCTGAGGCCGTGGTTCTCAGCCGGAAAAGGGTGGAGTGCCCACTCCGGGTCGGGGATGAGTTCCTGCCCCAAGTGGAGGAGTTCAAGTATCTCGGGGTCTTGTTCACGAGTGATTGGAGAAGGGAGCCGGAGATCGACAGACGGATTGGTGTGGCGGCTGCAGTAATGCAGACGCTGCACCGGTCCGTCGTGGTGAAGAGGGAGCTGAGTGTAAAAGCGAAGCTCTCAATTTACCGGTCGATCTACGTCCCTACCCTCACCTATGGCCACGAGCTGTGGGTAGTGACCGAAAGAACGAGATCGCGGATACAAGCGGCAGAAATGAGCTTCCTCCGAAGGGTGGCTGGCCTCTCCCTTAGAGATAGGGTGAGAAGTTCGGCCATCCGGGAGGGGCTCAGAGTAGAGCCGCTGCTGCTCCACATCGAAAGGAGCCAGCTGAGGTGGTTCGGGAATCTGACAAGGATGCCCCCTGGGCGCCTCCTGGGTGAGGTGTTCCAGGCATGTCCCAGCGGGAGGAGGCCCCGGGGCAGACCCAGGACACGCTGGAGAGATTATATCTCTCGGCTGGCCTGGGAACGCCTTGGTGTTCCCCCGGATAAGCTGGAGGAGGTGGCTGGGGAGAGGGAGGGCTGGGCCTCTCTGCTTAGGCTGCTGCCCCCGCGACCCGGCCTCGGATAAAGCGGATGAAGATGGATGGATGGATGGATTAAAGCTGAAAGTCTTCACTTCAATTAGATCTTGACTGTAAAATCCAGTTTGGTGGAGAAAAATGACAAAAGATGCTTAACTGTACACCATCAATCGTGATCTATGTGTTCTTCAGTTTAAAAACAACTAATGGAGAGTTTACCTGAAAAGATGAGTAATGAGTTAAAAGCTTAACCTAACTTATTGTTAGACTATATTATTTAGCAGTGATTTTATACTTTTATTAAAGTTTCCAGGAAAAACACCATCAAAGCTACTTCTATCCTAATTCACTGGATAGAAAGCTATATAATGCACTATATTACTGCTGCTGGCATCTGACATCAGTAGATTCACATTATAAATTAGGAAGTGCGTCATCAATGACAGGAGCTCACTTGAAAACAAGGATGGAAAATGCCCTTCATGTAATTAAATATATAAATGTTGCTGTCTGCAAGTTGCAAGCATAGCTCACATGGTGGGGTTTTTTCTTTTGATCTTTGGGCTGAAGGAAAGACTATACTCGGTGTATAAATGCTCAATCAACAATCTTTTATTCCATACAATTCAACACTTTGTGAGCATAAACCATCCGGATGGGGAGACATGCATGCAGAGGGGCACAGCAAAATCTCAAAATGATGGAGCGTTACTCAAACTCTTATAGCCTCTGGTGGCCCCCACCTAGTCGTAAAAACCTAAACATACATACTTTCTAACTCTCAGTGAGCCTGAGTTATGATCTTGGCTCCCTGTTTTTCTGCTTCCAACAAAGGTGGGGGTGGAGCTGAATGTGCTCTGTGCTCTCTGCACACAATATTCTCTTCTTAACTCAGCAGTATGAAATGTCATAAAACAGTGTAACTCATTCACAGTAAATCACAGGATAGGATAATACGAACCTATCTAACAAATCTAATGATTTTCACATTCTTTTAATTCAGAAGTATAATGCAAACGAAAACTACATACTGATTATACTCTCTATAATAAGAAGTATGGTGTGGCTTACAGCAGTATCATGATTCACTCATTTCGATTACAGCCATAGGATAACACATGATAGCATAATAATCTCACAGTATTCACACCCACGAATACCTTGTTAGACCCATGAATTTTTTCATACCTTGACTCAAGGTGACTCACATGGTTAACAGTGGGTCACTGACCCCAGGACCACAATGCCAATAGGTATTAAATACCTGGGACTCTCATCAGTTGTTTTAGAACTGAAGAAGCCTCTTACTGAGAAGTAAAATGTCTTTACAAACCAAAAATATTGTCCAGTTGCCTTCTTTTCAAAGACAGTACAACACATAATACAACTGTGCTTTAATTTAAGGAAGTCCTGTTTTCTGTCTACAGAACTTCAAGAGAGAAGAGCAGAACTTTGTGGTCCAGAATGAAATTAACAACATGTCCTTCCTTATCACTGACACCAAGTGCAAGATGTCAAAGGTACAGACACATAGATGCTGGACACATTTGAGGACGTGCATACCAGTGACCTTATTTTAAAATTAAATTAAATTGATTAATTAAAACTACTTAATAGGCCTAACACTGTAAAGCGGTGCCTGTTTAATGTTTGACTTTGCCACAGGGAATAGTTTCAGACCAGGAGAGGAAGAAGATGAAGAGAAAAGGTGATCGATACTCGATGCAGACAAGTTTGATTGTTGCTACTCTAAAGCGCCTGCTGCCCGTGGGACTCAACATTTGTGCTCCAGGAGAACAAGAGCTTATCGCACTGGCTAAGAACCGCTTCACTCAGGTAGCATAGTAGTGCTAATAGATTACAGAAAGAACTGTTTCATTATAAAAATAGATATGATTCATTTAACTGTTTCTGTGTATTTCAATTCAATTTAGTTCATTTCATTTCAATTTTATTTATGTAGCACCAAATCACAATGACTGCCTAAAGGCACTTTATACTGTAATGACCCTACAATGATACAAAGAAAACAGATAAAACCCCAACAATCATACGACCCCCCTTTAAACAAGCGCTTTGGTGCCAGTGGGAAGGAAAAACCTGACTGGTTGGGGTGAGGCATATGACAATAACAATAAATTATTTGCAGTATTGCTATTCCTGAGGTAAACCTTTAGTAACAGCAAAATAACTCTGCGTTAGCTTTTTCAGCTAAAAAGTAAAATTTTGCATGAAGGCTAATTTACTGAATAAATATCTTTTATAGCATTTTGTAGGTCACAGAATACCTGTTGTTTGATCGAAGTTAATAATTCTTTTGCAGAAAGACACAGAGGACGAAGTTCGAGAGGTCATCAGGAACAACCTACATTTACAAGGAAAGGTAAGAAAAGAATCAGGCTTGTGACTGACACAAGTTACTTAAAGTGTACTTACACATTATGCCTCTGGTCTTCGATTGTGCCATGGTGTCAGGTTGTTGTCAGTTTATCTTATTCTTGTGGAAGTAATATCAAAGGACTGGTTTAAGAGAAATTCTTCAAATCTGGCACAAACATCTACTTTGACACAAGGATGAAGTGATTTGATTTTGATGGTCGGTGTCATAAAATTTAGAGTCAAGTATTCAGATTCAGTTTAAATTTCACACAAATCTAGAGTAACCTAGATGAACTGATGAACCTTTATGTCCATAAGATAAATAAGGCTACTTCACAGTGATATCATAGGTTATCCGAAAGATATAGAATAGGAAATTCAATCTGTCAACAAGTGATTGAAGGAACTCTATCACTCCACATAGCCCCTATCCCACTAACATCACTAAACTCGTCTGTACAGGAGAGTTCAGGCTGTATCAAAAAGAATCATTCAATTTCAAAGTGCTTTAATTCTGCAGCCATTCACCGGGAACAACAGCAGTGGCTGCAGTGACTACAGTGAACTATGGGATGAAGTATTTCATTGATTATTCATAAACATTGAACATTTTGTATGTAAAACTTTATATTCAGCCATATATTTTAAATTTAGTGTAAGCTTAAAATACAGCCTTGTGAAAGTGTATGATTTATTTTTGATACACTGTATATTCCAGAGTCATATGAGAAGCCATCTGCTTGACAGCTAAAGCTTCACCCACACTGGGTCAGGAAACAGGACAATGATCCCAAACACACCAGCAGAAAAAGAACTGAATCTGAAGTTATAGAGCAATCTAGAGTGACTGAAATACTGAACGTAGCAGGATCTTAAGAGTGCTGTGCGTAAATGAATGGCTTCAAACCTAAATCAACTGAAGCAACGTTATAAACAAGGCTGGGCCAAAATTCTTCCACACTGATTTTAAAGACTTATGAAGTCATGCAAAAAAACCCAACCAATTCAAGTTATTGCCAGCAAGGTAGTTATACAAGCTACTGAATCATGAGCTTTACATGCGCTCTTTCTGTGTTTTGGCTTTTGTTTTGTTAAAGTCGAGAGAGATGTAAACGAGTTGCTAGATGTTGGTTCGTACTATATATTTATATATTCACAAAGGTGCTTAACCTTGTGAATAGGCCAATAGCGTCATGCATTTCCTCTGTGTGTCTTACAAAGTCAGAGGACCCAGCAATTCGTTGGCAGATGGCCCTGTACAGAGACCTCCCAAACCACTATGAGGATACTACTGACCCAGAGAAGACTGTGGAGAGAATCCTGGATATTGGTCATGTCCTCTTCCACCTGGAGCAGGTCTATATATTCAAGTTTGAGTTGATTTTGCGCATTTTTGTGCCTACGTAGAGAGTATAGCTTTAAGGTACCCCACGGTCCTCTTAAACTAGCTGATTGGTCTTTATTAAAGCTGACCACATACTTCTCCAGGATAATATGGCTTCCAGATGGTAAGGTACACCAACTAAATATCCAGTTTACTGAGTGGTTCAGTTTGTGTCTTCAGGTGGAGCATCCTCAGCGCAGTAAGAAGGCTGTGTGGCACAAACTGCTTTCAAAACAGAGGAAGAGAGCTGTGGTCGCTTGCTTCAGGATGGCACCACTCTATAACTTGCCAAGGTATGTTCTCAAACACACACACACACACACACACACACACACACACACACACACACACGTAAAATGAAGAAGAAATATTTAAAATTGTGCACTTTATTATTTTCCCACCCTCATCTACAGCCACACCTCGGGCTAGTGAGGAAAGATTGTGGATATATGTTGCACCTACAGTGCAGCCCTTTATAAGCAGCAGAAGATGGGTAGATAAACAGTTATTAGTCATCCATGTATCTCTCTCATACTAGGCACCGGGCTGTAAACTTGTTCCTGCAGGGCTATGAAAAGTCCTGGATCGAGACAGAGGAGCACTACTTTGAAGATAAACTCATAGAAGACCTCGCTGTAAGTTAATTTCATTTAAAAAAACAAAACAAGTGGAATTATTCTGACTACTCTGGAATTTGTACTTGTTTTGAAGGCAAATTGTGTGTTAATTTATTCAGTGTATAGCAGAGTTTTAGCACTTTGTGAATGTGTGTTGATTTCAGAAACCAGGTGAACAGGAGCCATCTGAGGAAGAGGAGGGGCAGAAACACAAACACATAGATCCCCTGCATCAGCTCATCCAGCTGTTCAGCAGAACAGCCCTAACAGAAAAATGGTGTGTAATTTTACACACTACCTGTTAAAAGTCCCTATTTTTCCAATTATTTGTTGCAGTTCAAGTCATTACTCCCCATGCTGCTGCCATCCTTGTCCATAGTCTTATTACATCCCGTATTGATTCCCTCCTATTTGGTCTCCCTAAAAGGTCCCTTCATAAACTCCAACTTCTTCAAAATTCTGCAGCTCGGGTCATAACTTGCACTCCATTAAGTGCTCATATTACCCCAGTTCTTCAGCAGCTTCACTGGTTGCCCATAGAAGCCAGGATAAATTTTAAAATCTTACTTCTTGCATACAAGTGTGTCCATAAATCTGCTCCTGCATATTTGTGTGACCTGCTCCATATCACAGCTGTTTCCCGCCCTCTCAGATCATCATCTGCTATTCATCTTACTGTTCCGTCCTCACACCTTATCACTATGGGGAACAGAGCTTTCAGTCGCTCTGCTCCTCGGCTCTGGAACTCTCTTCCTCCTGCACTAAGAAATATTGACTCCCTCTCCGTATTTAAGACACAGCTCAAAACACATCTGTTTAAACTGGCTTATTCGCTTTAATGCTGATTTTATCTGTTGTCACGCTCTGTTTTGATGACTATTGTTCCTTTTATTAATTGTGTTTTTTGTAAGGTGACCTTGGGTTTCTGAAAGGCGCCCTCAAATAAAATGTATTATTATTATTATTATTATTAAAGTCCAATGAATAGCTTGAAATGGCACAAAGGTAAGTGGTGAGCTGCCAGAGGTTAGATTACCCAAAACTGAAAAATAATGTACATTTCAAAATTATACCAAAAGGCCTTTTTCAAGGACACAACATGGGTTAACAATTCAAAGCTGTTCTGCAGCAGTGAAGGTTGATCAAGCCTTGAAAGCTGGTGCTACTAATTCCTACAGGTGTTCCAACTTGGATTACTTCCAACCCCCTCTGTCTGCATAAAACAGTGTTGAACACACTGTGGTGCCATACCCTAGTGAGCATCAGCTGAACAGTACTGTACTGCAGAAAGTAGTGTGTTGCTACAAAAATGGTGAGAAAAAGACCATTAACAGTGGAAGAGAGAGAGACCATCATAACACTTAAAAATGTGCGTCTGTCCTGACAGAGAAAGTCGAAGTGTCAGTGAGTACAGTTTCCTTCACCGTCAAACGCACTGAGAAACAAACTGTGACAGGAAGAGGTCTGCAGACCCAAAGACTGAATCAGAGGACAGGTTTCTGAGAGTTAACAGCTTGTTTGATAGACGGCTCACAGGACAACAGCTTCAAGCACAGCTATCTCAAAGAGCTTCATGATGTAGTCACCTGAAATGGTTTCATTTCACAGGTGTGCCTGTCAGGGTTCATTTGTGGAGTTTCTTGCCTTCTTAATGGGGTTGGGACCATCAGGTGTGTTGTGCAGAAGTCAGGTTGGTACACAGCTGACAGCCCTGTTTGACAAATGCATTAATTTATAATATGGCAAGAACCAATGAGGTAAGTAAAGAGAAATGACAGCCCATCAGTCAGTCTGGAAAATTGCTAAAACTCTGAATGTGGATACATTCATCCGAGTCCCCAGGCTCAGAAATCACAAGTTAACAGCAGCTCAGATTAGAGCCCAGATAGATGCCACACAGAGCTCCAGTAGCAGACACATCTCATCTCTACATGTTCAGAGGAGACTGTGTGAATCAGGCCTTTATGGTCAATCAGCTGCTAAGAAACCATGACTAATGAAAAGCAACAAGCAGAAGAGATTTGTTTGATCCAAGAAACACAAGGATGGACATTAGACCAGTGGAAATCTGTGCTGTGGTCTGATGAGTCCAAATCTGAGATCTTTGATTCCACCCACCGTGTCTTTGTATGACGCTCATGAAGGTGAACGGATGGTCTCCACATGCATGGTTCCTGGATATTTTTGAATGTTTGCAACGCCGCCATCTCTTACAGTCGCCAGAACCTAATTGATCTAGGTTTTAAATATAGTTTGTCTGTTTCTGGCGACTATCAGCGAACACACAACATCCTGGTGGAGATAGCGAGACCGCCAGGGTCACCGTGGATGGTCTGCCCGCCCAGCAAGCGTAGAAGGCGACGGAGGGAAAGAAAGCAGAAGAGGGGATGCCGGTCGGGCTCAGACGCTAGGCTACGCAAACATCCACACCGGCCAGCACTTCCGAGCCTTTTCCTATCGAACGCCAGATCCATCACCCACAAACTTGACGAATTGGAGCTACAGATAGCCAACACAAGCTTTGCACGTAACTGCAGCATTATTCTTATTACGGAGACGTGGCTTCACCCGCTGATTCCCGACGCTGCAGTCGAGTTAGCAGGCCACACGCTACACCGGCATGACAGAAACAGCAACTCAGGTAAAAGCAGAGGAGGGGGGCTATGTGTTTACGTGCATAACGAGTAGCGTTGTAACAGCAGGATCATTCACACACACTGTTCTCCTGATTTGGAGGTTCTGGCAGTCTCGTGCAGACCTTTTTACATCCCGAGGGAGTTTACAGTAGTTATTGTGATAGCTGTTTATATACTGCCGGATGCTAACGTTAGCACGGCTCTCAGCCTCTTGCTCAACACCATAAACAAACAACAGCTTGCCCACCCCGATGGGGTTTTTATTGTCGCCGGCGACTTTAACAAAGCATGCCTAAAGACTGTGCTTCCTAAATTTGTCCAGTTCGTGGACTTTGCTACGAGAGGAGAACACACTTTGGACCATGTCTATTCAAACATCAGGCATGCTTTCAGAGCGACACCCCTCCCCCACCTGGCTGGATCTGACCACCTCTGCATGTCCCTCACCCCCACCTACACCCCCCTGCTGAGAAAAACAAAGCCCCAGACAAAGACAATAAAAACCTGGCCTGAAGGAGCCCTTTCTCAACTGCAGGACTGCTTCTCAACAACTGTATGGGATTTATTCTCCAGCCACAACCTCCAGGAGTACACGGACACTGTACTCTCGTACATCAGGAACTGTGTTGACAATGTTACCGTCAACAAAAGGGTCAGGGTGTTTCCAAATCAAAAACCCTGGATGAATAGCGAAGTGCAATCCCTCCTAAAAAGCCGCAACACTGCCTTCAAGTCAGGGGACAGGGCTGCGTATAGGGCGGCCAGGGCAGACCTGAGTAGAGGCATCAGGAAAGCTAAGGCTGCCTATAGGAGGAGGATTGAAGATCACTTTGCTGACAACGACCCCAGAAAAATGTGGCAGGGGATCAATCACATTACCAACTACAGAAGCAATAACCAGGCAACATCTAGGACTGATGCCTCACTGGCTGAGGATCTAAACCGTTTCTTCGCCCGCTTTAAGACGACCAGGCCCTCAGCTGCCACACCACTTCCACCCGCCCCCAGCACTGGCACACTAACACTTAGGGAGCACCAAGTGAGGTGTGTTCTAAGGTCAGTGAATCCCAGGAAGGCGGCAGGTCCTGATGGAATACATGGAAAGGTTCTCAGAGCATGTGCTGACGAACTGACCGGAGTCTTCACTAAAATCTTCAACCTTTCCTTGTCATCAAACACCGTCCCGCCCTGCCTCAAAACCTCCACCATCATCCCCATCGCCAAGAAGACAGCTGTGGCCAGCCCAAATGACTACAGGCCTGTTGCACTTACGCCTGTAGTGATGAAGTGCTTTGAGAGACTGGTCTGTCAGCACATCAGGGCCGGTCTGCCTCCCACTCTGGACCCCCACCAATTTGCCTACAGGACAAATCGTTCCACCGAGGACGCTATCACCATAGCACTCCACACTGCGCTGAGTCACCTGGAGCACCGAGGAAGCTATGTGAGAATGCTCTTTCTGGACTTCAGCTCAGCATTCAATCATATCATCCCGGAGATCCTGGTCCAGAAACTGTCTCACCTGGGACTCTCCACCCCCATCTGCCTCTGGATCAAGGACTTCCTGACAAATAGACCACAGTCTGTCAGACTCGGCCCCCACCGGTCCAGCACCATCACACTCAGCACCGGGTCTCCACAAGGATGTGTTTTGAGTCCCGTCCTGTTTACGCTCTACACATCCAACTGCTCCCCTACCCATCTCTCAAACACCATCATAAAGTTCGCGGATGACACCACAGTGGTTGGACTCATCTCAAGGGGGGATGAGTCGGACTACAGAGATGAGGTCAACAGACTGACTGAGTGGTGTTCAGTTAACAACCTCCAACTGAACACCACGAAAGCTAAAGAACTTATCTTGGACTTCAGGAAGGGCAGAGCAGACCCGGCCCCACTCTACATCCACGGGAGCTGTGTGGAGAGGGTACACTCCATGAGGTTTCTGGGCATGCAGATATCTGATGACCTCTCCTGGACTGCAAATACTACAGCGGTGGTTAAAAAGGCCCAGCAGCGTCTCCACTTTCTGAGAGTGCTCAGGAGGAACAACCTGGAGGAGAGGCTGCTGGTGACATTTTACAGAGCCACCATAGAGAGCATCCTAACGTACGGCATAACATCATGGTATGCAGGGTGCTCAGCTGCAGACAGGAAAGTACTGCAGAGGGTCATCAACACAGCCCAGAAGATCACTGGCTGCTCTCTGCCCAGCCTGGAGGTCACTGCAAACTCTCGGTACCTCAGCAGAGCTGGCAATATCATCAAGGACCACTCTCACCCCAGCAACCAACTGTTTGAACTATTACCGTCAGGCCGACGGTACAGGTCACATAAAACCAGGACAAACAGATTCAGGGATAGCTTCTTTCCCAGAGCTATCACCGTAGTAAATAAGCACAAAAACAATTGAACCTATTCCATACCGTCACTGTCATTATATTATGCTGCTATTCATACTGTCATCATATTAATGCTGCTATCCTGTATATATTGTACATACTATTGTTTGAGTACTTACGATTGTTTTTTTTTTGTACTTTTTATATTTTACATTTATATTTATTATTGAAACTTGCACCAAGGGAGTGGCACTCCAATTTCGTTGTACTCTGTACAATGACAATAAAGGCTATTCTATTCTATTCTATTCTATTCCTACTGTGAAGCATGGAGGAGGAGGTGTGATGGTGTGAGAGTGCTTTGGTGGTGACACCATTACTGGGATTTTTTTCAAAATTGAAGGCACACTGAACCAGCATGGCTGCCACAGCATCCTGCAGCGACATGCCACCTCATCCAGTTTGTGTTTAGTTGGACCATCATTTATTTTCCAACAGCACAATGAGCCCAAACACACCTCCAGGCTGTGTGAGGGCTGTTTGACCAAGAAGGAGAGTGATGGAGTGCTGCACCAGACAGCCTGGCCTCCACAGTCACAGTGACCTAAACCCAATGGAGACGGTTTGGGATGAGATGGAGCGCAGAGTGAAGGCAAAAGGACCAACAGGTGCTCAGCATCTCTGGGAACTCCAAGACTTTTGGAAAACCATTTCTGGTGACGACCTCATGAAGCTCAGAGAGAGAGTGCCAAGAGTGTGCAAAGCAGTAATCAAAGCAAAGGGTCGATATTTTAAAGTATCTGAAATATAAAACATGTAAATATTCATAAAAATAATGAAAAACTATTAAATGAGAAGATGTCATTTCAGTCCGTGGTGCACCAAAATAATTTTCCTTAATACAGCTATAATTGTGCTAACTTTTGTGAATGTGTTTGTTTTTGCAGTAAACTGGATGAGGATAATCTCTACATGGCCTACGCAGACATCATGGCTAAGGTATCTGTTATCTGAGTACCAACACTTTTGAATTGAGACTCACATAGCTGGCTTAGCATAGACGGTGAAAAAAACCGGTTATTGTTCTGTGTGCTGTTTATGTCATAGACCAGGGCTGATGGATTACTTGCAGGGTGCTGTACTGCCTAATCAAATCACTTATTGCAACTGGCACCTCCCCTACCTTCAGTGTAGAATAGTTTAGTGTGGCCTGAAAAGCTAAGAGAGGAAAAAGAAATGGAAAAACAGATGCACCAAACTGTGGCAAATTAACCAAATGTTAGCAGCTGCACTGTTAACAGTAGCACTAGCAGTTACTAGTCCAGAAGACTAGTTACTAGTCTTCTGGATGGTAGAGTTGTTGTTGGTTTAGGATACTGTTAATATATCACTGCTTAGGGATTGCAGTCCGAATTGGGTCTGCTGGGTATATTTCTTCAGACACTTTATGCTGTCAAGGCCGGGAGACCAGTACGTGGGAGTGAGCATAAGTGCAAACCCAATACAGAGCGGAAATAAGATTTCACAAGTTTTATTGAAATCACAGAATAAACTATGGTGAGACATGAATACGTGGCAGGGGTTGCTCTGGAGGTGGGTAGCCGTCTGAGTGTTGAATGAGTGAGTTGGGTTCCAACCTTGCATTCTAGTAATCCAGAGGAAGCAGCAGGCAGGAGGACAGGCAGGTGAGAGCAGTGAGTAATTTAAGTCGAGAGAAGCAAGTTGCAGAATGAAGCTGGGATTTGACTGTGGAGACCAGCGTCCAGAGGAAGGAGTAAGGTGGTGACTTGACGAGATTGCTAAAGGCACAAAAGAGATCAAGTACTTGGCATGAACAAAGAAACGAAGGGGTGAAGAACTGATGGCAACACTGGTTTTAAATACTGTCTTGCTGAATGCCACAGATGGAAAACACGTGGAGAAGTGTAGGTGTTGAACCAGGGCTCCACCCCAAAAGGCAGATGCAGAGCGCAAGGCCAGGACAGAAAACCACTGAACACTCACCTGGATCATGACATATATAAACACAAAGATTGGTGTCTTTAGCTTTAGGACCAACCAGGTTCCCCAAAATAAAAAAAAAAACCTCTTTGTGGTGAACACCTACACATCGAATAAAAAATTAAAGCATGTGAGACTCAATCATGCACACTTTGCCTGGCAAAGATTCTTTTTATATTGTTTATTTTACTTTACTTAACATGCCAGGCATTGTCAGGCACCAGGAGGAACCCAGGATCCAATGCATCACCATAGGGTCTGACAATGAGTCCAACGATTTCATCCCATTACTTAATGGGAGTCAGGGTGCCATTACCTAGTCTGTTAGAGGTTTGTGCGTCTGTCCATGGATATGCCTCCCCCAGACCAGTCATACTGAACGATGTTACAGGCGGCATAATGTTCTCCACAGCTTCTCTAGACCCTTTCACATCTGTCACATGTGCTCAGGGTGAACCTGCTATCATCTGTGAAAAGGATAGGGCACCAGTGGTGGACCATTCTGGTATTCTACGGCAAATGCCAGACAGGCTCTACAGTGCTGGGCAGTCAGCAGAGGGTTGACAAGAGGAAGCTATGTCCCCAGGCCACCATCATAAAGTCGTTTGTTGATTGTTGATCAGAGACATTCATGTCAGTGGCCTCTCAATTTACCGGTCGATCTACCCTCACCTATAGTCACGAGCTGTGGGTAGTGACCGAAAGAACGAGATCGCGGATACAAGCGGCAGAAATGAGCTTCCTCCGAAGGGTGGCTGGCCTCTCCCTTAGAGATAGGGTGAGAAGTTCAGCCATTCGGGAGGGGCTCAGAGTAGAGCCGCTGCTCCTCCACATCGAAAGGAGCCAGTTGAGGTGGTTCGGGAATCTGACAAGGATGCCTCCTGGGCGCCTCCTGCGTGAGGTGCTCCGGGCATGTCCCACCGGGAGGAGGCCCCGGGGCAGACCCAGGACACGCTGGAGAGATTATATCTCTCGGCTGGCCTGGGAACGCCTTGGTGTTTCCAGGGACAAGCTGGAGGAGGTGGCTGGGGAGAGGGAGGTCTGGGCTTCTCTGCTTAGGCTGCTGCCCCTGGATAATTGGAAGAAAATGGATGGATGGATGGATGGATGGTCCTGCTGCAGGTCATTTTGTAGAACTCTGGCAAGTTTCATCCTGTTCATCTTTGCACAAAGCAGCAGATACCGGCCCTCCCCATCATTCGTAACATCTGGTTTAAAAAAACAAAGATGGTGACACCGAAAACACTAAGTTTGATGCCTCAGTGCTTTGGAACTTCCCGTCGCTGATGTGGCTATATCTATCCTAAGTAAACAGTCTGTAGTTTGTATGCTTTTTTTTTCACCTTTCTCCCTTCCTTCAGAGTTGCCATGATGAAGAGGATGACGATGGAGAAGTGAAGAGTTTTGAAGTAGGTGATCAGTCGGTCTTGAATCTTCCACTAGTCTCTAGTTTTTAGCAGTTTCATTTTTAGATGGTCTGCAATGATATGCGTCACCTTTCTAACAAAGGAAAAAGAGATGGAGAAGCAGAAGTTGTTGTATCAGCAGGCTCGGCTGCACGACCGTGGCGCTGCTGAGATGGTGCTCCAAACCATCAGTGCTAGTAAAGGTAAGTCTTGGCTATCACCCCCTACTCTTTACTGTAACTCAGTGGTGGCAAATATATTACGGCCCTTGTGATAGAACCAGGCTGTCCAATCCCTATGCCTGCTTACTCATTGATGTGTTAAAAGTAATTTGTTCTGGATATGACTGTTTGGGAGCCTTCTCGATTTTTCAGTTGATTTTTTTCTGTACTTCTCACATTATAACAATATGTGAACTGTAACCGATAATAATCAGGATGTGTTAATACCTCTCTGACATTCTGGTTTAAAAATATGCTGTGCAAAAAAATATTAGTAAAATAATAAAAGTTTCAATTGTTCTTTGTTATAAACAAATTTAAAAAGCTAACAAATGCTAGTGAGTCATTTCGAGTGGGTGTTCCTCTCCTCCAGGTGAGATGGGTCCCATGGTGGCATCTACTCTGAAACTGGGCATAGCTATTCTCAATGGTGGGAACTCAACTGTACAGCAGGTAATGCTTCGCTACTTCACTGTTATTTATATTGACTGCTGGATTATAGCTATATTATCTATTTTCAAATGTTATTTATACAAAGCATACTCAAAGTAACTGGTACAAGTGTGAAATATAATGCATCTATTCCACTGAAATTTAAAATTTTTCTCATAGATTTTTACCTCTCAGTTGTAAAAGGTTTTGTCATCACCCTGGGTGGACAGGCGACGTGGACACCTACGTTTGTGAATGAACTTGAGAACGATGCAACATAGAATTTTGAAATTGACACCATGGGTGTATCTATTAAAGATATCAGATGAGTTCAAATCTCAGTAACCTTGGCTTCAAGGTCAAGGTTCGGAGGTCAAATTTTATGAAAATCTTGAGAATGCAGCGCAAAAGGGCTGAAATTGATACTATGGTGTACTGCAACACACCTTTGTGTTATGTTGCCCAGTAAGACACACAGTGTTTTAAGATGCACTGGTCTTTATTTACAATTTAGCCTTACCGGGTTGTTATCACCAGATTTCTTACTGAAGGTGCCTCCTCATGCGCAGCCATCTGCTCTCAGTTCCTGTTCCTCCTCTAGGTCCTGGCACTGCTCCCTCAACCCACTGCACCACCCCTCCCCCCGCAGCTGAGGCACAGTCCACGGCCCACCACATAGCCCTACAAATTCCCCTGGAGAGAAAATCAGCCCTGAGTATGTGGGCCCTGGCCTGTGGATCACCTTGAACTTATAAGGCTGGCAAGCCAGATATGACTGGGTGATCTAGGCATTGACATCTTTCATGTGGTGGAGCCACTGCAGTGGGGCACGATCTGAACAGGGAGGTAATAACGAAGAGAGTCCACCACCCGCTGGATCGCCAGGCACTGCCATGCTCTACCTGGTTTCTTGTTCTGAGAGTTTCCAACTGATGTAGACAGCGTGATGGTCAACCCCTCTTACTTGCTGGGATGAAACAGCCCCCAGCCCTCTGCTCAACGTGTCAGTCTGCAGAACACAAGGGAAGAAAAAGTCTTCATTACCTTACACTGTCTGGCACTGCTCCGTCCACTGGACAAGATCTGGTTCACCCTTTTAGGGGAGATCAGTCAAGGGACTGGTGACCTCCGCAAATGTTGAGATGAACCAACAATAGTAACCAGCCAGCCCCAGCAACCACTTCACCTCCTTTTTGGCCCCGAGATGCGGGCAGCTTGCAGTGGTTGTGGTTTTCTCCATTTGAGAATGCAACTGCCTGCCTCCCAGGTGGTACCCCAGATACTGTACCTCCCTCTGTCCAACCGCACACTTCTTCATGTTGGCCTTGTGCCCTGCCTGCCTCAGGAACTCCAGGGCTGCAGGCCACCTGCTGCATATGATTCGATGTCACCATGGATGGTCCATGGATCCATGGATGATCATCCAGCTAGGCAGTGGCGTATGCAGCATGTGGACACAGCATCCTGTCTGTGAAGTGCTGGAAAGTGGCTGGGGCTCTAAACAAGCCAATGGAAGTGTGACCATTTGGAACAATCTGTATGGACTGGAGAAGGCCATTTTTTTGTCCAGAGACAAGTCTGCCAGTAGCTCTTGATTAAATCCAGCATAATGATAAAACGAGCAGTACCTAACCAATCCATAAGCTTGTACCTGAGGCATGGGGTAAGCGTCAAACTGTGACACCTCCTTCACCTTGTGGTAGTCCACGCAGAACAATATAGACCCAGCTTTCTACACCACAAAAACTATGGGGCTACACCAGATGTTTTGTGACTCTTCTATCACCCCTATCTCCAGGATAACAGCCAATTCTTTCTGAGTAATTTGTCTTTTCTGCTTAGGCAATCTATAAGGGTGTGAATGCACTGAAACCCCAATGCACATTTCAAAATGGTACTCTGTGAGAGTGGTGTGACCATGCAGGGGAGAGCCTGCAACCCTGTCCGACTGCACCTTTTCATAGTCAACATCCCACACTCACTCTGTGACCAATAGTTCTTGCCGCTTGGCAGGTAATTTTGAGATGGATAAAGGGAGCAACACAAGTACTTTAACTCCCAGTGAAAATTGTCTCAGCCAAGCTCCCCAATTGTACAGGTGAATGGCCTGTATTTGTATAGCGCTTTACTAGTCCCTAAAAAAATGAGAGTCTAGCCTGTAATCTCTATTTTGCTCATCCTAATGAATACACTTAAAAATTATAGACTTTCCAGTCTAGTTCAACCGCTCTACCAACCCGTCATTCTGAGGGTGATGAATGCTTGGCCAAACATATTTGATGGACAGTAATTAAACAGTTCTTTTAGTGTACAAGACATGAAGCCCTGGTCAATCAGTGTCTCTTCCAGGATGCCACTACTTCAGAATATCTGTTGCATAATCCACCAAAAGTAATACAAAGTGATACCCTCATGCACTATGGTGAAATGGCCAGATGAGATCCATGCCAGTGCACTTAAATGGACCCTCCATTAGTGGTAATGAGTACAACATCCTGGGCTGGATGCACACCACAGGCGCACATCCCTTCAAATGCCAAAAAAAAAAAAAAAAACAGGCCATGATTTGTTCCCTTTTTTTATTGCATGTGGCCAGTAATTGGGTTATAATGAGCTGCCTGTAAGATATTTCTTAATGGCTTTTCTGCACCATCAACTGGGTGTGCCTACGTGGAGCCCGAGTCCACCATAGCCCGGTCTGTACCCACTTGGCACCTTACTAGAGTACTGTATACTCCTGGACCAGAGGAAGTCGCTGGAGGGCCAGTGACATGGAACACTCGCCCCATCTCCATCAAGCGGGCACTCCCAGTGGACATGTCCCAGCCGCAACTCCAGCACTCTTGCCCCAACAAATGTGCTGCTCTCGTTGAGGGACGCAAGAGAACCCACACAGGGAGAAGCGTCATTACATGTTGGTGCCATTAAATGTTGGTGCCATTAAATGTTGGCAGCCAGTGCACTACAGCTGCTGGCTACAGTGGGACCTCGCGGGGTTTCCTTCTCCGGGCCCGGACAAGCCAACTTGCTACCAGCTCCTGCGGCGCCAGGTGATCCTCAGCCAGTATCACATGAAAATGGACCCCGTTCCACTTTTTCCACTGTGAGCCACCTCGTGAACTTCTCCAATGTTAGCATATTCAGCAGCCTTTCCCCTTCATTGGGCCAGTCTGCAGGCACCTGGCCACCGCCTTATGGAGCCACCTGGCATAGGCAAATGGCCAATCCCTCAGCTCCATCCAGAACCAACAGGAGTGGTCTTAGGGTGGTGAAGCAGATCTAGGATCACTCAATGGACATCAGGAAAGTAAGTTTTTGCTACGACCAGAAGGCTAAGTGCTGCCATCTGGGCCTCCCTGATGATCTCCAACTCTGTTGGCCAGTCTCCCGTCGCACTGCCCTCTAAACCAACTGCACCACCCCTCCCCTGCAACTGAGCTACAGACCCCACCCTTCCACACAGATCTACTAAAAATCTCATACGAGTCTGAACCTCACTGACCTTGACCTGAAGGTCAAGGCTAGAGGTCAAGTTTTCTGAAAGTCTTGTGAATGTGATAATTGGAGAAGTAAGTCATCCAGGACTTTGACACTGATAACATAGGAGTAGTAAAAATCTCGGAGAAGTTGGAATCTCAGTGTCCTTGACCTCAAAGTTAGAAGTCAGAGATCAGGTTTTTGGAAAACCTTGCGAATCCGATAACTTGAGAAGAAGGGGATGTACGATTTTGAAATACATACTGTAGGTGTATCTACTAGGAGGCTGAGGGGTACCACCACCAGTATTTTTATTTTAATGACAGATGTAGACTGTTTTTTGTCAAATCTGAGTAAACTCCAGTATCTTATTGTGCTTTCACTGTGTCATCTTTAACAGAAAATGTTAGATTATCTGAAGGACAAGAAGGACGTGGGCTTCTTTCAGAGTCTGGCTGGTCTCATGCAGTCATGCAGGTATAAATAAGATTTCCTATTTCAGGGCTGAAGCAAGTATTTGTTGTCATCATGTAGAGGGTCTAACTCTTTGTTGTGTTATATGAAAAAAAGAGAGATGTGATAAAAGTAGTTTTCCATGCACCAAGACATCTCCACTGTCTTGTATACTGCGTTATGCCATCTTGAGCAGTAGTGAAGATATGTAAGGATACTCTTTGTAAACTTAGATTCAGCTTTCACTACTGTCCATCTGGTCACCAAACCTACTGGCTTACAACTTTCACACCTGTCTACCACAGGATCAGTGACCTTCTGACTAATCGCATGCAGATGGTTAGATTAGGCCCCTGCTTCTCTTTCACTGTCACATTGAACACCAGCATTATTAAGCTGTGTGTTGAACCTCCTTTTACATCCTCTCTACCCTCTGCATCCCTATCAATTTTCCACACACCACAGCTAAGTTTGATGATGAGAAGACTGTAGTTGGCACATCTCAGAAGAAGATGTGACAGCCTTTGTAGATGAAGCCCCAGGATGGGATACAGAGAACAACCCTTAGCTCTACCAAAACCAAAGAACTCATGATAGATTACTGGAGGCACAACAAATATCATAACCCAATACACATTGATAGAGACTGTGTGGCAAAGGTTCCTGCCTTCGAGTTTCTTGGTATACAAGCTTCAGAAAATCACTCCTGGTCCAGAGACTGCACTTATCAAGGCACAGCAGAGATTACACTTCTTGAGAAACTCCCCCTTCATTGCCATTCTGCATCTCTGTAAGATGTGCTGACAGCTCAGTGGCAGACAGAAAATCCCTTCAGAGGATCTTAAAGTCTTCCCAGAAACTAGCTGTACTCTAAACTCGCTTCTTTGGGGAAACTTTCAGCTCTCACTGCCTTAGCAGAGAAGAAAACATGATTCCATTTTGCACATTACCTGTTGAAGTTACTGCACTTTGGCAGACGATTCAGGTCCCTGTAATCATGAACAAACAGATTTATGAACTGCTTCTGTTCCAGAACCATACTAGAACTGAACTCTGCCAAACACTTATCTTGACTGACTGCCCAGCAAAACAGTAGTTACCTTTGCATTACAAGTACATGCTTCACTCTACCGTAGTGCAGTAATTCATATTGTATTAAATTCTAGTTATTGTGTTCTCTTGTACTGTTGTGTGTTATATTTCATATCATTATTTCTGTTATATTTGCCAGCACCTTCTGCAAATTTGGTTGTACTTTGTGCAATGTTATTAATCTGATCTAGCGGGCAACTTTGTGTGCTCAGCACTTTTGTTTTTCAGGAAATGGCGAACTGTACAAACTCTTTTAGCAGGGTTTAAATTATTATTGTTTATATGTTGAGGTTGTTGTCATTTTGGCTGCAAAAGTTTTACTTGGTTCTATTTGCTGACAGTATTCCTAGGAAGGTAGTAAAAGGCACAGTTGTAGCAGAGAAAAAAAAAGCCACCAAACAACTCAAATAAACCAGATGTCAATTTAGGAAGAGTGTATGTCAGCCTGACTGAGCAAATGTACAGACCATACACACATAAAGGAGATGGACAATGGGGCATTCAAGACAACAATGAAATAAAAACATTGAAAACCACATGAGAGGCCAATATTCAACATAAACATGGAATAAAACTGCTGGTCAGAGACTTGCACATATAGGATAAATCCACGGAAAAGGAAAACACTCATCAAACAAGGGCAAGACAAAAACACGAATAGAGCAGAAATGCGATGGATGTAGTGATTCACACTATATTTGTCTTTGTTTTAGTGTTCTGGATCTAAATGCATTTGAGAGGCAAAATAAAGCAGAGGGACTGGGAATGGTGACAGAGGAAGGATCAGGTAAGATTCCCCATGTTTATACCTTTTGGGCTAATTTTGAAAAAATACAGAAACGAAAACCAAAATTTATGAAACATCTCTTTTTCCGGGATGGAGTTTGACGACCTTAACTTTCTACCTATTGAAAGCATAGAGAATGTTAATATTAAAATACTTAACTTATCTAGGTCTAGTTAAAGTATTTAATTAACCTAAAGATGGTCAGTTTAAAGCTGCTTTTAAAACAACACAATATTCTGAAATAACCTTCAACACTGTAGAAACATTAAGATTGTAGAGAGCCACCATTTATTTTTCACATTGTTCGTTATAATCAATAAAAAGGTTTTTTGTTGTTTTTTCCTGTGTAAATGAGGTGGTAATTCAGTGTTGCTGGTTTGCGTGCATTATCAAGTATGATTTTCTGATGTACAAGCGTGCTGATGATTTGTCTTGTACATCTCTTGTTTGTAAACATTACAAAGACTTTTCAAACCATAAAAATATGTCGCCACTCTTCCCAACTCCATGAAAAAAGTACAGTATTCCTCTTAGTTTGATTAGTAGTATAGTAGTCAACACATTAAAAATTATAATTTGATTATCTAAATATAAAAATGTATATTAGTGTTACTGACAGTGTATTATACAGTGTTTCACCTTGTACAGTGCTCCTATCCCTGAAGACTACATTAGGAAATGATAAGAAAGCTAGAAGTCATACCAAATGTTGACTTTCAAAATGATTAACACTGTACAAACTGTTTTTGCCTGTCTTTGTCCCTCAGGACTTTTACATAGTACTGTAAATGCATATCATTGATGACAAAAGCAAATAAAAAAGGTTCTGGTAGTATATTTTTATATATTTTAGGTTTTCTTTTAATACATATTTTTTTTATTCCACATGACGAAAAAAGCGCTCTTTTCCCTATATGTAATCTTTTCCTTTGTTTCTTACTTTCTTTCTTACTTTCTTTCTCTGTTTCTTTCTTCCCCCTGTTTTCCTGTTCTTATTTTGGTTTACTGCACTTTCTTTCCTCCCTCAGTCATCACTCATGAGCGTGGTAATTATGCCTTCTGCCATTTTCTTGTGTGTTGGTTGGCCTCTCTCGCTCTCTCTCTCACACATACACACACACACATGCACGCACGCACACACACATGTTGTGTCAGTTCTGTCCAGGTCCTGAGTGTGGACCTCTAAGGATGTCCTCAACCTGCTCAGTGCTTGAAGCAACTTTTTTTGCTTCAACTATTCTAGAGGTAGCCAGTTATTACCAAAGTCTTCTTGGTGCTTTTTATAATACCTCTGGGTCTGTAACTGATCTTTGTAGAAGATCTGTATTGAAGATACATAAATATTACTCCCCTTGTAATTTTAAGGTAAAATGTATCTTGTCGTTCTTTTTAACAATAAGCAAACTCATTATGATACTTTGATGAAGAGTTTTAGAATTAAAAAATAAATAAATACATTTTAAAAGAAAAGAAAATCAAGACAAGGCGGAAGTCTTGTCTTGATTTTGTGGTGGAATCACAGTCTTCCTGCCACAACCTGCTGATCTATGGCTCCCCCTCATGATTTGTACAGTGTCTGGCACATTGTGAAAATTAGAAAATGACTAGTAGTCCCCCCAGCACAGCACACCTCCATCTGCCACCCACACCCCCGAATCTTACAGTTAAACTTATGTCAGCTGATTGTTGTGTCTCAGTACTGGAGATTGTATTGTGCTGGTTGTTAATTGTTGTGAATTGTACAACTCCCCTCTGTGTTCTCAGCCACAGTTTCTGTCTGTTTCTGGCATTCAGGGCTGCAATGAATAGATTGAATATGTCTAACCAGATACCAAATAAAATTGTAGACTAGACCTCTATTAAAGTTGCACACTTTAAGATTTTGGTCTGCAGCTTTCCAGTTTGGGTTTTAAACATTAACATTCACCAGGTCACCCAGCAATTAGGGATAGGGTTAATTTCATTTTAGTCATGTGGTAAACAAACCTTTCAATTCTCTTACTTGTTTTTTTCACCTCACAGTTCTGATATAATATTTTAAAAAGGTTACATGTATATAGTTGTTAAAAAGAAAGTACGCCCCCTTTGAATGCAAAGATCATAATTGTCTTTATCAGGTTCTAAAATGATTAAATGAACAACACATGGCATATTGAATGATGTCATTTATTTAACACACTTTAAGACAAAATGCAGAAGCAGCGTGTGATTATTGGATCTGCAATAACTGACAAGAAATATCCAGAAAAGTCCAGACATGGCAATTCAATCAGAATGGATTCTGGACTTTGACTGGGCCATTGCAAAACCTTGATAGGTTTGTTTTTTAGCTGTTCTCTTGTAGATTTGCTAATGTACTTTACTCATTAACCCGTTGCATTGGCCCTGTTTGGGCTGTCGAACAGAAGGCCTCCCAAATATTTGACTCGAGAATGGTGGTATACAGAGGAGTTCATGTTGTCTGCAAGGTGCGCTGGTCCTGTGGCTGCCCCTTCACCACTGTGCCTATAGTAGTTGGTATGAAGCGTTTGTGTCGATATGTTGTTTGGTTTCGCCTGGTGTGCATTATGGACTGACATCTCCAGTTTGGCCTTGCATGCCTTAAAAACATTCGGCGTCATTTACAACAGTGTGTATTCAGAAATCAGTGATTCATGAATCTTTTGTGCCTGAATTTGTTTGTACTATATGAACATCCACTCCTTAAAAAATTGGCAACTATTTTGAGCGTTTCCCACTTGCGAATAGTCTCTGTCACCGCTGTTTCCACTGATGTTTTCTCTTTGGCACTGTGTTAATACAGATATGAAATCTCCCAACAAGCAAACTGCCAAAACTTCAGCTTTTGTAGTCATATTTGACAATGATCAGTTAATAAATTACACTGCCTTAGCAGCACCTGGCTGCTAATTACCCTTAATCCTAAAGATGCTCTTAGTTCTAACATAAATTTACTGTGGTGTATCACATCGTTGAAAAGCTGAGTTTGATTTCTCTAGCCAAAACCAGGCCTTACTACTGTCACACCTGTTTCCAATCAAGAAATCACATAAATAAGACCTCCCTGACAAAGTAGAGTACACCAAAAGATCCTCAAAACCAGATATCATGCTGCCATCCAAGGAAATTTAGGAACAGGTGACAAAAAAAGTAATTAAGATCTCTCAGTCTGGAAAAGGAAAAGCCATTTCTTAAACCTGTAGGACTTGAACGAACCACAGTGAGAGCCATTATCGACAGATAGCGAAAACAAGGAACAGTGGCAAACCTTCTCAGGAGTGACCAGCCGACCAAAGGTAACCCAAGACCGCAGCAACAACTCATCTAAGAGGTGACAAAGACCCCAGAACAACATCAGGCCTCATTTGCCTCAGTTTGTGTTCATGACTCCATCATAAGAAAGAGACTGGGCAAAAATGGCCTTCATGGCAGAGTTCCAAGACAAATCCACTGCTGGTAAAAGGAACATAAAGGCTTGTCTCAGTTTTGCCTGAAAACATCTTGATGATACCCAAGACCTTTGGGAAAATAGTCTAGGGACTGACTGATGAGACAAAAGTTTAACTTTTTAGAAGGTGTGTGTCCTGTTAGATCTGGTGTAAAAGTAACACAGCATTTCAGAAAAGAAAATCATACCAACAGTAAAATATGGTGATGGTAGTGTGATGTTCCAGGACTGTTTTGCTGCCTCAGGACGGAAGACTTGTGGTGTAAATGGAACAATGAATTCTGTTGTCTACCAAAACATCCTGAAGGAGAATGTCCGGACATATGTTTGTGTCCCCAAGCTGAAGTGCATTTGGGTTCTGCAGCATGACAATGATCCAAAATACACCAGCAAGTCCACCTCTTAATACTTACAAAGTGGCTTAATGAAAGTCCTGACCTGAATTCCACTGAGATGCTGTGGCTCATTGCCAGTTTGATAATCTGAAACATCTAAATGTGAAAAACGTATAAAAAATAGGAGCTCAAGAAGGGGGCAAACAGTTCTTCACACCACTGTATATCCGTGATCTCATTCTTATAGTCACTACCCGTAGCTCATGATCATAGGTGAGGGTAGGGATGTAGATCGACCAGTAAGTTCACAAAAGAAATGTAGACTGGCTGGGCAAACTCCCACTCACTCTGAAATATCCGTAGGAGGATGAAGAGCTGGTCCAGTGTTCCACGACCAGTACGAAAACAGCACTGTTCCTCCTGTATCCGAGGTTTGACTAATCAGAATCAGAATCAGAAAGGGTTTTATTGCCAAATGTTGAGCAGGTTTACAACATTAGGAAATTGCTGCGGTGCTTCAGTGCAAACATACTGTCATAAAAATATAAAAATAAGAATAAGAATTAAAAGTGCTAAGTGGATAGATATATACATGATATATACATGAGTGCAGGTGGTGATCAGTGCCAAACATGGAATGATGCAGTGAACACAGCGTAGGGTCATGTGTTAGTGGTGGGAACAGTCATACGGTTTAATTAATTAATTAATTAATTAATTAATTAACTTTCCACCACACTAGACCTTCCCAGAGAGGCTGAGGAGTGTGATCCCCCTGTGGTTGAAGTACACACTCTAGCCCACCTTCTTAAAGCCCCCAGAGGCACATCTGCAGATTTCCATGCAATGCGTCAACCAGGAAAACCCAGGGCCTTTAGGAATTTAGGATTCCTAACCACTTTGAGGCAGTCTTTTTCCATGGCCTCACTGAACTCCTCCCACACATAAGATTTTGCTTCATCTATCACCCGAGCACAAAAACAGCTGAAAGGTATGTGGCTCTGCTGGTACCTGTCAGCTGCTTCCAAAGTCCCTAAGGCTACACAAGCCCTGTAGGACTTCTTCAGCTTGATCGCTCCCTTCATCTCCAGCACCCACCATCTGGTTTGGGGATTACCATCATAACAGGTACCAACCACCTTACCCCTTTCAGCATGCCCAACAATGGAGGTTGTTGAGCAACCTCCAACAACCTCCAGCAGCATTCC
This sequence comes from Mchenga conophoros, assembly GCF_057382185.1. Classification (NCBI taxonomy): domain Eukaryota; kingdom Metazoa; phylum Chordata; class Actinopteri; order Cichliformes; family Cichlidae; genus Mchenga; species Mchenga conophoros. The sequence continues at coordinate 2,569,686 of NC_140533.1, forward strand.
TTCGTCCCTCGGAAGGCTGGAGGTGAGAGTCGAAGATCTCATGAACCAGGGCTTCTGGCAGGTGTTTTCAGCACACCTTCACAATTCTGTCCAGCATCCTTCGCCGCCACCTGATTAAACCAACCGCCAGGTGATGATCAGTTGACAGCTGACACTGTCACAAAATCAATCACGGACTAGTGGACCTGATCATTGAAGTTTCCCAGTAGGACATCTCAGTCACCAGATGAAGCACCCCACCCAGTGACTCCAAGAAGGCTGGGTACTCTGAACTGTTGTTTGTGCTTATGCGCCAAACGACCAAACCCATTCCCTGACCTGAAGGCACAGTGAAACAACTTCCACCAGCCAAAACCACAATGTACAGGCACAATGTAAATAATGAAACAGTACGTCTTGTGTTGTTGTTCATCTTAAGATGGATTTCACTAATTTTAAGACCTGATAAGGTTTTTTTTTATGACCTAATTATGTAAAGCCTTCAAATTGAAAGGGGATGTACTTTCTTCTTCATGACTATACACACAGAGATACTCACACATTATATATGTATATATATGCACTGCTTAAAGTTAAAGGAACACTTTGAAAACATTGGATCCCAATGGGGTAAAAACCATGCTAGATATCTACTAATCTACTAATATGAACTGGGTAATGTGTTAGCAATGAAAGGACATTCATTGGAAATGAAACCAATGAAATCAGAGTGAAAAAATAATGTGCGCAGTTTAGTCCATTTTGCTGACATTTCCTTGCAGCAACTCAAACTTGGTAGTTTGTGTGGCCCCCACATGCTTGTATGTATGCCTAACAACATTAGCACATGTTCCTAATGAGATTAAGCACAGTGTCCTGGGGGATCTCCTCCCAGATCAAGACCAGGCCATCAGTGAGCTCCTGGGCCGTTGGAGGTGCAATCTAACAAGGTTGGATGGACTGAATGTAGTACATTTTACAAGTACCTGAGGTATACTGTTGGATTAGGTCTGGTGAACATAGGGGCCTGACTAGTCAGTGGTATCACGTCTTTCATCCTCCAGGAACAGCTTGCATACTCTCACCACATGAGGCCATTGTCATGCACCAGGACCCACTGAACGACCATAGCGTCTGACAGGGCCTGACTTCCAATAGGTATCATCCCGATACCTGTTGGCAGTCAGGGTGCTATAGAGATTGAAAATGTGACATCATTCAGGGGTAAAACCGCAAAGGATTCTGGGAACACGTGGCAAGCGGTACTAGCGCACGCAGGCTTTCAATTGAAAACAGTCACACAGCGATAAAAAGAAACGCAAAAAATGTCAAGAAGCTGTTGTATTATTAACTGCAATAGCCGGTCGCATGACAGCCACGGGAAGCCGACGGGTAAAGAGATCGGTTGTTATCGGATTACGTCGTTGAAGAGAAATTGTTCGAGCCATGTTTCCGAAGTAACAAATAGCCGACGGATGGCCTGGATTGCAGCCATTCGAAGACCAAATATAAGGTCCCAGAACACTCCAGCTCACAGGTTAGTCTGCTCCAAGCATTTACACGAAGGTCAGTGTTTTGTAGTAGGTAATACGTCATTTTTCATAACATAACTGGTGATATAGGTTACAAGCAAGTCTGGCACTGAACAGAAATTGTCGCACTATGCTCCTTTGTTTATTGTGCATAAATAGTGAATTGTCCTGACACAATATTGCGTTTCGCTTCTGTTATTATGGTACAATGACAAAAACATATACTTTTATTCACAGGATAAAACAGTTGTTTTGTATCACTAATTGCCCAGTGCGATTACAGCATACAATATTATTGTCACTGCTACATTTCTGTAATGCTACCAGAAATTATTTCCACTACTAATTAATTACCGTTGAGCTCAAAGGTCCTATTAATAAACGGTTAACGAATGTGTATTTATCAAGACGATTTGTGAGACTGGTAAACTTACCTTTGTTCGTACGATGGTCTTTCGTTCTACACGGTGCGTTTCAAGGTCCTGCACCCATTCGTCGGTAAACTGTACCTGGGCTTGTTGCAGTGACCTGAAGTTACTAAACTTCATGAGTGTATGCACTCACTCCAAGAACCATATAATTATAAATCTGAGCGTGGTGAAAGTTGGGCAGCACGCTAACGTCTTTTGTCCCTCTGTGTGCTCGTGAGGGTCTGACCCTTTCACACCTTTGATTTTTTCCTCGTATCTTTTCTTTGACTTTTCATCAAGTCTGTCTTTGTACGGACCGGCATTGTTCTCCTTCGTTTTGTACATACCTTTTTTGGGGGGGCAAAGAAAAAGCAAGAAGGTATTGGAACCGGAGAATGAACGTTTTGCGGTGATGCAAATGCTTGCGTTTGATGCATTGCTTTGATTGTTTTGCCACTAGTACCCGGCATGCGATGCGCGAAAGTCACGTGGTCTGTCAATCTCTATTGCCTATCCTGTTGGTCTGTGTGTTTGTCCATCAATATGCCTTCTCAGACTATCACTGACCCATCACTACACCATTCATGCTGATGTTACAGGCAGCATAACGTTCTCCACTGCGTCTCCAGACCCTTTCACGTCTGTCACACGTGTCAAGGTTAACTTAATCTCATCTGTGAAAAGCTGAAATGCTGAATGGTGTTACTGGCAGCATAACATATGATTGTTTGGCCGATAAGTTCACGCCAGTGACCATTTTGTAGGTCTGGCAGTGCTCAACGTGTTCCTACTGATGGGTTATGGTCCTTTTACAGTGCAGTCCTTCTAGAATAGCTCCCTATCTTCTGAAATCTCCTCCATGCTCTTGACTGTGCTAGGAGACACAGCAAATGTTCTGGAAATGGCATGTATTAATGTGCATCCTGAAGGATTTGAACTACTTGTCCCCTGTAGGGTCAGCTCTATAAGATAACACCAAAGCAGCTAAACTGATCAACAACACTCTCTGTTACTTAACTCACTATACCATATACCATATACCGTAGGTTAACTGCCTTGATGGTATCTTGATGGTATACTTGGATTAAAAAGTGTTCCTTTAATTTATATATAATGTGTGTGTATGTATGTATAAAATAAACTAATTAATTGCAGCCCTTCTCATTTCTAATCTTTGTACATTTCGCCCTCTTCAGTCTCCCTTCCTTTTCTTTTTCCTTTTGAATGTTGCACTTGAGACATGAAAGTGGCTGTTTTTGGCCATGCTGCTCCGCCAGTTTTGTGAAATCTGAACCATCTTTTCTTCCTTACCCTCTTTTTCTCTCCATTTACTGGCTGAGATGTGTTCTGTACTCACTGTATTTGTTCATTGTATGTTAACAAAACTTGAATAACCATGATCTTATAACTGATTTTTTTAGATTTTATGTTTGAACTTATTTTCACCCCAGTATTGTGTCTTAAGCTCATGGTTTGGTTGTATATCTTGTATGTGTGTCTATAAATTGTAACATTTTTAAAAGACTAGAAGTGCTTTCATTTTTATCTTTAGTCAGTTTTAAGCAAGCCTTTAACATACCTATGTTATTGCCTTTACACTACCAGTTGTTTAAGTTTCATTGTAAGGACATGAAAAGACAAAGAATTAGGGAACTGTTGGCTGTTATTTATACATTTGTGTTGATGCTGTTGATCTGTGATCTACTAACAATTTATATACAAAGGCACCACCAATTGATTTTATTGACAGCATTCTTCCAAGACCAGTGCAAATATGTGCGTGAGGGAGTAACAGTACACCAGTAGAAAGTGTAAGTGCAGGTTTTACATTTGTGCGTTTCTCTGAAAAAGTATAGTAAGTGAGATCAATGTGGGGAGGCTGGAGGAGAATCTATATTATTCATATAAAAGCATATACATATGTTAGAAATTTTTCTCTTCTTTTTTGTGGTCTTCAGGACTGAGACTCCAGACCATTTATAAATCTAACCCTAAGTCTTATGATTGAGCTATTTTATCCATCCAAGAATTTAATCCTGCCATTGTAGCGCAAGGTGATTATGTAGAAATCCATGGGGGAAAAAAACCTTGGCTCGCATGAGCTGTGCTCTCAGTAAACAATGTGGAATTGTTTGGCCAGAGAAGTTCACACCAGTAGCGTGCTGGGGGTCAATTTTTAGGTCTCTGGTAGTCCTCATCCTGTTCCTCCTTGCACAAAGGAAAATAGCCCAGTTTAAGTCCAGCTTATAGTTCTGTTTAGAATAAATTAATGTGTTAACGTGTGAACTATTGTTACCCATCTGCCGTAAAAGGCTACGGGGAGGGGCTATTGTCATCACAACACAAAAATCTTGTGAATGCAATAAAGGCGGAAGTCGTTCTGAATTTGTAGTAAATGCATCTATGGTATCACTTTGAAATCCTAGGTGAGTTCAAATCTCACTGACCTTAATGTCAAGGTAAAAGTCAGAGGTCGAGTTTTCTGAAAATCATTCAAGAGAAAGTCACCCAGGATATATATATATATATATATATATATATATATATATATATATATATATATATATAGATATATAGATATATATAGATATATAGATATATAGATATATATAGATATATATATATAAAAACACCCAGCACGCCCCTGCGGGCGGTTTATCCTTCAAGCTCGTGTCCTCTACCAGAGGCCTGGGAGCTTGAGGGTCCTGCGCAGTATCTTAGCTGTTCCCAGGACTGCGCTCTTCTGGACAGAGATCTCCGATGTTGTTCCCGGGATCTGCTGGAGCCACTCGCCTAGCTTGGGAGTCACCGCACCTAGTGCTCCGATTACCACGGGGACCACCGTTACCTTCACCCTCCACATCCTCTCGAGCTCTTCTCTGAGCCCTTGGTATTTCTCCAGCTTCTCGTGTTCCTTCTTCCTGATATCGCTGTCATTCGGAACCGCTAAATCGATCACTACGGCCGTTTTCTTCTGTTTGTCTACCACCACTATGTCCGGTTGGTTAGCCACCACCATTTTGTCCGTCTGTATCTGGAAGTCCCACAGGATCTTAGCTCGGTCATTCTCCACCACCCTTGGGGGCATCTCCCATTTTGACCTTGGGACTTCCAGGTTATACTCGGCACAGATGTTCCTGTACACTATGCCGGCCACTTGGTTATGGCATTCCATGTATGCCTTGCCTGCTAGCATCTTGCACCCTGCTGTTATGTGCTGGATTGTCTCTGGGGCATCTTTACACAGCCTGCACCTGGGGTCTTGCCTGGTGTGATAGACCCCAGCCTCTATGGATCTTGTGCTCAGAGCTTGTTCTTGTGCTGCCATGATTAGTGCCTCTGTGCTGTCTTTCAGTCCAGCTTTGTCCAGCCACTGGTAGGATTTCTGGATATCAGCCACCTCCTCTATCTGCCGGTGGTACATACTGTGCAGGGGCCTGTCCTTCCATGCTGGTTCCTCGTCTCCCTCCTCTTTCTTGGGTTTCTGCTGCCTGAGGTATTCACTGAGCACTCGGTCAGTTGGGGCCATCTTCCCAATGTATTCTTGGATGTTCGTTGTCTCATCCCCGGCCCCCTTCCTTCCACTTAGCGTACAGCCTCAGGGTGCTGGACTTGGGGTGAAACCCTCCATGCATGGTAAGGAGCTTTCTTGTCTTTATGTCAGTGGCTTCTATCTCCTCCTTTGGCCAGCCTATTACCCCAGCAGGGTACCTGATCACGGGCAGGGCGTACGTGTTGATGGCCCGGATCTTGTTCTTACCGTTCAGCTGACTCCTCAGGACTTGCCTGACCCTCTGCAGGTACTTGGTGGTTGCAGCTTTTCTAGCGGCCTCTTCATGGTTCCCATTCGCCTGCGGGATCCCCAGGTACTTGTAACTGTCCTCTATGTCTGCAATGTTGCCTTCTGGTAGTTCAATCCCCTCAGTTCTGACTACCTTCCCTCTCTTTGTTACCATCCGACTACACTTCTCCAGTCCGAACGACATTCCAGTGTCATTGCTGTATAGCCTGGTAGTGTGGATCAGTGAATCGATGTCTCGTTCACTCTTGGCATACAGCTTGATGTCATCCATGTACAGGAGGTGGCTGACAACTGCTCCATTCCGTAGTCGGTATCCGTAGCCAGTCTTGTTAATGATCTCACTGAGGGGGTTCAGGCCTATGCAGAACAGCAGTGGGGACAGAGCATCTCCTTGGTAGATCCCGCACTTGATGGTGACTTGTGCTATGGGCTTGGAGTTGGCCTCTAGTGTTGTACGCCACATCCCCATTGAGTTCCTGATGAAGGCTCTTAGGGTCCCATTGATCTTGTACAATTCTAGGCATTCCAGTATCCAGCTGTGGGGCATTGAGTCATAGGCCTTCTTGTAATCAATCCAGGCAGTGCACAGGTTGGTCAGTCTGGTCTTGCAGTCTCTGCTGACTGTTCTGTCTACCAGTAGCTGGTGTTTTGCGCCTCTGGTATTCTTGCCAATTCCTTTCTGTGTCCCGCTCATGTATTGACCCATGTGCCTGTTCATCTTAGCCGATATGATGCCTGACAGGAGCTTCCATGTAGTACTGAGGCAGGTTATTGGTCGGTAGTTGGAGGGGACCGGTCCCTTCTTGGGGTCCTTGGGGATCAGGACCGTCCGGCCTTCAGTTAGCCATTCCGGGTGTCTCTCGTTAACTAGCAGCTGGTTCATTTGTGCTGCCAGACGCTCATGGAGTGCAGTCAGCTTCTTCAGGCAGTAGGCGTGAACCATGTCGGGCCCTGGTGCTGTCCAACTCTTCATACTGGAGACCCTTTCTTGGATATCTGCCACTGTGATGGTTACTGGACCCTGTTCAGGGAGGTCGCTATGGTCTGCCCTCAGATCCACTAGCCACTGAGCATTGCCGTTATGGGTTGCGTCCTTCTCCCATATGCTCTTCCAGTATTGCTCCGTCTCCAGCCTTGGTGGTGCTGTTCTCTTATTGTTCCCTTGCCACTGAGAGTACACCTTTGCTGGTTCTGTGGAGAACAGCTGGTTTATTCTCCTGCCTTCTATCTCTCTGGTGTACCTCCTCAAGCGGCTGGCCAAGGCTGTGAGTCTTTGCTTGGCAGTTTCCAAGGCCTCAGGTATGGACAGTTTGCTGTATTTCTTATGCACCTTCTTTGCCGCACCTTTCTGCAACTCCGTTAGTTGGCTAACCTCCCTCCATGCTACTTTGATCTTGCCCTCTAGCCTCCTTCTCCATGGAGGGTACTGCCCCTTGTGGCTGTTCAACTTGTAGCCAAGCATCTCACTGTTTCAACACAATGTTGTGTAGCAACCTCTGCTGTAGATTCCAGGGCTGTCTAATTGGCCTGTGGTTCTCCATATAATATAACCACCACCTACTACGATCTGAAAGAAACATCATGACACAAGAAGGCATTGCCTTGAGACCACCAACAGTCTGCATTGCTGCACTGGTGCCTTTGGGGGTTGATGTTCAACCTGTCGATTTAGACCCGAAATAGCCACAATGAAGTGAACCCTAATACGAAATTTGCAGCTGTCACTGTCAGTTTTCATAGTAACTGAAGGCATCGGCTTAACTTTGTGCTGAACATTGGGGGGGGGGGGGGGGGGGGGGTGTCAAGCTCTCTGTCTAAATGAATGAATAAATCTATTCCCAGAGGATTAAACATGCAACTATTTTGCTGATAATAATTGAAATGAGTAAAGAAAATCCTATTTATGCTAGATAATTCATAATTGTATTGGGGGGGGGGGGGGGGGGGTATATCGGTTGGGTCTGATTATTTGGGGGGGGGGGAGGGGGGGAGTCTAACCCCCTTGGAAATTATGCCCCTGGCTGAAGGGGCACACTGAATTCTACATTCTACCTCTCACTAAATGAGGAAGGAGGCTGAGATTGTCCTTATTTGCAACAAGTGCAACACTAATGAACTCCTGCCTTGAAATTTGAAAACTATACAATACATCTATACAAGAAGAGCTGTTGTGTTTGAGTATGCCTGCTCCTGAACTGGGGCAAATATAAACCAGCTGTCCAATAATGTAAGAATTCACATGCCTCTCGTCTGCAGAAGCAAGAATGTAACCATAATGGTGCATGTAATGCATGTCGATGCAAACTATTTTAAAATGGTGTAGGTGTCCATGTTTTAGGAATAAGGAAGTGATTTTCTCCAGATGTGATATGACTTACTGCCTCAGAGCCTGAGCCTTCAGAGAATCTGTGACAAACTCCATTGAACTTTGAGGGCCATTACCTTAATTGGAGAATGTATCCTTTGGAGAGTGTGGTTAACAACCAAGGATCAGAGACCAAGACCTCCCAGCTGAGGTGTTGCAGAAAGAAGAGGATGGGATTGTCAAGGGGGCCGGAGGCCTGTACAAAACTGGACCCAAGTGCGGGACGAAGTGCGGAAGCAGGATAGTTGAACTAAAGTAGTGGTTTTACTTACAAAGGCCAAGGACAACAAGGAGAGACAAACATAGGAACTTGACGTGGCCTGATATATAATATAGGGCTTGGTGGGGGGAACACTAGTGGAGGAACAAAACCAAGAACCTTGCCTTAACACACAATACAGTACAGGGCAGGTGATCCTAGCACAGCAGCCGGAGACACGTTACTTAAACGGAGACTGAAGTGGTGCTCACGGAGTGTATTAGAGGGAGAGAGAGAGGAAAGGAATTAGTGGGTGCATGGGTTGGTCCTGGAGCTATAGTTATTGCTGGAATGGAGTGGCTTACTTGGCCAGGATGAGGCTGAGGCTAAGGAGGAAGGCAGAGATCCGAGTGGATGGGTTTGTGTCCAGAGTCTAGCAGGTAAACCGAAGTGATGATGTCGTAGTATAGCAGGTGAGTTGAGCTAGGAGAAAAGACAACAAGGTAAACGTATAAGGATCTTGGATCTTGAGCTTAGCATTAGAGCCTGTTACTAACTTGGGTGAGTTGATGAACTGGTGGCGAGGTGGTAGTGAAGTTGGCCATAAATACCCTCAATTGACTGTCCAGGATTAATCGCAGGTGCACTGCCCAGGTGAGAGGATGGTAGGCCCGCCCTAAGGTGGTTACAGGAGGCAGGGATCCACACCGGCCACACCCAGCTGCTCACACGGTCAATGACAGTACCCCCCCTTCAAGGAATGCCTCCCAGCAGCTGGTTAGCCTCGACGCAACCTGTAACAATCAGAAACAAGAGAGCTGACAAGAATGAAAGACCTGGGGACCCAGGCGTGCTCTTCAGGGCCATGCCCCTCCCAATTCACCAGGTACTGTCGCAACTGACCATGCCAGCGGACGTCCAGGATCCTTCGGACTGTACAGGCCGGATGACCCTCAACAAGCTGGGTGGATAGAGGGGGGTCGGCCGGCGAGCACAACGGACTCGTGAGCTCTGGCTTTACTCAGGAAAAGTGGAAGGTAGGACGGATCTTTATGGCAGCAGGAAGTTTCAGTTTGAGTGTGGATGGAGGGATGACTGTGTCTACCTCATAGGGTCCAATGAAACGGGGTACAAGCTTGCCAGTCACAGACCTGAGAGGTACGTCCCTGGTGGAAAGCCATACCTTTTGTCCAGGTGTGTACCTGGGTGCCGGTGTGCGGAGGGCCGCGTAGTACCGCTGGTGGGCAACTGCTTTCTGTAACATTTCCCTCATTCTACGACAGATGTTGCAGCAGCGTCTTAAGTGGTGTTGCACGGAGGGCACAGGCAAGGTCTGCCTCATCCTCAGGAAACAGGGGTGGTTGATAGCCAAGGGATACCTCAAAAGGTGACAGACCAGTAGAGGAGGAAATATGTGCATTGTTTGCATACTCCACCCAGGGGAGAAGGCAGCCGGGTTTGTGAGTGGCGACACAACAGATTCCAGTTCTTAATTTAAATGTTCAGTCTGGCCGTTGGTGGCCATTGGTGATGTCTGGAACTTAGGTTTACACGGGCTCCAAGGGCTGTGCAGAATGAATTCCATACCTGAGACACAAACTGCGGCCCCCAGTCAGAAGTGATCTCGGACAGGATTCCATGGAGCCTGAATACATGGTCTACCATGAGCTGGGCTGTCTCAGCAGCTGAGGGGAGTTTTTCCAGGGCCACGAAGTGAGCTGACTTGGAGAATCTGTCAATGATAGAGAGGATTACTGATTTCCCAGATGAGGCCAGTAAACCGGTGACAAATTCTAATGCTATGTGAGACCAGGGACGTGAGGGTAAAGTTAAGGGTTTGAGGAGGCCTGCTGTGTCGAGGTTTTGCTGTGGGCACAGGTGGAGCAGGCAGCAACATACTCCTTTACATCCTTTTCTAAGGTCCTCCACCAAAATGGCGTTTTATTAGCAAGATGGTTCTACAACACCCCAGGGAACTGCTGAGAACTTAGCAGTGTGGACCCATCTCAGAACCGCAGCCCGAACTGCCGAGGGGACATACATGCGACCCAGGGGACCAGACCCCAGATCAGGCTCATCTTGCAGAGCCTGCTGGATGGTCTCGTTAATCTCCCAGGTTTCATGGCTAACAACTCCCGGTCTCCTACATTATAGTTTTGCTCCGAGAGAGAGAGAGAGAAGAGAGAGAGGCAAGAGAAAAAGGTGCATGCCTGTAACTTGGCTTTAGGACCTGAATATTGTGACAAAACAGCCCCAATCCCTGAATCTGAAGCATCTACCTCTATGATGAAAGGCATAGTGGAGTTTGGATGAATAGGGTCTGAGGTGAGCAGATGTTCCAGTCTTTTGAAATTGGCCTCAGCCTCTGGGTTCCAGAGAAAAGGTTGTTTGGTGGAGGTGAGAGTGGTGAGGGGTGCAGATACATGGCTATATTTTCATATGAAGTGGTGATAGAAATGGGCTAATTCAAGAAAGCGTTTGAGGTGTTTACAGGACGTTGGGGTAGGCCATTCCGCCATGGCTTGGATCTTGGCGGGGTCTGTCTTCACCTGCCCTTCTGCAAGAACATAACCAAGAAAAGTCACTGAGAGGGAGTGAAATTCACGCTTTTTAGCTTTAACCTAGAGTCTGTTTTTCAGCAGGCGCTGTAGGACAGCTTGGACGTGAACTTGGTGTTCCTCTCTATTCCTGGAAAAGATCAAGATGTCATCCAGATAGACAAGTACAAATTAGTTTAGAAAGTCTCTTAGTACATCATTGATCAGAGCTTGGAATACTTATGGTGTATTTGTGAGTCCAAAAGGCATGACTAAATATTCAAAATGGCCCAGTGGTGTGTTAAAGGCTTTCTTCCATTCTTTCTTCTCCCGGATGCGGATTAGATGGTAAGCATTGCAGAGATCTAGTTTTGTGAAAATGGTGGAACTGATTAGCGGGAGGGGTTTTTGTTTTTTATGGTTATTTCATTGAGGCCCCTGTAATCTATGCATGGCCTAAGGGTCTTATCCTTCTTTTCAACGAAGAAAAGTGTGTGGTGCCTCTGTGTTGCTGATCACCTTGTCAGATACACATTTTCAAAGACGCACATATTGTGGTCTTCCTGTCAGGTAATTAACAATCCAGGACACGAGAGGCATCCACCTGCGTCGTTGTCAGCTTATCACCAAGCAGGGTCAGCCTGATGGTGTTGAATGCACTGGAAGTTGAAAAACATGACTCTCACAGTGCTCGCTAGCTGGTCCAGATGGGCGTAGACACAATTGAGCAGGTAGATGATGGCATCCTGCGGTATGAGGCAGCGCTGGTAAGCAAACTGAAGAGAATCCTTATGTGGCCTCACAATAGGTCGGAACTGGTCAAGAATGAGTCTTTCCAGGGTCTTCATGATGTCAGTGCCACAGGCCTGTAATCCTGGGGGCCACTGGGACGTGGTGTCTTTGGTACAGGAAAGAGGTATAATGTCTCTGCAGACTCAGACTCAGTACCCAGTCTTTGGGTGTCTTATTTCAAGATGTTCAAAATGCAGGCTGCAAAGAGACTTGACAAAGGTGGCCCAACTGAAAGCAGGATCACAGAGGGTTTCTGAGCAATGGGTGTGTGGGGTGAAAAGTGTTGCAACACAATGGTTTAGTTGAAGGAATGTGGCATAAGTCAGAAAACTGTTACCTGACTTTGTTCACTTGCACACTACTTTCCAATCCTGTTGGGCTCCAGGGTAAAACATCTTTCTATCCATAACAACATCTTTCCATTGCAGCACGGTGGCACGGTGGTTAGCACTGTTGCCGCACAGCAAAAAGGTCCTGAGTTCAATTCCACCATCAGGCCGGGGTCTTTCTGTGTGGAGTTTGCATGTTCTCCCCGTGTTTGCGTGGGTTCCCTCCGGGTACTCCGGCTTCCTCCCACTGTCCAAAGACATGCAGCTTGTGGGGATAGGTTAATTGGATAATCCAAATTGCCACTAGGTGTGAATGTGCGAATGAATGTGAGTGTGAATGGTTGTCTGTCTCTGTGTGTTGGCCCTGCGACAGACTGGCGACCTGTCCAGGGTGTACCCCGCCTCTCGCCCTATGACAGCTGGGATAGGCTCCAGCGCCCCCCGCGACCCTGAAAAGGATAAGTGGAAGCGAATGGATGGATGGATGAACAATGGATAACCAGTATTGCACACTTTCTTTGTCAGTCAGCATAAAATAAATTGAACCATATTTTACTTCATTTAACTAAAAATTGACCGACCGTGTTGTAGAGCAAAGGCTTTGTTTTTCACTGTCTTGACTCGAGCTGAAGGATAACCTATCCCTTAAATTTGAGATAATAGGGAGAGTCAGTAGCACACTGCTGTAAAGAATGAGTAAGTTGGATTCGTAACACCAGATAAAACGAAAGCTACAGAGCAACAATTACAAAAAGGGAATGTAACATAGTTATCATGTATTATGTTCTTTGTGTTTTAAAAAAAGGAAACAAAAAAAACATGACTATTCATCAAACTGCTAAATACTAAAGTGGCATTGTTGTAAAAATGTTTGCATTCCATTATTACTCTTTTCTAGCACGTGTTATATTTTATAAGAACGATTTTTACTCTTTAAGTGTGATAAATAAAACAAACGTTCTGAAATTTTGGTGGAACTGATCTACCGTGCCCTTTAACAAGTATTATCCAGAGTCCCGATTTTGTAGTTTTTTTGTATATTTGTCATACTTTATGTTTCAGATCATCAAACAGTTTTTACCCCGCAGTGGTAAAAAGGTTAATGGAATATTGTCATCACCCTACTGGACACTCAGCTGTGTGAACGGGATAACTTGAGAATGAGGGAATGTAGGAATTTTAAATTGACACCATGAATGCATTTACTAAAAATCTCAGACAAGTTTGTATCTTGGTGAATGGAGATCAGGTGATCAGAGGTCAGGTTTTCTGAAATCTAGTCAACACCATAACTCGGGAAAGGTCACCTAGGATTTTCAAATTGATGCCATAGGTCTATCTCTTAAAAGAGGTCTAGTTTTCTAACAATACACAGTTTTTAAATTATCTTTCATTTATCAAGCTGTCCACACCTGCCCTTGTTAAATCACGAAATAACTATTATCAATCACATTTTTGGGAAGGCTGAGTTTAGTTTATCTGATTACTGTCAGACCTGTGCAATCAAATAATCACTTAATTAGAACCTATGTGACAAAGTGAAGTAGACTAAAAGATCTCACAAAGTATATAATATCATGCCACAATCTAAAAAAATGAAAGTGACTGGGCAAAAACAGCAACCATGGGAGAGTTCCAATGTGAAAAAAGCAACATTTTTGTCAAATTTGAGTGGCATTACATCTGGCATAAAATTAACATAGTATTTCATGAAAAGAAGATTATACAAACAGCCAAACATTGTGCTGGTAGTTTGATGGTACCTGGGACCTGGATGTCTTGATGTAATTGATGAAAACACGAGTTGTGCTCTCTGCTGTCTGGCCATCAGTTCATTTCTCGAAGATCAAGTGCACTCAGGTTATGCAGGATGACACCAGAAGGTCCACCTCTGAATGACTCAAAAACAAAAATAAAGCTGTTGGAGCGGCCTCCACTGTCAAGACTTAAGTCAGATTTAGATGCTTTGGCATGGCCTTAAACAGCCTGTTCGTGCTCACAAACCCTGCAGTGTGGCTGAATTAAAATAATTTTGGAAAGAAAAACAGGCCACAGGGATGTGCAAGAATGATCGCTATTCATCACAAATACATGATTGCAGTTCTTGCTGCCAACCAGTTATAAGGTTGTGCCACTTTCTTACATGAGGCCTGGTGGTTTGGATAGCTTTTTCCCCCCGTAACATGTTTACTTGGGTTATTTTTATTTTGTCGAATATTAGAATTTGTTTGATCTGAAACTTTTAAGTTGAACAAATATGCAAAAAATTAAGAAATTGGGAAGGGGGCGAATACTTGTAACTGTATGTATCTGCACTACAAAAGTAGTGCCCTGGTTTCAGATGTATACATTTTCTCTCTCTCAGCTCAGTTCAGTGTGTTTTCTTATTGTATGGATGTATTCTTGTAATGTCATGATAGTGATGTATTAAGTCACTGTAAAGTGTTGCATATTCCTTCTTTTTCTTTCCCATTCCATCGTTCAAAGCAGCATTCTCACCCAGACAGAGCAGTCGGCCTCAGCTATGCCATTTTATTACTACAACAGAAAGCAGTAACCAACCAAAGAGCTGAAATCCAGTCCTGACTCTAAAATGCTGCAGTGTAGGGACCAGCCCACCATGAACTGTTGTCACTGCCTACTGCTCATCCAAAAGTGTGTGTGTGTGTGTGTGTGCGTGTGTGTTTGTGTGTGTGTGTGTTTGTGCGTGTGTGCGTGTGTGTGTGTTTTCCATGGCCATACATTCTTCACTAACTGAAAGAAAACACAACAATATTACCGCCTCCTCTTTTAATACTTCATTCTCCATCTTCTTGTGTGTCTCTCCCTTTCCTATATGTTGTCTGCTTTTGTTTCCTCTGGTGTGACTTTTTTCTGCGTACGTGTGTCTGTTTATATGAATGTGTGTGTGCATTTATGTATGTGCTTGATCATGCCTGTGTTATTGTGTGTACATTTGTGCATACCTCTGTATGTGCTTGTGAAAATGTGTGTCCGTATGTACATGTGTGTAACCTGTATATGGGCGTGTGCGGTGTGTGCGTGTGTGTGTGTGTGTTTCTTTTCTCTGGCCAGGTGAGAAG
Organism: Mchenga conophoros; assembly: GCF_057382185.1. Taxonomy (NCBI): domain Eukaryota; kingdom Metazoa; phylum Chordata; class Actinopteri; order Cichliformes; family Cichlidae; genus Mchenga; species Mchenga conophoros. Next base: position 2,584,714 of record NC_140533.1, read on the forward strand.
GTCATGCAGGATGATGAGTTCACTTGTGACCTTTTCCGCTTCCTGCAGCTGCTCTGTGAAGGACACAACTCAGGTGTGCATAAGTTCTCTACAGTGAATTTCACAGGAAAATGGCTAAACATTTTAATTTGTGAAAATTTACCAGTACTCTCACAAAAACATTTTCACTGTTTATGGCTAGATCGTTAATGGGTTGAACCATGTTTTAAAAGAATAGTAGATACCTTAATGCTTAATGTGATTTTATATATGTGAATTACTGCTGGTTATTATGGATGGACTTGTAGTAGAACCAACTGTGATTTCTAAGACATAGCATGGAGCAAAGTATGACATAGATTTGAACTGTGAGACATACTGTATTTATTCAGTTGAACACATTCCACGCAGAATTTTATGGTATCTTATTTCAGACTTTCAGAACTACTTGAGGACTCAAACGGGAAACAACACAACCGTTAACATCATTATCTCCACTGTTGACTACCTTCTAAGAGTTCAGGTCAGCTTCTTTTACCCACTACTGACAAACATTTCTCATACAGTTTAGACTAAAATAAAAAAAGAGGGAATACTGACCACTTTCCTAAAGAACAACACCCTCACTCTGGCCTGCAAAGGCAAAATGCAGTAACGATCCATCTCATCAGCACACTTTCTGCACTCACTGCCATAGAACTGAACCACACAGCTAAAGTCACAGAAAGACGGGTAAAGCTTTTGAAATACAGCAAACTGTGAATGTGTCTGCCTTTTATGTCTCCATTTCATTGAATTGGAAGGTCTTTCTTTAAGGTTCAGTGAGTTCATCTGATTTTGAGAAAGAATGTTTAGATGGTGTAAATGGTCATTACAAAAAAAAATACATGTTAAACAATATTTTGGTAGCTGTTTTGATGATATGTTATGAGGGTTAATGCCAATAAGTGACTTTTATAACTTGTGCTTAGATAGCAGCTCAGCTGATAACATACTGCAAACAAGTTTTTTAGCTAAAAATGTTTTAATCAATATTATTATTATGATTTCCTTTTATTTCTCTTTTGAATACTACTGCTACTACTTTGCCACAAATCAAAATCAAAATAGCCCTCTCATGTTTCTTCTTATCCTCCTGCTTCATTCTCCTCCAGGAGTCCATCAGTGATTTCTACTGGTATTATTCTGGGAAAGATGTGATTGATGAGCAGGGCCAGCGGAATTTCTCCAAGGCAATAAATGTGGCCAAGCAGGTTTTCAATACCCTCACTGAGTACATCCAGGTAAGGGCATACAATACAGTCATCAGTGTTAAAATGAACATGAAACATTACATGTATAAAGGCTAATTTCAGTGATGGTCAAAAATTGTCATACATTTAACGTTTTTCTTGCTGGATTTAAGAAATAAGTGTTTAGAGCCTGTTTAGCGCCATCTTGTGCCAGTACAAAACATGACGTCACTTGGTTGGTTTAATGCTAATAGGCTTATCTCCGTTTCTGTTAGCTAATTAGTGACAAAACTCATACCTCAGAAACATTAAAACGATAAAGCAGCCAAAGGGGATCACTTTACCTTGGTTTTAAAGCTGGAGTACCTCAAGGCTCCATACTTAGACCACTTTTATTTTCTTTACATTTTAATTACTAACCCAATGTCTGTCATAACATCAATACCCAGCTGTATGCAGATAATTCTGTTATTTTTACACAGACAAAGGCCGATATGGAAGTTTATAAAAAAACTCATATAGAAACTGTTTTGCTAATTGGCCCTTTTCCTTCCATCATTGTCACAGACTTCAGAAGTACTTCTGAAAAATGGCCTTTTGGCTAATTCATATTTACATTCATATGTTCATCTTAATATGCACAGTCCCATTTAAGCAAATACATTTAAAACAATTAAATGCATACACGTAGTCATTCATGTCCACTTTAAATCACTACTATACAGTCATGTTATAGGTACTAAGTCATAGAGTTTATAGTTTGTTTCTATTTTTGTTTTTTACTGTAGTGACAGCTGTTGCTTAATTAGAAGTAAAAAAATTGGAAAACAAGCAGACTGATAAACCTGCAATGATCTTCCCAGCATTGGGGCAGTAATGGGACCCAGTGATCTGTAATATTATGTCCAATAAAATGGACAGTTTTAAAGTCACATTCATTTCGTGAAAAAGCTTCATTTGAGTCATTTTCTGAGGTTGTATCTGTAAAATACATTCACACTTATTAATGCTTTTCTAGGGTCCATGCACCGGCAACCAGCAGAGTTTAGCCCATAGTCGACTGTGGGATGCTGTGGTTGGCTTTCTACATGTTTTTGCTCACATGCAGATGAAATTGTCTCAGGTACGTAAATTTAGTGATGGGTGTCTGCAGACTCAGGCTCTGAGATAATGATCAATGCCACTAGACATAACACAGTTGGCAACTTGTGGATTATTTTTCCCAAGAATCATTTTCATTATATTCTATAAAAAACAAAGATCACTCATAAATATCTCTGATTCTCAAAAAAATCGCGAGACACTACCAATATCTGTGCTTCAGGGTATTATTGGCCAGTGATGTGAGTCTAATGTGATAGGCATTATATCTGAACGAAGTCTACCAGTCAGTCACAAGTTTAGGGTCATCTGTTCTTTCAGTTAAGAACTCTTAAAAATCAGAATAAATTATGTCTCCCTTTAGTTTTAGAACATGTTTTCCTGGAACTTCAAGGCTGGTAGTTTTGCTGGTATGTTGGTTCCTTATTAGCGTAGACTGAGATCCATAACCAGAGCTCTCTTAGCTCTTTCAGCTATTTCCTTTCTTATCTCAGGTGTCCGTGTTTTTTCATGCCAGCCCCATAGCTTTAGCTCTACATGCCTAATCTAAACATCTAAATGTGCTTTATATCAAATTGCTTATAAATAATTACAACTATATCTTCAGTACAATGGTTGATCATCATTGCAGAACCCATTTATATGTGGAGGAGTTTATAACAAGATATATGTTACCATTTTAAAAGAAGAAGAATTATTCATTTCACTAAGTAAGTTTTTAAAAAAGTTGCACTTTGCCAAAATAGCTTTACTGACCAAATTCACCCAACAGCACAAAAGCATTAAACTGATATGTATAGTGCCTGCTGAGTTGAATCATGGTGAAGTGTACCAAAATTTGGGGCCAAAGACAGGAAACATATACATCTTAGCACTTCATGTTAGACTTTTGACTGACCACTGTCATTCCATCACACTCTTTGTTACTTTTTAACACATCATGAGCACATGTGGCTGCTGAATTCTTTAAACATTTTATGTTATTTTAATTTATTTTGCCTCAGGACTCCAGTCAGATCGAGTTACTGAAGGAACTGATGGATCTGCAGAAAGACATGGTGGTTATGCTGCTGTCTATGTTAGAGGGTAGGTTTGCTTTAACAAATCATCATGAAAGAAATCATAGAAATACAGGTTTGGGTATTGAAATTCATTATCTCAGGTGTCTCAGAGGTTAGCGGTGTCACGGTGTTGCAGAAGTGCAGTTCTACAACATTTCCTACAAAATGATCGTCCTCCCAAAACTAGTTTAAGTGAGGGAACATTGCCGTTAAGGGCATTACAAGTTACATTTTGCTACAGTACCTTGTGAATAAATACACTGAACATCTCTGTGAAGCTTGTCTTCTTTGTGAAATTGAATTTCTTCTGTATGTTGCCACAAAAAACAAGGTAACTAGTTCTGTGTTGTTGTTGTTTTCTTTTCTTTCTTTTTTAGTTCTACCACAGTGGTTTTAGGGAACAGAGTGAAGAAACTACAAATGTGTGGTGGTCTTAGTGTATTCTTAGGTTGCAAATGTGCTGTTTTGTCCTGCCAGGTAATGTGGTGAATGGGACCATTGGAAAGCAGATGGTGGATATGTTGGTTGAGTCCTCCAACAATGTAGAGATGATCCTTAAGTTCTTCGACATGTTCCTCAAACTGAAGGACCTGACCTCCTCAGATGGGTTCAAGGAATATGACCCTGACGGAAAAGGCAAGGCTCTGAAAACATGTGGACAAAAGAACTGTGTCAGAGGAGGTTTAAAACTCTGCAGCTTGAATCAGTTATTGATTCCTCGCACCTCAGCACTCGGTGATCCCTGCTCTGCAACTTTATGTCACTGCAACTGTCACTTTGTGGCTGACTTGCTGTGGCTTCCACTTTACATTATTACCACTTATAGCCGATCACGCAATCAAGCATGGGAAGAAATTTCAGATACTGATTTGTCGAAATGGTAGTATTCAATTGCATTACCATGCTCAAATTCAGGTAATTCTTTAGAATGACCCATTCTTTCAGTATTGTTTGTAAAGCCAGACTGCATGCCAAGGTGCTTGATTTTATACACTGTGACAATGTGACAGAAAACACCTGAATTCAAAGACTGAGAGGTGGAAGCCAGTCCATGTAATTTATTTTTCTATAAGTTGTTGTGGAATTACATCATTTGAATCCAGGAAGATTTCCAAGTTTATAGATTTGTGTTTGACCTAACAGGTGTCATCTCCAAGAGGGACTTTCATAAAGCCATGGAGAGCCATAAACACTACACCCAGTCAGAGACGGAGTACCTGCTGTCATGTGCTGAAACTGATGAGAATGAACTTCTTGACTATGAAGAGTTTGTGGAGCGCTTTCATGAGCCAGCCAAGGTAAGTAATCAAAAAACACAAACTGATTACATTTTTGAGAGTTCTCACCAGGACTCAGGACTTTTATTGAATTTTCTGTTTGTTTTTTCTTTTTGTCTTCCCATACTTTGGAGTTGAGGATATTTAAAAATCAAGATGAGAGTGTAACTGATCATTTTATAGCTCTTGTTTTGAAACAAACACCCTTTTTAATACATCTAGTTTTTCAAAATATTATTGGGCAGTCAGTTAAAAGAACTGGGCAGCCTGCCCAAGTAGTCTTTTTTCACTAGCCGGGCCCACATCCTCAGTTTAGGTTTGACAGCGTTTTAGTAGGTAAAGGTGATGCTTGGACATGAATTGAGCTGTGGTTTGGGGAAGGCCTCGAAGGGGACTGGCGACGGCTCCCGGGTCTGGCAGATCGCCGTGTACTAAATAGAAGTGAAGTTAAAGAATTGAGAACAAGGAGGGAGGGTGGGGCACGTAAACGAGAATGAACGGTTTGCAGAACTGGGGGAACCTATATAGATGACAACCGGAAGGAGCGTGTTTGGGGGCGTGGTCCCGCTCCTGAAATTCCGATACATAATCTCCAATATAATAATAATAATAATAATAATAATAATGGATTGGATTTATATAGCGCTTTTCGGGGCCCTCAAAGCGCTTTACAATTCCACTATTCATTCACTCTCACATTCACACACTGGTGGAGGCAAGCTACAGTTGTAGCCACAGCTGCCCTGGGGCAGGCTGACAGAAGCGAGGCTGCCATATCGCGCCATCGGCCCCTCTGACCACCACCAGTAGGCGGTAAGTGAAGTGTCTTGCCCAAGGACACAACAACCGAGACTGTCCGAGCTGGGGCTCAAACCGGCAACCTTCCGGTTACAAGACAAACTGCCAACTCTTTGAGCCACGATCGCCAATAAGTTGGCTTCACTCAGTATCTTCTGTTTCCATTTTCCTTTTTCTTGTTTAGTCATTATTTGTTAGCATCTTTAAGTTGGTTTTGCTTCATTTGCTTGTTTTCTGTGTTGCACACTCTCAATCCAATCCTGGTATATTTGGTCAGCTATTACATTTAAGGTGGAGTACAAGTACAAATTTACAAATGCTCCTGGTTGAGATTCAGCAAATTACAGAGAAGCACTTCATATTTACCCAGAAATTACTGCATAATAGAGAAGATATGGATAGAAGTGTTTCATTCAAAACTGAAAAATCCCATGAAAAATTGATTTTCAAATTCACAGGACATTGGCTTCAACGTGGCGGTTTTGCTGACCAACCTGTCAGAGCACATGCCTCATGACACCCGGCTGCAGACTTTCCTGGAGTTGGCAGAAAGTGTCCTCAATTACTTCCAACCATACCTAGGCCGTATCGAGATTATGGGAAGTGCAAAGCGGATCGAGAGGGTCTACTTTGAGATCAGCGAGTCCAGTCGTACACAGTGGGAAAAACCTCAGGTAAATACAGCGAATACATCAGAAACTATGACATTTGTCCTTTTAGTGTAGTATGTCACTACCAATGCCAAAGTTTGTATTTTTATCCTAGGTAAAGGAATCCAAGCGTCAGTTCATCTTTGATGTGGTGAATGAAGGAGGGGAGAAAGAGAAGATGGAGCTGTTTGTGAATTTCTGTGAGGACACCATATTTGAAATGCAGCTGGCGGCTCAGATGTCTGACGCTGGTGAGCGCTTGTCGATAAAAGAGGAGAGCGAGCGTGAGAAGCCAGATGAGGAGAACCCCGATGTGGGGTTCTTTTCTGTCACCACTGTCTACATGGCACTGCTAGCACTTCGATATAACATCATGCTGCTAATAAAGGTGAGTTACACACTGAGCCTAGCTAACAGCTCACTCTGGGTGTATTTTGGAATATTCTAAAATAGTATTTGAACAGTTTTGAAAGTAATGCTTTCTGTTTTCAAAAGAACAGAGATAAGAAACTTGATTCCAATTTGAAAACTCTTAGATACATATATATATTTAAACCTTGAATTCAGCAAATGGCAGATCCTCTAAAGATGTGTGACACTGGATGGAAAAGATGTCTCCCACACAGTCAGATAAGCTCACCACGAAACATACAATGAGACAGAAACATAATTTTAAGTAGAAATACCATATATTGTCGTACGTTTGTATTGTTAAAATAATTATCTACTGTCAGGGCTCTGTGTGACGAGGATCCAAACGCAGGACTCGGAGACTGAATTGCAGCTGTAAACCTCAGCTTTTCTGCTGGCGACGAAACAAAACATGAACTGAACAATGAACACTAAGAACAGAAACACACAGGCACAACCTGAGGGTCCGACACGACAGAGAGCAAAGGCAAACACAAGGCTTATATACACAGGGGAGTAATCAGGGAATGGAAAACAGGAGGGAGAGGCAGCTGGGAGAGATTAGGGCTAACGAGACACACTGACATAAGACGTGGACCTTCACAATAAAACAGGAAATGGCAACACAAAGACGCAGACTCGACTCTGAACTACACCTGCAGGAAAAACGAGGACACCAAAACAAAACCTAAGAACTAAAGCCTTAACCAGAATAAACTGAAACATAGAATTCTAATAATAATCAATAAAGCACAAGAGAATCAGAAAATAATCTATAATGCAAAAATAAACCAAAACATAAGAAACTCAAAATGCTGGGTGAAAATGAGCCAGAACCGTGACATCTACACATTTACTGAATGATCACTTTCAACCCAAATTAGCCAAGCCATAGCTTCAATTACTTTTCTTTTACTTTTTTTTTTTACTAATGCCATATCAATATCATACATTTTCTAATATCATTGTCTTGTTAGAGTTTCATTCACTTCCCCCTCCCTCCTTCTTACATACATACATGCACACACAGCTTCCATCCTTGGACTAGCCACTTCATACAAAATCTGTTAGTAGATTGATTATATCTTCTGATTCATTGTATTGGTTAAACTTGATTATATTCTGATCAATATTAAGCCATTAAGCATGATTAACTATCAGCAAAATCACATGTAAATTTGGTGCTAAGACCGTTCACCGTCTCTCAGATGTAATAAGAGATAAGCCACGGGGACTTCAGTTTCTTTCAGTCTCACCTTTCTTGACAATGTCTACAGTAATACTACTGAACACACAGTTCACCAGTAACTTTGCTTTGGTTTCAGGTACTGTCCATGAAGAGCTTAAAGAAGCAAATGAAGAAGATAAAGAACATGACTGTGAAGGACATGGTAACCACCCTGGTCTCCACCTACTGGTCGGTGTTGTTGGGCCTCCTCCATGTGGCATTCAATGTGGCTCGAGGATTTTGCAGAATCTTCTACAACACTTTCATTGGAGAAAACCTGGTGGAGGGGGCCAAGACCATAAAGGTTATTATAGATTTTTTTTAAAATAACAAAATAAAGAACAGTCTAGATAAAGTAACAGCTGTTTGCTAATAGCTAAAATGCCTCTGCCCCTAGGTGTCAGAGCTGTTGGCCAATATGCCAGACCCTACTCAGGACGAGGTACGCGGTGAGGGGGAGAACAGGGAGAAAAGATCTGATCACAGCTCCACCGGGGAAGACTTGGCTGACCTGACAGTCAATACCAGTGAGACAGAGCTGCTGTCAGACATTTTTGGTCTGGACTTAAGAAGGGAAGGGGGCCAGTACAAAATCACCCCCCATAACCCCAACGCCAGCTTTACTGAACTTCTCAACTCCCCGGTTCCCCTTCCAACTCCATCCACAGCACCCCAACCTGAAGTCAGATGGAGACATCAGGTGATTTCTTTCTTTCTTACTTTCTTTCATGACACAAGTGAGAGGCTCTGCTTTTTCCCCTCCACTTTTTTCTTTTCTCCTTTCTTTGCTTTTTACCCCTCAGCCGTGAGTATTCTTTCTTTTAAAGGTTTTGGTGACATATATCAGAGTCCAAGATTAATTGGACTAAATCTGTATTTCTACCTTTGAATATTCCAATGAAAGGATTTCACTGCTCTATGATATACCAGTGTTTAACAAGTCTGAATACCCAGGCATCGATGTCTCAGCATCCCTGCAGTCGGCTGTCAATCTCCCATATCTTTTATTAAAATAAATAAACTGCTTTGTAAGTGTAGTATTGGCCTTTGCCAACTGATTTCTGGCAGAGATTACAGTGATAACCTATGGTAGACAACCATGTATTACGTTTTCTATGATGCAGAGGGGCAGATCTAATAAACAGCATATTTGGGACCTCAGCCCTCGTATTTGGTGTTTGGGACATGGTGAAACAACATGTTTAAACAATCATCAACAAATACATTTTCATTTTATACATAGATGACTCTAATATCTGCAATTGGAATCTCCCAGATTTACAGTTGGACACTCCAATTTCTGGAAAAATGGTTAAAGTCTGTCGACTTTACATATTTCTGTTCTACTTTCTCCATCCGCTCAGAAACATGTGCTTTTAGCTAGTTTGATAGCCACTGAAATGTTAACTTCCACATGGTGGAAACTTTACTGCTCCCTTTCATGGAGGTTTATCTTGAGCTGTTTAAAATGGATCACAGCTCTCACAGCTGCTGATTTTGAATGGTAAAAGATAAGAATTTCATAATCAGCTAATGTGTCTGTGAGCTTTGATCAAATGATCGAATGTCTTAAGATTTTGATTCAGATGTTGCACAACTTCACTGACTCCTCTGACTAAATTCTGCCTATTTCAACATAGAAATACTGACGTTTTACAACAGTAACAGTACAAGCATGTCATCAGCCACAAAAGTGACCAAATGTGGCTGTGGATATTTGTCTAACTGTTCATTTTTCTGTTTCAGTCAAAGAGCTCTGCCTCAGAGGAGATGGAATCAAAACTAGAGAGTAAATGTGAACCTCAAAAAACATCTGAGTACGTAAAATATTTTTGGAACTGGATGTTTGAATTGCATAAATGCATGTGTGCATTTTCACTTATACATTTAGGACCTGATGGTGTTTTTTTTTTTAGTGAAATAATCACATCAAACAGCATTAAAGAATGCTTTATAGCAGTGGTCCCCAACCTCCTGGCCACGGACCGGTACTGGTCCGTGAATCGTTTGGTACCGGGCCGCGAGAGTTGAGACTCGGGTGTTAAATTTACAGTTTTCAGGGTTTTTATTTATTTATTTATTTTATCATTAACTCAGTTTCCCTGGGGCTTTTCCCGTGTGCTGTGAATAAATTTTCTTGTTTTTTTGGTACAGGATTTATCCGCGACGCCTTATAGGCCGATCCGTGAAAATATTGTCGGACATAAACCGGTCCGTGGCGCAAAAAAGATTGGGGACCGCTGCTTTATAGTGTATAACAAGCATTAGTCCATTCATTTTAAACTCCAAAAACCTAAAAAGACAGTAAACGAATAAAACCACAGTGAAACAGTAATGTCATTTTAAAAATATCTGTGTGTTGGCTTATGTTTTCAGAAGTGATGATGTAGAGAAACAAGAGAAACAGTCAAAGAACGAGACGATGAAACCAAAAATGAGGAGGCATCACACCTCAAAGTCTGACGAACCTGATGTTCAGGAGTCAGCTTTCTTAAAGAAGATCATTGCCTACCAGAGGAAACTGCTGGTATGGACAGCTTATTCTTTTTCTTTGTCTTCTTCTTATCATTATTATTATTCTTATTATTATACAACATCTCAATCCATAGCTTTAAAAAACACTTTTTTTGCTCATCTTTTGGTTTCTCCTACAGAACTACTTCGCCAGAAACTTTTACAACATGAGGATGTTGGCTCTGTTTGTTGCCTTTGCAATAAACTTTATCCTTCTGTTCTATAAGGTAACAGTACCAAGGGTGTTCTTGTGATTACATTCTGCACATCTTCTTCTACAGAGTGTGGTGCTGCATGCAATGGTTTCAAATTAAACAGTGCAATTATTGAAGGCACATGATACAAGGGATTTTACTGCTTATGGACACTTGAAAAAATTTTTTGTTTTATGGGCCTTTGCAGTGGAAAGTCTTACGCTTGCCTGAGTTAGAGTAGGAGTGAGTGCATGTTTTAAAGAGCACTAATACACTCATTGTACTTCTCATTAATGAGTGTTCTTCTATTTGCGCTGAGTAAAATGAGAAAGTTGTTTGTTGTTGTTTATCCTGCAGTCTCAGTAGGGAAAACAGTGGTTGGAAACCATAGGAAGAACAAAATCATTGTAACCATTTACAATGAACTTACCAATTTATTGCCTCTGCAGTGAATTCTTTAAAGAAGAGACCAGGTCTGCAACCAGTTTCACTCTTCAAAGTGACTTTGCTACATCGACATGGCGGATAAAAAGGCAGTGAGATGGAGTGTGCCAGCTAGCAGTTTGAGATTTAATGGTTCTTGTTATTGAGGTTAGGCTAACTGATGATTCTGAATTGCACACACATGTGAATGTGAGTGCGAATGGTTGTCGCTCTATATGTGGTAGCTCTGTGATAGACTGGTGAACTGTCCAAGGTGTACCCTGCCTCTTTCCCTATGAATTCAATTCAATTCAATTTTATTTATATAGCGCCAAATCACAACAAAAGTCGCCTCAAGGCGCTTCATAGATACAGAGAAAAACCCAACAGTCATATGACCGCCTATGAGCAAGCACGTTGGCAACAGTGGGAAGGAAAAACTCCCTTTTAACAGGAAGAAACCTCCAGCAGAACCAGGCTCAGGGAGGGGCGGGGCCATCTGCTGTGATTGGTTGGGGTGAGAGAAGGAAGACAGGATAAAGACATGCTGTGGAAGAGAGACAGAGGTTAATGACAGATATGATTCAATGCAGAGAGGTCTGTTAACACATAGTGAGTGAGAAAGGTGACTGGAAAGGAAACACTCAATGCATCATGGGAATCCCCCGGCAGCCTACATCTATTGCAGCATAACTAAGGGAGGATTCAGGGTCACCTGGTCCAGCCCTAACTATATGCTTTAGCAAAAAGGAAAGTTTGAAGCCTAATCTTGAAAGTAGAGATAGTGTCTGTCTCCTGAATCCAAACTGGAAGCTGGTTCCACAGAAGAGGGGCCTGAAAACTGAAGGCTCTGCCTCCCATTCTACTTTTAAATACTCTAGGAACAACAAGTAGGCCTGCAGAGCGAGAGCGACGTGTAGGCTCCAGCCTTTTCAAGGGAAATCCAAGGGTTAGGAAAAAAAGTTTCATTGCTGTGCTAGATTACGAATAAGGACAAAACTGGTACAAACTTGTGCAAATGCAAATCACAAATCATTTAATATTCTGTTAATAATTAGTATGCCAGTACTACATTGTATGTTGCTTCAGAAGACTCAGACTCAGTCTTTGCTGTGTTTATAGCTTGGTTTAGAATCTTTAGTATAGAGCAGGGGTGGGCAACTCCAGGCCTCGAGGGCCGGTGTCCTGCAGGTTTTAGATGTCACGGTGGGTCAGCACACCTGAATCAAAGGATTAGTTCATTACCAGGCCTCTGGAGAGCTTCAAGACATGCTGAGGAGGTCATTTAGCCATTTAAATCAGCTGTAATGGATCCAAGGACACATCTAAAACCTGCAGGACACTGGCCCTCGAGGTCTGGAGTTGCCCACCCCTGCTATAGAGCCTGAAGTTGGGGTTCAGAACAAATCAGTCATAAAAATTAAAACTAAATTTTGGACTAATAGCTGATACTGATGTTATTTTACTTTGTTTTCTTATTGTTTTATTTGCTTACATAACTAGACTAAAATTTTCCCTTCCAGGTTTCTACATCCTCATCAGTGACTGAGGAGAGGGAAGTTGTGCACACCAGCCATTCAGAGAGCAGCATTCAGTGGGATCCACTAGGTGGGGCAACTGTGGATGCAAAGGAAGAGGTGATGGATCAGACCAGCATGCCCCAGAAGCCTGTCACCGTTCGTTTTGTCCTGGAAGAGAGCAGTGGCTACATGGAGCCCATGTTACGGATCCTTGCTGTCCTGCACACGGTCATCTCCTTCTTCTGCATCATTGGATACTACTGTCTTAAGGTAGGATATTCACTGTGACATACAACAGAAATGAGTGCAAAATGTTAGAATCCGCAATGTAGTATTTGCCATTAACAACCACAGAGTTTGTTATTAAATCTTACGCCAGTCGGTCAAATTTGTGCAATGCCACACAACAAAGCTTTGGAAAGGTCTACGGGTAATCTACATTAAATTTATGGACAAAGATGTAGTCTGGTCATTTCAATAAAGGTCAATCCATTCTACCAAGATCAATGCAAATTATTAAATCACAAATGAGCAGACCTCTTGAGCAAGTTAACATAGTAGTAGTAACATACTTACTAAACTAATAGAGCAAGTACTCAGGCTTTATACCTGTGCATCTTTTTGGAAACAAAATGGCATGAGGCAGCTTTAGATGAATCGGTATGTTTGAAATAAAGGAATCCTGTGTGCCATCAGAGATTTATTCAGAAGGACTGCTTCATTACGATCAAGTCTGTCCTGTAAATCTGAAATACAGTAGGTAAAACAGTCAACCTGTAGGAGAACAGGACACATTATTTACCATCAGTTCACTTTAAATCTGTCTGAAGTTTTAATTATGGTCAAATCTCTGTGTAGAAATGTGAAACTGGACAAACTGACATGTATTTCAATATAAGGACAGTTACTAAGAGTTAAGAGTTTCAATCATTTACAGTTAGTCTTAAGTCTAGAACCCATTGACATCTGCATTTCTCCACTTTTTGTGTGCATTATATAGGTGCCACTGGTGATCTTTAAACGTGAAAAGGAGGTCGCTAGGAAGCTGGAATTTGATGGCCTTTATATAACAGAGCAGCCATCAGAAGATGACATCAAAGGACAGTGGGACAGACTGGTAATCAACACACAGTAAGTAGACCTCTGTCCCTACACGAGAGTGTGCATGTGTATATCAAATTGTTGTTTGTTATACAGACTATTTTCATTCACGAAAACAAGTGACTGCTGCATCTATAAAGAAATAGAAGATATAATTTGTAGACAGCCTATTAACCCTCAATCTTCTGCCATTTTTAACATACATCCAGTGGTGATTGGGGTCAGTGGGCACCCTGAGAATAATTTACTGCAAGAAATAAATATAATAGCATAATAATAATATTAATAATAATATTAGCAACCCATATTTATAGTCAATGAATTAATAGTCATTATTTAATCTCATCTAAAAAGAAGACTTTTATTATGTTTGCAAAGTTGCAATTAAATTGCATATTTTGGAAACAAAAATCAATACTTTTCTTTAATGCAACTTGCAGCTTTTATCCCAAATATACTCCATGTTATTCACAGCTTGTTTACCATAATTTGATTCTGATATCACCTAGTTTTCATTAAATTTAATCAAACGTTATTTGTGTTGTATTTATATATGAACCCAATTAGAGTAATTTTACCCCAGTATAAAATATTGGAAGTAAGCACAAAACCAATGAGGCCAAAGATCTAATCCTGCCAGTGTTTCCTGCATCAATCAGAATCAGTTACAACCCTTGCAGAGACCAACAATGCAATGTGAACCAACTCTCACCATGATTGTGCTGGAAATGACCAAAAACAATTACAGTTAAAAACACACTGTAAGCAGTTATAGCACGCAGTTTTCCTCATGCTTTGCTCAGGGAATGCTGGCATGTAATAGGAAGAGCAAACAGTTGCTACCTTCCTGTCTGTGTTTTCGTACTAAACTAAATCCCTTTTCAAGTAGATTTTCCAGTCAAACATTTGAGAGTCACATTAGTAAGTTTTCCTCAGTGACTGGACTAGGGCTTGGAAGGTTGCAACATCAGCTCTCCTTTTCATGTGTAACATGACCAGAGCTTCAGTCAGTCTCAGGTAGATTTGGCGACATCTGCAATGTTCTGATAACTTCCAGTCTTTAAAGTTTCTCATCCAGATCATGAATGCCATGATGGCCTCTGAGTTGTTATTCTTTAAAATGACGTAGTACAGTATACCTCTCTTTATACCGTGTGATACGTAGTATTCATGGCAGACAGTAACTGAATAAATTATTACGTTTATTACACCTGCATAGTTTGGGTGCTTTTGACTGAGGTCATTTCTATTTTTTTTAAAAAGCACCTTTCAAAGTGGAAACAATGATGTGGCATAATTAAGAACAAATTGATTGATAAAGTCATAGAAAATGAAATGCTTAAAAAAACAAACAAGAAATCACTTATAAGTTATGACAGAAAATTATACCTCTGAGGGCTGCGTCCTACCCAGTTGGTAGGATGGGGGTTAAGCACAGGTGCAGGCTGATTCTGTTAGAGGTTCAACCGATTTTCAACTGAATTATAGTTTTGAATTATCTTTCTTGTTGATCAGTTAGCATATAATTTTTGTTGGGGGAATAACCTGCACCCAACCTGGGTAAGGGACCAGACAAAGAGTGATTCAAAAACCCATGTGCAAACCACAGTTTGTCTATAACAAACACCATGTTCAAACACAAGTGTGTCCATATGTGCACGTGGCACCAGGATTCCTAGAACACAGGTCGATGATTGATTATGTAATCGTATCATCGGATCTGTGGACTCATGTTCTGGATACTCAGGTGAAGAGAGGTGTTGAGCTGTCAACTGATCATCACTTGGTAGTAAGTTCGATCAGGTGTCAGGCGAAGATGCTGAACATATCTGGGGCGCTTAAATGTAAAGTGAGGCTGCACTGGGGACACCTAGTCTGCAAGTACTTCAACTGCCACTTCCAGCAGACCTTTTACAGCATTTTGGGGGAGACTGGGGACATGGAGTCCGAATGGACCATGTTCAGGACCTCAATTGCTGAAGTCGCTCCACTAAACTGCAGCGGCAAGGGTGTTAGTGCCTGTGGTTGGTGCAATGTCATGGTGTTAACCCCTGAACCAGATAGTGGACACCGGAGGTGAAAGAAAGCATCAGGCTGAAGAAGAAGTCCCCTCGGGTTTGGTTAGCCTGTGGGACTTCTGAGGCAGCCAATAGGTACCAACAGCGAATGCGGCTCAGGCATTTGCAGAAGCAAAAACTTGGCGTGGGAGGAGTTCGGAGAGGCCATGCCGCAAATGACTTTCAGACTGCCTCGAAGAGATCCAGGCAAACCATCAGGCGACTCAGGAGGGGAAAGCGGTGCTCTACCTGCACTGTAGTGGGATTAAGGAGGTCCTGGAAGTATTCCTTCCACCGCCCAACAATATCCTCAGTCGAAGTCAGCAGCGCTGCACCTAATAGTGCAGGTGCAGCGCTGCTGACTTCCAAAGAAGCAGAGTCTGGGGACAAAGGGGACGACTCGTCCATCACCGGGGGTGAGGTCACAGAGGAAGTCAAGTGTTAAGTGTGCTCCAACTATAGGGGGATCACACTCCTCAGCCTCCCTGGTAAAGTCTATGCCGGGGTGAGGATAGAAGAGTCCATCCATTAGTCGATCCTTGGATACAGGAGGAACAATGTGATTTTCATCCTGGTGGCAGAATACTGGAAAAGCTCTTAACCTCTAAAGGATACTTGAGGGTGGATGGGAGTTTGCCTAACCAGTCTACATGTTTTTTGTGGACTTGGAGAAGGCCTTCAACCATCACCATCAGACTCATTCCCAGTGAGTGTTGGACTCCACCAGGGCTGCCCTTTGTCACTGATTCTATCCATAATTTTTATGGACAGAACTTCTAGGCATACCCAAGTGGTGGAAGGGTTCCACTTCCTCAGAATATTGTCTCTGCTTTTTGCAGATGATGTGGTTCAGTTGGCTTCATCAGGTGGTGGCTAGCAGCTCACAATGGAGCAGTTCACAACCAAATATGATGCGTCAGGAATTAGAATCAGCACCTCCAAGTCTGAGGCCATGGTGCTCAGCCGGAAAAGGCAGGAGTGCCCACTCTGGTTCTGGGACGAGTTTCTGCCCCATGTTAAGGAGTAACTCGGTGTCTTGTTCACGAGTGAGGGTTGAGGGGAGCAGGAGATCGACAGACTGCGGCTCCAGTGATGCGGATGCTGTACCGGTCTGTTGTGGTGAAGAAAGAACTGAGCGTAAATGCGAAAGAGAGAGTAACTGTTAGGTTTATATTGTGGATTGTCATTTATGCTTAGAAATATATAACAATATATTCTTAGAAGTATAAAATTGTTTGTAGATTGATAGAGGTTTGATCCTTAGTAGTCTGTAACGACTCTGTGTGCCTTTCAGAGTGTTCTGGCATACACACACATCTTAAGGTCATGAGAGAGGTCACACCTTCTCTTAGTGATTTATGGTATAGGAGGACACCTACTCTGTGTCTGGTTAAGTATAAGAGCCCTTTGTTTAGGTGGACCGCAGCGCTCCTAGCACCAGCTTGGGGAGTCTTCACAGGAACACACACACACACACACACACACACACACACACACACACACACACACACACACTATGCACAGACTGGTACTCTTTGTTCACATGTATGCCTATGTAAGATGTCATATGTTAATGAACCTATGCATATTGATGTAACCACAATAAAAGGAGCGCTACAGGGAACCTGGCTGAGAGGCCGACGGAGGTCAAGTGGGCAGAACAACACTCGACTTCAGTCGGGCCTCCCTCGTGCACGAGTAACACAAAGAACTTTGGTGACTTGCGTCTTGATTTTGCTGTTGTAGTAGAATTGTCTCGTTCCAGCAGTGGGTCTGTGCCAGACAGACCCATCAGTAACTTTGTCCTTTGACTTTCAGATCTTTCCCCAATAACTACTGGGATAAATTTGTGAAGAGAAAGGTAAGTTTTGTTTTGTTTTGTTTTACTGGATAAAAATATTTTAAAAATGTTTTCCTAAATTCCAAATTGAACTTGTACAACTGGCAAGTCTTTGAGGACACTGGTTGTACTGGGTAGCTCATTCTCTTAAACTACAGTCCTGCCACATTGGTGTGATCTTTCCCTGTGTAGTTTAAGGTTTTCTAGATAGAATACTGTTTTGGGAAATGAAAACGTGGAAAGCATCTGTTTAAGAAGTCCTGCTCTTTCTCAGGTGATGGATAAATATGGGGAGTTTTATGGCCATGACCGAATCAGTGAGCTGCTGGGACTGGACAAAGCTGCTCTGGACTTCAGTGATGCTCACAAAAAGAGAAAACCCAGGAAAGACAGTTCGCTTGCTGCAGTGTGAGTAGTCTGTGTGTAGTGTGCAAGTAATAGAGTTTATGTGTGAGAGAGAGAGATGTTATGGGGAAGAAAAGTCTGACTACAGGAACAATGTCAGTGTGGGGGCACTGCCGTCTTATTAGGATAGTTCCAATCTGATGACAGGATAGCTCAGCGGATTTGTCCCTGAAACTGCAGAAGAGGCACAAGCTCATTTGTTTTAAATTTTTTTTACACATCATGACAATGTTAAATAGTTCATTTAAACTGTTTATAGCACTGTGATGATTGTGATCTGTCTACTTAATGTCAGTTCTTTTACTAGCCGAATGAGCAAAATTGAATTTTGCATACCTTCAGGGTTAGTTGTTGATAAGAGATGCTAATGCGATCACCGCTAGCTTATTAAGCTTAATAGTAGGTGCGGCTAATGTTTATAATAATATCTTTCTATGTAACGAGTAGTGACATTATTACTTGGCTACCCAAATAATGAAATTATTTGTTCATGAGTGTGTTGTTGGAGACGTGTTGTTCGCAAACGAGACTCCTGCTTAGCCCTGCTGAGAATCCATGCAGGCAGGGGCGGGACATTGTTTTGATGGGCACACCATGCGGCCAATCACATAGAAAGGCTAGGATCATGCATTTATGTGAAAGAAAGGTGGGGGCAGACATTCTGATGACAGGAAGTTGGAAAAAAGTGAAGACAAAAATAACAAAAAAGGAATAGCGTTTGCCGGCATTTCGATTATATTATGTTTTTTGACAACACTGAATAAAAAAATGACTTCCTAACACACCATTCATAATTGCTAAATGTCGTAAGAGCCAGTTCGTCAAAGGGAGTGAAACAAAAGCTGAATAAAATTTACACAGCTCAGCAGATAACTTTGTCTTCGCCCTGCAAAATGACTGGAGAATATCCAGCCATGAGTTTGTTCCCCGAAGCTTAAGCGCACTCAAGTTATCCTTTAGGTCAGTAAGCCAAAACACACCAGCTCAACATTTTCACCTCCAAATGTCTTTGGAGCTTACTAAAAATCTTCACTTAAAACCCAATTTGTTTCAAGAAGGAACACTTCCTGGATTCAACCCACTTCTATTTGCAAGGTATACGTACAGGGTTAAATATCAAAACAATCCAAGGCACTCCCTTTTCAAGGTTCAAGGTTCAAGGTTCAAGGTTCTTTATTTGTCACATGCATAGTTATACAAGTATAACACACAGTGAAATGTAGCCTGACACGCTCCTCGACATGTGCAAAAATTGGGGGGGGGGGGGGTGTAGAGGAAGAACATTATATATATATATATATATATATAAAAATTAACACCCAGCACGCCCCTGCGGGCGGTTTTATCCTTCAAGCTCGGGTCCTCTACCAGAGGCCTGGGAGCTTGAGGGTCCTGCGCAGTATCTTAGCTGTTCCCAGGACTGCGCTCTTCTGGACAGAGATCTCCGATGTTGTTCCCGGGATCTGCTGGAGCCACTCGCCTAGCTTGGGAGTCACCGCACCTAGTGCTCCGATTACCACGGGGACCACCGTTACCTTCACCCTCCACATCCTCTCGAGCTCTTCTCTGAGCCCTTGGTATTTCTCCAGCTTCTCGTGTTCCTTCTTCCTGATATTGCTGTCATTCGGAACCGCTACATCGATCACTACGGCCGTCTTCTTCTGTTTGTCTACCACCACTATGTCCGGTTGGTTAGCTACCACCATTTTGTCCGTCTGTATCTGGAAGTCCCACAGGATCTTAGCTCGGTCATTCTCCACCACCCTTGGGGGCATCTCCCATTTTGACCTCGGGACTTCTAGGTTATACTCGGCACAGATGTTCCTGTACACTATGCCGGCCACTTGGTTATGGCGTTCCATGTATGCCTTGCCTGCTAGCATCTTGCACCCTGCTGTTATGTGCTGGATTGTCTCTGGGGCATCTTTACACAGCCTGCACCTGGGGTCTTGCCTGGTGTGATAGACCCCAGCCTCTATGGATCTTGTACTCAGAGCTTGTTCTTGTGCTGCCATGATTAGTGCCTCTGTGCTGTCTTTCAGTCCAGCTTTGTCCAGCCACTGGTAGGATTTCTGGATATCAGCCACCTCCTCTATCTGCCGGTGGTACATACCGTGCAGGGGCCTGTCCTTCCATGATGGTTCCTCGTCTCCCTCCTCTTTCTTGGGTTTCTGCTGCCTGAGGTATTCACTGAGCACTCGGTCAGTTGGGGCCATCTTCCCAATGTATTCTTGGATGTTCCTTGTCTCATCCTGGACTGTGGTGCTGACACTCACCAGTCCCCGGCCCCCTTCCTTCCGCTTAGCGTACAGCCTCAGGGTGCTGGACTTGGGGTGAAACCCTCCATGCATGGTCAGGAGCTTTCTTGTCTTTATGTCAGTGGCTTCTATCTCCTCCTTTGGCCAGCTTATTACCCCAGCAGGGTATCTGATCACGGGCAGGGCGTATGTGTTGATGGCCCGGATCTTGTTCTTACCATTCAGCTGACTCCTCAGGACTTGCCTGACCCTCTGCAGGTACTTGGTGGTTGCAGCCTTTCTAGCGGCCTCTTCATGGTTCCCATTTGCCTGCGGGATCCCCAGGTACTTGTAACTGTCCTCTATGTCTGCAATGTTGCCTTCTGGTAGTTCAATCCCCTCAGTTCTGACTACCTTCCCTCTCTTTGTTACCATCCGACTACACTTCTCCAGTCCGAACGACATTCCAATGTCATTGCTGTATAGCCTGGTAGTGTGGATCAGTGAATCGATGTCTCGTTCACTCTTGGCATACAGCTTGATGTCATCCATGTACAGGAGGTGGCTGACAACTGCTCCGTTCCGTAGTCGGTATCCGTAGCCAGTCTTGTTAATGATCTCACTGAGGGGGTTCAGGCCTATGCAGAACAGCAGTGGGGACAGAGCATCTCCTTGGTTAGACTACATAGCGTAGTGGTTAGACTACACGCCTTTGGAACAGAGGATCGCAAGTTCGATTCCTGCCTGGGGCGTCTGTATCCAGTAAGGGTCCTAAGGCTAGACCCCCTATGCTAAGCAAGCCTACCGCAGACATGAGCGAGACAGATAAATATGAAGGCATGCCGGCTCGGACGTCGCCCGGATCAACAAGGTCCGCGTCAGGTGTTGAGGAACCAGGGCACCCTGACGAAAAGTGGGCTACTGGAACAAGAAGGCATCGGTGGGCAAGGGACGAAAACAGGGCGTTGTTGGAATGCTACTACGCAAGTAACCCCGGCGGAAGGGGCTACATGAATAGGATGAGGGACATATGGATATATATATATATATATATATATACACTGGGTGAATGTGCAGTAGTAGCAGCAAGCAGGTGAATTCTGTACATTAATATGAATAGACATCTGAAAGTAAAATTAAACTACCATCATTTTCACTGTAAGATCCAGGCATAAATCCCATTAAGATCCTTTGGGATGACTGTAGGTATCTTGTTCACTCTCCAAAACCCTCAAATATGGCTGAATTAAAACAACTGTGCAAAGAAAAGGGAGCAAAAATTCCTCCACGGCGATATGAAAGACACAATAAGCAATAAGCAAATGCCTGGTTGCAATTTTTGCTGCTGGTTGAACAACTAATAAAAGTTTAGGGGCAGTTACTTTTTCACACAGGATTTGGGCAGATTTTTTTCTCTTAATAAATGAGATCATCATTTAAAAACTGCATTTTGTTTTTGCTCAGGTTGTCTTTGTCTAATGTTAAACTTTGTTTGATGACCTAAAACATGCAAAGGTGACAAATATGGAAAAAAAAAAGCATCAGGAAGTGAGCAAATTTCAAAAGTACTGTACAAAGAATTAAAACATGTAATATGGCTGAAAGCAACACAGCAGTATGAGTATGTGTGAAAGGAGACACTGCAGAGTAATATAGTATTAGAAGTGTGTAAGCACTTTGGTCAGTAAGATTGGAAGATAGCTACTAAATTAAAAGTCTAGCTCATTTGAAGCCTGGAAAAATGCCAATTGTCAGATCATCAATATTGCAACTCTATCATTAAGACAGGGATTATGATGGATTTTATTCAAGTATTTGATTAAATTAATTATTACGAGTTTTCCTTTCCACTGCAGCTTTGGTGTTTAATAATTCATGAGCAAGCAAAAACAAATGTAAACAAAATGTAAAACATAGGCTTAGACTACGTGCATATTTGATATAAGGTCAAAAAGTACAAATAGGTGTCCATTTAAGGATCATATGTTAATGTGAGGGGCGATTGTGGCTCAAGAGTTGGGAGTTCGGAAGGTTGCCGGTTCGAGCCCTGGCTCCGACAGTCTCGGTCGTTGTGTCCTTGGGCAAGACGTTTCACCCGTTGCCTACTGGTGTTGGCCAGAGGGCCCGGTGGCGCAAGTGTTCGGCAGCCTCGCCTCTGTCAGTGCGCCCCAGGGTGGCTGTGGCTACAATGTAGCTGCCATCACCAGTGTGTGAATGTGTGTGTGACTGGATGCGTAAAGCGCTTTGGGGTCCTTAGGGACTAGTAAAGCGCTATACAAATACAGGCCACTTACCATTTACCAATGTTTAAATAACTTAATAAATTAATTCAATTCAATTTTATTTATATAGCGCCAAATCACAACAAAAGTCGCCTCAAGGCGCTTCATAGGTACAGAGAAAAACCAACAATCATATGACCCCCTATGAGCAAGCACTTTGGCGACAGTGGGAAGGAAAAACTCCCTTTTAACAGGAAGAAACCTCCGGCAGAACCAGGCTCAGGGAGGGGCGGGGCCATCTGCTGTGATTGGTTGGGGTGAGAGAAGGAAGACAGGATAAAAGACATGCTGTGGAAGAGAGACAGAGGTTAATAACAGATATGATTCAATGCAGAGAGGTCTGTTAACACATAGTGAGTGAGAAAGGTGACTGGAAAGGAAAAACTCAATGCATCATGGGAATCCCCCGGCCGCCTACGTCTATTGCAGCATAACTAAGGGAGGTGGGGCCAGGTTTCACAATGAACACACCCGAAACTCTGGCTGATTGGGACCCACGCCCAGTTTCACACCTTGGCTCAGGCGATTAGAGGATCATCAGGGGTCCTTTTGTCCCTCTGTGGGGGGAAACTCCCACTAGGTTTATATCTGGGACTCTCCACCATTTGACCTTAGAACTGAAGAAGCTTCTCGGATGAGAGGTGAAACGTCTTCAAGCAACTTAAAGAAGTCCAGACGCTTTTCTTTGCAAGCTCCTTTGACTACGATGACCTGGATGACTGAGAACCTTCACAGACATAACTAAGGGAGGATTCAGGGTCACCTGGTCCAGCCCTAACTATATGCTTTAGCAAAAAGGAAAGTTTGAAGCCTAATCTTAAAAGTAGAGATAGTGTCTGTCTCCTGAATCCAAACTGGAAGCTGGTTCCACAGAAGAGGGGCCTGAAAACTGAAGGCTCTGCCTCCCATTCTACTTTGAAATACTCTAGGAACAACAGGTAGGCCTGCAGTGTGAGAGCGAAGTGCTCTAATAGGCTGATATGGTACTACAAGGTCATTAAGATAAGATGGGGCCTGATTATTTAAGACCTTGTATGTGAGGAGCAGGATTTTGAATTCAATTCTGGATTTAACAGGAAGCCAATGAAGGGAAGCCAATACAGGAGAAATATGCTCTCTCTTTCTAGTCCCTGTCAGGACTCTTGCTGCAGCATTTTGGATTAGCTGAAGGCTTTTCAGTGAGTTTTTAGGACCTGATAATAATGAATTACAGTCGTCCAGCCTGGAAGTAATAAATGCATGAACTAGTTTTTCAGCGTCACTCTGAGACAGGATATTTCTAATACAGCCAACAGGGGGAAAAAATGATCAAAAATGGGTTTGTTTTAGAATCTTTGTTTCTTTTTTTGATGCTCATCAGGGAAAGACAAAAGATCCCTCAGAGAGATGTTCCACAAATGGCGGCGCTATTTTCTGGATAACTGATTAGTTAGTACATAGTGATTTTATAACTGCTGGTCTCTAATCTGGAGCACAACCTGCTCCAGAACAGGTTAGATTCATAGCATAAGTCACCATTGCAAGTTGCATTATGTTGGATATTATGAACTTTCTTTGCTCACGTAAATATTAGGGGTGCGACGATACACAAAATTCACGGTTCGGTTCGGTTCGATACTTTGGTGTCACGGTTCGATATTTGTTCGATACAAAAAAATGTTCATGCCTTTTTAATTTGTCATTTATTAAAATTATAAATATATATTTTAACTCAAAAGTAGAGTTTTTAAATTTAACCCTAACCCTTGTGCGTGTTTTTCATTTTGACAGCGAATGCGCACCTGCGGACCACTTATGTGCAGCCCTGGTTATTTAGCTCGTCATATTGCAGCCACAGAAATTATTTTGTCCATGAAACCATAAAGCTGCACTTTCTTTTTGCCTCATAGTCTGATTTGTCATAACTTCTCCGTTTTGTGGTAAGCTTTTCTTTGGCTGTCACTTCTTCACCCTGACCTGTCTTATTTGGCTCAGCAGAACTAAAATGCTTTTACACGCTCACTCACATAACGCTCAGCGATTCTCTGCGCGATCAACCTCTCACATGTTTAAGCTGCGGGAGATTTCACTTGTCATGTTTGCATAGTAAGCTAACGATTGATAAGACGATGTCAGAGGAATTGGTGCGCAAATTATCATCACTCACCAATCATGTGCTAACGGCTGTCTAAATGACTTGGGTAAAGTTAGTAGCATGCTTGTTGTTTTTGTCTTTGCACGAGGATGATGTCGGCGTAAATGTGCAGTCATATTCGTTGTGTTCCCACTAGTGCTGTCAGCGTTAATCTCGTTGAAATGACCTTAACGCCACAACACGGCAACCCCTGATCGCCCTGTGCGTGGGGCTGGACGGCCAACACGTTAACGATCTAACTGCGCTAACACACTAGCTCCCACCCATGTAATTGAGCATTGCATGGCACATCCAACATACTGTTTTACTTTAGTCCATGACTCGCTTACCTTCAGGGTCATACGTCACATGAAAACTAAAATAATTCCAAACGCCAGATCTGAATGAGGGTGGAGGAGGTCCATGTTGCAAGGAGAGCTTAACTTCTGTCTCGCTAGCTTGCCCTGCGCTCTTCCTTCTGACTATGCTGTCTGTGTTGAGCGCTCAGTGGATCTGCGCTCGACAGTGCAGCCTAGGCGGAGTAGTCGAGCGCAGATTCACTGAGCGCTCAACACAGACAGCATCGTCAGAAGGAAAGTTGATAAAATAAATTACAAATGTTGTATTGTTCGATACATATGCGTACCGAACCGAAAGCACTGTATCGAACGGTTCAATATCGATACGAATATCGATATTAGTAACTCTTATTTGGCACATAATGATCCCTATGAGTGTCACCTACTTCAAAAGGGTAGTTACACTCATCCCCCCTCCCTTTTCAAACACCTTCGATGCCTGTCTGACATGTCTTCCCAATGTGATGTTTGTGTAAAGTTTGGTCAGAGGGTTCCTTTGTAAGTGCGCATGTGACATTAGCGTACTGCCTGCTGTAACCTATAATTTCCTTTAGGATCAATAAAGTATTTCTGATTCTTATTCTGATTAGAGGATGGTGATAAATTGGTGATTCAAATCTATAAAGAACATAAAAATATAACAGTAAAATGCAACATTTTTACAAACCAGGAGATTAATGCTGCAGAAAATGGTTAATACTTAGCACACCAAGTGTTAAAATAAACATTTAATTTAAAGTTAATTATTTTTTGGTCAAACTTTTAGGTCAAATTACCTTAACTCCCGAACCACTGGCACAATTGAAAAATTCAAATGGTTCCTGAAAGCATCAACTCTTTTTCAGTAAGGCTCAGGCCCAGGCAGGCGCCACATCCAAATTTTGGCAAATAACAAAGAAAACAAAAGAGCAAAAAGCAAAAACAAAACTATAAAAACATGGCTGTTTGTGTGTCTTCTGTAGGGCTCCATCACACTCACTAACGCTCTCTTCTCTCAACCAACCTCCAACCGTCTTTTTGGGGTTGCTGCAACACTGTGCCAGGGATTACTGTAATGACCCTAAAATCCCTGACAAGCACAGAGTCACTGTTTTCAGGAACCATTGAAAGTCTTTCATTTGAAATGGTTCAGGACTTATGGGAGTTACAGATGTTGAAAATGTTGCAAAACACCTGTCTGAGGCTAGTGACAGGTTAGGCTGATTATTTCATTGTGAAGGGCACTGTTGGCACTGCTGTTTATTTCAAATCAAATCAAATCACTTTTATTGTCACATCACATGTGCAGGTACATTGGTACAGCACATGTGAGTGAAATTCTTGTGTGCGAGCTTCACAAGCAAGAGAGTTGTGCAAAATACAATAATGTAAACAAGCAAAATACAAGAATGGCTACATCTGAAACTAATAAATATATGTACAATATATAATAGTATATGCATTTCTGGATGTGTATACTAAATATTTTTCTACGTGTGTGTGTGTGTGTGTGTGTGTGTGTGTGTGTGTGTGTACACAGATTTTACAAATTAAATAGAGTAAACAATGAATAGAATATATAAAATAAATAAAATAAAATATACAGAGTTGAATATTCAATTCAATTCAATTCAATTTTATTTATATAGCGCCAAATCACAACAAAAGTCGCCTCAAGGCGCTTCATAGATACAGAGAAAAACCCAACAATCATATGACCCCCTATGAGCAAGCACTTTGGCGACAGTGGGAAGGAAAAACTCCCTTTTAACAGGAAGAAACCTCCGGCAGAACCAGGCTCAGGGAGGGGCGGCCATCTGCTGCGACCGGTTGGGGAGAGAGAAGGAAGACAGGATAAAGACATGCTGTGGAAGAGAGACAGAGGTTAATAACAGATATGATTCAATGCAGAGAGGTCTATTAATACATAGTGAGTGAGAAAGGTGACTGGAAAGGAAAAACTCAATGCATCATGGGAATCCCCCGGCCGCCTACATCTATTGCAGCATAACAAAGGGAGGATTCAGGGTCACCTGGTCCAGCCCTAACTATATGCATGTGCAAAACAGTGGCATTACTGTACAGTATGGAGTGCATAATGTTAAAGTTCCAGTAGTGAAGCTGAGGTGTCTATGACGTGTTCAGCAGTCTGATGGCCTGGTGGAAGAAGCTGTCTCTCAGTCTGCTGGTACGGGACCGGATGCTGCAGAACCTCCTTCCTGATGGAAGCAGTCTGAACAGTTTATGGCTGGGGTGACTGGAGTCCTTGATGATCCTCCCCGCTTTCCTCAGGCACCGCTTCCTGTAGATGTCTTGGAGGAAGGGAAGCTCACCTCCAATTATCTGTTCAGAGCACCGCACTACTCGCTGGAGAGCTTTGCAGTTGTAGGCGGTGCTGTTGCCATACCAGGTGGTGATGCATCCAGTGAGGATGCTCTCAATGGCACAGTGATAGAAGGTCCTGAGGATGCGGGGGCTCATGCCGAATCTTTTCAGTCTCCTGAGAAAGAAGAGGCGCTGCTGCGCCTTCTTCACTGTTTTGTTTGTGTGTACTGACCACGTAAGATCCTCAGCCAGATGTACTCCAAGGAACCGGAAGCTGCTCACTCTCTCCACAGCAGCGCCGTTGATGGTGATGGGGGTGTGTACTTCTCTGCACCTCCGGAAGTCCACTATCAACTCCTTTGTCTTTGCAACGTTGAGGGTGAGATGGTTGTCTTGACACCAGTGGGTCAGGGCGCTGACCTCCTCCCTTTAAGCCATCTCATCACTGTTGGTGATAAGACCCACCACTGTAGTGTCGTCCGCAAACTTCACAACTTCACATTTCTAAGGCACAGTAGCATATTAGAGCTCTGAAATTTTAAATAGATCTAATTAAACATTTAAGTCTACTGTCCCACAACATAATAAGATGTGAAAATCAATTTAGTCTGTCAGCAGATCAAAGTAAAATTATTTTCATTGACTTTCCGTGCCAGTTACACACTCCCCTTCTTATCCCAAATAAGCACACCCTCCAAGCAGCAACTATCACACACATACCAGTCATAGAAAAAAAGTGTGTTTCAGTGTTAAATTTTGTGCAATTTGCCGTAAATTGTCTACCACAAACCTTAGTAGAGTTTAAGTTTTGGTAGAAGAGTCAAGCTGTGCTCATTAGTCTAGCATAGAAAATTTTTAAATTTCTTTTTAATTATTAGATCAGATTATTTTATTTCTATTTTTTGTAACTCCATTTAAAAATGCAGTTTGCCAGTTAGGTAATCGAATAATGATCAGTTACAGCTGACTTACAGGCCAGTCACCTGTCAGTCAAAGTGGCCATGCCCTTACCTTCCATCACTGTCCAAATGACCCACCATACAGTTGTTATGAAGTTTAAAACTGTACTGTACAGGGCAGGTTCTAGGTGTGCATTTTAATGGTATTTAGTGGAGGATTTTAAATTGTAAACTGTTGGTTACATAGCCCTTTTCTACTCTACTTCAGCATTTAAAGCTCACGTAGAGCTCAAACTTCAGAGAAGAACACAAAGGAGATTTCCTGCATCTGTCAGTCTGGCTGACAGTGACTTTAATAAAGTCATGGTTCCATGGGGTCATCCTCTATGGGGGATTTGGATTAATAAGAAATTTTCTGCAACAAAGAATAGCAGGTACAATCATGTAAACAGAACTGCAGTATTGTTTATCTGAACACTGAACAAGACATGATCCTGTCACATTTACATAAGTTTTCAAAGTGGTTATACCAGGTAAAGGCGCTAAGATATCTTCAGTTCTCATAACAGAGAGCCCCTTTCATTTAAACCATTTCTGTTCACGTTAAAACATGAAACATGTAAAAAGACTTTGTTTCTTCTCACTGTGTTCACAGGTTGAACTCTGTTGATGTCAAGTACCAGATCTGGAAGCTGGGGGTTGTGTTCACAGACAATGTAAGCAATCAGAATCACTCAGGACAGCGATGTCTGGCTCCATCATGTGGATTCCCTGCAGAAGTTCTTAACTCTTTTGTCTTTTTTGTTTATATCAGAGTAATTTCACAGGGACATTTTTAGTTTACCTCAACTTTTTTTCTAGTTCCTGTTTAAAATGTTTTAAAGTTGCTTATGGCATTTAACATCAATAGCAGTAACGGCATCATATGACCTGTTGTATCGGCCCATAACATTATAAGATAAAATTCTGGTTATTGTGTCTGGCAATTATGTCATATAAAAATATTGGGATAAATATGAAGCATTTGGCTCATCGTTTATAAAGCAGTGCTCCTACATTAATACATATTAGTATCTAATAAATTGATTTTTTAATTCAGGGAGTTACTAGTTTCATAGTTTGTCATTTTGTTTGACCTCATCAAAAGTGAGTCAAATGTATGCCTTACTGAAAAACCAGTAGTGTTTTCTTCACAGACATGTCTTGAAGTGACTTCCATGGTGCAGATATTATACTGTACTGGGTAGCACTTTATAATAATGTCACACTATTAAGCCTTACTGAGGTAATAGTAAGGTATTAGCAAGTCATATCATTACTTCTTCTTACTATGCCATTTCTAAATATAAATGTAATGGGGTGGCTGTAGCTCAGGAGGTAAAGCAGGTCATCTACTGACTATCCCCGGCTCCCTCAGTCTGCAAGCCAAATATCCTTGGGCAAGATACTAAACTCCAAATTGCTCTCCAATGCATCTATCGGAGTATGAATGTGTGAGTGTTAGATAGGAAGCACTTAAAAGTGTAGAAAAAGGTGCTTGTGTGGGTATGAATGGGTGAAAGTGGCATGTTGTATGAAGTGCTTTGAGCGCTCCAGGACAGTAGAACACCGCTACATAAGAATCAGTCCATTTACCATGACAGATGGTAAACATCTGCACACTGGCAGGGGCCCTGGTTGAGATTCATCTTTAGTTCCTGAAGGCTTTGGAAGACTGCCATGGCTGTCACATCTCTGCAGAATATCTAGGCTTAGCCAGAGGGTGGAGGGTCTCCACTTTGGTGGCCTCAGGATTTAATCTTTTGTGGTGCTTTTTCCGGATGATGTGGTTCGTTGTGGTGTTGGTGTCATCAGGTGGTGACCTCGAGTTTGCACTGCAATAGTTTGCTACAGAGTGTGAAGCAAACCAAATCTGAGATCATGGATCTCAGCTGGAAAAGGTGGAGTGCCTACTCCACCTAAAGGACAGGTTACTGTCCCAAGTGGAGGAGTATTTCGGGGTCTCGTTCAGGAGTGGAACACAAGATGGACGGACGAATTGGGGCAGCATCCACAATGATGTGGATAGTGTACCAATCTGTTGTGGTGAAACTGTCACTTCATTGGTCATTCTATGTTCCTACCATCACTTATCGTTACGAGTTCTAGGTAGTAACATAAAGAGTGAGGTTGCTAATATAAGTGGCAGAAATTAGTTTCCTAATTAGTTTCCTCTTTCTGAAGAGCGAGTGGGCTCTCACTTAGAGAGAGAGTGAGGTCATCCGAGAGGGACTCGGATTAGAGCTGCCGCTCCTCCACATTGAAGGTGTATAAATGTAAATGTAGCTGCTAACTGAGCAATGATCATGATGTGTCATCCACATCTGTGTCAAGAGTCATTAATCTATTGTCTGGTAATTATCATTTGAAATGTTTTATGATGCTTTTATTTGATTTATTAGCTACACAATCAGCAGCCTGGATGTTACCTAATATTGTAAACCAGCGGCTCATTTACACTCATTGACTGAATTTCCATCTTCCGTCCTTGTAGTCCTTCCTGTATCTGGCCTGGTATATGACCATGTCCATTCTGGGTCACTATAACAACTTCTTCTTTGCTGCCCATCTACTGGACATTGCCATGGGTTTTAAGACACTGCGTACCATTCTCTCCTCAGTCACACACAATGGCAAACAGGTGAGAACACTATATGAATATTATAAAATTAAACATTTGTCAATATTGAGTGAAGCTTGTGATATTTGCCCTTGTTTGCATCACAGCAGTCTTTTCTTGCCCCTTCTCCAGCTAGTGCTAACTGTTGGCCTATTAGCAGTGGTGGTGTACCTCTACACAGTAGTGGCCTTCAACTTTTTCAGGAAGTTCTACAACAAGAGTGAAGATGGAGAACTGCCAGATATGAAGTGTGATGACATGCTGACAGTGAGTATGACATGTATTAGACTGTAGTGAACCGGAATAATAGTGCTGGGCAGATGATCAAAACGACAGATAATTTGCATCACAGCATGTGTTAAGAATCAGTCAGTTTCACAAAACAAGTTATCTAAAATGAAAGAACAGGGCTATAGAGTCGGCCTTAAAATGGAAACATTACATATATAAATACTAACTTACACCATGGAGCCCTGCTCTCAGAATCGGTCCTAGATTTAACACTGTCTGTGAAACTGGATTTAATAAAAAATTGTTTAAATTGAAAGGTTTTAGAACATGTTTAGCACCATCCTGTGCCTGTTCAGAGCAGGATGTCATTAGGTTGGATGCACTTACATTAGTTTATGCTAATTTCCTAGTTTATAACTAGTGACAGAACAGTTAATTTGCTGGAAAACAAGGTGACTAAAACTAAAAGTCAGTTTGAGGGGGTCCTGTTTGTATGGGCCCTTCAGTTTGATGAGCCAGAATATAAAGAAACTCAGAAAGAGATGAGAAACAAAGTAACTGACCTCTATCAGTCTGTCTGTCATCTAGTATCATCTGTCAATCTGTCGTCTATCATAGAAGGTTACAAAGCCATGTCTAAGGCTTTTAGGATTCCACTGAATGATGGGTGAGAGCCATTATTCATAAATGAAAAAACACCTGTGAGGCTTCTCAGGATGACTCAAATACTTTTTTGTACCCAAAGCTAATACTGGGATGTCTGGTATGCACTGCTGCAGTTCACTTTCTTGGCTGTGGGAAGTTGCTCCCATCAAGTTTGTCTCACTAAAACTTCATTTTTTGCTGTCTGTAAAGAGCACACACTTCCATTTATGGACAGAGAGCTTTGAGTCAGTAGTTTTAGTCTCGGCAGTGTTACCCTCAGGCAGTAAGAAGATTACTTATTTTGTCCGCTTCTTTTTCAGGCATCTATTACGTTTTTGGGAATAGCAACAGTGCAAGTAATATAAATAATTATATGTTACTAACCTGAGCCTTTACTGTGATTTAAGCTCAATTTAAGACTGTCTTTGGGGGTTACCTTATTTGGCTCCAGGAAGTCTATCCAAAATTGGTGAGCTGGATAAGGGCATTTGGAGTATCAGAATCAGCTGATATACCAGTTTCATGATAGCGGTGCCTACCTACCTTACCTATGCAGCACAAGCTTCCATTGTTTAGCCAGTTTAAAAGAGACAACTTTGTGACATAGTAAAGTCTAACCAAAGATGTGGCCATGAAACAGAAATGGAACAATTATGATGAATTTAAATGTTGGAAGTGTAAGCCATTACCTATACATAAGCACCTGTGTCATTAATGCAGGTCAGTGTGAGTCGGGGTGAAAGATAAGTGTATCGCAAAGCCAAACATTAGACCATCTTGTCAGTGATGAGAGACATGCCAAGTACAAACAGACTCAGCTTAGATGAGAATGTTTTCTGCTGCTAAGCCATCTGAAAGAAATACTATATAAGGGCTCTATGGTATTTTCTGAGGGTAGAAGGAAGCCTTCTGTCACCCGGAAATTTCAGGACACACAAACACACACTAATCCCCTATAGTCAGCCACCCATTGCATTCCATAGAGCTCTTTTGTCTCCTATTAGGGGCTAAGTGTTGCAGCTCGGCCTGTCTGTAGTTCAAGAAGGTGACAGCCGCTTAGTAGGATGGTGAGATGCACTAATGAATGGCACTGCCCTAGCAAGATTGGTCTCCTTCCTTACAATAAGGCTTATAGTAGCAAAAAATGGTCAGATGGTGCGTTCCATGTGAAAGCAGAAGTCGGAATTTCCTGAATTTTTCAGTGTCCCCTCAAGTCAGATTTCCAGCTCTGAACATCGCATCAACCAACAGCCTTAATCAGCCCAACTTAACCATCCAACATGGAACCACTGTATATAAACATTAGTAAAACTGTAAAACCTGTGATCTGTGCTGCTACAGCTGTTTATTTATGACTCGCTACATAAGCCATATGCACAGCACCGGGCAGGTTCTGTCTGCGAATGTGCTGCGGTGCTTTTAACACAAACATTGCGCTGTGTTGTTACTGATGCATTAATAGCTCTGCCTTGCTAAGATAGAAGAAAACTTTTTTTGTGGTTTCGCATTGTTTTGCAACGCCTTCATGAAGAAATCTGGATGGAAGCATATGCTCTCCTAAAAACTGAACACACCTTTCAGCATTGATTTGGTTTCCTCTGTAGTCTGGAGGATGCATCATCCAAAAAGAATTTAAAATATTTATTTGTCCAACCACAGAACATGCTTTATACTTTCCCTCGGTCCCTGGTTTAATGAGCTTTGGTCCGCAGAAGGTAGACAGCAGCGTTTCTAGATCATATTCACATATGGCTTCTTTGTAACCTGCAGAGTTGAGGGCACTGTGAACTGCATTCACTAACAATGATTTTTCAAAATGTTACTGGACCTCTACAGTGACTAGAATCATGCCTGTTTTACTGCAAAGAGACTTACAGATGTCATGTCTTCTGATGTTTCAGAAACATTAGTGTGTTCAAGCTGTTTGTGACAGTCATGGTTCTGCCCATTAAAAACCCAATGCAAAAGATTTGACCTCTGTTACCCCTGTACCCCCCTTCCTGTGTATCTCTCTCTGTTCCTCAGTGTTACATGTTCCACATGTATGTGGGAGTGCGAGCAGGTGGAGGAATTGGTGACCAGATCGAGGATCCAGCTGGTGATGAGTACGAAATCTACCGGATCATCTTTGACATCACTTTCTTCTTCTTTGTCATTGTAATCCTCCTGGCTATCATCCAGGGTGAGGCATCCTACACATACATGCACACAAACAGTTTAATGGAAACACAAGCAGTTAATTAGGCAACTATTAGCCAAATGAATACATTCTAATATTGTAAAGTAGAGTAAACACCACAGGAAGTGGTGATTCAAATGTATAATTATTTTGAGAGCAATCATTTCTGGTTCTGTTTGGTTTCCAATATTTTGGTTGTTCTGTTTATTTCAAATTGACTAGACTAAATAATCGCGAAGTCTCTCCAAAGTGGAGTACACTTGAACACCACCTTAAACAGTTTCCTGCTTGTAAATTCAGATAAAACTGAGCTTATTGTACTTGGCCTTAAAAACTTCAATGAAACATAGTGCCTAACCAGATACGAACTCTGGGGAAAGGATATGTGCATACTAAACAAAATATAGGACTGCTTTCTTTGCACAACATCTCTAAAACTAGAAATATTCTGTCACAGAGTGACGCTGAAAACCTATTTCGTGCATTTATTACTTCTAGGCTGGACTATTCATTATTGTCAGGATGTCCTAAAAACTCACTGAAAAGCCTTCAGCTAATCCACAATGCTGCAGCAAGAGCACTGACAGGGACTAGATATATTGTATTTCTCCCATACTAACGTCTCTTCATTGGCTCCCTGTTAAGTCCAGAACTGAATTTAAAATCCTCCTCTTCCCATAAAAAAACGTAAACATTACTTATTATTAAACTCTGGCTATCTTCCACAGTGTGCCTTTTATCTACAATAATACAAAAAAAACAAGCGCAAACCCCAACAATCATATGACCCTCCTACGAGGAACCACTCTGGGAAGGAAAAACTCCCTTTTAACAGAAGGACACCTCCAGCAGAACCAGGCTCAGGGAGGGCGGCCATCTGCCACGATTGGGCTGGGGGAAGGAAGGCAGGACAAAGACGTGCTTTGAAAGAGAGCCAGAGATTAAAAGTAACTAATAATTAAATGCAGAGCGGTGTACAAACACAAAGTGAGAGAAAAAGGTCACTAAAGAAGAAACAGTGCAACACGGTAACTAAGGGAGGATTCAGGGTCACCTGGTCCAGCACTAACTATATGCTTTATCAAACAGGAAAGTTTGAAGCCTAATCTTAAAAGTAGAGATAGTGTCTGTCTCCTGAATCCGAACTGGAAGCTGGTTCCACAGAAGAGGGTGTACTGTACTGTAAACTCTCAATCAGAACACCTAAGATGGGTTTAGATGGGTCTTCTTGCATGAAAGTGAACTAAAATATACCACCAAGGCAACGGACCAGTGGCGGAAGAAGAAGCAGCACATTAGTTGTGCTGCCTTCCATGGAGTGGCCGAGCCAGTCTGCAGAGCTCAGTCCAATAGAAAATTGATTGATTGATTGAATCTTTATTTTGAACATGTTGAAAAAGTACAACAAAATAGAATTAAAAGAGACAAATGAACAAAGCAAAACAAAAGGAAAACGAGCAACCACAACTCCAAATAACGTTCATGTTCAAAAAGGAGCAGGAAGAAGCATATGCTTATTTAATCCCACCCCTTTTCCACTATCTAGTATCAATAGACTACAGAAATCTGTGGAGGCTTTGAATTCCCAAGAAGGAGCCAAGTAATCTGAAGAATTTCTGTAAAGAGGGATGGGCCAAAATCACTCGTAAGATGTGCAAACCTGGTGATCACCCAAAAGAAATGCCTTACCACTGTGTGTGCCAACAAGGGTTTCTTCACCAAGTGCAAAGTCATATTTTGGTTGGGGATTAAACATCTGTTTCACTCAGTGATATGCAAACCAATCCATAACTTCAATGAAATTTTAGATTTTAGGTTGATATTCTTTCTCTCTCCATTAAAATGTAACTACCATAAAAATTAGAGACTGTTCATTTCTTTTCCAGTGAGAAACGTTAGTGGTAGTAGAAACTGAGTAGGGACCAAATAATTATTTCCCTCTGCCACACATATTGACAATGATGATAACTAAGCTTGTCAAAAACAAAAGTTTGGGGCCTAATCGTAAAAGTAGGGTGTCTGTCTCAGGAACCCAGACTGGAAGCTGGTTTCATTGGAGAAGAGTTGGTTAGAGCTGAGGGCTCTACCTCCCATTCTACTTTTGGAAACAAACCAAGCGTTGGCTTACATTCTGACACTACAGTGCTCAGTTGGATTAATATGATATTATGAGGCTTTTAAAATATGATGGGTCCTGGAAGATTCAGGATTTTGCATCTGTGTAGGCTTTGTCTTTAGTATTTATATCCTTCCCTATAGGGACATACACACTTTGGACGTAATATAGAGA
Organism: Mchenga conophoros; assembly: GCF_057382185.1. Classification (NCBI taxonomy): domain Eukaryota; kingdom Metazoa; phylum Chordata; class Actinopteri; order Cichliformes; family Cichlidae; genus Mchenga; species Mchenga conophoros. The sequence goes on from NC_140533.1 coordinate 2,620,703, forward strand.
ATGTAACTGAATAGCAAAAAAGACTCCTTTAGAAGTATTATAGTAGATATAGTAGATAGCCTGTGGTTTTCATATCTATTGTTGTATTCAGTGTAATAATGTGGACCAGCATGTTTAAGCTCCACCCTCTCTGAAATCCTAGGGTTAATCATTGATGCTTTTGGAGAGCTGAGGGATCAGCAGGAACAAGTGAAAGAAGACATGGAGGTGAAAACACACACAACAGTTCAATGCAGTTTTTTTTAAATTCAGGCATATGAACATGTAAAAATATAGATTTTGTGGTTCTTTTGTTTTGTATAGCTGTACCTCCAACAGAGGCATAGATGAAGATTGCCAATAGGTTACAATAAATGACAACCACCTAACTATCACGTGTTTCTCTTGCAGACCAAATGTTTTATCTGTGGAATAGGTAATGACTACTTTGACACCGTGCCACACGGCTTTGAAACGCACACTCTACAGGAGCACAACTTAGCCAACTACCTGTAAGTACGTCTGGAGAGTGTCTGTATTTCTGTGTGTGTTATTGTACCTTTTAACACCTACATCATCATAGATCATCACACCTACATAGTACACAGTCTTTCAGGTCAGTTAATGAAAGATAGGTACCCAATCTTGGTGTACTTGGGGCTATGATATTTGTCCTGGCTTGTTTTGTACCACAGCATTTGTGTTACACTGAGGTGTGTTTCCACATTATTATCCCCAGTGTTTGGACACTTATTATCCAGTTACATACATTTCAGTGTGGTATTACTCAACTGTAACCACAGTTGCTACCATGATACTACTTGGATATTAAGTGCTTGTTACTTTGGTAATTGAGTCCTAATGACTTAGAAATGACCACGTTACGTTCTTGTCTTTGCCTTGTTACCCTTCCCACTTTATTACTCAGCTGTAATAGAAAATACAACCAAAATTTCAAATGTCTGTTGACTTTAACCCTAAATACAGTACTGTGTCTTGAGCCAGCCCTCATTTCTTGGTATATTGGTTTATGTACAAGTTTCTTAAAATTGTTGTAAAGTCCAAGCTGTCATTAGGAGAGATGTGGGGCAAACCCTGGACAGGTTGTTAGTCTCTCAGAAGACAACAATTCACATGCACATTCACAGCTATGGCCAGAATCACCAATTAAGCTAACAAACATGTCCTTTGAATGTGGCAGGAAGCCTGAGAGAACCCACACAGGCAAGTTAAGAATACACAACTGCCTCCAACCAGCAAGTGCCACTGTAACCTCTGGCACTGATGCTGTGTGACTGATATATGCAATGATAATACTGTTTGTGTTTTCTAACAACTGTGTCTGTGTGTGTGTGTGCTTCAGATTCTTTCTGATGTATCTCATCAACAAAGACGAAACAGAGCACACAGGCCAGGTAAGCACCTTTCCAATCTCTCTGCCAGTAAATATACAAGACTGTCATCCTGTTACGTGGTCAGTACAGTTTAGCTTCAAACTCTCTCTAAGTGTTTCTAACAGTTTTTTAATGGCTGCTAACATTGTTAAAGCCTCAGTATGGAACATGGAAAATCACACTGTTTTTGAGCTAATCTTAATAGTTTCTTTCTTTATGTCCATAAGCAAGTGCTTAACAAATTTAGGTGCCCTAAATTAAGAGCATTTGTAATTACCAAAGTTATTTCTTATGTATCTGTAACAGCTTATCCACCAGTATGCTCGTGGTCTTTAATCCAAATGTTTTTGATTTGGTAAATTATAATTATTGCTGTTTTCTATAAATTTAAAGTAAAGGCATTATTATTTTTTATTAAGATGCCAAATGGGTTACTTATTTGCATTTCAGAACTAAAAAGTCCTTTTAGTAAACGCTATACTTGATTAATTTCTGACTTCTCAGAGAGATCCAGTACGCTGTTCAAATGTTTGTTTTTATGACATTTGGGCTCATCAATGCCACCACTAAAGGCATTGGATTAGGTTTGTTGTTTCAGATTTCATTCTGTTGTTCCCCCTGCACCTTACTTTGACTAACTTTGCATCTTTACTCACAATGAGGCGCTTTCACACTATTGACATGTTAGTTTATGCCTCTCAGTCTGATTTACCTATAACGCCCGTTGTGAATGCATAAAATGCAGGGCTTTATGCAGGGGATGCTGATTGGCTGGTCACCGATTGGGGTGGAGAACATTGGAAATCAACCAGTTCCAGTCCATGGCTGGTCAGTGGGTGCACCTGTAGTGATCGTCTACTCTCCCTTTTGCTGGATTCCTTCTTTTGGTCACTCTGGTTTTCTTTTCAGTTGTTTTAAGTTTTTCCGCTACTTCAAGTGCAGTTTTTAAAGTATAAGTGGAAGCTAAAAAATATTCTTAGTTAACTTCTAGCATTCACTTCTGTGGTATGAGCTATGGGTCCACTCAGGGGCTTTTAAACCCCAGTATATCAAATGAACAAATAACGTGTGATTCAGACAAATACGGCTTGTAGTAAGGGATGAGAATTTATACAAATTTAGCAAATTCAATACCACTATTGATGTCACTTATCAATTCTCTTATTGATTCTCATTGGGTTCTGATTGGCTCTGCTTGGAGCGTCTAAGCAGCATATCAAAGACATTACATCGGTGCATATTAATTGCATGTTTTGTGGTCAAATGTTTGTGCATGTTTAAAGCATTTCCCTGTTTTGTTGTGATCATATCTGGGGTCATTATTCGAAATAAGTAACATATTACAAATATTACCCAGAGCACTTTTCTTAAAAGTAATATAGTATGTTATTTAATTACTCACCATAGGAATTCTTTTGTTTTACACCACTTGTTACATTACTTTTCTGTTTCTCCGTGACCTGAAACACATTGTCTTATAATTACCATTTAACAATATAAAACTGAGGATACAGTCCCACGCACCAACACAAATCCATATCCCAATGAGCACACATATGAGCTTTCTTGTAGTATTTAGGCATGAGCACAAAGCCGACAGCACAATGCAAAGATGAAAACCAGCACAAAGATACTTTAAAGTGATCACCACAGGGATTCTGCTTTAGAAACATGAACACATAGAAACAGACGCTGCATCCTGACTGCACATCACTGCCTTTGTTACCTGTTGAAGATCAGGTCTTACTGCTGGGCTGGGGTCAGCTTTAATGTCACTCTGGGTTCTAGGCTAGCTTTGTTCATTTCAGTAGGTACCTAGAGGTTACAATGCTAGTACTAATTTCCATGATGAACAAAGCTGTTGTGATAATTACACTTTAAATGTAACACACATGAAGCAAACCCTCCTTTCCTCTTCCTCTCTGTCTTTAAGGAGTCTTACGTATGGAAAATGTACCAGGAACGTTGTTGGGAGTTTTTCCCCGCTGGTGACTGTTTCCGGAAACAGTATGAGGATCAGCTCAACTGAGTCGACCTTGGAGTGACAGACTCTTAACTCTGAAAGGCCCACTGCAGCCATCTGGCCTCTGCTTGTCCCTCAAACATTTATTACTTTTCTGAGGAGGCTGTATTCTACCAAATGATGGGTTCCTCTCTATGCGTCATCTCTCCTCAAGTGGCCACGCTCTTCAACGGGACACACCCTGCCATTGTAGTCCAGACAGCCAGCTCCACCCCCCGGCCTTCAGCACACTCTGTTCGGAATGCTTTTGAAACCTTGTACATAGAAAACTTCAGAAAATATGATGTACAATACATGACAGGTGGCAGGTCTAGACTTTTTTCACTCTGATGACTTCTGTGCTTCATCTTATTCTATATTCAAAGTAACTTGCAAAAAATACAAAGGCTTAATGGACTGACGGTAAAACAAGAAACCTAAAGAATGTTTTACTTTTAATATGACCATGTCTACGGCCTTTCATGTTTATAATGCACGATTCATAAAGGTACAGGTGGTGGATACAATAATCAAACAAGTTGACGACTTATTCTGGCAAGAAGAACTCTGCAGCAAATCTACACTTCAATAAGCTTAAAGACGTGCTGACCTGAATACAATGGACAATGAAAATCGAACACAGCACCAAAGTGGAGACTTCAGAACAATCACAAAGCTGAATGAAGCCCCTGTGCAATGAGGAACATTTTCACAAACAGAGCTGCTGTGTTGAGTTGGATTACAGTTTGGTCCAAAGTGTTTGAACAATGACACATGTTCTTCTCACGTTACTTACTTATACCACCATCACAGTGGATCTCAAGTCAAACAATCTAGATCACTAAATACTTGATTTGCCTTCAGCTACTGCTTGTTTGTGTTCTTCTGCCTTCACTTTTTTGTTCGGTAAATGAAAAGCATGCTCTTTTGGGTTGAGATCAAGTGAGAGACTTGGCCATTGAGGAATATCACATTTCTTTGGCTTAAGAAAACCTTGAGGATAAACATATTTTCAAAAGCTAGCCACGTAGTAAACACCCTTTATCACTGTCAATTTATCATTGTCAATAAAATCAAATAAAGTACACACCACTGGTTACACTCAAGAAGAGGAAGGCAAGAATACACTTTGACAGAAAACATTGAAAAGAGTCGACCCGGTCCTGTATTAAGTTCTTTAAACAGATGAAACCTAGGCTGACATGAACCAGAATGATGGGAAGAGAAAAGTATGGAGAACAAAAGGAACGGCTGATGATCCAAAACACACCATCCATCAGATGTGATACAGTGCACTGGCATGTGGGGCTGCCAGTGGAACTGGGTAGAAACAGCAGAATTAATTGTGAAATGTTCAGGGCTGTACTCTGCTCAAATTCAGCCAAACTGGTTGGAAAGCATTTGTCAGAGCAAACTGATAATGACCTCACCACAAAAGAAACCCAAGAATCTCTCAGTATTCAAGAGATATTCTTCAACAGCCAAGTCAGTCCCCTGATCTTAACCCAGTAGTTTTATTTATATGCATTTTATTTATTAAATTAAAAACATAATGGTGAAAAACTCACAAACGTGCAGTAACTGAAGTCAGTGGAAGTACAGGCCTATGGTGGACAGTGTTGGTCAAGTTACCTGAAAAAAGTAATCAGTAACTAATTACCGATTTTGCAATAGTAATCCCTTACTTTACTCGTTACCTGAAAAAAGTAATCAGATTACCATCTCTGATGGTGGATCTCAAGGGAAGAAACATTTGGCGATGTCTGTTGGGTTCTAGACTTCAGGCAGTTACTGACCGAAATTACTGATGGATTTATGGACCTAAGTATAAAAATTGTTGTAATATCTAAATAAATAAAGCAGTATTTTGTTAAACTCCTGGAATTAAAGGTAAACGACAGTTTGGTCATGTGATTAAAAATCCACTGTGGGGTTGTAAGAGGCAAAATTGAAAAAACAAAAACATTCTGTCATTGGGCACTGGACCGGACTGTAAGTTCACTGTTGATCATGCTGTGTCCACACACTGTACCATGCCAGCACTGTGTGTGAAGGGACCCTTAATTATATGCTCATGGCTTACCACATGTTCATCAAGTTCATTTTGCTCCACTTAAAAAAGTCAAAGCATGGACAATTCATAATCCTCAACCAGCTTTCTGATATACCTAAATAAATACATAGCTTATAAAATGATTGAATCCATTACTGTCTTTGATAATTGATTTAATGCATTTTTTGTTTGTTTTGTTAATGTTTGTCGCCGGTAGTAACAGGACATCAGAGATGTATATTTTTCAACACTCATGTTCACGGTGATAAATGCGAACAACTGCTGGTCAGTCAATGTCAAACCCCAGTACTGGGCAGGATTAGAAGAGCTTAACAAATGTGTATTGTGTCCAAATCTTCAATATTTTGTTGTTGTGTAAGGAATACGACAGGCTCGAGGCGCCACTAGCAGGGCTTTGTTTTTTTGTTTTGTTTTGTAAAGCTTAGTAACATTTGTTAATGAAAGCTTGTGATTTTCTGAAAAAGCAATATCAAAACAATCCAAAAAAGAAAAACAAATAGAAAATATAATAAACAAACTATAGAGATTTATTTGTTCTAGAAGTTTATGGCTGCAGATATAGCTGCATGCTTGTTAGCTAAGAGGAATAATCAGCCAGAATGGAGCAATCAGATGGGTTTCCTGCAGTACTAGAATAGCACAACAAAGCATGAGGAGACAGAAAGGGGGGACGGGAGGTTGCAGTGCCTTATCTAGCTGGGGAGGATCTATGAAAGCTAGACAAGAAGAGTAGCTTCATAATAATACCATATACAAACTGAGGAGAACATATGAAGCTAAGAGTACCACAGAATAATATTCTATAGAAGTAGAAGAAGAGAAGGACTGAAGGTTGACCAGAGCAGAAATGCACACATTTCAGTTGTGCAAACTGGGGTGTTACAATTCCAAAAGGTATCATAGTTGACTGTAACTAGCCTCAAACCAGGGTACAGTAGATAAACTTAGGGCTAGGTTACATTTTAACCACATTTCGTTTTGTACAACATTCCTTCAGTAAATCATTTTTTTCTGTTTTACAGAACTTCTAATTCCATTAGTTACCATCATCTTGAAGGGTTCAGTTGAAACGCTAAACAACCATCACAGCCTATTTAGAGTTAAGATTAGGGGTACGGTTAGCATTAAGTTCATATTTACCAGGTTGTAAATTCAATTGGAATTTTCACCTATTTAATATATTCAGCTGAAGTCTAATAACAGAAATTCTGAAGGTAAGATGCATGTATGAGACCTAAGGTAATGTCTTGAGAACAGTAATGTTATGTTTAGCATGTAGCTAAAATGTAACCTAACCTCACCTTTAAGTGGGCTGTAAGTAAGTTGGTGGATGTTAAAAGGTTAATGAAATTTTTCGTATTTAATCTGTCTTTATAAAAACACATTTGGGGAAATATACAAAATATGTTTAAATTGACACCAGCTTACTCATCAGAATACAACAGATGTTGCTCGGTGGACCTAATAAGACAACAGGTTGAGTGTATGCTGCAGGTTCTGTTCAGCTATATGAGTGATGCAGAATAAATATATTTTTTTTATTGTATAATTTCTGATACTGCTATACAACCAAGTTTAAAGATCAACACTTGTCGTGGCTTTGGTTAGAAATCAGCAGCCATGTGTTACAGTCTGTGGGCTACTATTTTCAGTTTCTTAGAAATTGTAATAGTTACATCTCACTTAACTAGCAACAATTAACATTCCATGGAACACATTTCACAACTTTCTTGTCAAATAAGGTTCAGTAGTTCATGATATGCATTTTTGTGATGTTCTTATATAATAATTACTTTTATTGTAAACACACCTCCCTCTCAAAAAAAGTCTAAAAAAAATATTTGCATGCTAATGGGGAATATTGAGTAGGTATAATAAATACACTAAATCTCTGCTGCCCATAATGTATCCATTCAGATTCTCTTAGTTATTTAAGATAAATCATTTAGGTGTTGTGGGATGAGTTGTAACTCATTAAGACATTTTACCACAATTGTATTTGAAAAATAAGACAGTAGGCCCTGCTTTTCTGTCATTTAACCATCTCTGTTTGTAAAGGTTTGCTTAAGTTGGTTCTGAGGTCAAGCAAAAGACCTTAAGTGAGTTTAAGAGACGAATCACTTTTACCATTGTATATCTCAAAGAAAGAGGTAGAACAAATTAAAGCTTACTTAACTTTGTCTCAGAAGTAATTTAAGTTTTATATTTATTCAGTTATCTTTTATTTTCAGATAATAAAGAAGTAAACTGAGGTTTTGTTATATTTGTCTCACTCGATCTTAAAGGTGCAACAAGTAGCGTAATATTTCACTGGCTCTAACCTATAGATTTTGTTATCTGTCACCCTTTTATCTCTAAAACCCAAAACTGTCAGTAGTAGAGTGTGAGAAAGTTGAAAGGAATATCAGTTCAACTTGTATAAACTGTTTAACAGATTTAAGCTGCTGTTTGATGCAAAGTGTTTGATAATAAATCAGGCAGCTTAAAGTATGATGCAGTTTGTCAGAGAAGACAATGTCAGGAAGCCTATAAATGAAACTCTAGACTTTGCTGATGGAGACGCATTGGTAGGAACATGTTTGTTGTTAATGCTGTTGTGTTTAGGCTGGCACTAGAGGCCACTAAAGAGCCATGTTTACTGGTTTCACCTTTAAGTGAGTGCTGGTGCATGTGTAACTGATAACTGATGACTTTAACACTGATAACACAGTGGATGTCACAACTGCAATCAACCAGTGTAAGTGTCTTGAATTGTGTTCACTACCATGCTGATGCGATGCCTCATTTTTATTTATTCCAATCCCTTTTCAGACTGAACCACGCCATTACCAAGTGGCATTTTGCTCATGTAAAAATAAATATTTTCCATATGTATCATGAAGGGGGAATGTTTAGTTTGCCACAAAGTCTACTTCATGTAGTAATTATGAGTAGGCTATTGCTACTTCTGAGAGACGAATGTGTAAAGAGGAAACTGATCTATAAGCAATGATAGATTTGCATGATTTTGAAAATAAAATTTTATTTATTAACTTGTTAATTGTAGAATGCTCTTAATTCAGCTGAATTTGTTAAATTTATTTCTAAAGATAATTTCTTTTCTGTGGTAACTTGTTACATAATATATACAGGCTGTAGGCACTTACATCCATCCATTTCCTTATCCAAAGATGAGTTTTAGTGGCAGCCTAAGCTGATCTTCTGGCCTCCTCCTGGGAGTGTCCTGAAAAAAAAAAAAAAAACACTCCGAGGAGAGGCACAGGGATGACCTCCTCATCAGATGCCTGAACCACTTCAGCCAGCTTCCTTCAATGTGAACTAGCAGCAACTCTGCTCTAAGCTCCCTTTAGATCAGCGGTCCCCAACCTTTTTTGTGCCCGACAATATTTTCATGGACCGGCCTTTAAGGTGTCGCGGATAAATACAACAAAATAAAACTAGTACCGGTACCGAAAAAAAGAAGATTTATTCATAACACACGTGAAAAGACCCAGGAAAACAGAGTTAACGATAAAAACGATAACGAAATAACGCTGAAAACCGATAAAAACCCTGAAAACCATACATTTCAAGGTTCAAGGTTCTTTATTTGTCACATGCATAGTTATACAAGTATAACACATAGTGAAATGTAGCCTGACATGCTCCTCGACATGTGCAAAAATGGGAGGGTAGAGGAAGAACATTATATATATATATATAGTATATACATTGGGTGAATGTGCAGTAAGAGCAGCAAGCAGGTGAATTCTGTACATTAATATGAATAGACATCTGACTATTTTACAGAATAGACAATATACACATATTTAAAATTAAAGGAATTGAAATGTACATTGTGCCTTGGTTTAGTGTCTGGAAGAGTCCTGCCTCAGTCAATTATAGATGATGTGAGAGGGCAGGTGTGTGTGTTTAGGGCCCGGATGGCTTGGGGATAGAAGCTCCTCTTGAGTCTCTCTGTCCTTGCCCGGAAGATGCGGAACCTTCTACCAGATTGCAGAAGTTGGAACAGTTTGTTGCCAGGATGGGACGGGTCCTTCAGTATCTGCGCTGCTCTAGTCCGGCATCTCCTGGTGTAGGTGTCCTGAAGCGGGGGGAGAGCAATCCTGCAGCAGCGTTCTGCTGTACGGATCACTCTCTGGAGAGCTTTTTGGTCCTTCACACAGCTGTTCCCAAACCACGATGCCATGTTCTGTGTGAGGATGCTCTCCACAGCGCCTGTATAGAAAATCCTGAGGATCTTTGGAGAGACCCTGAACTTCCTCAGTTGTCGTAGGAGCTGCCTAGCCTTTTTGGTCTGGACCTGAATGTGGTCAGACCATGTCAGGTCTGAGGAGATGTGGACACCAAGATACTTGAAGGACTGCACCCTCTCCACTGGAGCTCCATTGATGATAATGGGCTTGTAGTCTCTGTGCTGACTCCTTCTGAAGTCCACCACCAGCTCCTTGGTCTTGCCGACGTTCAGCTGGAGGTGGTTGTCCTGGCACCATGATGCCAGATTCTTCACTTCGTCCATGTAGGCCACCTCATCGTTGTTGGAGATGGCACCCAACACCACTGTGTCGTCAGCAAACTTCACAATGGTGTTGGAGCCATGGGTGGCCACACAGTCTGAAGTGTAGAGGGAGTAGAGCAGTGGCGAGAGGACACATCCCTGAGGTGCTCCTGTGTTGATGGTGATTCTGTTAGAGACGCATCTACCCACCCTCACCACCTGAGTTCTGCCAGTGAGGAAGTCCAACACCCATGCACACAGACGGCTGTTGAGTCCCCGATCCCTGAGCTTTGTGAACAGTCTGCAGGTCACTATTGTGTTAAACGCTGAACTGTAATCAACAAACAGCATTCTCACATAGTTACCCTGTTTCTTGTCCTGTGGCTGAGTGGCAGCTTCGTGGCTGAGGGTGGTGTGCAGGATGTGGGCAATGGCGTCCTCTGTGGATCTGTTGGATCGGTAGGCGAACTGCAGCAGATCTGTGGTGTCTGGGATGGAGGAGGAGATGATATTCTCTCAAACACCTTCATTACTACCGAGGTCAGTGCAACTGGCCGGTAATCGTTCAGGGATGAGGGTTTGCTGTTCTTGGGCACAGGGATGATGGTGGATCTTTTGAAGCATGTGCGGACCACAGACTTCGCCAGGGACTCGTTGAAGATGTAAGTGAACACACCTGCTAGCTGGTCAGCACAGCAGCGCAGCAGACGGCCAGTGATGCTGTCTGGCCCCGCCGCTTTCCTTGTGTTCACTCTCCTCAATGCCGCTCGGACGTCATGCTCCGCGATGCTGGTCACTGGTCTCTTGCTGATGACGTCACTGTTCTCGGTAGTCAGGCGGTAGATAGCATTAGCCGCCTGGCTAACCTCGAAATGGGCGTATAGCTGATTCAGCTCGTTGGTGAATGCAGAGTCGGCGTTGATCGGCGCAGTGTCCCTGGCTTTGTAGTCGGTAATGGTGCGTAGTCCATGCCACATACTCTGTGTGTCGCCCTGGTGGAAGCGGGACTCCACACGTTCCAGGTACCGGCGTTTGGCATCTCTCACCGCGCGCCGCATGCCGTATGAGGCCGCTTTGTAGGCGCTCATATCGCCAGTGGTGAGACCCGTGTTGTAGGTGCCGGTCCTGGCGTTTACTGCAGTGCGGCTCGATCTGTCCATCCACTGTTTCTGGTTTGGGAATGTGGTGACTCTCGCAGTGGGGATAATCTCCTCCGCTAGCATATTGACGAAGCATACTGCTACTTCCGCAAACTCGTTGATGTCAACTGTGCATGCTCTGAACATGTCCCAGTCGACGTTGTTGAGTGCGTCCTGTAGCGTAGCTTCTGATTGGGCAGGCCACCGTTTTACCTCCCTCGTGGTTACCTCTTCCCCCCGTATGTTTTGTTTATACTGGGGAATGAGGAAGATGGCGTTGTGGTCAGACTTCCCAAAAGCCGGGTGTGAGACAGCTTTGTAGCCCTGCTTGTATGGCGTGTAGCAGTGATCCAAAATTCGATCCCCCTTCGTTGGACACGAGACATGCTGGTAAAATTTTGGCATGACTTGTCTGAGGTTCGCTTTATTAAAGTCTCCTGCTACAATGAGGGCTGCGCCCGGGTCCTTGTTTTGAAGCGAAATCAGCACATCATGTAATTCGGACAAAGCCATACCTGTGTCCGCTTGGGGTGGGATGTAGACCACCGTGGCGATGACCGAGGTGAACTCATGGGGCAGATAGAAAGGGCGGCACTTAATGCTCAGGAACTCCAGATGTGGCGAGCAGCCGCTGGAAAGCCCGGCATCACACCACTTTCTGTTTACCATGAAACACACTCCTCCACCTTTGGTTTTGTTCGACTCTGCCGTTCTGTCCACGCGGAGCACAAAGAATGAATCCGACGGAGTTACGGCCTGGTCCGGCACGGTGGGGGTCAGCCATGTCTCCGTGAAGCACAGAATGTTGCAGTCCCTCATGTCACGTTGGAAGGTGACTATTGCTCTTAGATCATCGAGCTTGTTCTCCATGGATTGGCCAGTAGGATACTGGGCAGTGGTGCGCGACGCGCCTGCTGTCTCAGTTTGTTCCTAATGCCAGCGCGTTTCCCCCGGCGCTTCTTTGTTCTACGCCTCGGATGAGTGGCCAGTCCTTTGTTGTTCTCCGCGCCGCGTAGAATCTCTGGCAGCCAGGATGGGTCGGGTTTAAAAGTGTCCAAGATTAGATGTGCAACCTTGTCACCAATATTTACAAGTGATCTGCCATCGTATACTATAAGACTAGAGGATTTTGGGATGTAAACCAGAGCAAAAAATAAGTAAAAAACAAGAAAAGTGGATAGTCGGAGCGTCTGGACGTGGCCGCGCCATCTTGGTTGGAGTGAGCTCATACCTGAGCCTCAACTCTCGCGGCCCGGTACCAATCGACTCACGGACTGGTACCGGTCCGAGGCCCTGGGGTTGGGGACCACTGCTTTAGATGTTTGAGGTCTTCATCGTTCCTTTCTTAAATGGATCCCAGCCACCTTAGAGGAAACTTATTTTTATTGCTTGTATCTGCAACACTATTCTTCAGAGCACTAGCTACAGAGCTTGCCCAAAGGTGTGGGTAAAGTGCTTTCTGGCTCAGCTCTCTCTTTACCGCAGTGGTCAATTGCAACACCAGAACAACCAGTCTGCCAATCCTGCTCCTCCTCTTCTTTTATGAGCAAAACCATAAGATACTTCAAATCACTCGCTTGGGAAGGCAACTATCCCCCAACCCAAAGGGTCCTTTTTTGGCAGAGAACCATGGCCTTAGACTTGGAGGTGCTCAAGATGTTTGAATGACACCAAGAAAATTACTTTCAATTCTACAATTGAATCTGAGGTTTTACAAAATGGACACCCCCCACCGTGTGGATACTTCTTTAAGACACTCTGGTTCGCCCGGCCATACCCCACAGCTCACGTATAAAACAGCTGTGCAGACGTGACACCGGTGATCATTTGATCTCCACTTGTGTTGTGTGTTTGTGAGTGCCTTGAGAGTGCTGTATGTATGTGCATCCATCAGGAACCTGTTTTGGCAGCCTCCGTGGGTGCTGCCTCTCCTCTGGTATTCCCCGGGTATTCCCCGGTATTCCCCTGATATTCCCTGGTATTTCCTTGGTATGCCCTGTTATCCCTTAGCTTGCCCTTATCTTTCCCCTTGGTTGGTCTCCCCTCCCTGGCTTATCGCCTTGAAAAATAGTCTTATGTGCCAGTCGGACCACGCTGTGCGGCTGCCGGCTAGCGAGTAGCTCGGCTACGGTGAGCAAACACAGCAGGGAACACGGCCTCAGCGTTCAAGCATACGCTGTCGCCTGGGCACTGTGCAGCTCGGCTGCGATGTATGTAAACACAGAAGGGATATGGCTTCAGTGTTCCAAGCATTCGCTGTCGGCCTGCTTAACACTGTGGGAAAACACGAAATTAAGTGGCGAACCATCCTACCTTTATGAATATTAGCTAGAAGCATACTTTAAAGGCTACAATTAAGTGGCAAATCATCCTACCTCTGTTAATAAGAGCTAGAAACATGGTCTGACAGATAAAATGAAGTGCCAAACCATGCTACCTTTGTGACTGTTACCTACAAGCATACTTTAACGGGTAAAATGAAGTGGCAAACCGTCCAGTACGGTGGCCCTGAGAGGCCAAACGGACTGCAACTTCAGAAAACACTTGCAAAAAGAAAAATGCTGCAAAAAGGAAAACGCTGCAAAAAGAAAGACGCTGCACTGCAACTTCAAGAAAAACGCTGCACTGCAAAAAGAAAAATGCTGCAAAAAGAAAAATGCTGCAAAAAGAAAAACGCTGCAAAAAGAAAAGCGCTGCAAAAGCACACAAAGCACAACGGAAATAGGAAAAAAGACAACGGAAATGTTCCTGGGGAGACAATAACCCGACGGACCAGTTGCACGAACCAAAACATGCTAACCAGTGCGCTAGGACTGGGACACACTTCAAAGAAGTGGAGGAGAGGTAAATGTGTTGTAATCTCATGATTCTAATAATACTACAGATATGTTTGCAGTGTTTGGGAGTAACGAAATACATGTAACACTGTCACGTATTTAAAATACGAGTAACTGTATTCCGTTAAAGTTACTGTGTAAATAGGTGGTATTCAGAATACAGTTTTTTTGTTGAAATAAATAGATTACACATCATTATTTTCCTATTTCGTATGTTAGGCTATGCCCTCTCTATTTTTTGTTAATTCCACTCTGGTGGAAACCCAAACAAAACAAGCATTAAGAGGCTCTAATGCCTGTGTCTCAGTTTCGCGGCCCATGCCACCTCTACTTGCGGCAGTATAATGACATGACAAAATATTTTCAATAATTATTGTTCAAAAAATTATTTAATATTAAGGCAATAGGCAGAGTATTACAGGCATAGCGATAAAGGATGTGCCCTCATGTAGTCATGTATTTTTCTAAACGCTCTGGAACAGCATCCTTCACTCTTCTTCTCATTCATGTGCTACAATGAGACCAGGCTGACAGCTGATCTTCTTGAGAACATCTTCCATGTGCAATTTGGTCCACCTGGCAGCTCTAGGCGTCAAGAGGAGACAAGTACTAAGCTACTGGCAAGACTATCTGCTTTCTGTAGAAGGTATTAAATTTGGTTGAAAATGTTGAAATGAGTACATTTATGTCAGCAAAGTGTAATGGCACCTTTTTCCTGTTTATTATCATTAGAAATAACTTTTATTCTCTTTACATTTTCAGAGAGAAATGGAAGTCTGTCTCTTGAAGACATCCTTATGTTTGCAACTGGACTGAGAGAAATTCCTCCTGCAGCAATTCAGCCAAAGCCACAACTTCTTTTCCAGACCACTTCACGCTTCCTTGTAGTAGATGTCTGTGCAAATACTATCAAAATCCCAGTGCTACACAGTTATGAGGACTTCCAAGAAGCCATAGATTATGGCATCCAGAACTCTCCTGGGTTTGGGCTTCCCTAAGGTCCAAGTCCTTTTGCTTTTAAGCCACATTTATGGTTTTAGCAAACAGTTGAAGTTTGTGATTTTAAACTCTGAAATTTTTTTTCTAATAATTTATAATTTGTGTAAATCACATAAAGTTTAATGCATCGCAGAAAGTTCAATCAGGTTTTGGAATTTCAAAAGCATAGTATCATAGTGGGACAGTTGAACAAGTTAGACATATTTCACTGTATTAAGAAATTGCCAATGTAACAAAATAAAACATTTCTGAAGTATTCTAATGTACTGAGACACGCTAGTATAATAACACAGGGAAAAAAATCTGATAAATTCAGTTAAAAGGCTTTATTTAATCAAACACTTCTGTGTTTGATTACATTTTTTTGTAAGATATGCAAGTTGTTCTTGGAGTTAAAAAAAGAAATAGGAAAAACCCACATAAATACAGGTCTCGCTGAATGCTTTTGTAAACCTTTGTTTGTAAAACAGATCTCCAAATTAATCAACGTGTTTGTTACAACACCTAATTAAAAGGAACAAGTTATTTTGTACAGTATGGTCTTTTGATTTCTTCAGGTCGAAAGCGTACACACTGAAAAGTTGACGGTAGTGAAACTATTTATATAAAAACTATGGTACTATTTTTTTCAATACTCATTAAAGTTGGTTTGTGACAATTAGTGTCAGTGGTAATTGTACCCACATCTAGCAGATGATTTTACATTGACTTCTAAAGTCCAGTCATATTTTTGAGTGTTATATAATTTTCAACTGCAGTAGTCCAGTTGACTGGTCGAGGGAGCTCACTCTGTCTTTCCAAGTTTGTGAAATGAACCTGGAGATTGTCCTCCCCACATAGACTGTACTGAGCAGGTAGAATGTCATCAAACTGGTGCAGGATGTCTTGAAGCACTTGGAATCCACACTCTCTTCCACCATACCTTAGGTCAGTCAGAAAAATGAACAAATTCAGTCACTTCTCCAGGTACTATCCTTCAAGGTTACAGCAAAAGCGCAAAGTCAATCTTATAATTAAAAGTCAGTTCTGGAAATTGTGATTTTAAAGAATCTTAATTATGCATATATCTACATTTGTCATTTTTAGCCAAGATGTGATCCAAAGTTAAAATATGATTGTCTAACTTTTTTTTTTTTGGAAAAAAAAATAAAAATAAAACGTATGTGCATGAAGTCAGAGAACAGAACTAATGGCAAAACACAAGTGGCAGCTTTAATTTCTATTCAGCAAAAAGGTGAAAACAACAAAAAATACTATTCAATTGCAAAAGTGTGTGTAATACCTGCTGTGAGTAACAGTTAGGGCAAATTGTTAAACCTAAATGGCATACTGCTTACTTAACTCAAGTGGTTAGGTCAAGAAAGAAAAGAGTGCACATAAGGGATGGACTGTTCCTGAACCATTTTATAAATGAACAACAGGTTTAATAACAGCAAGCTGGACAGGTATCCTGCACATACAATACACTATACTGAGGAAGAAAAATTTTAGTAAAACTATGAAATAAAATACATGGACTAAATACATACCTATGAGGCAGGTGATACATGGCTTCTGGTTTACCAGATGGACAACAAGATTGGCGCACAGGTCGGATGGTGTGAGTGTTCCAGAGATCTCTGTACTCGTCAAGCTCTTTTTGCAAGACATTGAGGAAGACATATCGTAGAAGGCATTTATGTTCATGACTGCCGTTGAAAAGATGCCTCTCCCTCAGGTCACTGAAGAGTTCAATCCAGAACTGAGTTCTAATGGTGGAATGACAAGGCATATAAAATTTAATAACACAAGTAATTCAATGTAATTGTCCTCTTTTAAAAAAAAGTCGTAATCTTAAGAATATTGAAATGTGCGCAATTTCGTTCAAAGAAAAGCTTATTCACATGTTCTGAAGTGTTTCATCAATGCACTGCAGGAAAAAAAAAGCAACTTCACACAAATAACAAAATTTAACAAAATGATTAATCCTTCTGTTATTCCTACATTTGGCGGTTGAACTTAAGAAAAGTTGTAATATACAGGTCTGTCCATATAAATGTACTATTTTGTTTCTCCATGAACACTGAAGCTGTTATCACTTGTTAGATACCACACAGAAATCCAAAAGCTAGTGAAAACATCAGTATTTTTTTTTTGGCACACAAAGTCGAAGAAATGTCTGAAACGAATGACCTCCTCTAACAAATTTCTGTCATGTTGGATCAATGTTCTTATATTACTCATATTACAGTTCTCAAATTTGAAGAAACCCTTGTTCTTTTATTTATATGACTCCCTACAGGTAAACTATTTGATCTAGATGTTAGTTTGGTACTACGTAGGCACACAAATTTGAATACATTTTACTCAGTTTTAAATACATCAATCTTTACTGATGCCATTGCCTCTAGGATTCATAATAATTTATTAAAATGTTGAATGTCAGTTTGTTTGTTGTTTTTTATAGTTCCTTTTTAGGACTTTTGTGGAATGTCTGAGTAGGATTTTCTTTTTGAGTGAGTTGTTTTAATACAAACAAATGTCACTGGTATACCAAACCATTTATTATATTTTTTGAAGCAGTTGTGCATCACATGAGAAAAATGTGTAGGTGACTATGTTTTTCTTTCTTTGTTTGTGACTGTAATTTAATATTTGAGTATAAAACCCCACCCACAAAAAAAAGTATATCGCTGACCACGAAACACCTTCAGAACCATTCAATTTTAGTTTCAGAATATATTTTAAAAGCCATGTACCTTTGCTTTCTGAACGAAGACCACCAACTTTCAATCCGTTGATTTGTAGTTGAGGTACCATACATATGACTGTGGGCTCCTGCAAGTTCATCTCCATGGTCTGATCTTAAAGCACAGTGAATGGCTGCCATTGTGCCATTTTCTGTGCCACAGTCTGTACGAAGGCATGCTTGGAAGTTGACCAAACCGTGACAAGCACTCCATATAATATTTTGCAATGATACCTGGGTCATTATTTGAGCTGCCACAGCTGAGCCACATAACTTTTCTTGAAAATCCATCGACACATGCACTAATAGAAACACCAAAGGGCTTCAGCTTATCGTAACCATCCACATGCCACACTTGATTTGGTCCTTCTGAAAAATATCCTCTTCGAACAAACCTGCGTTTACAGCGACGCTTAACACCATATGGATCTAGTCTTGAGAGTATGTGCATTACATCATTTCTTTTAACTTTCAGATTATACTTTTGTCGCAGTGTCTGATACATGGATCTGTAACCCAGAAGCTGACCTGAGCCTCTCAGCTCTTGTGTAACAGTGGAAATGAAAATGTCAGTGGGAGTAAAGTCTGTCCTTCTAGTCATTCCAGCATCTTTTAGCCTCCTCTTTAATGTTCTCAGACTCATACAAATATTATGCTTGTTTTCAAGAAAATCCAGGATCACTTCATATGTATGGCCCTCAGAGAAATACTTATTGATGATGTCTGTGACTGAGACTGGGCCTAAGGTTGAAGAGAAAACATGAAAAGATAATTACGACCGCAGGAATCCACAAATGCACTTAATAAGTGTTTTTTAAAAAAATACCACATCTGAAACAAGTCTCAATAAACATGACTCAAGTATTTAATCTTCTTGATGTGTGCTTAAATAAAGGCCAGCAAAAGCTCAAAGAACATGGACCAGGATTCAGGACTTATCACTCTCATTAAGACCTCTATGCTGACAACTCAAAATGAGCAAAATTAGAGAAGTTAGAAGAATTTCGTCACTGTGTACATATGCCCTATTAAGTCATAAACTAGTTTTTAAAATTATGCCGTAGAACCGGTGGCAGGCTTAAACCAGAATACAGTTCTTAGTACCTACCAGTTCATGCCTTTGCATTTGTTCTCGAGTTTAAAAAAGCTTCATTTCTAAGGCTACATTAAACATTATCTTTGTTAGAATTATCTTTGAATATATATTCCAGATATCTGTAGTATTATTAGAATCATGAGATTACAACATATTTACCTCTCCTCCACTTCTTTGAAGTGTCTCCCAGTCCTAGCGCACTGGTTAGCATGTTTTGGTTCGTGCAACTGGTCCGTCGGGTTATTGTCTCCCCAGGAACATTTCCGTTGTCTTTTTTCCTATTTCCGTTGTGCTTTGTGTGCTTTTGCAGCGCTTTTCTTTTTGCAGCGTTTTTCTTTTTGCAGCATTTTTCTTTTTGCAGTGCAGCGTTTTTCTTGAAATTGCAGTGCAGCGTCTTTCTTTTTGTAGCGTTTTTCTTTTTGCAGTGCAGCGTTTTTCTCGAAGTTGCAGTGCAGCGTGGAAGGGGAATTCCGGTTGCGGCTAGTGCCGGCTACCTGTTAGCACTTCCTGGTTAGCGTGTGGCCCCGCCCCCTTGCTTGGTAGCAGAAGTATGGCAGCCCACACATCCCAAACATGTCTGTGTATGGCATTTTTGCCTTTTGACGATAGGAACGAGCAGTGTTGCTGTGCCTGGGCAAAAAGGGAAAAATAAATAACTACATGATAGCAGCCCATAGCATGCTGGCTAGAGAAGCTGACACTTGCACGGACTGCTTTGTTGCCAACACGAACTAGGCAGACCGTGCTTGGTTTTCTGAAAGCATTTAACTGGCCCACCCCTCCCCCATCTCATGCCTCCAAAAAATGCCTGCCACTGCTGTGGACACCAGATAGGCAGGCCATGGGCTGGGTCCCCTCCCACACCTGTTGCTGATTCACTGCTGGCCCCTCCCACAGCATCCCTCCCATGGCTCCACCTCTGTGAGGCCTGGGCCGGTGTTGGTTGACTATCAGGTGGTGGATGTTGAAGAAGCTTCCATCCTCTCCTCCGGTGTTGCCGCCCTGTCCCTGGGCTGCCCCTTGCTGGTCCCCGTGCACAGTGTCGGGTGAGATGGGTCCCTTCAGCTCTTGATTGAAGCATCACAGGTGTGGGAACTAGCCCTTCCTGCGGTCCTGTCTAGTAGAGTGGACCTCAAGGTTGATGTCACGCAGCCTCACCGCCTCCCATCTCAGGTGCCGTTGCTGCCTGATTGGTCTGGTGGCAGGCGATTGAGTGCCATTCCTCCCTTCGGGCCTTCCCTGGGCAGGGTGGCATGCCCTAACAGGGGCGTAAGGGTTACTTATGCCCTGATGGGGGCCATATTGTCACTCCCTCTGTAGGGATGAAGCTTGACATGTCAACTGCAGGCAGTCTGGGGACACGGAGAGCCCTCCCCCATCCTGTGCCTCTCAGGCTAAAGTGAGGATGATGGCTGCATGGCCCCGCCTCTGTGAGGCCTGGGCTGGTGGAGGTTGATTATCGTGAGGTGGATGTTGAAGAAACTTCTATCCCCTCTGGCTGCCACTGGAGTGGGGCCCGGACGGGTGAACCCATGTCTGGGTCGCCTGATTCCGGGCCCCTCCCACAGCATTCCCTCCCATGGCCCCGCCTCTGTGAGCCCTGGGCTGGTGGATGTTGATTGTCAGGAGGTTGATGTTTATGACGCTTGGCTTGGGTCAGACGACCAGGGTTGCCTGATGGAACTGCCTGTCTACCCTGGGGCCACCTCGCTGTGCTGAGGGGCCTATGCAGGCGTGTGGAGATGGCCGTGTTCAGGTGAGGCGGGGAGGACTCGGAGCCTGGGCTCAGCTGTCCTCAAGCCGCCCTCCTCCCTCCTGACATCCTTTGAATTGGGCTTAGTGGCCAGCACTGCTGCAGGCTACGTTCCCCTGGCATATTGCCCACGCTTCGCCGGTTTATACACCAGTTATGCCTCGCTGACGCCTCGGCCAGCGGTTAACAATTCTCCAGCCTGCAGCGCTGGCTCTCTGTCTGGCAGATTGCCCAAATGTTGCAGGTCTACGTGGCTGGCAGGGCCTGCTCAGTGAGCTGACACCCTCGGTGAGTCACCTCCCTGGCTGCACTGCAGCTGCAGGCTGTCTTCCCTTGGCGTGTTGCCCGCATTCACAGCTTGCGCGCCAGTTGGACCTCACTGCGGCGAGTGAGCATTCTCCAGCCTATTTTAGCCGGGTTCTTTCTGGCATATCAGCTGCTGCAGCTACTGGCTGTGTTCCCCTGGCGTATTGCCCGCATTCGCCGGTTTACTCCCCAGCTGGACCTCGCAGTGTCTGATTCTTCAGCTGGCGAGTGAGTGTTCTCCAGCCTGGAGCATTGTGCATGAGTGTCTCGTTCTCAAAGTTCACTCTTGTTGCTCCCCTGTCTGCGGACAGTGCTAGCGACCGCTTGGCCCCTGGGTGGACCTTCGGGTTAAGTCCCCGCTTGGCCTTCAGCGGGCTAGACTGCCAGGGGGCAGTTTGATCTGTCTGATACATCAGCCAGCAAGTGAGTGTTCTCCAGCATGCAGCGCTGGCTCTCTGTCTAGTGCATTGCCCCTGTGTCGCGGGTCACATGGCCACCAGGTGCCCGCTCAGTGAGCTGACACTTCCCAACTGACCGCAAGTGTCTCGTCAGGCCCACTCTTGCTGGCCCCCTGGTTGCGTACAGCGCAGAGTGTCTGCTATACCCTGGTGATGAACCTTGGGTTGCTCCCCTCTTGGGCCCTCAGTGGCCTGAGCCACCAGCCCCTCCCCTGTCGTGGATGGTGCAGGTCGGCCGCTCTGCTCCTGGGACAGGCCCTGGGCCTTAACCTACCTCGGCCATCCATTGAGTGGCCGAGCTGCTGCGGCAGGCTCTCTTTCCCTGGCACTGTGTCACTGCCTAGTGCTAGGCGGGGATCTGTTATGACTCGGCTTCTCCAGCAGGCGGCTTCGACTTCCCGTCTGGAGCATTGTCCGCATATCGCGGGTTCCTGTCTCGGCGATAGCCAGCTGCTGTGCTTGAGTGGCTTGGTAGGCTGTGCTCCCCTGGCGTATTGCTCACGTTCGCTGGCTTACACGCCAGGCGGACCTCGCTGTGACGAGTGAGACTTCTGCAGCCTAGTGTAGCCATTGTTCTGTCTGGCGTGTTGCCCGCAGTGCGCGGTTCACACGACCAGCGGGTGGGGCAGCTTCTCGGCTCTGACTCCAGCAGCAGTGCGTATTGCCCATGCTTCCCCGGTTTACGCGCCAGCCGGACCTCGCTGTGTCTGATGGTCAGCCAGCGAGTGAGTGTTTTTTCAGCCTGTAGCGCCAGGCTCCCTGCAGGCGGTTTGCCGGTTACACGGTAGCTGTACCTCGCTGTGTCTGATACACCAGCCAGTGAGTGTGTTGCGTTCCAGCCTGTGGCGCCAGCTTTGCATGAGTGTCTCGTCCCTGAGTTCACTCTTGCGGCTCCCCTGTCTACGGATGGATGCTTGGCCCTGGGGCGACCTGCGACTCGCGTCCCTGGCTTGGCCCTCCGCTCTGGCAGCTGCTGTGTTCCCCTGCCGTGTTGCCTGCATTCGCCGGCTTACGTGCCAGTCGGACCTTGCTGTGTCTGATATGTCAGCCAGCGAGTGTGTGTTCTCCAGCTTCTTTAGCCAGTCTCTTCTGGGATATGAGCTCCTGTGGCTGCAGACTGTGTTCCCCAGCGTCTAACCCTAACCCTTTGTGTCTGACCTCGAGTGTCTCGTTTACGAGTTCACTCTTGAGGCTTCACTTCGCCGGCCGTCGGACCTTGCTGTGGCGAGTGAGAGTTCTCCAGCCTGTAGCGCCGACTCTCTTGGTTCTCTTCGAGAGAGATTATCTCTCCACCATCAGGCCGCACGGAAATGCGTTCCGATCAAATTATTACCGGTGTCACGTCTGCACAGCTGCTTTATATGTGAGCTGTGGGGCGTGGCCAGGCGAGACGGACTGTCTTAAAGAAGTATCCACACGCCACGGTGCATGGTTCAAGTGCACTGCAGACCATTTCCTGTGTATCATTCCTCCTCAGTCACTCTGCAATCCCATCTGTGTCCCTAAATTGGATAAGTGGAAGAAGATGGATGGATGGAAGTTCCACAGGTTTTGTTAGTTGTCTAAAATTCTAAAGCAGTTACAGGAGGGTGTTTTAGCCTACTATAGACCAGTTTTCAGCATTTCTTTCAAAAATTGAATTATTGATTTGATCATTGATACAGGAACGGCTCTAATTGAAGCTTTTAATCAGGATTTAGACTTCATCATAGCACATCAATCCACCTGAAGGTGGAAGCAATCCCATTCAGCTTGTCCTGCAGCAGAACTGGGCTAATGATATTAAAAGCTGAACTGTAGACCACAAAAAGTAGCTTGGCACAAGTTCCTGCACAGTCCAAATGTTGGATGAAGTGCAGTGCATTGATAGCACTTTCTGTTACAGCTCTGTAATAAAGGGATAATAGTAGGGTAACAAGGAAGAAATAAGAACATAATAATGTTCTTACCCATGGTAGTTTCTATGTAACAAGCAGGAAACAGAGCTACAAAATACAAAACTTCTTGTTTCCATTTGATAAGACATTAATAACCTATTAATGCTAACTTAAAAAACTGACCATTACCTGGAAAATTTCTCTGGTAGTTTCTATGTAATAAGCAGGAAACAGCTGCAAAATGCAAAACAGATTGTTTCTATGTAATAACCTATTAATAACCAGGTGATAACCTTTTAAAACACACTTAAAGAATTGTAATGAGTACCACAAAACACCTGTGGCGGTTTTCGGTAATAAGCAGGAATTTAAAACTATTGTCATGATGGGTAAAGTAAAGTAAAAGTAAGTAAAATTTTATTGATAAAATTTCAAGATAAAAATCACAAAGTGCTTGCTCATAGGGGGGTCATATGGATCATAAGGGAAGCATGAAAAATGTAAACAGAATTGGTAGAACTCCATAACTGACCATAGTGTGTGAAGAGGACTCTTCATTTTCATGGAAAAACTGGAGCCTATTAGATAGATATGATGCAAACCACTGCAGCGCAGTACGTGTAATACCTACAGCGTGCTCTAATCGCTCTAATAGAATATTATGGTCAACAGTATCGAACGCTGAAATGAGGTCTAGCAGGACAAGCACAGAGATAAGTCCACTGCCAGAGGCCATAAGAAGATCATTTGTAACTAGCGATGGGTATCGTTTAGGTTTTATCCGATACCGGTGCCAAACCGGTACTTTTGAAACAGTGCCGGTGCTTAAATGGTGCTCGAAGCGGTGCTTAAACAATGGAAAACACAAACTTTGTCCTAAAACCTCTCATGTTTAGCTGTTCTCTTTTTTGTAAAAAGATAACAATGTTAGCCTTTTCTTCAGCTATAGGCCATATATGGTTTCACTCTATCCAACAAGAAGACAGCCGCATGTAACTACAACGGTGTTTGCTAGTTCACCTTACGTGCATTAATGTAATAACGTGGTTAGCCTACTCAACGTAAATTACACACGAACAACATTAAGCTACTCACCCAGAGAAGAACGGCTGCTGCTGCCATCATCATCTGTCATCATTTCTGCTACACTGGCAGGGCTAGGGGCCAGGACTCTACTCTTTGGGTTCTTGGGGGATGTTGCTAACTCTGGGTCCGATAACAGGCACCACACCTGCAGTAGATGTGCACGGTGTGAGGTCTCGCAGCAAGCTATCAAATACGGTGCATTTCTAGTCTTTTAAAAAACGCTATGCATCGCCAGGTGTTTCATCAGAATCAAGGTCTTACCTCCTTTGCACAGTATCACAGTATCACCTTAAAGCACTTGTTGCAGGCTGCTGAGTTTGCATCTTTTGCTGTGAAGTACAGCCAGACTTTGACCGCTTCGCCTTGGGCATTTTTAATCTGTAGCTCTGCTCTAAAAGAACATACGTACCTGGGCCCGCCTACTATCCTCGGAAAGGTAAAATGATTGGCTACAATCCAAAGTGTATGACATCTCAGGAAAAAAAAAAAGCACCGAAATAAAGCACCGAAATGTGCGCTGCTTTTCGGTCTGGTTACTACCGTTTATGTCAGATACCGGTACCCATCCCTATTTGTAACTTTCACTAAAGGTTATCTCCCATCATCCGTTCTTACCACCTTCTACCGAGGGACTATCAAGAGCGTCCTGAGCAGTTGCATCACTGTCTGGTATGGTAACTGTAGCGTATCGGATCGCAATACCCTACAATGGATAATGAGAGCAGCTGAGAAGATCGTTGGAGCCTTTCTTCCCTCCATCATAGACATTTATAGCACCCACTCCTTCTGCAAAGCCACCAACACTGTGGAGGACCCCACACACCCCTCACACACACTCTTCACCCTGCTGCCTTCTGGAAAGAGGTACCAGACCATCCGGGCCCTCACTGCCAGACGATGGAACAGTTTGTTCCCCCAAGCCATCAGACTCCTGAACACTCAGTGCCTGGACTGAAACACACGCACAACTTCATACACGTCACTACCAAGCACTCGTCTGCAGTATCTCACACACACACACACACACACACACACACACACACACACACACACACACACACACACACACACACACACACTTACAGACACCAAGTTACTTTTGAACAATACTCAGCATTTTGGCCTGTGGTACACAGCAGATTTTTAGAGATAGGTTGATCATATTTCAGATTGAAGCATTAAATAATGCCAGGGCTTCTTTGAGCAGTTTTGTAGGAATGGGGTCTAACAGACATGTTGATGGTTTGGAGGAAGTAATTACTGAAATTAACTCAGAAAGATCAATTGGAGAAAAAGAGTCTAACTTAACATCAATGGTACTAAGAGTAGCTGTAGATAATATTACATCTGTGGGATGATTATTGGTAATTCTTTCTCTAATGATAAAAATGTTATTTGTGAAGAAGTTCATGAAGTCATTACTAGTTAACGTTAAAGGGATTGTTGGCTCAACAGAGCTCTGACTGTTTGTCAGCCTGGCTACAGTGCTGAAGACAAACCTGGGGTTGTTCTTATTTTCTTCAATCAGTGATGAATAATAAGATGTTCTGACTTTGCGGAGGGCTTTCTTATAAAACAACAAACTATTTCTCCAGGCTAAATGATGATCCTCTAAATTTGTGACACGCCATTTCCTCTCCAGCTTACGAGTCATCTGCTTTAGGCTACGTGTTTGAGAATTATACCACGGAGTGAAGTGCTTCTGATTTGAGCTTTTAGTTTTCACCAGAGCTACAGTATCCAGAGTCGTGCGAAGTGACAAGATGATCGACCTCTGTTGGGGTAGCGTTCAGATAGCTGCTCTGCTCTATGTTGGTACAGGGCATTGAAGATGATAACAGTGGGTGGATTATATTCTTAAACTTAGTTACAGCGATTTCAGAAAGACATCTACTTTGATAAAGTCTACTCTCCACCGCTGTGTAATCAATAATTGTAAATGTAAATGTTATCAGGAAATGATCAGACAGGAGAGGGTTTTCAGGAAACACTGTTAAATGTTCAGTTTCTATGCCATATGTTAAAACATGATCTAGAGTGTGATTAAAGTGGTGGGTGGGTTCTTTTACATTTTGAGAGAAACCAATTGAGTCTAATAACAGATTAAATGCCATGTTGAGGCTGTCATTTTTAGCGTCTACATGGATGTTAAAATCAGCCACAATAATTATTTTATCTGAGCTGAGCAGAGAAAAAGAAATCAGACAGAAACTCTGTGTAAGGCCCAGGTGGACGATAAATGATAACAAGTACAGCTGGGGTGGACGAGGCTAAGCATCAGGCTTTCAAATGAATTAAAATTCTGTCTGGGTCTTTCGTTGATTAATAGGCTCGTATGAAAAATTGCTGCCACACCGCCTCCTCGGCCTGTGCTTCAAGATTTCTGGTAGTTAGAATGACTCGGGGGTGTTGATTCATTTAAACTAACATAATCATCCTGCTGCAACCAGGTTTCTGTAAGGCAGAGTAAATCAATTTGTTGATCAATTATTAAGTCATGTACTAACAGAGACTTGGAGGAGAGAGACCTAATATTTAATAATCCACATTTCACTGTTTTACTCTTTGGTTCAGATGTGGATACTGTATTGTTCTTTCTTTGTAATTGTTTATGTTTAAGTTGTTTGTTGCTGGTTTTTAGTTTGTTATTTGTCTGTTTGGGAGCTGACACAGTCTCTATGGAGATGGGGTTGGGGGGGTAGCAGGAGGAGAGAAGCTGCAGAGAGGCGTGTAAGACTGCAACTCTGCTTCCTGGTCCCAAATCTGGATAGTCATATTTTGGGGGGTTTAATAAATTTGTCCATATTTCTAGAAATGAGAGCTGCTCCATCCAAAGTGGGATGGATGCTGTCTCTCCTAACAAGACCAGGTTTCCTCCAGAAGGTTTGCCAATTATCTATGATGTCTGTGTGTGTGTGTGTGTGTGTGTGTGTGTGTGTGTGTGTGTGTGTGTGTGTGTGTGTGTGTGTGTGTTATTGGGGCATTAACCTGTAGACTTTCCTCTCACAAATTCACACTTGTTGCAGACTCTGTCATGATGCTTTCTCTTGTTTTCCTCCTCCACTGCTGTCTGGGCATTATCTATGTGTATGTCTCTTTGCATTACAGTCAAAAAATAAATAAAGTCCCCAGGAGCATCTTCCTTGGAGGGCTCAACCCGGGGTACCGGTCATGGCCTATTAAGGGCTCTGTTGGCTCTTAGGTGACGGTTTCCTCGTGGCTGCGTGCAGCGGGGCTAAGGGAGGGTCTGTGCTGACGGACGTGGGTTACTGACCTGGCAGCCTGGCTGCCCCTGGGTGGGTCCGGGACGGGCGTGTGGTTCTGGAGGTGCTCCGTCTCTGGGCTGGGGCCCTGGCTGGGCCTTGGGGGCTTGGGTCCTGGTTGGTGTGTTGCCGGGGTTGTGGGCGGGTGGGTGTATGGGGGCCCAGCCCTGAGGAAGATCTCAGCCTGGGCGTCTATTGTCTTGTGTAGTCTGGAAGATGAGTGGATGATGGGGTGGGTGTAGTTTTCTCTGTGGTGGGGTCGGGTGGGCTGTCCCGGGCTCTGTGGGGCCAGGCGGCACTGCCGAACTGGGCCCCGGTCCGGATGGGCCTGGGCCCCCTTTCCCTGGTGGGTTGCAGAGTAAGGGGGTGCCTACTGGGGTCAGTGGGGGTGCTGACCCTTCCTGGTCACTTGCCCCTCCCTTCCTCCCTCCCCATCTCCAGCTGCCTCCCTCTTCCCGCTCCACCACAACCACCCACACATGCAGGGCCTTAGGGTAGAGGTGTGTCACCAGGGTGCAGGGGAGGCTACCCCCCCCTGTCCCCTTCTGGCTGCCTCTGCCTCAATTTTATCCCACAACTTAGACATTCACATTACTCACACTCTCATTACACATACATATAGGATCTTGGGGGTGGGCACGCTACACGGAATCCAAAAGGCCATCAGGGTGTACACCCCACCCCTGGCGTCGTTGCCCACCTCTCAATTTTAAATACACGTAGACATTGAGGGCTAGCAGGAGGGGTTATGCGCTTACCTGCTGCTCTCTGGCAGGTAGCTCCATGCCCTCCTGGGTTTAAATGCACCTTAGAACACACATGCATCAACACTACATATGAGCGGGTGGAGGGAGGTTTGGAGTCTTCTCACACTCTCGTTCTCTGCGGCCTGTTGGAGTGGGGGGGCTAGGAGGAGGAGTTGGCCGTCAGATTGGGGTCTGGAGTGTGGGGCCTCCCTGCTGCTGCGGAGTCGGGGCGGTCTGCCTCCCCCCACCGCAGGGAAAAGGGTAACACTACCTGGGTCTGGGTGCAGTTCCCCCCTCCAGGGGCAAGGGTACCTAGACCCGGTTTGTAGAGTACGCTTGGGGAGTGTGATCGTGTGTACAGCGTCTCTTTATGTCTGTCTCCACGTTGGTTGAGTGTGGAGTAAGTGCATATGAGAGCATGAGGGTGGGAATGGATGTTTGTATCTGTGTGTGCCTGTATGTCTGTGTCTATATGTCAGGTTGGGTATCAGACGCCACCTCTCTGGGGACATCTCAGGCCCTCCAAGGTTTGGAGGCCTATCTCCCCCCACCACCACTTCCCCTGCCAGTGGCAGACGCCCTCAGACATCGGTGCGTTGGTGGTTCTTTGTGTCCGGGGATGGGCGTCCAGGTACTCACCGGCTCACTCCTTGGTGGCTGCTTGATGGGGCCTGGAGCCTGGGGCTCGCTCGGGCCACTTCGGGGGTGGGGTGCCCTCGGCCTCTCGGCTTGGGGCTCGGTCACTCAGGCACAGCTGGCTGCCGGCGGAGCTCACGGGCGCGTCACTGCAACTCCCCCTGGCTTCTGCTCCGCGGCTGCTGAGTGAGCCCTCATCTGGGACTCTCCTCAGCTCTTTCCGGGACAGTGGCGCGGCTGCCCCTCTGTTGGTCTTCCTTGGTCTCTTGTGTTCTGGGGGCCTCTGGATGTCTGGAGTTTTGATCTCCTCCATACCTGCTTCATGTCCTGGAGGACGGGGCTGTGGCTCCCCCACACCCTCTAGCAGATCATTACATGAAGGAACCTTTTAAATACAAGCGCGTCCATGCTCACAGGTGTACACACGGGTGCTCACACCCACAAACTACAACATTTTTGGCTCCTACCTCAAAGCACACTGTGTTCTGTTGATCTTATGTGCTGCACAATAATGTTTAATATTTAGTATTTACTGTCATATTCCTATAGATCATCATGATGTTGTTTATTATGTTGCTCTTTTTTTTCTTCTGCTTGTTTTCTCTTTTTTCTTTCTCAACAGGTGATTGATAGATGTATTTTTTGTTTGCTTATTTTGTTGGTTTTTGTTTTTTGCCCTTTATCCCCGTCCCTCTTCCCCGCTGTTTTTCTTTCCCTCTTTCTTTTTCCCCAGCCAAATCTGTCCCGTATTTAGCAGGTTATAATAAAATAAAATAAAATAAACAATAAAAGGTGAATCAAATAGACCATTACGGCAAGGCTGGGATGGTCCATTTGGTAAAGTAAATTCGTTGGGCATCTTTCTTCGCCTTTAGGCAATAATTCTGATGGCAAAAGAGCCAAACGGGACAGGCAAAAATAAATAAATAAATAGATAAAGTTCCTAACAAGCTCACACTCTGATGGCCACAATTCTCAGTTTGTTTCTAAATCTTGTCATGGGTGAAATCAGTCTTCTCCTTCGCAGTTTATTATAGGCAGAGTCAAAACATATACCAAGGCTACAAACACATTTGGAAAAGATGGTTGCAGGTTATGTTTCAACAAAATTTGTAGCATTGGACAATTTGGGTCATTTCATCAGCTAACTTCTGATCTAAATCAGATGGGTATGAAGCACACAGTCCATCAGCAAGTTCATATCTTGAGCCTCTATTTCTAGTAGAATCTTAAACTTTTCATCGGCGCTGTGGTATGTAGTCAACCTGCTTTCACTTTGTGCTTTGTAGATTATCTGCAAACACTTTTTGCGTCTTTCTCTGCTAAGGTTCATCTTTGTTTGAAAGGCACACACTGGGCCTTTCAAACAAATATCTTTGAAAGTGGTGACGAACAGCAGATAATTGATCCGTGTCCCTTTTAGAAACACACATACAATTAAACACAGACTGCTGTGAACCTCTAAACATGTCAGTGTAACAACAGAACGTACTCATATGCTTCTGTGTTCAGCTCTGGGAGTAGAGGCAAGCCAAACACTGTTCAGTAAAAGTATTTGGACTTTTTTTGTAATAAAAACTCCTCAAAGTCCACTGATTCAAGCATAACTGAACACTAATTTCTACGTGAACTGCATGTGGGTTTAATCTGAGCCTATGCAATAAATAAATAATAATAAATTCACCGATGGCTCAGACCTGACTGAGTTCCTACATTACCTTCATGTTCAAATGCATCTACTCACCATTATTATTAAGTATCCACCAGGTGTCAGCATTAACCTAAACAGAAATGATTGAAGCCCTCGTCCTGAGTCCAACCCCAACACTGAAGATGATTTATAATTGTAACTTTATTTGCTGCTTACAGAACACAAATACACATTTAAATGAATACATGAATAAACATAATTTATTCAACAATTAAATAGGTTGATTTTGTGGTGTGTAGTGTCTGTAATTATAATACTCTAGGCCAGGGGTCAGCAACCTTTAACACCCAAAGAGCCATTTGGACCCAGTTTGAACGGAAAAGAAAACACTGGGAGCCACAAATACTTTTTGACATGTAAAATGAAGATAACACTGTATATATAGTTTTTTACCTTTATCCTTTGTATAAGCAACTATAGTGTGTTGCTTATAAAATCCATGAAGTGCTACAGAGAAAATTATGTTTTATTGAAGTAATGAACACATTTTGAACTTCTTGAAAAAATTATAACAAAAAGGAAACAGTCCGAGTTGAAGGTCTCCTTCAAATGAAGGAAAAAGCTGAACTTAATTATCCATGTAGCAAACAAAAAATGCGGTGAGCCGTCATCCTTATATTGCCTTTGGACTTGTAGAGCATGTAGCGGAGCCTTGACCTGAATTTTAAAAATAAATTGGAAAACAGCAAATATGTCACTAAACAATGAAAAATACATATTTGCAAAATATCTGCATCATTATTTATTTGACCTGGTTAATGGGACTTCTGCTCCTGAACCTGCGTCTGCAAATCGGGGCGTTGCAAAGTCACTTTCATTTACGCAGGACTGTAAGCTGTCGTCTGTGAGGCGTGAGCTGTGTTTGTTTGTAACATAGTTCATGGTGGAGAATAGCTGCTCACATACGTGTGTGGATTTGAAGATCGACAGGACTCCAAATGCATATTTCTTCATGTTTATGTGTCGGGGATGGCATTCCATATTTCCAACACGAGTTTGTCCAGTCTTGGAAGGTTCTCCGTATCACTCCATTTGTGATTCTGAACAAGAGTGGCCTTCTGATGGGCAACATCTTCAAGATCCTCTGTCAAGCGTTTGAATTCGGACACCCTCATATCTTTATCAGCTATGTCAGCCAGCTCCAGCTCCAGATCAGGTTGACTTACACCTGAAAATCCAGTCACATTTAACAGGGATGGATCGATGTTCAGGGGAGTGACGGGGAAGGATAATGTGGGTTTTTCCTCTCTGAATTCGTGGAATTATTTCCCAAATAATTGTGGTAATTGCAGACTGCAAATGCTCTGAATTGATTACCTTGTAAGCTTGTTTGAACTCCCTTAAAGAGGGGAAGTGAAACAGTGTGCCTCTCTGTGAATCTCTGGTTAAAACTGTCAGTTTGCACTCAAACGCTAACACCTCCTCCAGCATGTGTAACACTGTGCCTCCTCTCCCCTGAAGAGTTGTATTCAGCTTCTTCAGGTTCGCTGTAATGTCCACAAAGTGCAGCTCTTTCGCCACTCTGGCTGTTCCAGCTCAGAAAAGTCGAGCCACAAAGCCCCTGTGCCCTCCAGTCATACTTGGTGCCCCATCAGTAGCCACTGACACTATGTGGCTTGTTTTTATTTCTTTGACTCTTAAACAATCATCACAGTCTCACAGATGTCCTCCCCCCGTGTCTGGCATTTTAGTGCTATCAGCGAAGAGATGTTCTGAAATCTTAATAAATGATTTCTTCATATATTCTCTGTCCGTGAACGACTTCCCACGCCTGACTATTTCCTGAGCGGCCACAAAACTTGCAGCTTCCAGTTTGGATTCAGGAGACAGACACTATCTCTACTTTTAAGATTAGGCTTCAAACTTTGCTTTTTGCTAAAGCATATAGTTAGGGCTGGACCAGGTGACCCTGAATCCTCCCTTAGTTATGCTGCAATAGACGTAGGCTGCCGGGGATTCCCATGATGCACTGAGTTTTTCCTTTCCAGTCACCTTTCTCACTCACTATGTATTAACAGACCTCTCTGCATTGAATCATATCTGTTATTAACCTCTGTCTCTCTTCCACAGCATGTCTTTATCCTGTCTTCCTTCTCTCACCCCAACCGGTCGCAGCAGATGGCCCCGCCCCTCCCTGAGCCTGGTTCTGCCGGAGGTTTCTTCCTGTTAAAAGGGAGTTTTTCCTTCCCACTGTCGCCAAAGTGCTTGCTCATAGGGGGTCATATGATTGTTGGTTTTTCTCTGTATCTATGAAGCGCCTTGAGGCGACTTATGTTGTGATTTGGCGCTATATAAATAAAATTGAATTGAATTGAATTTTGACATTTGACCTTTTATTGTTAGCCAGTCTCTCTCCACAAATTAGGCATACTGGTAGGCCACTCTTGTCAGACGTAAATGCAAATGAATCTGCCCAGGCATCATTAAATGTTCTATTTTCTTCAGATATTTTTCTTTTCTTACATTTCTCCATACTTGGCCTACCCGGGGTTGAAAGTCTTGATAAATGCACGGCGTTTTGGCAGGTACACCGGCTTCCACGTTATGTGACGCATATTTTGATATATAACTTCAATATAACTTTATTTTAATATTTCAAGATCACAATAATCTTCCAGTTTAGAACTACAATTTAAAAAAGTAAAATACACTTCAATTAAATACTTATCATTTATTGTCCCAAGCTACGCGGAGCTGCAGTATAAGGATGAAAGAGCCACATGCGACCACTGGTCTATACAGACAATAATCCCCTCACATAAGTGATGAGTACTGCAAAGGCGAATGCAGTAGGTCACCGCTGGGTAGGTGAGCTGGCAGATTTCAGGTTTGATGTCAAATGTCATGCTGGGGAAGGTGAACCGAGACTCATTCTCTCGGTTTCCACTTGACATTGACACCTACTTCACAAAGTGTACTGAAGAGCTGACGAGAGAGGCCATTCAGGCTACATGGGAGGGTTGTGAGTCTGCAAAGAGACAAGATGCTGCATATGTCGCTGCCTTGTGAACATGACACCATTGCAGCCTGTCACAGTGACCTGGTAAAATCCCAAAGGAAGGATCCCTCTATCAGTACTTATCAAACTGAAAGAAAAAAAATCAGTAATAACGAATGATGGCAGAAGGAGAGCCAGTGGCCCTGTGAGAAAGCTTATGCACGAGTGGGGAAAGCTTCATATGGAAAATCCGCTGCAACATCGTACAGCGGCTCAGCGAAGGCAGCTTGTGCTGCCAGCACAATATCGTTTCCTAGTGCTTAAGGAGAAGCCACTCTTAAGAGCATCTGCAGGCAAAGAGCAGCTGGAAAGAGCATCTGCCTCAGATAGTACATGCATACAACTGCACCAGGCATGAGGCAACAGGCTTTTCATCCCACTACCTCATGTTTGGTCGACACCCCCATCTCCTAGTAGACTTAATTTTTGGCCTGTTAGCCAGAGATGGGACTGAAACACCTCAGAGCTATGCAAAAAAGTGGGCTTTGTGGATGGAAGAGGCTTATCGTACTGCAGCTGAGAACAGCCAGCACTCTAGTGCAAGGGGTAAGAAGAACTATGATCATCACACACAGAACACAGTCACTCTCCAACCTGGTGAGACAGTGTCCTAGTCTGTAACATGAGTGAGAGGGGAGGACCTGGAAAATTGAGACCTTACTGGGAGCAAACTGTGTATGTCGTCAAACAACAAGTTAGTGACAGTCCCATTTACAAAATGTGTTCAGAGACGTAATGTGTTTACTTCATAGAAATCTCCTACACCTCGTGCAAGACCTACCTGTTGACCACTGGGGGACCACTTCCACGTAGAGGGAACCAAAAGAAAAGAAGTCATCGTGTTGGGAGACGTGACTGGATGGAGACGCCTGAAAGCAGTGACTGTGAAAACTCTGAAACAGCCAGAGTACAGTACTGTCTTAGAGTATCACCACAAGCTCAGCATCAAACAGTGAATCTGAGAGCAACATATCAGCCGCAGAGGAATCCAGAGAGAGCCCAGAAAACAAATACACATATTATATGTCAGAGCAACCCAGAGTCACCTCACCTGTAAGGGAAACTGAACAAGAACAGATTTCCTCTGTTCATTATGTCTCCTGTTTTACAGGATTGTAATCTGTGGTCACGCCCACTACAGCAAGGCCTGTAACATGAACAAATAAATACCACCAACAAGTGTCCCTAGAGGACTGGCGAGACTTTTAAGGCAAGTGATTACTTGCCAGGTTACCACATAGAATACCTAAGCTATTAACTAGCATCAATAAGTTAGTCACTAATATTCCTTGGCAGTTGATTAGCATCCCCTGGGCTAGTTACTGTCTAGTAACTAGTAACTATTTAACACCAATTCATATTATTTGTTAGATTCACTTTTCTTCTTACTTTAGTCAAAAGTCTTTTGACCTAAATATGTTCAAAGTTGCATCATCTTGACATTTACACCAGTGTTGTACAACTCTGAGTGCATTCTGCAACTGATGGGAGGGAAAGGACTCCTTAGCACGACCATTAGAAAAGCCCACACAGCGCACAAGTAGTTTGGTGTTTAAGTGGCTCAGAGGATCAAGGACAGGAGCAGTGACAAAAGTTATCCTCTCATCGCGGTGAATGTTGTGCGCCTTATACAACAGGACAGCGTGAGAGAGCTGGACCATTTTTTGTGCCTAGGTATTTTGTGCAGGTGAAGCAATGAAAAACTCACATTTCTTAGTATGACAGGACAGGATGATCCCACTGAGGCACCTAAGAGAAGAAATCCAGACCCTTTAACGTTCAAGGAAATTGTGACGCATTAGTACAAACAAATGATCATTAATAAATCAATATCAATGACATAAACACACAGGAGATGCAGGATGAGTTATCCAGATTCATTTAATAATTAACCAACAAATTTAGATTGTCCAATTAATGTTGCTACTAATTCCCTGATTGATAAATTTCTTTACATTTGCCCATGTTTTGTTAAGTTGATTCAGAAATAATTAATTGATCAAATTAAACTCCAATTCCTGCGAGCTTTGGCAAAGCTGAGCATGTTCGGTCTGTTGTGTATACAGTTGTGGCTCTAAATACAGGCTGAAGTGGCAAAGTGCGCAAACGCAAACTTTGTACCACTGACAAAGCATTAGACCACAACTGTATTCATAACTCAGGTTGATAGTAGCAACAGTTTTTAACGCAGCACAAGCTCTCTAAGAAGACGAACTCCTCAAAAACTTGAGAAGAAACCTTGGGAAAGGCAATTCAGAGAGAGATCCCCTTTCCACGGATTGCTGGGGGTGGGTGGGGTATTTTCCATGTTGGAAAATACAATGGGAGCAAGACTAAAGACTGAATGGAAGTTCCACTGTGATCTCATGGCCCACTTGCTCTTGTGCTTCCAGAGGGGCGGGCCTTGTAAAAAAGATAGAAATGAAGAACATGGACAGCAATGTGCCATAGCTTTTGAATGTGACCAAATACTTCTCTGTTAGAGCTTCTGCTCTGTAAACCTGTTTTGCTTGGCATCAATAAGTCATTTGAGCCAGGGATGATTCTGAACTTCCTCTAGGGTGAGGCGGTCTTCATGGTTCTGACAGTAACAACCCAACAGGAAACACTTGCAATCTGTTCAGAGATACAAAAGAGCGGTTCGAGTTTATCACGTTGGTGTTTATATAAGTCTGCGTGTGCATTAGCGATACAGATAAAGACAGATAACACAGAAAACAGAATTTTCAAGCCTTGTAATGCAACAGGTTAAAGAATAAACATTCAGCTTACTCTCTGAAATGTCAGTGTGCATCTCAGATGTGTTGTTGTCGTGAGGGATGAAGTGACGTAACATCCTATCCATCACCGCACCCAGCTGCAAAACTGTGATGCAATCTGCTGTGGTGGCATTAAAGTCCTGCCAGTTTACAGCGGCTGATTTGGTCCCTAACATCCAGAGAGTAATTGTTCATGGTTGTCTATAGCCCTGTTCTTTAAGTTATCTAAAATGAAAGAACAGGGCTATAGAGTCGGCCTTAAAATGGAAACATTACATATATAAATACTAACTTACACCATGGAGCCCTGCTCTCAGAATCGGTCCTAGATTTAACACTGTCTGTGAAACTGGATTTAATAAAAAATTGTTTAAATTGAAAGGTTTTAGAACATGTTTAGCACCATCCTGTGCCTGTTCAGAGCAGGATGTCATTAGGTTGGATGCACTTACATTAGTTTATGCTAATTTCCTAGTTTATAACTAGTGACAGAACAGTTAATTTGCTGGAAAACAAGGTGACTAAAACTAAAAGTCAGTTTGAGGGGGTCCTGTTTGTATGGGCCCTTCAGTTTGATGAGCCAGAATATAAAGAAACTCAAAAAGAGATGAGAAACAAAGTAACTGACCTCTATCAGTCTGTCTGTCATCTAGTATCATCTGTCAATCTGTCGTCTATCATAGAAGGTTACAAAGCCATGTCTAAGGCTTTTTGGGATTCCACTGAATGATGGGTGAGAGCCATTATTCATAAATGAAAAAACACCTGTGAGGCTTCTCAGGATGACTCAAATACTTTTTTGTACCCAAAGCTAATACTGGGATGTCTGGTATGCACTGCTGCAGTTCACTTTCTTGGCTGTGGGAAGTTGCTCCCATCAAGTTTGTCTCACTAAAACTTCATTTTTTGCTGTCTGTAAAGAGCACACACTTCCATTTATGGACAGAGAGCTTTGAGTCAGTAGTTTTAGTCTCAGCAGTGTTACCCTCAGGCAGTAAGAAGATTACTTATTTTGTCCGCTTCTTTTTCAGGCATCTATTACGTTTTTGGGAATAGCAACAGTGCAAGTAATATAAATAATTATATGTTACTAACCTGAGCCTTTACTGTGATTTAAGCTCAATTTAAGACTGTCTTTGGGGGTTACCTTATTTGGCTCCAGGAAGTCTATCCAAAATTGGTGAGCTGGATAAGGGCATTTGGAGTATCAGAATCAGCTGATATACCAGTTTCATGATAGCGGTGCCTACCTACCTTACCTATGCAGCACAAGCTTCCATTGTTTAGCCAGTTTAAAAGAGACAACTTTGTGACATAGTAAAGTCTAACCAAAGATGTGGCCATGAAACAGAAATGGAACAATTATGATGAATTTAAATGTTGGAAGTGTAAGCCATTACCTATACATAAGCACCTGTGTCATTAATGCAGGTCAGTGTGAGTCGGGGTGAAAGATAAGTGTATCGCAAAGCCAAACATTAGACCATCTTGTCAGTGATGAGAGACATGCCAAGTACAAACAGACTCAGCTTAGATGAGAATGTTTTCTGCTGCTAAGCCATCTGAAAGAAATACTATATAAGGGCTCTATGGTATTTTCTGAGGGTAGAAGGAAGCCTTCTGTCACCCGGAAATTTCAGGACACACAAACACACACTAATCCCCTATAGTCAGCCACCCATTGCATTCCATAGAGCTCTTTTGTCTCCTATTAGGGGCTAAGTGTTGCAGCTCGGCCTGTCTGTAGTTCAAGAAGGTGACAGCCGCTTAGTAGGATGGTGAGATGCACTAATGAATGGCACTGCCCTAGCAAGATTGGTCTCCTTCCTTACAATAAGGCTTATAGTAGCAAAAAATGGTCAGATGGTGCGTTCCATGTGAAAGCAGAAGTCGGAATTTCCTGAATTTTTCAGTGTCCCCTCAAGTCAGATTTCCAGCTCTGAACATTGCATCAACCAACAGCCTTAATCAGCCCAACTTAACCATCCAACATGGAACCACTGTATATAAACATTAGTAAAACTGTAAAACCTGTGATCTGTGCTGCTACAGCTGTTTATTTATGACTCGCTACATAAGCCATATGCACAGCACCGGGCAGGTTCTGTCTGCGAATGTGCTGCGGTGCTTTTAACACAAACATTGCGCTGTGTTGTTACTGATGCATTAATAGCTCTGCTCTGCTAAGATAGAAGAAAACTTTTTTTGTGGTTTCGCATTGTTTTGCAACGCCTTCATGAAGAAATCTGGATGGAAGCATATGCTCTCCTAAAAACTGAACACACCTTTCAGCATTGATTTGGTTTCCTCTGTAGTCTGGAGGATGCATCATCCAAAAAGAATTTAAAATATTTATTTGTCCAACCACAGAACATGCTTTATACTTTCCCTCGGTCCCTGGTTTAATGAGCTTTGGTCCGCAGAAGGTAGACAGCAGCGTTTCTAGATCATATTCACATATGGCTTCTTTGTAACCTGCAGAGTTGAGGGCACTGTGAACTGCATTCACTAACAATGATTTTTCAAAATGTTACTGGACCTCTACAGTGACTAGAATCATGCCTGTTTTACTGCAAAGAGACTTACAGATGTCATGTCTTCTGATGTTTCAGAAACATTAGTGTGTTCAAGCTGTTTGTGACAGTCATGGTTCTGCCCATTAAAAACCCAATGCAAAAGATTTGACCTCTGTTACCCCTGTACCCCCCTTCCTGTGTATCTCTCTCTGTTCCTCAGTGTTACATGTTCCACATGTATGTGGGAGTGCGAGCAGGTGGAGGAATTGGTGACCAGATCGAGGATCCAGCTGGTGATGAGTACGAAATCTACCGGATCATCTTTGACATCACTTTCTTCTTCTTTGTCATTGTAATCCTCCTGGCTATCATCCAGGGTGAGGCATCCTACACATACATGCACACAAACAGTTTAATGGAAACACAAGCAGTTAATTAGGCAACTATTAGCCAAATGAATACATTCTAATATTGTAAAGTAGAGTAAACACCACAGGAAGTGCTGATTCAAATGTATAATTATTTTGAGAGCAATCATTTCTGGTTCTGTTTGGTTTCCAATATTTTGGTTGTTCTGTTTATTTCAAATTGACTAGACTAAATAATCGCGACGTCTCTCCAAAGTGGAGTACACTTGAACACCACCTTAAACAGTTTCCTGCTTGTAAATTCAGATAAAACTGAGCTTATTGTACTTGGCCTTAAAAACTTCAATGAAACATAGTGCCTAACCAGATACGAACTCTGGGGAAAGGATATGTGCATACTAAACAAAATATAGGACTGCTTTCTTTGCACAACATCTCTAAAACTAGAAATATTCTGTCACAGAGTGACGCTGAAAAACTATTTCGTGCATTTATTACTTCTAGGCTGGACTATTCATTATTGTCAGGATGTCCTAAAAACTCCCTGAAAAGCCTTCAGTTAATCCACAATGCTGCAGCAAGAGCACTGACAGGGACTAGAAATATCATATTTCTCCCATACTAACGTCTCTTCATTGGCTCCCTGTTAAGTTCAGAACTGAATTTAAAATCCTCCTCTTCCCATAAAAAAACGTAAACATTACTTATTATTAAACTCTGCCTATCTTCCACAGTGTGCCTTTTATCTACAATAATACAAAAAAACAAGCGCAAACCCCAACAATCATATGACCCTCCTACGAGGAACCACTCTGGGAAGGAAAAACTCCCTTTTAACAGAAGGACACCTCCAGCAGAACCAGGCTCAGGGAGGGCGGCCATCTGCCACGATTGGGCTGGGGGAAGGAAGGCAGGACAAAGACGTGCTTTGAAAGAGAGCCAGAGATTAAAAGTAACTAATAATTAAATGCAGAGCGGTGTACAAACACAAAGTGAGAGAAAAAGGTCACTAAAGAAGAAACAGTGCAACACGGTAACTAAGGGAGGATTCAGGGTCACCTGGTCCAGCACTAACTATATGCTTTATCAAACAGGAAAGTTTGAAGCCTAATCTTAAAAGTAGAGATAGTGTCTGTCTCCTGAATCCAAACTGGAAGCTGGTTCCACAGAAGAGGGTGTACTGTACTGTAAACTCTCAATCAGAACACCTAAGATGGGTTTAGATGGGTCTTCTTGCATGAAAGTGAACTAAAATATACCACCAAGGCAACGGACCAGTGGCGGAAGAAGAAGCAGCACATTAGTTGTGCTGCCTTCCATGGAGTGGCCGAGCCAGTCTGCAGAGCTCAGTCCAATAGAAAATTGATTGATTGATTGAATCTTTATTTTGAACATGTTGAAAAAGTACAACAAAATAGAATTAAAAGAGACAAATGAACAAAGCAAAACAAAAGGAAAACGAGCAACCACAACTCCAAATAACGTTCATGTTCAAAAAGGAGCAGGAAGAAGCATATGCTTATTTAATCCCACCCCTTTTCCACTATCTAGTATCAATAGACTACAGAAATCTGTGGAGGCTTTGAATTCCCAAGAAGGAGCCAAGTAATCTGAAGAATTTCTGTAAAGAGGGATGGGCCAAAATCACTCGTAAGATGTGCAAACCTGGTGATCACCTAAAAGAAATGCCTTACCACTGCGTGTGCCAACAAGGGTTTCTTCACCAAGTGCAAAGTCATATTTTGGTTGGGGATTAAACATCTGTTTCACTCAGTGATATGCAAACCAATCCATAACTTCAATGAAATTTTAGATTTTAGGTTGATATTCTTTCTCTCTCCATTAAAATGTAACTACCATAAAAATTAGAGACTGTTCATTTCTTTTCCAGTGAGAAACGTTAGTGGTAGTAGAAACTGAGTAGGGACCAAATAATTATTTCCCTCTGCCACACATATTGACAATGATGATAACTAAGCTTGTCAAAAACAAAAGTTTGGGGCCTAATCGTAAAAGTAGGGTGTCTGTCTCAGGAACCCAGACTGGAAGCTGGTTTCATTGGAGAAGAGTTGGTTAGAGCTGAGGGCTCTACCTCCCATTCTACTTTTGGAAACAAACCAAGCGTTGGCTTACATTCTGACACTACAGTGCTCAGTTGGATTAATATGATATTATGAGGCTTTTAAAATATGATGGGTCCTGGAACATTCAGGATTTTGCATCTGTGTAGGCTTTGTCTTTAGTATTTATATCCTTCCCTATAGGGACATACACACTTTGGACGTAATATAGAGAATGTAACTGAATAGCAAAAAAAGACTCCTTTAGAAGTATTATAGTAGATATAGTAGATAGCCTGTGGTTTTCATATCTATTGTTGTATTCAGTGTAATAATGTGGACCAGCATGTTTAAGCTCCACCCTCTCTGAAATCCTAGGGTTAATCATTGATGCTTTTGGAGAGCTGAGGGATCAGCAGGAACAAGTGAAAGAAGACATGGAGGTGAAAACACACACAACAGTTCAATGCAGTTTTTTTTAAATTCAGGCATATGAACATGTAAAAATATAGATTTTGTGGTTCTTTTGTTTTGTATAGCTGTACCTCCAACAGAGGCATAGATGAAGATTGCCAATAGGTTACAATAAATGACAACCACCTAACTATCACGTGTTTCTCTTGCAGACCAAATGTTTTATCTGTGGAATAGGTAATGACTACTTTGACACCGTGCCACACGGCTTTGAAACGCACACTCTACAGGAGCACAACTTAGCCAACTACCTGTAAGTACGTCTGGAGAGTGTCTGTATTTCTGTGTGTGTTATTGTACCTTTTAACACCTACATCATCATAGATCATCACACCTACATAGTACACAGTCTTTCAGGTCAGTTAATGAAAGATAGGTACCCAATCTTGGTGTACTTGGGGCTTGGTCCCCAATCTCAGGTGGGCGATGATATCTATGATATTTGTCCTGGCTTGTTTTGTACCACAGCATTTGTGTTACACTGAAGTGTGTTTCCACATTATTATTCCCAGTGTTTGGACACTTATTATCCAGTTACATACATTTCAGTGTGGTATTACTCAACTGTAACCACAGTTGCTACCATGATACTACTTGGATATTAAGTGCTTGTTACTTTGGTAATTGAGTCGTAATAACTTAGAAATGACCACGTTACGTTCTTGTCTTTGCCTTGTTACCCAGCCAGCAAGTGCCACTGTAACATCTGGCACTGATGCTGTGTGACTAATATATGCAATGATAATACTGTTTGTGTTTTCTAACAACTGTGTGTGTGTGTGTGTGTGTGTGTGTGTGTGTGTGTGTGTGTGTGTCTGTGTCTGTGTGTGTGTGTTTGTGTGCTTCAGATTCTTTCTGATGTATCTCATCAACAAAGACGAAACAGAGCACACAGGCCAGGTAAGCACCTCTCCAATCTCTCTGCCAGTAAATATACAAGACTGTCATCCTGTTACATGGTCAGTACAGTTTAGCTTCAAACTCTCTCTAAGTGTTTCTAACAGTTTATTAATGGCTGCTAACTAGAGCTGGGCGATATAAGATTTTTTCATATCACGATATGGTTTTTTCATTTCAGGCGATAACGATATCTATCACGATATAAGCCAAATAACTATATTTGTAAGATTTAAATGTGCCGTTGCTCACAAGTAAAATGTGAAATAATCAGCAGCTTGTTATTATTTAAATATTTATTTCCCATAATAAGTTCAACAGGGTAGATGTACTTAAGGAACATGAGACTTTTTCAGATAAATAAAGGCAAATATTGCAAACTACACAAAAGGCAGCCGCTAAAGCGTTTAAGTTTCAAAATAGAACAAACAAAACAGACTAAATTGTCAATTCCACTTAGAAACAAAATATTAATTCTAAAAATAAATCTTAGTTTGTTTTACAGAAGAACAGACAAAACTGACTAACTTTTGTCAATATCAAATAAACTGAGAACTAAAAGGAAATTCTCAATCTCTCCTTGTTGTATAGCTGAGCTTTTCAAACAGTTTTAACAGTTACTTTAGTCTGACAAAAGCCGAATGACGAATTAGCGCTTCCAGTCAGAGACTGAGGCTACGTCCACATGTACACGGGTATTTTTGAAAACTGAGATTTTCCGTTTTCGTTTTAAAAAATAATCCCGTCCACACATAAAGGCAGAAATGAAGGAAAACGCTGCTATGAACATGCCAAAGCAGCAGGTGGCGCTAAATTCCTAACCGTGCAGAAATGTTGGCCAATCAGAAGTCTAGAAGCCTCGGTGGGAAAAAGTAAACAAAGCTGGGGCATAGAAGCAGAACCGAGTCGTATGTGTGGAGGGACAGTAACTGTGTGTATATGTAAGCATTTAAACACTGCAGAGAGTAGAATTAACAGTATTGTAGAAATTCATTTCACTGAAACAATAATGTGGCGCACAGTGTGACGTCAAAAAATGCGCACACCTTTGACGCTGCGTTTTCTCCGTTTTTCTAGTCCACACGTAAATGCAAAAACGATGTTTTCAAAAATCTTCGTTTTCAGTGACCAAAAACGCCGTTTA
Organism: Mchenga conophoros; assembly: GCF_057382185.1. Lineage (NCBI taxonomy): Eukaryota > Metazoa > Chordata > Actinopteri > Cichliformes > Cichlidae > Mchenga > Mchenga conophoros. Next base: position 2,664,501 of record NC_140533.1, read on the forward strand.
CGTGTGGACGAAAGGTGCAAACGCATAGAAAAATCTGCGTTTTCAAAAATACCCGGGTACGTGTGGACGTAGCGCATGCACCAGTTTATTGTATTTCCAGACTTGCTTTCGGCACAATTTACAGTGCGCACTACTCTGTTTTTTGTCAGACTTGAAATAGCCGAAATACCTTCACACTACGGAACTTCTGTGGCTCTTCCGTTCGACAATCTCTCCGGCATTGGAACCATCATCGGTTTTCTCTTCGGTAACCTTCGGTCACGCTCGGTTGATTTTTCTAGTCGGCACACTCATTTCCTCCATTACCCGGGCGGTACGGTGGCTGGCTGCTTCCCAAACAAATACACATGTGCGGCTTGGCACTTGTGCTGTACGTAACAAGTCACGTGACGTGACGCTGCGGCTGTGATTGGTTCGGCTCTGCGCTACTTAATTTGGATTGGCTGTTCTTTTTTCTTTTTTTTTCTTTTTTTTTAAGAGGACAAGAGCGGCAAGGTCTATCGCGATAGTTTAATTTTTCTATCGAGAAAAAGTTATATCGCGATACATATCATTATCGTTCTATCGCCCAGCTCTACTGCTAACATTGTTAAAGCCTCAGTATGGAACATGGAAAATCACCTCTGGTCATATTTGTATGTTCGATCACATACAAAGGATAACATTTCCTGTAATGTTTAACTAATTCCTGAACAAGGGCCTCAAAACAAACTTGTTATCAGTTTTTATCTTAATTGTGATTAAAGCAGAATACTTTATAGAAGTTATTCATAAATGTTTTTGTAGTAATGAGTTTTGTTAAAAGCTAAAAACTGGCCAGTCTCCCATTCAAGATCATTTTGTTGGATATATACTGATGATAATCATCATGGGTGCTATTTCTGGATCACGTTCTAGAAGTCCTGTTTTGACCACTTGCTCTGTGAACCCTGAGATTACACTGTGGACATTCACAGACAACTTTTACTTTCAAAATGGCCCGAAGTCCATGTAGCGTATCGTCACTGGGAATGGAGTGCTACAACAGGGCAGTTTCAGCAGTTTCCAGTCCAGGAATCCAAAGTTTAAACAACAACGTGTAAGGAGTGGTGAATGATGAAGGCTTGCCTTTTTCATACGCTGAAGGAGACCCAATAACGCGTTACTGCCCATCTCTGATGGTGGATCTCAAGGGAAGAAACATTTGGCGATGTCTGTTGGGTTCTAGACTTCAGGCAGTTACTGACCGAAATTACTGATGGATTTATGGACCTAAGTATAAAAATTGTTGTAATATCTAAATAAATAAAGCAGTATTTTGTTAAACTCCTGGAATTAAAGGTAAACGACAGTTTGGTCATGTGATTAAAAATCCACTGTGGGGTTGTAAGAGGCAAAATTGAAAAAACAAAAACATTCTGTCATTGGGCACTGGACCGAACTGTAAGTTCACTGTTGATCATGCTGTGTCCACACACTGTACCATGCCAGCACTGTGTGTGAAGGGACCCTTAATTATATGCTCATGGCTTACCACATTTATTTGTTCTAGAAGTTTATGGCTGCAGATATAGCTGCATGCTTGTTAGCTAAGAGGAATAATCAGCCAGAATGGAGCAATCAGATGGGTTTCCTGCAGTACTAGAATAGCACAACAAAGCACGAGGAGACAGAAAGGAGGGACGGGAGGTTGCAGTGCCTTATCTAGCTGGGGAGGATCTATGAAAGCTAGACAAGAAAAGTAGCTTCATAATAATACCGCATACAAACTGAGGAGAACATATGAAGCTAAGAGTACCACAGAATAATATTCTATAGAAGTAGAAGAAGAGAAGGACTTTGGATATCACAGATGTTATGGCTCAGGGGTTCTTAGGTTGACCAGACTGTAACTAGCCTCAAACCAGGGTACACTAGATAAACTTAGGGCTAGGTTACATTTTAACCACATTTCGTTTTGTACAACATTCCTTCAGTAAATCCTTTTTTTCTGTTTTACAGAACTTCTAATTCCATTAGTTACCATCATCTTGAAGGGTTCAGTTGAAACGCTAAACAACCATCACAGCCTATTTAGAGTTAAGATTAGGGGTACGGTTAGCATTAAGTTCATATTTACCAGGTTGTAAATTCAATTGGAATTTTCACCTATTTAATATATTCAGCTGAAGTCTAATAACAGAAATTCTGAAGGTAAGATGCATGTATGAGACCTAAGGTAATGTCTTGAGAACAGTAATGTTATGTTTAGCATGTAGCTAAAATGTAACCTAACCTCACCTTTAAGTGGGCTGTAAGTAAGTTGGTGGATGTTAAAAGGTTAATGAAATTTTTCGTATTTAATCTGTCTTTATAAAAACACATTTGGGGAAATATACAAAATATGTTTAAATTGACACCAGCTTACTCATCAGAATACAACAGATGTTGCTCGGTGGACCTAATAAGACAACAGGTTGAGTGTATGCTGCAGGTTCTGTTCAGCTATATGATGCAGAATAAATATTTTTTTTTTATTGTATAATTTCTGATACTGCTATACAACCAAGTTTAAAGATCAACACTTGTCGTGGCTTTGGTTAGAAATCAGCAGCCATGTGTTACAGTCTGTGGGCTACTATTTTCAGTTTCTTAGAAATTGTAATAGTTAATTACAATTAGTTAATAGTGATGTGCGGATCGATGCTGAAATATCGATTCCTCCGATACCAGTCATTTGTGTTTTAGAATCGATTCTCACATTAAAATATCGATATTGTCATGAAATCAATATCCTTAGTATCCTTATTTTCCTATTTTATTGTTTTATGTACTTTAATAATGAAGGCTTGTAGAGCAAGGCCACTTTTGACTCACAAACTAAGTGCTCAGCCAGACTAAAAAAACAGGAAGTTTTAGTGCACAGGCATATTAATAGATAAGACACAGAAAAGAGGAACTTTGCCATATAAGCAATGTTACCTCCACAAACAGCCGAGACATGGTTTGCGATATATGTGGCAAAAAAGTGAGGTGTTGTGGCAACACCAATAACCTTGTCAAACACCTCAGAGTAAATCATATCACAGAATATGACGAGCTTATGCTGAGGCGAACAGAAGAGGAGGAGAGGGACAGGTGCTTCTAGGGCGAGAAAGACGTCTCTCACGGAGTCCTTTAGTGCTGCAGGCAGGCAAGATGTTCAAACTTCAGTTTTTTTTATTTCTATGTGATGAATTCTGCATTATTAAGTGATAAGAACAAGTAATCTGATGTCCTGTCATGTCATTATGATGCTATCATTTGAGATACAATAAATAAAATAAGTATTTGTACAAAGTTTCGTATCGGATCAGGATCGTCGATACCACCCTGAGTTTTACTTGGTATTGGATCGGAAAGGAAATCAGTGGTATCGCACATCACTACTCATTAAGAAATTTTACCACAATTGTATTTGAAAAATAAGACAGTAGGCCCTGCTTTTCTGTCATTTAACCATCTCTGTTTGTAAAGGTTTGCTTAAGTTGGTTCTGAGGTCAAGCAAAAGACCTTAAGTGAGTTTAAGAGACGAATCACTTTTACCATTGTATATCTCAAAGAAAGAGGTAGAACAAATTAAAGCTTACTTAACTTTGTCTCAGAAGTAATTTAAGTTTTATATTTATTCAGTTATCTTTTATTTTCAGATAATAAAGAAGTAAACTGAGGTTTTGTTATATTTGTCTCACTCGATCTTAAAGGTGCAACAAGTAGCGTAATATTTCACTGGCTCTAACCTATAGATTTTGTTATCTGTCACCCTTTTATCTCTAAAACCCAAAACTGTCAGTAGTAGAGTGTGAGAAAGTTGAAAGGAATATCAGTTCAACTTGTATAAACTGTTTAACAGATTTAAGCTGCTGTTTGATGCAAAGTGTTTGATAATAAATCAGGCAGCTTAAAGTATGATGCAGTTTGTCAGAGAAGACAATGTCAGGAAGCCTATAAATGAAACTCTAGACTTTGCTGATGGAGACGCATTGGTAGGAACATGTTTGTTGTTAATGCTGTTGTGTTTAGGCTGGCACTAGAGGCCACTAAAGAGCCATGTTTACTGGTTTCACCTTTAAGTGAGTGCTGGTGCATGTGTAACTGATAACTGATGACTTTAACACTGATAACACAGTGGATGTCACAACTGCAATCAACCAGTGTAAGTGTCTTGAATTGTGTTCACTATACCATGCTGATGCGATGCCTCATTTTTATTTATTCCAATCCCTTTTCAGACTGAACCACGCCATTACCAAGTGGCATTTTGCTCATGTAAAAATAAATATTTTCCATATGTATCATGAAGGGGGAATGTTTAGTTTGCCACAAAGTCTACTTCATGTAGTAATTATGAGTAGGCTATTGCTACTTCTGAGAGACGAATGTGTAAAGAGGAAATTGATCTATAAGCAATGATAGATTTGCATGATTTTGAAAATAAAATTTTATTTATTAACTTGTTAATTGTAGAATGCTCTTAATTCAGCTGAATTTGTTAAATTTATTTCTAAAGATAATTTCTTTTCTGTGATAACTTGTTACATAATATATACAGGCTGTAGGCACTTACATCCATCCATTTCCTTATCCAAAGATGAGTTTTAGTGGCAGCCTAAGCTGATCTTCTGGCCTCCTCCTGGGAGTGTCCTGAAAAAAAAAAAAAACACTCCGAGGAGAGGCACAGGGATGACCTCCTCATCAGATGCCTGAACCACTTCAGCCAGCTTCCTTCAATGTGAACTAGCAGCAACTCTGCTCTAAGCTCCCTTTAGATGTTTGAGGTCTTCATCATTCCTTTCTTAAATGGATCCCAGCCACCTTAGAGAGGAAACTTATTTTGATTGCTTGTATCTGCAACACTATTCTTCAGAGCACTAGCTACAGAGCTTGCCCAAAGGTGTGGGTAAAGTGCTTTCTGGCTCAGCTCTCTCTTTACCGCAGTGGTCAATTACAACACCAGGGCAACCAGTCTGCCAATCCTGCTCCTCCTCTACTTTTATGAGCAGAAATGGAGAAACTATGTACTATCCAAAGATCCAGCCTCTCCTGCAGCAAGTAGCACCCAGCCGCCCACTTGCATGGTCCTAAATATTACTAAAGGAATGAAAAAAGGTTTTACTTACCTTTCCATCCTACAGCAGTAGCTAAAATATGGGTTTGATTCTAAATGCATTGTTATAATCCACTGGTTTATGCAAGCATGGATTCAAGGCAAGCCAAAAAGGAGGCAAATGGTGGCTAAAGTTAGCAGTTGGCACCCCACTTCTTCTTTATCGTTATCCAGGGATAAAATTGAAAGTGAAGACTCCCACTAGGCAGCAATCTGCCACCTACTGGCAGCGAGCACTTTGTAAGCAGTTTCTATTCATGCTTATTACACAGAACCTACCACAGGTGTGTCTAGGACAGGGGTCAGCAACCTTTAACACCCAAAGAGCCATTTGTTTCCACGCAAAAGAAAACAGTGGGAGCCGCAAATACTTTGTGACATCTAAAATGAAGATAACACTGTATATATTGTTTTTTACCTTTCTGCTTTGTGTGAACAACTAAGGTATGTTGCTTATGACATCCATGAAGTTCTACAGAGAAAATTACATTTTATTTATGTAATGAACAAAAACTGTTGTGAGCCGCCCCCCTCATATCGCCTTTGGGCTTTTGGAGCCTTGACCTGACTTTTAAAAAATAACTGGGAAAAAAAGCTCTATGCTGCTAAAAAATGAAAAATATATATTTGCAAAATTCTGCTTAAATATGCATTTTACCTGGTTAATGTGTGTGGCGGGGCGTGGTCTGCAGCGCCGCTGCAGGGGAGGCGGACGCACCTGAGCGGCACCTGCAATCACGCCTCGCCGCCTTAACGTCTGGTGGTATGTGTCGGGCTGTGAGCTGAAAAGCTACAGCCGGCTGTATGTGTCAGCAACTGTGTGTGAAAAGTGGTCATTAAAGAGATGCTTAAAAGCGTGTTCATGCAAACATCGTCGGGTCTGCTGTGATATGTTTACAACGGGACTTCTGCTCCTGAACCTCTGCGCACAGCGTCTGCGAATCGGGGCTGTACGAAGTCAGTTTACGCAGGACTGTAAGCTGTCGTCTGTGAGGCGTGAGCGCTGTTTGTTTTAACATAGTTCACAATGGAGAACAGCTGCTGACATAATGTGGACCCGAAGGTCCATAATTGGCCTACGTGGGGTTGAAAGTCTCGATAAATGCACGCCGTTTCGGCGGGTATACCGGGTTCCACGAGTGTGACACTTATTTTGAGCGATGAAAAAATAATAGAATATAATTTTATTTTTAGATTTCAATATCACAATAATCTTCCAATTTAGAACTACAAGTTAAAAAAGAACTAATATAAATAAAATACACTTCAGCTAAACACTTCTAATTTATTTTCCCAAACCACGTGGAGCCGCACTGTAAGGACTAAAGAGCCGCAGGTTGCCGACCCCTGGTCTAGGAAATAATCACAAACTTTTTAGGTTTTCTTTAATAGTTTCTTAATATGCTATTAGAAGCAGACAGTTTTGCGTTTTGCAGCTCTGTTTTGTGCTTATTACACAGAAAATACCACAGATAATTGAGTGATAATAACTTACCACATTATTAAGTTCTTGTTTCCTTCTTGTTACCCTATCATTGTTACTATTACCACTTTATTACGGAGCTACCATGATATTACTTGTTTTTACATTGTTATTATTTTGGTAATTGCATAGTAATAACTCATAAATGGCCACATTATTTCCCTCTTGTTTCCCTCTTGTTAGCCTACTTTATTCCAGAGCTGTAATAGAAAGTGCTACCGGGCTCTGTAGGCAAACTGCAAGGATAGGTTTTAGATAAAATAGCACCAAATATAGTCATAATGACAGAGGTCAGAGTGACAGGTTTGTAGTCTCTAAGACTTTTTTTTTGGTGCAGGAATGATGTTGTAGGCAACACAAAAGCCATAATAATGGAGGCTGTGGAGGCGATAGTATGTAGTATATAGATGTAGCCACTTCATGGTTGCCTGGCCCTTTAAAGGGCCATGGTGGATGCCTGGCTGATTCCTGGCTGATTGTCAGCAGATGCTTGATAGATGGATGCTCTCCGATGCATTCATTGGAGTATGAATGCATGTGAATGTTAGATACAAAGCACTTAGAAAAAAATGCTTGTGCAAATGGGTGTGAATGGATAATTGATGCATGTTGTGTAAAGTGCTTTGAGTGCTTAGATCAGGGGTGTCAAACTCCAGCCCTCGAAGGCCAGTATCCTGCTTGTTTTTGTGACATCCCTGCCCACCTGCTGCTGATTACCTGGATCAGGTGTGCTTTGCTAAGAAGAAGCTAACAGGGCAGGTTAGTTGGCAAACAAGCAGGACAGCGGCCCTCGAGGCCTGGGCCCTATTTCAGGAAGCCGGTTTAGAAAACTCAGAGTGAAAAACGATACTCCGGGTTGAGTAACCCCGAACTGTCCAACTCGGAATATTCGGTTTCAGAAAGGCTGATAACAATTAGTTCAATCAACGCGGAGTTGCGTCAACCCCAAGTTAAGCGCGCGCACGAGGATACATAAAGCCCTGATTAGTGGAGCACAGATTAAGCGAATTACCATGGAGAAGGAGGTAAAGAAGGCGCGGTCAATGTATTTTACAGCGCTTGAGGCCGAAATTCTGATGGCAGCATATGCCGATAACATGCAAATTTTGCAGAAAAAAAGTAACACAGCCTCAGCTGCAAAAGAAAGGGAGCATGCATGGCAAAACATAGCCGACAGAGTCAATGCGTGAGTGTTAATTTAAACATTGATCTAGGGATTTCCACCCATTTAACACGTTATTTTATTATATTTTATTTTGTATTTTATACATTTTATTTTGTGATGTGATGTGAGCGCAGGTGCAACCCAACAGGCCCCCAACGTTCCTGGTAGCAAGTAAAAATGAAATATAGAAATATAGTCCAAACAGGTAAGGTGTAATTGTATTATGAGCCATAGTGATTGGTCTGTTTGTCCCATGTAAATCAATTGCAGTTAGAGGCTACATTAATTTCCCCTCTGTAAGCACTTATTAAAATTATCTGAGCACATTATAAGTACATATTTGCTTACTCTGTATGCTCAAATGTGACCCATTATGGCCACTAGAAAAAAAGCGGAGGCCCGAAAAACAGGTGGGGGTCCTCCACCACCACCACTCACAGAGCCTGGCCACTTGGCTTCCACATTTGTGATAATGTTGGCAGCATCACATACCTCAAAGACTAAGGAACTGGTTGTGGACTTCGGGAGGTCTAGAGCAGGTCCACTGCCGGTTCAGATAGAGGGGGAGGAGGTGGAGGTGGTCAACAAGTACAAGTACCTCGGGCTGTGGGTGGACAATAAACTGGACTGGTCATGCAACACAGAGCACCTGTATAAAAAAGCCCAAAGCCGACTGTACTTCCTCAGGAGGCTGAGGTCTTTTAACATCTGCAGGAAGCTCCTGAGGATTTTTTACCAGTCGGTGGTTGCTGGAGTACTTTTCTATGCTGTGGTGTGCTGGGGGAGCAGCACAGCAAAGAAGGACTCATCCAGGCTGGAGAAACTGATCAGGAGGGCTAGCTCTGTGGTCGGCATGAAGCTGGACACTCTGGTGACAGTGGCAGAGAAAAGGACATTAAAGAAACTGATGGACATTATGGACAATGCCAGACATCCTCTGCACACGGCCATAAACAACCAGAAGAGTCTGTTCAGTGACAGGTTGCTTCTCCCAAAGACAAGAACTAACAGACTTAAAAACTCCTTTGTCCCACACGCCATCAAACTGTTTAACTCCTCCCTGGAGGGGAGAGGGAGGGGAAACAGGAGGACAAAGGAGGGGGGAACAACTAAGCTGTAGTGCCTCTTCACCTCACTGTGCAATACCTTGTGCAATACTTTTGTAAATAGTCAACGGTGCAATAGACTCAATACTTGAAATGTGCAATTCACTTGTATTTTTATTTTTATTCCTATTTATTCTATTTATCCCCTTCGTATATTTTATTTATATTGTCTCTGTATTTATATATATATATATATATATATATATATATGTGTGTGTGTGTGTGTGTGTGTGTGTGTGTGTGTATTATATATATATATATATATATATATATATAATATTCTGTAACTCTGTAACTTCTGTCGGTGCTGTGCTTTTTTGGAAATCGAATTTCCCAGAGGAACCCACCCGAGGGATTAATAAAGTTCTATCTAATCTAATATGATCTTCACAGTGCAGAGAACACAAATTAGCATCCATTACTATAATGAAATAATTTGTTAGTTTGAAATGCTACAGGGAACTATGTACCTGTACATTAATGCTGTGGAAAGACTTCCTGTTCACATAGTCTCCTTCATTTACTGAAGGAGCAATGATTGGAATGTGAGTGCCATCTATACAGCCAATCACGCCTGGGAACCGTGAGAATAAATGTAAAATTTAAGTAGTAGTCCAAGTATCACCACATCATACATTAAGTTTCGTTCATCCTGCTACCTGCAATTTTGTGGAATCCCTCTTTGATAAATCTTGTGGGTCTATGACCGGGGAACACCACAGACGAGTACAGGAGACGTTTCAGTGCAACTGTAACATTCCTGACTGCCCGACAGACGGTAGCCTTGGAAACGTGCTCAGCGTCACCAATATTATACAGAAAGCTCCCGTTTGCAAAAAACTGAAGTGGGATACAAATAATATGCACAGAACTGAGAGAATGTCCGCGATGTGTCACATGCGCAATATATGGCCTGAGGATGTTATTCAAATAACTTATTGATTGTGCTGAGAAACGGTAACGTTCGCACAGGAAATCATCAGGTAATGATAAAATGTCCATACGCGCTCTGATCACTCTCTCCCGGCGGAGAGCTCTGCGGAGTATTTGGGCTTCAAGATCTACTGGCTCTTCAAGCAAGGGACACGCCATGTCTGATACTTCCTACTGTCAGGTTTCCGACAAAGAGACGGGGACAGTCAGGGTTAGTTGTAGTAAACCTGCTAGGGGGCAGGTTAGCTTCACGGAGTGTGTCGTCATAGTGACTCACTCAGGCTTCAGCTGAACTCGCTTTGTGAAACCGAAAACCCAGAGTTTTCGTTAACTCAGGGTATACTTACTCAGAGTTTGCACTAAACCGGCTTTCTGAAACAGGGCCCTGGAGTTCGACACCTGTGGCTTAGATAGAGTAGAAAAGCACTATACAAGAACCAGTCCATTAACCATTTACCACAGATCTTGGCTGTAATTCTTGAAATTTGCAAATCCCAAAAACCTTTGCAAGTGCTTGTGAGAAGTTGAGGTGGGCTACTCCACCACTGCTCTTACCTTTTGTGGGTCAGTCTTCAACTGCCCACTCTTGAGTATATATCCAAGAATGGACACAGTTTTTGCATGAAACTCACATTACTCTGCCTTTATGTAAATTGTAAATGGACTGATTCTTATAAAGCGCTTTTCTACTCTCCCTGAGTACTCAAAGTGCAGTTTACAATATGTCTCATTCACCCCATTCACACTCACTCATGCAAGCACTTCTAAACTCGAGTGCAATCTAACCAACATGCGCACACATTCACACTCCGATGAATGCTTCGGAGGCTTGATACTAGATACTAACTTGGTCATTGGGGGTTAGTATCTTGCCCAAGGATATTTGGCATGCAGACTGGGGAATCCAAGGATCGAACCAGGGGGAAACCACAGGGGGCTGCGGTGAAATGCCCGCAGGCTCTGCCGGCAGCCAGCCATGCCAGAGCAGACCAAGCCCCGGGCCCAGAAGCCCGAGGTCCGAGGGCACCTCACCCCCCGGAAGCGGCCCGGCCGAGTGTTATGTGGGAATAGGCCTGAGATGTTGCCAGAGAGGTGAAATTTACGACCCAACCTGACACATAAATATAGACAAACAGACACACACATGAATTCCCAGCCTCATGCACACATATAAATACTCGACATTTGCCCAACATGGAGACAGAAATGAACACTGTACACACACTCCCCAAACATACTCTATACTCCCAGGTCCAGATACCATCACCCCCAGAGGGGCAATCCGGCCATAGGCCCAGGAGATGTTTCCCTTTGCCGTGGGATGGAGACAAGCAGACCGTCCCTGGTCCTGCAGCAGCAGGGAGGTCCAGCATCTCAGACCCCAACCAGATAGACAACTCCTCCTCCTGGCCCCCCGCCCCCTTCATACCACAGACTCATATGTGATGTTGCTGCGTGCTGATCTAAATGGTAAATGGCCTGTATTTGTATATTTACTAGTTCCTAAGGACCCCAAAGCGCTTTACACAACCAGTCATCCACCCATCCACACACACATTCACACACTGGTGAAGGCTAGCTCCTAGCCACAGCTGCCCAGAGGCGAGGCTGCCGGACACTGGCGCCACCGGGCCCTCTGACCACAACTAGTAGGCAACGGGTGAAGTGTCTTGCCCAAGGACACAACGACCGAGACTGTCCAAGCCGGGACTCGAACCGGCAACCTTCCGATTACAAGGCGAACTCCCAACTCTTGAGCCACGATCGCCCCAGTGCATTTAAACCATGGGAGGGGCATGGTACTCTCTGCCAGAAAGCAGCTGGTGTCAGCATGGCCCCTCCCTGAGAACCCTTAATGTCTACATTTATTGAAAATTGAGAGGTGGACACTGGGCGCTGCATGTGTGGTGGTGTGATGGAGGAGGAGGCGGGAGGCAGTTGGGGATGGGGAGGGAAGCACTGGACGCACCACAAATAAGCTATGTTTTCATTTCAGAGTGCAATGAGACATTAAACTGTTTAATTTTCAATAAAAAAAAAACTGGAAAAATGGAGTGTTCTAAAATTTATGACCAGTAGTTTATATGTTTTACTTTGTTTTGAATTTAAAAACTTGTAGATAATGTGCAAAAAAATAGATTTTATTTATGTCTTTGTATAAATTTTTAACTTTGGATAATGGTAGCTTAGTGAAGATCCAAATGGTCCCTTGTAGCACATTTGTTAATGAATAAATCTTCTGAAGTAAACTTCACTTGGTTCATATGAAACCACTGTTCAGTCTCAATCCACACAGCATTATTGCCGCTTTATAAAGATGGAACCCTTCCCTACTAATGAAATATAGAAATGTGATCTGATCAAGGATCTTTAGACTCAATGGGGAGATTGAAATTGAGTCAGTGTTACTGGATAACTTAGTGTAACTGCTTCTTGAGTAGTTATGATACTTAGCATTGTGACTAATATCTTAGGAACTTCCACACAAGATAGCATTTGTTAGGATTTGTTACATTATTTAGTTATTCTGTGGTTGATGTTAGAGGAAAGCAGAGTTAGTATTTTGCTCTGCTGTTAGACCCATGAATTTAGGGTTTAACGTGTTCTTAGTATAGCTACAAGAGCCATGCATCCATTTTAGTACGCTTAAGTGGTTGATCTCTATAGAAGACCAACCATGTTTTCTCTTTCTCCCTGGTTTCTAGAAAATTGCTGGTTTCTAGTTGCTTTTTGGTGGAGGTAGAATTGGTGCATAAATACTCACCAGAAGTAGCTGTCTGAACCCTAGGGTTGAGACTAAATTGTACTAAATGACTAAGACTTGGTAGCATAAACTCTGTGGTGGAGCTTCACCATTGTATTTGTGTCTAGGTTTTCTGCCCTTACTGAACACATGACTTTTTCAGAGGGTGGTATGGGGAACTGTGACTAGGTGTAACTGGTAAGTGTATAAAGGGTAAAAATTGCACAGTTGAACTTGAGTAGTGTTGTAATTAATCTAGTAGTTTGATCTGGTAGCTTTATTGTAGACCACGTTAACTGCTTTGAATTGCTGTTGTGTCTTGTAGGTATTTTTATGTGCTTCCTTCAGCTTCCAGGCCTCTCTGGGGGGAAATATATCTCTGCCTCGAGTTTCAAGCTAAAAGTTACTTAGTAAGCAAATAGGAGAAAGTGTTGGAAGTCAGATTGTTATTTACAGCTAAATTTTATTTTGGACACAGATCTTGCGTGTTTGGTGTCATGAGAATGCAGCCATTCGCTTGCCATATGAAAGTGACACATTCATATGTCCTTATATGGTCAGGACAGTCTTCAAATTGGAAGGACTGTGTGTGTGTGTGTGTGTGTGTGTGTGTGTGTGTGTGTGTGAGACAGAGAGAGAACAAAGTAAGATCTTCCTGTCATTTTTTCCACTTCGACAAAAGTGTTTCACACATGGGTTCAAAGCCACTGTGTTACTTTATATTACATTACTTTTCCTTTATTTGTTTTTTTTTTACATTGCTGATGTTTTAAATAATTGGTTTTAAGGTGTATCCAGTCCTGTGTTTTATACTGCAGATATCTACAGTTTAATGCAACTTACCACCAGTCAGATATACCCATAATAGATGGTCGTGTACTTTTTGTCTTTTGACTACATTTTTTTTCTAGTAAATTGCTTAAAAAGTTATGGACAAATATCAGGTTATGTCAGTTTCAGTAGTTTCAACCTCTCAAAGAGAACAGAAAACTAATCTTTAGCCCATTTTCCAATTAGTACCTCCTCGGCACGGCTCGCCACGGTTTGCCATTTTTAAAAACGGGAAAATTGCTACAAAAAACCACACAGAGGTCTCCAAGTCTGACAAAAAGCCACAGACCGAGCAGCAGGTATATTCTTGCCTTGACGCCCACATTTATTGCTTTGTTCATGTGGGATGCTCACATATGTTGCTATGACAATGACCACGGACATAAGGTGGTTCTAAATTGTTATGTCGTGGCAAGCTGTGTCTAGTTGGTGTGAATAGGTACTAATGGAAAAGGGGCGTTTGTCCTTTCAAAAGTTAGTGTTATCTTCCTATAATTTGGTTGATTCTGTTCATCTGTATGTAGCATTTTCCAGATGAACCGAATCAACTTTTTGGGATGGATGACTGATCATGCATAAAGATATATTCCATTTAATTCTCAGTTTGTATCTTTTTTAGTTCATAAGGTCATTTTATTATCTGACAGTTTCTTGGTCAGATCCCTCACAACATCTTCTAGTTAACGCTAACTTGTAAAAGTACTCTTCTAAAAACCTCCCCTGCAGAAAGAAGCAAAGCTTTGGTCAAAGGCGGAGCTGGAGGATTCCGTCACTCACCCACTGAACTACAGAAGAAAACTCTACGCTGCATGAGTAGAGCTAAGTTTCCCATCAGGATATCACAGTAGATACTGAGACAAGAGTGGGTAGGTAAGAGCAATTCAATGTGTAATTCAATGTCTAATAGTTAGGGTTTTATAAATACAGTCATTTACTATTCCTTAAGTAACTAGTGAGAGGTTTCTCATTGTTTTTAAATGCAAATTTTTAAAGTAAAGTCAAGGAGACTGTCTTTGATTTCATTCATAACTTATTGGAAAGGATTTGCATGTGCAGAGTATTTTCATGTACTTTCTTTAAGATTAAGTACTTACCGTTTTAGTTGATTCTTCTATTTTAATGTGTGTTTTGTTGACTTGTTTATGTAAAAGTCACTCTTCAGCTGAAAGGTTAAAATGTTTCTCTTCTACAAGATTATCATCAGTTCTAAGAACACCAGCCAAAGAGATTTTCTGTGACGAAATGATGTTTCTGGCTTTAATTAGTACAGCCTGTATTAGTAATGTCATCTATTCTTTACAGGCTATGCTAATCTATGCCAGAATCACCAATGCGATGGATGGTGAGGCTATAATACTGTTCAAAGATTTCTCAGTGTTTGTCAGCTTTTGTGGAAATGCAGTGCTGTCTTGCGTATTTAATACTAAGGACAATCAAAATGTATCTAGAGAAGGTTTGCTCTAATTTTATAGTCAACATATACAAGGTGACTCGCAGTTTGTATGCGGCAAAAAGTGTCAAAATCTAAAAAGGATGCCAGGAATGCTTTGGAAGAGAGGGGTTGTTTTTTCATGTAATTTGGGTTGCGAAAAGCAAAAGGATTTAAACGTAAATGTATAGTAAATGTGAATACATACATTTAATATGTCACTTGTTCTTTTCACGTTCAACTGAGTATCGAAAATAAGTAAACAACTCTGTTTTCACAGTTTTTTAAAACTGTGTTATAGAAAAGATGAAATAAGAACTGATGTTACAAACCACCAACCCTCCACACTGTGTTTGCTCACGTAAACAGCAGCTTCGTTTAGTTGGCTTTCAGTGTGGCCGTGTTTGATGCCATTTAATAGTTTATGGATTAGGTCGACCATTGTATGTCGGACGTGTAGCACTAAAATTCAATGTGATGTTTAACTATTTGAACAGGAGAAAGTATGTAGGTATTGCACACTGATCCTGTGCAAGATTACACTCTGACTTTACATTACAGTGTCCTGTTGATAAAATAAGTTCAGGTTTCAGTGAGGCAGGTTAAGAGGATGCTGTGGCAGACAGACAGAGGTCAAACATGATGAAGGATCTTACCTGGTAAGCTGGGGAGTTTGAATTTGTTCTTCTATTAAGAGAACTGTTTTACTGTTTTACTGGGCTCTTGTTGGATTGGTAGCAGGTTCTACATGTCTGCAGTCACTCAGTGAACAAAGGATGGCTGACTATGTTTTTCATACATAAAGAAGCATGTTTAAATTTATACCTCTTATACATCTACTAAGAAGTACTTGCCACTATTCCCTGTGCAATATTTTGGCAGATGTGCAATTACCATCCCTATCCTTAATCACCATAGCCATTCTACCCTTATTTATTATATCCTATTATGATGCCCATGTACAAACTCCCACAGTGTGGGAGTTTATTGTATATTGTTTTCTTTACTTCTGCACCTTTGTAGTCTTGCTACCTAATTTTGCTGTGCATTCAACTGTACAATGACAATAAAAACGTTTTAAGTTCTAAGGCAATTCACTTGTCTCACAACAGCCTTGACTGAATTTATGCTGTCCTCATTACAAGTTTTTGACTGTAATGTATTTTCAACTACATAGCTAACTTGTTATATCCTTTATCAATGCATCCTCTAAGGCACAGATGGTTTGTTGTATTTGGTAGGGTTTAATTGTGAAAAATATGCAAATATTTGTAAAACATAAAAGAAAGCAAATTGTATGTGTATTATTACAGAAGTAAAATAACAATAACTGTAACATATGAGCAGCCTAGAGAAACAGTACTGTACAGACACATTTAATTTGTCTGCAAATAACCATGATCACAGATACAGTACTCAGTCCCAAAAGATAGTCAAAAAGCTAGCAGCTTAGAAATGAAGCCATATTAAGCAAGGATTAAAAGGATTATTGCACTGCGATGCTCGGTCTATGAACCACTGAGCAAAAAGGAAGCTCCTTAGTGACCCCCATGTGTAACCACAGTGATTATTACAGGCTCACATCCTTTGCAATACTGCTATTTACAATGACCACAAGATGGTGCCAAAGGCAGTACCAAAGAAAGAAAAGCTATGGTTCCAATACAGGAATTTCTTTTAGGAAGCTCTTTTCACAGTTTCACACTGGGCTTCTCCGGTCCGCACATTAAAGCAGACTTGAGCAAGAAACTAAACTCTTAATGTATCCATGTGTATGTGTGATTGGGAAAATGCCTTACACATATGCTGTGCATATAGAATAAACAGTTGTGATTATGTGTAAACTAGTGAATGACTTTTAGCAAAACTGCTTTTAGATTTAAGTAGGAGTAGAAAAACGTTGTGCAAGAGCCAATCAAAGCAGCCACCGCTCTAAGTTTATACCTTACTAGTATCTAAATGGATGAGTTATTAAAAAGAATCTGACCATTATAATGTCCTTATGAAGAGAGAAACTATCCAAAGTAACCAGTTTGTAAAGATATTTGTAATGCTTATGACCTTTAGATAATTATTTACTTTGTTACTTTGTACCTCCTTACATGATGTTCGGTGTGACTTAAGGAATTGGGAACAACCAAGTAACCTCGTAACCTCTAAGGCTGAAAAATGAAGCCAACATGAAAGTGCCAATAACACTGGTACCTCTAAAGGTAAATTGAGGGTGATTCCAAAACTGAGGTAATCACAATAGGGCAATCAATTACTTTTCAGACTTTTCTGTGTGATTGACATGTAGCTATTTCCAAACTGCTTGCTAGGACTCACTCTGTAGGTGGGTGGATCGATCTAAACATTGACAATATCGATACCAATGATGGTAATGGTATCAGACTGATATCAGCGCGATTGATATATACTCTTCCCTAAGCTGACTTTATAAGCTGATATGAAATGTTTGTATCTGTATTGGTATAGGCAATACCATCTTTGTATTTATTTGGTATCAGCATCAGAATGTGTAGTATGGCACACCACTACTCATCTCAGTCAACTGGAGTCACTGAACTGGACCTCTCAGTTTGGTTTGTGATATTTGGAGCAATCTAATTGATTTGAGAAATATTATGGCTTGCTATGAGTTACCAACAGTCCAAGACATTTATGTGCTTTGGTGAGTGAATGCTAGTAATTTATTAGTCTGTCACTTTGCACCAGTGATCAGGTGTATCAGTAAATCATATGATTGCACCTTGCTAATGCTGACAAGCTGGACTGGATAGTCTGGATAAAGTAACATGTCTTGGCTGACTGAAATGGTACCTTATTGTCATTTGTAAAAGTATCAGCTGAATTCCTTAATCGTTCATTTTTATGTATTAAAATGATTTATTCTGTTTTTTCTTTCAGATGTGTCATGGTCACAATGAACCTGACCTCCAGCTCTGATCCTGTCTACTTCCTTACCAGCAGATTTCCTGGTATGAGAGACCAGCCAGATACCATCATCAAAGCTGACTCTGCTATCTTAGGTACTATGCACAACTGTAAAGCTGTGTAAATTATATGTGTACATGTTAAATGATATTCTATCTGAAAGAACACGTGCAGGGAATAGGAAATTAAAGAAAACAAAAGAATTTAAGATTATGCCTATATTCCTGCAGGACAATGCGTGGAGGAAAAAGAAGACATACGAAGGACAGTCAAAGAACTAAAAAAGCAAAAAATACCAAAATGTAACAGAAAGCCACTTGACTTTAGGCTGGTGACAGAGAGAAAATAATGTAAGGCTGCGAAAAGAATTGTGGCAATCTGAAATGGAAATATGATTTGTAGGCACAATAATTTCAAATCATTGCTTTGTTTTTTCCAAATTAGGTTATTTTATTAGTTGAGAAAATTGATTCACAATAATAATATTCTCCACATTTTCAGGTGGCTCCTACCAGAGTATGGGCAATTCAGCAGATAACAGAACATTAATGCTGCCTCCAGATGAGTTTAATCCATTAGGAGGGCATACAATCTGGCAGGTAACTGTTGTGGCAACAGTTCTACTTTTAACTTTGATCTTATTAGATCTGTTTTAGGGCTTCACTGTATAAATTCCATTGCTTCAGTACCAAGCCATGGAACTCTAACTACCACCAAAAATTCAGCTCATGGGTCTAGGGGCTTGATGGCTCCTGTGAAAGTTTTGCGTACAGTAGATATTCCGGGGCAAACTTTGCATACATGAAAATTTATTTTCATAAAGAGACTTTTTACAAGTATGGTTACATTTTTGTTTTGTTCAGATTGAGATATTATTGCCAAACAAAACTGTTCCACATGTAATATAATGTTAAACTGACAGTGAAAGCACGTCATTTGAACCATTGCTTGACAAGTGAATAGTTTTCTGTATGTTCCTCATTTATCCTAAAGGTGTTATAGGTTTGGAGGAACTATATAGAGTAATAGGTCATTTACTGCACAATGGCTGTTGAGTTTAAGGAAGCAGTTCGTTTTTGATTTTTGCCTACGTCTTCACCTTCAGGTCATCATAATTGTCCTCCTCACTGGATCACTTTCTCTTGTCACTATTGTTGGCAACATCCTAGTGTTGGTGTCGTTCAAGGTAAATAAGGCACTGAAGACAGTGAACAATTACTATCTGCTGAGCCTAGCCTTTGCTGACCTGACCATTGGAACGCTGTCTATGAATCTGTATACCACCTACATCATCATGGACCAGTGGGCCCTGGGACCAGTTGTTTGTGACCTGTGGCTTGCGATAGACTATGTGGCCAGTAATGCCTCTGTCATGAATCTGCTAGTCATCAGCTTTGACAGGTAAGTTGAATTTAAAAAAAAAATTCAGTAAAGTAAATCTATCTACCAGGGGTGCAACGATCGATATCGTATCGATATTGAACTGTTCGGGTGCTTTCGGTTCGGTATGCATATGTGTCGAACAATACAACATTTTAAATTTATTTTATCAACTTTCCTTCTGACGGTGCTGTCTGTGTTGAGCGCTCAGTGGATCTGCGCTCGACAGTGCAGCCTAGGCGGAGTAGTCGAACGCAGATTCACTGAGCGCAGGGCAAGCTAGCGAGACAGAAGTTAAGCTCTCCTTGCAACATGGCAAATTGAACCTCCCCCACCCTCATTCAGATGTGCCGTTTGGAACTATTTTGGTTTTCATGTGACGTATGACCCTGAAGGTAAGCGCATCATGGACAAAAGTGAAACAATGTGTCGGATGTGCCACGCAATGCTCAATTACATGGGTGGGAGCTAGTGTGTTAGCACAGGTGGCTCGTTAACGTGTTGGCCGTCCAGCCCCAGGCACGGGGCGATCCGCGGTAACTCGTTAACGGAGATTTGCCGTGTTGTGGCGTTAACGTCATTTCAGATTAACGCTGACAGCACTAGTGGGAACACAACGAATATGACTGCACATTTACTCCGACATCATCCTCGTGCAAAGACAAGTGGAAGCAGACAAAAACAACAAGCACGCATGCTACTAACTTTAGCCGAGTCATTTAGACAGCCGTTAGCACAGGATTCTCCTTATGGGGACCTGATATGTTTAATATGCTGCTGAGAATATAGCCCAGAAGAAGCATATAGTATAGCTTTTATTTTGGAAAGAGCCATTTCTCTGTAATAAACTCTTTTCCAAAGATGAGTGATTTCTCCATCAGATAGATTTTTTTTTTTATCCCTTTATTGTTTCAGCAACATTAAATTTAAAAACTGTACTTTTGAGTTAAAATATATATTTATAATTTTAATAAATGACAAATTAAAAAGGCATGAACAATTTTTTTTTGTATTGAAAAAATATCGAACCGTGACACCAAAGTATTGAACCGAACCGTGAATTTTGTGTATCGTTGCACCCCTACTATCTACGGTCATGTATTTTGATGTATAAATTTTAATGATTTAAAAATAAATACATAAAACATGTATTGGAATCGCAAACATTTCCATGCTTTATGATTGAAATGTATCCATAGCCATGACAAAGCTTTCATGAGCGTCATGGGTTTGAAAATATCTAATTCTTTTGACTCTGAACAGCTTCAAATAGTTGCCTGCCTTCTTTTTGTATCCTCTTAGGTATTTTTCTGTGACCAGACCACTGACTTACCGGGCCAAGCGAACAACCAAGCGGGCCATGACCATGATTGGATTAGCCTGGTCTATCTCTTTTATTCTGTGGGCCCCAGCCATTCTGTTCTGGCAGTACATCGTGGGTGAGCGGACAGTACAGCCAAACGAGTGCTACATTCAGTTCTTGTCTGAGCCTATAATTACATTTTGTACAGCTATTGCTGCCTTCTACCTGCCAGTAACTATTATGGCAATCCTGTTCTGGAAGATCTATCAGGAGACAGAGAAGCGAGCTAAAGATGTACAGGGTCTCAAGGGATCTGGGTCAGGGAACAACCCAAATCAGGCTCCACATGAAAGGGGTAGTAGTGGAAAAAAAGGTGGAGAAAGTACACCCAACAACCAGAATATCTCAGCAGCTATGCTGCACCAGGTGAGGTCCCAAAACTACAGCAGCTATGGACTAAATCATTTGTCTTCTGAGAAGAACAACGCAAGCCTACCAGGAGGCGTAGAAAGTAGAGGGAAATGCAACATGTTCTGCTTTGAGATTTCATCTCTTCTGCCAGTTCACCATGCATCCAAGAGATTAAATGCCACATCACCACCAGCAGAACAGAGTAGCTGTGACAGCTTTAACAATAACGAGGCCTGGGATTCAGAAGACCAGTCAGGTTCAGAGGCAGAAGTCGATGCAAGATCTTCAAAAGGTTGGACATAGACCTATTTAGTGGTCTTTGTTTTCATAATATATTAATAAATACCCTACTACATGATGTTTAATGTTCATTACATGTCCCTTTTGATGTTTAATATATCTATATAGATGGTAAGAAGTCTAGAAAGGGGAAGGAAAACAAGGAAAAATATCCCCTGTCTACAAACATAAGTCCAAGAGGATCAAATGCAGCAACCTCCTGTTCTGCTGACCTGTCACCTACAGCTATCACCATGAAAGACGCTGCAGTGGCCAAACGCTTTGCCTCCAAGGCCAAGACGGAGATCAGCAAGCGCAAGAACGAAAAAAAGGCAAATGAGAAAAAAGCTGCAAGGACACTTAGCGCCATTCTGTTTGCCTTCATTACAACATGGTTACCATATAATATCATGGTTTTGGTCAATACTTTTTGTCAGGACTGTATCCCTGAAACTCTCTGGGCTCTGGGCTACTGGTTGTGTTATGTTAACAGCACAGTCAACCCCATGTGCTATGCCTTATGCAACAAGACCTTCAGGACAACCTTTAGAGATATTTTAATGTGTCAGTGGAATCAAAGAAAGAACAAGCCTCATTTTTATCAGAGACAGGCTGTGGCATTCCATAAGAAAGACCCCATGTAGAGTGTGGATCTTTGTTTAAAGCTGCACTTTCTAATCCACAATCAGAGTTGGATGCCTTAACTTTAATGGAAGCATAATTAATTGAAATTCACCCTCACAAATATTTTTGTGTTCTATTAATTTATGTGTAGTTATTATTGTAGGGTTTTTACATTACAATATAAAGCCCCTTGAGGCAACTGTTGCTGTGATTTGGTGCTATATATAAATACAGTTAATTTGAATGTTATTGTATTCTTGCTTTTTTACCAAGCTACTGTAGTAGAAAAACCTATCGTCCAAAATATTGTATCTTCATTGCTTCATTTGGAATGGATAATTATCTTCCACAGATACTCCAAATAATCACGTTTCATGTATTTAGCGTCATATCCATAAAAAAAACTGGTCACCAGATATTACATAGTAATACAGATGAATCACTAGAATATATCACCTTCAGTGTTTTTGGTGGGTGTATCTTTACATTGCCCACATGTCCAAATAACTCATGGATTAAACAGTTTCTCCACCCTGAGGCCAAATAATCAGTTTCAGTGAAAAAACAACTCTCAGTTTAACTTAAAAAAAATACAATAAAAATAAAATCTTCAGAAACTTGTCTACCCTTGTTTTACATGCAGCATCATGGCTGATGGCAACAGGTCAAGGATGTCTTGGTACATCACTCCATTTATCCTCCCTTTAGTTATATGAAGTCTGCCAAGTTTGAGCATGACCACATGCTACAAAAAACAATCCCCACCATAGTGTTTCCACCTCCAAACTTGGTTGGTATGGTGTTTTTGAGGTGCCATTTCTCCTCCTCCTCCACAATGTGTGCAGTGAGATCAAGAGAGTTTAATTTTGGTCTCATTTGACAAGACTATGTTCACCCAGTAGATCATTGGCTTGTCTAAATGTTTTGCAGAAAACTTTAAGTGACCCGCAAATTTATTTATCAGCAATTTATTTATTGGAGTGAGCTGAAAAATCCTTCAGTAGTCCTCAAGGATTTGTTATTTGTAAGGTTACAGTAACCTTTAAGAACACTGTAAATGTTATAAAAATAAACAGGTTTTTACCACTACTATTTCACAAAGGCTTAAAAAAGGAATGTCCACAATTTAGACTATTTTAATGTGGGATATTTTATTAAAGCAATTTAGCAGAAGCAAAGCAAAAGCACAACCAAAAAATAATGATCACATAATCAAATCATATTTAATTATACTTATCCAATTAATCTAACCTGAGTTAATGCTCATTTCTAATACTAATCTGGAAAGGAGAGCTGTTGAAGAGAGAATGGGTATGCATTGGCTAGAAATGGGAATTGATAAGAATAAAGCACTTCAATGCGAGTAAAGATTCCAAGGAATTGGACTCCTGGGAACCTCGATACCCATCCCTAGCCTTGGCCATGATGCCCTTATCTCTCATCCATTTTGATATCATCTAATAGGAAAGTAGCTCCCTTTGGAAATTCAGTCCCCTAGGAATAAGGTAAAAATCCAGATCTTCTTGAAGTTATAATCCACAGGACCACAGTAGACATCCTTGAAAGTTGTAATCCAGAAGAAAAAAAAAGGAAATTCAAGTCTTCTTGAATTTATAACCTAAAATGTACAAAAAATCTAAAACCAATTTTTGGGTCCACCGATGAACCTTGAAATACAATGTTTTGCTCATCCCCAGAAGACCGAGAAGAACAACCTCAAATGTTCCTACAAGCCTTCTTTTTATAAAGGCAAGGCAAGTTTTTTTGTATAGCACAATTCAATGGATGGGGCCTTCAGCTGTAAAGCCACATATTCAAAAGCCTGAAAACTTCCAGGAGATAGCTGCTTACATTGAAATGATTCATTAATAAGACAGCAACCCCTCCTCCTCTCCTGCTCACCCTGGCCTCACTGATAAAACTGTAGTTAGGAGGGGTCGTCTCGATGAGAACAGCTCCACTGTTACTTTGGTCCAACCAAGTTTCAGTTAAAAACATAAAATCAAGGCTGTGCTCAGTGATTAAATCATTAATTAAAAATGTTTTCCCAGCTAAAGATCTAACGTTTAATAAAGCCAACTTAAGTGTTTTAGAGGTATTACTTGTCCCCTCGTGTTTGGGAGCAGTCTGTGGCACACAAGGTATGTTTACTATGTTTAAAGATCTTTGAGAGTGCAGCTCTCTGTGTTTTGACCAGGCCACATGTCTCCTTCTGTCACCTGAAAGTACAGAGATTTTAAAACCTTCTAGTAAACAGGGTCCCAGCTTCTCCTGGGAAAAGTCGCCACTGCCATAATCCTCGCAGCCCGGACCCTCCACACATCACACATCAGACTGCGGAGACAGGGCATGAAGGTGGTAAGGAGGAACTAAGGGGGGCAAGGCTGGGCAATGTAACTTCGATTGCTCTGTTGAGGGTTAGGGTTAGGGCGAACCTTTGGCCGCTCTGGTGGGGGGTTTATGGGGGACAAAAAGGGATTGGGCCGGGGGTTAGATCTGAGCCCAGCACTGACCCGCTCCATCATCTCCTCAGTGAATAAAACAATGATGTATTGAATTTTTTGGAAACAAGACAAACAACAACAAATTAGCAGAGCCAAATACAAACAGAAGGGAAAAAAACACAGGCACATAAGTTACAAATATCAATATCTGGGTCAAAATATGTACAGTATTCCACATTTAAAGTCAAGGGAAAAAAATACAGACATTAATTATCATGAGGTAGGGGATCAAACAAAGCCCGACATATCCTATAGCACACAATTGCCCTTTATTGCCCTTCACAATTGCCCTTTATAATGGCCTCCACCCCCCTTTTATACTCATTTGCTCATATAGAATAGAATAGAATAGAATAGAATAGAATTCAACTTTATTGTCATTGCACATGCACAGGTACAGGGCAACGAAATGCAGTTTGCGTCCATCCAGAAGTGCTTTAGTGATATAGATATATTACAATATATATTAGCAATAATATAGATATGTAAGTATATTACAGAAATGGGTCTATTATGGTATGTTATAATGTACACGGTATGAAGTATGTTGTGAATATTCTATAACTATAAGTATGTACAGGCTGTAGTGAGTACAAGCTATGTACAGGCTATGAACAGGATATAAATATGAAAAACTATACAGAATATGAAATAAATAACTTTACAGAATCTGAGATATACAGCTATACAGAAATGGGAACTATGCAAGTTGTAAACAGTTGTAGGATTAAAGATTATCGACTGTACAGAATGATTATTTACACAGAGCTATACAGTAGTGCAGTTAAGATAAGTGAGGGTGTAGATAGTTTCTACAGAGGCTATATAAAGTGCTAGTGAGCAAATATGAGCAAATTATAAAACAATTGTATGATATGATGCCAACATTCTTCAGATATAAGGTCCCCCTATTTCAGTGTTGGGAAGCTTACTTTTAACATGTATTCCACTACGGATTACAGAATACATGCCCCAAAATGTAGTTTATAACGTATTCTGTTAAGTTACTTAATGTGAGTAACGTGTTCTGAATACTTTGGATTACCTGATATATTGTCCAGCTTTTTACAACAACATGAATGTACTATCGCTGTGTGATTTACTACTATTACCAATGTTAGCTCGGTAACATTGTTACCGAGCTAACATTGTTAGCTGGTGTTGGCTGAGGTTAGTTCATAGACTGTAGACTGTTAGACTTGATTAACAATTTGCAGCTAGCATTAACAACCTCCTAGCTGCAAATAATCATGTGCAGTTCTGAAAGCAATACCAACTAGATTTTTAAATCTTAATATAAAACTAGAAAGCGAAAATTTCTGAAGAAATTTTAAGTGTGCCTATGCCGCCGCTAATCAGTGTAGTTTGCCATTCAAACGGCTACAGAGAGCAAAACTCAGCAGAGCAGCCATTCTCCACCATGAACTATGGTAAAACCAAACACCGCTCGTTTGCTTCAGTGCAAACATACTGTCATAAATTACGCTTAAATAGACATGAAAATAAGAATAAGAATTAAAAGTTAAAAATTAAAAGTGCTAAATAGATAGGTATATACATGATATATACATGAGTGCAGGTGGTGATCAGTGCCAAACATGGAATGATGCAGTCAACACAGCGTAGGGTCATGTGTTAGTGGTGAGAACAGTCATAAGGTTATTGTTCATGTGTCCAACAGCAGAGGGGAAGAAACTGTTCTTATGGCGAGAGGTTCTGGTGCGAATGGACCGGAGCCTCCTGCCTCCAGTTTCAAACTCCAGTTTCCAGCAATGGCGGCTGCTACTAAGTTTTAAAATTACTCTTACTAATCTTTCTGGGTCACAAAATAAACTTTTAACATATTTTCAGGCGAGAAAGTAGCTGTGTAAACATCAAATATCTGCTCGGTTTATCAAGATATCGCATATTTGCCAAAGTGCTTCGACGTTTTCGGAGACGTCTGCTACCCACCAGCTCGACAGCTAGCCGGGAGCTCGAGGGTTACTGATGCGGCCGAGAACGGCACAACTCCTGGCACATCATTTTCAGACCATCGCGGACTTTCGCTACTCGGGTTAAATGTAATATATAATTCACTTAGACAACCTACAGATGTTATTGTTGGGCTTTTTTCAGTGTTTTGTTTGTTCGTGAGTAAATCGGTTTGGCTGAGATTAAAGTTATTAGATTAGATTAGATAAAATAAAACTTTATTAATCTCCCTCCTCCTTGGTTTTTACACAGCTGACTAAACGTCAAACAGAAACCTGATTAAACATAAGTATGAGACAGTCGAGAATTTACGCCAGTGTCCTGTTATATTTTAGATAGCAAGGAGCAGACGGCTGAGTTTATTAAACTCCACCGAGACAGCGGCGACGCTAATCTGAAGGCTAGACCGTCCAATTTCACGGCCGTTTACTTCCGGCCTACCCGACCTCCTCAGGAGGATGCAGCCCATGAATTTGGACACGACCAGTGTAACTGATTGTAAAAAGTCAGCACAACGAAAATATACATAACGTCTTACTTGACATTCAGTTCACCGGACACTCGTACCGGCGGCGTGAGAGGGAGGGTGAGGGGGTGAAACCAGACAGAGAACCACTCTCGGTGTAAGCCAGGGCCAGTCGCTTGGCGGCCGCCTCGCATCTCTCTTTTTCCCCATCTCCTTTCTGTCATACACCGCTGCCCTCCGTTGTAGCTCCGCGTTAGCCACCACCAAACAACAGAGTTATTTTTTCCACATCGAACAGCATCTGGACAATCCACCACCTTTCACTGTTTTTACCGTTACTAAAATGAATAAATGAATCACCAGCCCATATAAATGAAAAATAAATCCAGCAGCCAACCAAGAGTCATCAAGAAAGACTAGGGGATGGAACGAGAGCGTGAGCCGGCCTATGTGTGAGCCAGCCCGGCCTGGGTGTCACACAAGCCGCGCTAGCCAGCTAGCCGGCTAGCTGCCATGCGGCGCTAGCAGTAACATCGTGAGAGATATGGGACTTCTTGATAAAATATGGGACTTCTTGATAAAACGAGCAGATATTTGAAGTTTACACACCTACATTCTCGCCTGAAAACCGGTCGATCAGCGGCTGCCTCGCATGTTTCTTTCCCCACATACGAGGGGAAAGAGACACATACCGGTGGCTAGCTAGCTAGCTCCGCGTTAGCCACCACCAAACAACTCAGTTTTTCCTCATCGACCAGCATCATCGGCCCATATAAACGAAAAATAAGTCCAGCTAAGACAAAGACTGTTTGCGGAGCGATCGGGGATGAAAGGAGTTAGAGACGCCTCACTGAAAGCCAAGCCTGGGTGCTTTTGAGTGAAGCAGCGCTAGCCGGCTAGCTAGCCGCGCTAGCTAGCCAACATCGTGAAAAATCTGTTGCCAATATGGGATGTTTTGACAAAACGAGCAGATATTTGACGCTTACACACCTACATTCTCACCTGAAAATATCTTAAAAGTTTACTTTGTGACCTAGAAACACGAATAAGAGGAATATATTAAACGAAGTGGCAGCCGCCATTGTTTGACTGGGTAGAGGCATGCTATGAATTGTGGGATATGCAGTTTTCCATCAAGCATACACCCTTGCCGTTACCGTAACTATTCAATGCTTCGCGCAACCTTAAGAATTCCAATGGTTCCTGAAAGCACCGACGCTGTGCGCGCCGTTGATATTGTTGTCATTATGGTAATCCAAATACGGGGACATACCACTAGAGTGAGCCAACACACCACAAATTAAGTTTCACTTACCGGTAAGTTTCATTTTCCTTCCCATTCATTTCAATGGGCAAAAACTTGCATTAAAATATTCATATTTAAAAAACTATAGAAGTAATAAACACCAAAAGTCATAGCACACTATTCCTGATCCAGCCGCACAAAATGATATAACATATATACGCGCGAAAATTTCAGGCTGAAAAAGGAAAATAATAATAATGATAATAATAATAATAAGAATAATAATAAGAATAATAAATCCGAGCAATAGTAATAAGTGTGCCTTTTGGCATAGGCACACTTAATGAGTAACA
Organism: Mchenga conophoros; assembly: GCF_057382185.1. Lineage (NCBI taxonomy): Eukaryota > Metazoa > Chordata > Actinopteri > Cichliformes > Cichlidae > Mchenga > Mchenga conophoros. The sequence goes on from NC_140533.1 coordinate 2,692,772, forward strand.
GGGTGGACATTAGGCAAGGCTGCGCTCTTTGCAGTGATCTCGTATTGAAAACTATTTCTGTATCAGTAATATGTTTACTTTCTGACATGGTCCTGGGTCACTGACCCAGTATTTAGTATTCTATGTGCCTCTCTTGTCTTTGGTCTCTGTGTTTCTGTCTCCCCTGTCAGCTTTATCCCCTAGTCAACTCTGCAGCTCAGTGTTATGTTTCCTGTTTTACTTTGAAGGTCTGTGTCCTAGGTGAATGTATTGAATTTTGCTTCCCTTTGGTCACATCATGTCTGATTTGTCCCAGCTGTGCTGTCCTCCTGTGTCTCATTCCCCTCGTTATTCCCCAGTGTATTTAAGTCTTGTGTTTCTCTGTGTCAGTGTTGTGTCCTCCCTCATGCTGTGTGTTCCTCTTGGAGACGTTTAGTTTATATTTTCCAGTTTACTTTAGTTCTGCATCTTTTCCATGTGTCAGCAATAAAGCTGCATTTTGAGTTATTCCCGTGTGTTGTGAGTTCTGCATTTACGGTCCTCTTCCTGCCTGCACACAGCTGAATCAAGACAAAGGACACGACCACAAAATTGACTCAGTAGACTCACATTTTGCCTGGAGGAGGAATGGTTAGAGCAACTAGGGAATTTCTACCGGAGGATAATCCATGCTGCGGATCCCTACAAGAAGCAACTGGAGGTAGTGATGGTGAGATGAAGCCTCATGATGAACTGAAGCTTCCCATCCAACTGGTCGACTCATGGTTCGAAGCATTGTGATGATTCATTTGCTCTACTGCGTCATCAAGTGGACAATTCAAGTGAAACGGGCTCAATGATTATAGTGATGTGATGTGTAAACCGCTAAACTGAATAAATAAATTGTTTTTCATGGTTATTTATCCTGAATATTGTCTCAGTATGTCTGATACAAAAGAGAAAGTGGAAACTATCAGTACACAGTTTTTGGGATGATTGTGTAACTGCGTAATCATGCTTATGTACATCTCAATAATGACACAAACTAGTGTGTGGCACTTCAAGTTGAATGAATAAAGGAATTACTATTGTTCATGACACCAATAACTGAACTCTAAATATTAGTTATATTTAATACTATACTAATTTTATATTATATTAATTTAATTAATGTTTGTGTATAATAAATTGGCAGCTTAACACAGGAATGTACATGGAAACAAAAAGGGAGGGAGTTGTGATGTGAATGTGCTTGTGACTTTATAACAGTGCTCATGACACTAGGGTAAAGTTTTCATTTGTTTTTATTCAAAAATAGCAGCTTTTCCACAGTGCTGGGCTTAAGACGGTTCCTCTTTTTTGAGAGGATTTCTCCTGCTTTTGAAAATATCCTCTCACAGGGCACAGATGAAGCAGGGGTTGCAAGAAAAACCACAGCAAGTTTATACAAGTTTGGATAAAGAAATTTGTGTCCAGTACTCCAGTAGCTATGTAACACGTACGTAATCCAATTCCACAACACGATGTGATGGGGGAATCAGCTGTGTTTTGCTGCCCATTTTATTTCGAATCTGGCGCGAACCGGTGAACCAGTTCCCGAATCAGTCACGTGGTACGGACTGCCCGCGAGGCCTCGAACGTCACTGCATACGTAATCAACGCAAGCCTCGATACGCGCTTCAGAAAAACGCCCCCGCGATTACCCGACGCGCGATTCGAAGCTTCGACACACAGGACACATCACTAACTGGAGGTAGTGTTTGTTGATCACTTCCTGTCATCCACTACGTGTCCCGTCAGTTTCTTGGACATTAAAGCACTAAAACAAATAATCATGGACTTGAGAGCAAGCCTCTGTTTTGAACTGTTTGGCATGGGTGGCCCAGGCAAGGAGGACTCAGCCACCCTTCTAAAAACCCTCGCAGCTTAGTTTGCTCAGTCATTAGCTTTGCTGTTAGTTCAGCCTGTAGCTCAGTCCGCTGCCCGGCAGCCATCAGCTCAGTCCGCTGCCCGGCAGCCATCAGCTCAGTCACCTACTGAGGTTACAGTTCAGCCTTCTTCCCAACCACCAGCTCCACTACCACAATTGTCACTGCAGTCACCTGCTCAGGCTCCAGTTCAGTCTCCTGTTCCATCCCCTGAAGCGTGGCCTCCTGCTAACTTGCCCCTACTCAGTCCCCACTAGTTCAGTTTCCTGCTCAGTCGCCCTTAGCTCAGCCATCTCCCCAGTGTGCAGCTTAACCATTAACACAGCCCCTAGCTCAGTCATCTACTCCACCATCTGCTCCACTCTCACCTCAACCATCACTTTGGTTATCAGCTCAGTCTCCTGCTCTGCTCCCTGTAGCTCAGGTACCAGCAGCGGAGCCAGCAACTCAGTTAAACATCCGGTTGTTAGCTCACCCACCAATTCTGTTTGTCACTCCACCACCTGGTCAGCTACACACTCAGCCAGGGGTCCCAATATCTACTGGCCCAGCTTCTGCTCCTGCTGGAGGCTCGAGTGAGCCAATCCAGCACTCCGCGGCTCCCATGCCACTCCCATGTCTGTCTCCGCTGGCAGTTCAAGAGAACTGTTTCAGCCGTCTGCCTCTGCTGGAGGGTCGAAGGGGCCCGTTCAGCCGCCTTCAGCCTCCGCTGGAGGGTCTGAGCGGCCCGTCCAGCCTTCGCTGTCGCCTGCAGTGTCACCACCTGCGGCTTCCACGGCGTCGCCTGCAGTGCTGTCAACGCCTGGTCCTGCCTCTTCTGGTCCTGCGGTAGCCACGCTGCCGCTTTATCCAGGCCGCTGACTGGACTTCTTCGCTGGCGTGGTTGGCCGCCTGAACTGTTTTCACGACGCCCCTACAATCCACATGGGCGGCTTCCGGAACTTCTTTGTGAGGGACTCTTGTGCCATCGACCTCCGGGTCGGCCTCCTGAATTGTTTTTTTTTTTTTTTTTTTAACTATTTCCTGAGTTCCAGTGCCTTTGAGGGACCTTTTGTTTTGGACTTGGTTGCTTGCAAACAGAGTTTGCATTGCATGGTCAGAGCTTATTGAGTGTTCTGTTTAGGTTTCCGGCAATGCGAAGAATTACCAGTATTCCATATGAAACAGGAAAACACTGCCATATAATCCATGTATTTCTTCTGGGTGAAAGGGAGTCATTCCTTCCAACTGTTGCCAAAGGGCTTGCTCATAGGGGGTCATATGAGCAAGCCCTTTCGCTATGAAGTGCCTTGAGGTGACTGTTGTGATTTGGCACTGTATAAATAAAATTGAATTGAATTTATTATAACAAAGTAACTGTATTCTAATTATCACCTATTTAAGCGGTATCTGTAATGGAATACAGTTACTCATAATATTATTTTAAATACGTAACGCCAGTACATGTATTCCCCAACACCGCCTTATTTTAAGTCATACTCTATTGATTCTCTCTCTCTGACCTTTGATATATATGATTTAAATTCAAACATTACAATTATTAAATAAAAATTTCTTTTTTCCCATTTTGTACTTTACCTTGAGCTATCATTAACTCTATCACATATGAATATTCAATTGAATATTAACACATTATCCTTCATGTCTAATTTAGTTTACATGTTTTATTTCAACAGGATTTATCATTAGCTGAATCTCTTGTCAATATCTTGACTGTATGATTCCAACATGATCTCAATACTCATTCTCTTCATGATTCTGATTTTGTCTATCACAATATAATCATAACTTTTTATGAAATCATATGACATTCTGTGAACATTTGGTTAGTGATTCTGACCAAGCACTAAAAGCTTCAGATAAGATCTAGGGGTCCATGTTTACATTCTCCATGGGCACAAACCATCCAATCACAGAAGTACACACACACTGGATGTCAACTACTTTTACCCTCTAATCTGGTCCAAAATGCTGCTACATGACTTTTAACCAGAACTCGTAAAAGAGAACACATAACTCCCATGCTCGCTTCACTCCATTGGATGTGAAAATTACTTAAAATTTTCCAAAGTATCACGTGTCTACCACTGTTATTCTTGTTGTTGAGTATTTTTGATGAACTCTGTTTTTCCGACTGTCACTGTGTGGTGCTTTTGATTGATTGATTGATTGATTGATTGATTGATTGATCATACTTTATTCATCCCGAGGGAAATTGGGTTAAGGTTGCCAGCCGTGCCAGCGCCGTTTTGGGTAACATGTTGAGCCAAGAGAAATGTGTTCTTTTACTGATATGAGATTTTTTAATTTTTAATATTTAATAGGAAGAGCTGCAGCAAGTTGCACATATGTGGAACACCCACATAATACGCAGAAGCAGAAATGCAGTTGCTCCAAGTGGACGTCCAATTCTCATGTACACCATCCCTCATCTCTTTGGAGGACAGGATCATCTGAAAGAGGTTTCTCGGGAGGCAGTGGATGCTTGTAAGCAAGAATGTCAACAGAGAGGACCTTATACCTATGATGAAACCGTTTTCAGCTTGTGTTGCCTTATAATGTCAGAGAACTTCTTACTTCCACCAAGCACAGCAGATGAATCCATTGAACTGTATCTCTTCCTGAGAGCCTATATACTGAAGGACTTATAAACCTAAATATAATTGGGCTTTGGGAATTTTTACGCATATATTTTTGGGTACAATGTTTTATTTGTGCAATAAACAATAGAAAAGACATTCATTATTATTTTGTTTGGATTTTCGGTTGAAGATAGTAGCAAGCAAGCATGTCTAAATATATTTAACCAAATCTGCGTACTCCAACCTTTTGGCATTTCCAATTATTTTTTAACGGAATTTCTATTATATCTGATTTCTGTTTTAAGACTGTCAAAAAACATTTTTTAAACTGCTGATCCTATACATTATCATTCATGAAATATTGTTTTCAATTTTACTGAACACATTGTGCAACTGCTATTCATCCACGAACAGTTTCTTGTAAACTGGTAAATGTAAAAATTCTGCATTATTTAATAATTAACAGACACTGTTAGATGTTAACCTCCCTTTTATTTGTGTTCAAGGAGAAGAAAACACGGACTCTTGATAAACACTACAAAACTTAACTTATGTGCCAATTTTCTGTCTTTTATTCCAGTCAACTATTGCATCAAACACATTGCCTTCCAAAGTTATTCCCTTAAAATATGTTCTAAACAAATGACTGGTGGAAAGGTAAAAAAAATATACTTGAAAATAATTGAATTGAATTATTACTAAACAAAACATCCCCTCTATAGCAGACATTTTGTATCCTACAAAACTGCACCACAGACCTGTGGAAAAGGACCTTGACACATGATAAGAACTAATAATAAGCATAGTTCACCTCTTGCTGCTAACCATATGAACTTATTAAACATAATTAGTTAACATTTAAACTAGTAAAACTTTTAAGTATGAAAATTTAAACTGAAATTTACATTTTTCATGGTGGAAACAAATTGATGTTATCCACAATTTTTGAAAATAAATTCAAATATGAAATAAAACACTTCCCTGAAATTTAAGCTCTTTCTTTTTTTATACAATGATGTGTTCCCTGTTTGTGGGTTTAACAAACTTTAGAGCTTCATAGCCAGTCATTGTTAGTGCAAACCTTTCATTCTTTGGTTTAAACATGATGGACTTTAATCAAGCTATGCTGAACTCATAAGAGCTTTTAGCAGCCAAAACATTGTCCAGTTCATTTCGTAGTTCTGGGTAGGACGTGTATGTCCATGGTAGTTCCAGAAGAGGGCCGCATGTGTGTGCCACAGGTCGTCGTGCCAGTCCATCCACAGGCGTGAACAGTACCTCAACCTTGTCAACACAGATGACATCTGACCCAGTAAGAAACCTGAACATCCTTCTGAGCCCTGTATCGTCAAGTCCTCTGATGTACTGGTGCAGAAATCTGAAGCTCTGCTTCTCTGCTTGAGTGGTGGGAGAGGCAGTAAGCAACTTCAAAAGCTTTCTCGTTTTTGGCTTTTTATCCTCATACATTTGTAGGACATCTTGTGGGCTTTGAAAAGCTTCTTTTAGGAAGTAGCTTGCAACTAAGGACATTTTCTCTGCGGCATATGCTGGTTTTTGGATTAATTGTTTGTGTGCGACTTTCAGAAGAAGGCCTTTTAAGTTCTCTTTGGTTGGAAGCACTGATACATCCAAGCGATCCATGAGATCCAGCACTTCATCCCTGTCTTCATCTGAAAGATCTTCTTTTAGTGCCCTTGTTATCAGATCCCTATCTGATTGACTTAGGTAAAAGAGAAGACTTTCAAACAGCAGATCATCTGATACTTGATTTTCACCAAAGATGAGTGCCACTGTGAAAACAGGAGCAAGGCGACAAGGGAAATATCCATGGTCTTGAAATCCCTTCAGTAAAATTCTACCCATGGATTTCCACTCTTCTTCTTGCCATTTAGGAGACAGTGATGGCACTCTGAACTCCTCTCCTTCAGCTGTGTTGTCCACAAACTCTGACCAAAATGCAGCATACACATCTCTTGATACACCGTCTGCATCAGCTCCTTTTTCATCAATGTAGGTGTATTTTAGAGGGTGTATGAGGAGTGCTGGATCTTTGAACTGGCTGATCATCTCCTCCAGAATAGTAACCCTGTGAAGTTTGGTGGTAACACAGACAACATCATATGATCCTGCAGAGCTTATTGCTTCATTGCTTATAGATGTATCTGGACTACTGACTGCTGTGTTTGTTGGAGGAAGTGTAATGGATGTGATGACCAGATCATCTTCCTCAAACTGCAGGAATGGTTCATCTATTACAGTGTCATCAAGTTGACAAGGCAGAGGCTCTCCAAGGTAGGGTCCAATCATTACCTCAGATGTGTCTAATAATACATCTTCATCAGCATTCCTAGATTCTGATGATGAGATCACAACAGTGTGAGAAGCTTCTTCATCTCCATTTTCATCATTGGAAAATCTTCTTGTGCACAAGTAAAATCTCAACATTCCCATTTTAAGTGCTGAATAGAGTTCTCCAACTGTGACATCTTCATCAAATACGGCCTCTTCCTGATAGTCTAATATGTCATGACTGAACACCTCCCATCTTCCAAATTTGCTTTTTCCACTTGGAAAGAAAAGATCTTTAGCATACTGTAATATGTCAGCTTTTTTGGAGTCTTTGGGCACATCAAAGGTCCTTGTTCCTCCTCCTCTGCGCTTTCTCACTTGCTTACCTTCATGGATCCACCCTAACTCAATTTTTCGAGTCTTTTTCTCAGCCCATTTGTTGTTTTTTGCATATGTTCTTTTTCTCTTAGAAACAAATGCCTCCTCATGATCAGGTTTCTTCTCATTTTCATTGATTCCCATCTTTTCCTTTAATTTTTCGAGCAATGAGTTTTTTCTTGATTCCTTAGTACTTGCACCACTGTTTTCCAAGCAGAACCGTCTGGCAGCTATCCGGTCACCATATGTTGGGATGTAACCAGACAGGGTCTTGTCATCCATGAAATCAATCACTGTGACATCAATCTGTAATAACAGAGATATTTATTACTATACAGAAGTACAAGGTATACCTGCTGCCACACCACATGAGGTACCTCACTAAAAAATGTATGTACATTTAACATGTGTTTTGATAATTGTCTGTTATTATTTTAGTGGCAGCCATCAATATTTAGCATTTATTCTTTTCCTCTCTCTATGCCAGCAACATTAATGAGATTCTCTAACATGTTATTAATAGAAATATTACAGTATATACAACGCCCACCTTTGAAAAAGTAAATTAGTATTCACGTATCTTTCAGTTGCACAGAGCACAAAGGGTTGAACTCACTGTTTTTTTTTAATTGAAGCCAAATATCAATATAAACAAAGTTTAATTCATTTGTTTTTAGATAAACAAGGAAACATTGTGCATCACATAATATAGCGATATATTTAAGAAACCTGGAATCTGCATACGGGTTAAGTAGTAACATGTGGTCATACAACGACCCAGTTTTATACAGCGGGTTAATTTGTTTTACATTCTCCATTCCATATAGATCCACACCAATGCAGCCTACCGTTACGTCCTTACGCAGTCAAAGCGAGAGAAGCGAAAACCGCTGTGGTTGCTAACTTAGCAATATGTCACATTTTTAGACGCTGTAACTTCGTAAAAAGCGAGTTTTACAAGTTTCCCCCTCAAGAGAGCGCTTACGTGTTCTTGTAGCATTCGTAAGAGACAGTCCTCAGGTACACCACGATTCCGAAGAAATCTCAGAAGTGGGCTATCAGTGTTTGTGTCCATGTTGAAAGCAGGGCATTCAAAGTTAAGTGCCAGTTCTGAAGAGCGTGAGCTCTCCACAACTACCATGGATTTGGGTTTCCGAACGCAACACGTTTTACGTTCTTACAATAAAAAATGTTATTGTAATGGTATTTTTTTTACGTTCGTACAATATAATATTCATATTGTACGAACGTGATAATTATGTATATTGTAATAACGTGATATTATGTTGTTCAAACGTGAAAAGTATATTGTACAAACATGATAGTATATTGTACAAACAGGAAAAGTATCTTGTTAGAACAATAAACTTTTCACGTTATAACGTGATACACTTGTATTTTTCTTTTGCCTGGGTGGCAGCTCTACGCTTCTGTAGTATGACCCTGATTTTATTGATTTTATTGTTCTTAATCTATTGTGCTCATTTTATTGTTTTTAATTCTAATTATCATTGCATACTTTTTATTTTGTGCTAATTGTATTATTTTAAGTTTTTATTTATTTTATTTATTTATTTTGAGTAAATCTCTCTCTCCTTTTTTAAACTTATTCATGTATCATTTGTGGCATGCCAAGTGTACAGCACTTTGTGTTCAGCTGTGTTGTTCTGAAAGTGCTATATAAATAAATTGCTTGCTTGCTAAAGATGTTTCACAAAGAAGAGTCATTAAAGAGCCCATGTGTTTCCACTGTGAACAACTCTCTTTGAATGGATAATTCAAGTGCATTTGAGGCTGAAAGTATTCACAGATGCACAGGTTTAAATCTGATTAAGTCCTTTCAGAGTCGTCTCTATTTTCAAGTTTTTCTGTTATAGTAAGTTAAAAGTCTCAGTTCAGCTCATCAACTGAATGAAAGAACCTTTTTTTCTGCCACTACACATTTTAAACACAATCTTCCTTTTCATTTGCAAGCTCTTTTTTACATTGACATTATAGTTAGTGGGGCTAACTGCTATGAGACAATATATTTATATGGTCTGAACCACACAGAATATGATCCATTTCAGCTTATAAACTGTAATCTTATTCAGCTTTGACTATTTCTGACAGATATTTTAATAACTGTTTTTTTTATTAAGAAAAATCTATCCTTCATGTTGGTTTTTAGTTCAAAGACCAACATGAAGGCCCTTATAACCTATCCCCAGCTGCACAGTGTGTGAGCTACCAGCAGCACCTTTATTCTTCCCAGGTCCTGAAAGATTTGTGCCTCCATCCCAGTCTTTCCATTTCTCCCAGTCTACCTCACAAAAAAGCACTCTACTGAGCACACAGTGCCTGCGTCATTCCTTTCAGCAGATGGAGATGAGGGGGAGGGTAACACAGAGTGAGAAAGGGGTGGAAGAAGAGGGAGCCATATGTCTACTCTGCATCAGTGTCAACATCACTGCCACGCGAGCCTTCGTCACCGGAAAACAACAAGGAAGATCGTCACACAGGAGAGCTTAAAAGAACAATCATCAATAGCAGCAGCAGCCGCAGCAGCGGCTCCTCCTTCACCAGACGTGCATCCACAAATTGGGCAAGAAGCTTGAAATTGAGCATCTAAATATTGTCCTAGAAGCTCTTCTAGGCATGACCTGAGGAAGCGGCAGCTAGTCATCGAGCTTTCTTGCTCCATCAACATGGGTAACCAAGAGACAAAGCAAAAGAAAGCAGCAGCAGCATCAAGCAACGGAAGCTACCCATCGCTAGATGAAGGATGGAGAGAGGGAGGAGGGGACGTAAAAAAAGGAGGAAAGAAACTCCATGGTAAACATGGAGGTAAAGGAACAGGCAGTGCAGGAGGAAGGGGAGTGACGAACGGCACAGGACTAAAAAATAAAAATAAATCAGAGTCCAAGTCTTCTGTTTTCTCCATCCGGAAGCGAAAGGGTAACCTTAAAGGAAAAGGAGACGTGTGTTCATCAGTGAAAGGCTCAAAAGAGGATGTTTTAGCATCTCAGCACGATGAGCTGGACAGCACAAAAACACCTGATCTGTCTGCAGATGAGCTGGGGCATTCGGACACTGAGGCTGCCTTTCCTGAGAAGAGAAAGAAGCAGGGGAAAAGGGATGATGGAGATGAGAGAGACGAGAAGCATGAGATGCAGCAGAAAGCATCGACCGCAAACTCTCCTGCAGAAGATGGAGGGCAGAAGGGAGGGAGCTCAGGATCAGACACTGATATCTACAGTTTCCACTCAGCAGCTGACCATGAGGATTTGCTTGCGGATATCCAGCTCGCTATAAGGCTCCAGCAACAGCAGCATGGGGGGGTTACCTCAATTGTGGAAACGCAAGGAGGGGGAGGAAGGAATCTAATTTGGGGGGAAGGAAAGGATAGGAGGAAACAGAGTAATGGGGTAGTTAAATTAACTCCTCCTGAGGTGCTTGACCTGACCCCAGAATTAGAGCTGGGGTCTGATGCCTTGTCATTCCTGGAGGGAGGATCTATTATTGGCTCTGTCAAGCAAAACGAGCCACTTCCCACACAGAATAGCCCCTTCAACGCAGAGGTTATTGAGAAGAATGAGGACAGGCATCTGGAGCTAAAGGGGCAGGGGCAAAGAGAAGCTGCTCTTTGTGTTTCCACAGGCACAAAAGACCAGCATGCTTTGCTTCAGCAGCGCCCTCACACAGATATTTCCATAGCTACTGAAGGGGGGGCAACAGTCTGCCCGGTGACCATGACAACTGTTGGTAACAGTTTCCACGATTTTACATTTGACAGCACTGGGAAAATCACAGGGGAAGAGGAGGGAGCAAGTGCTGAAACCCAGCAGGAGCAGGTGAGGGAGCTTGAGATGGATGCTAATCTCAGTCTTCCACTGCCAGACGACAACCATAGAAGTCCTGAGCCACTAGAGGGACTGAGTTCAAGAACTGTATTTGAAGAAGGTGAGATTCACTTAGGCTCAGGTACCAGCGCTGAGTCTCTTGAGGACTGCTTAAGTGCTGACTCTGAACCCAGCCCCTCTACCAGCACCAAGGCTTCCCCCTCCAACCAGCAGTTTAGGAGGAGCAGCGCCTGCTTTAGCCCACTACTTCCTCAGGAGAGCCCCACATTGGCCAAACGCCTCCTCAAGTCTGCCCACCCCGCCACCTGCTCTAGTCCTGTGGTGAAACCTTACCCTCCCATCTTCCCGTCCTACATCAAAACCACTACAAGACAGCTCAGTTCCCCAGGGCACTCACCATCTCATAGCCCCCTCTCCCCACGCAGAGCTCACCATAACTTTCACAGGTACTGGTTGTTTGCATGGCTGATACTGGTTCTAGAATTTTAAAGCACTGTAATGTCAAAATGATCATATGAGACCTAATTTAAAACGTAACATCTAACAAGATTAGCCTATTTAGCACATACAAAAAACTCAAATCTTAGCCCCACGTGGATTAAAACAGACTATATTCTTTTCGTTTTCATAATTTCTCTTATTTTCAAGAATAATCTCAACATTTTCGCTGTTATTTTCATTGTTTTAGAAACATAGGTTTGTGGCAAAGTGGCACTGAGCAATTTTTTTGTAGTAAAAGGCATTAATAATGAGAGATCTGCTAGACTGTAAGCAAACCACTAGATCAAGGACGTATTTAGTGTTTAAAATAAGTACTGTATACGTCGTCAGTATTCTAAAAAAATATATATTTCTAAAGGTGCTATTGACATGAAATTCTCACCAGATGTTGGTAACAACCCATCCAATTCACACATGCAATGAAATCAAACCATAGTTGTGCATAAATTAGGGTATTTATAATAATGAGAAATGACTCAGGAAAAAAAGTATTGAACACACTGAAAACGTTTTAATACTTTGTCATCACTAACAAGGACTTTTGTACAGTTGCATGGAGGAAATTCATTGCTCAAGTGTGATTTCGGCCCACACAAACAGTCTTCAAATTTTGAGTGCTCGATGGGACCCTTCTATGAACTCAGAGCTTTAGTTCTTTTCAGTTGGATTCAGGTCAGCAGGATTCTAGCCATTTTCTTTTCTTTCTCTGAAACGTTTGGTTTTCTTGTTTTCTTCTCTGTCTTGTTGAAATGTGCACCCTCATTTCATCTTCATTATCCTGGTAGATGGCAACAGGTTTTGGTCAAGAATATCTTGGTACATATTTCCATTCATCCTTCCTTAATTATATGAAACGTGCCAGTGTGGTATGCTGAAAAACAGCCCCACACCATGATGTTCCCCCCTCCAAACTTCACTGTTGGTGGTTTTTTGGGGTGATATGCAGCATATTTGACCCTCAAACATGTTGTGTATTATGGCATCTAAAGAGTTCTCCCAGTATTCCACTCGTCTAAATGTTGTTAAGCAAACTTTAAATGTGCTTAAACATGCTTTTTCTTCAGTAATTGAGTCTTGCATGGTGAGCAATGCCTGTCATGGCAGTTGAGTGCATTGCTTATTGTTTTCTAAAACAATTGCACCTTAGCGCTCCACAAGTGATGCTTGGCACTTGGAGAACTGATTCTTTTCACTCCACTGTCTAGTCTGGATCTAACTCACTCGTATTAATTTGCACTAAGTGGCAGACTTGCTTTTTAATCACTCATAGAGTTTAGCTGGTGTAATGTAACCTTCTGTGCCTTTTTCCACACTCTCTTTCTTCATGTATTTAATAGTTTTTCTTTGGGTCATTTTTCAGTATTGCAGATAATTTATGGAACTCTATGGTTTGATTTCTCTTTACATGTATAGATTGGATGAGTTGTTACTGACATATGTAAGAATTTCATGTCAATTCCTGAACTCATGGCTAAACTCAAGATGAACATTACATTATTACACAAACATCTGAGTGTTTCTGTAATAACATTTTTCTCAACAAACGATTGTGAAGTAATACAGTAGTTTAATGTGTTCACTGATTATTGGATGCAAATCATCTTTCTGTGATATTTTGGATGATCTCACTGTGTCTACAAGAAGGAAATGGTCCACAGAGGCTAAACGCTTTTGTACTAAGCCGTAAACATGCGTTTTAATGTTTAGTTGAGCACTTTATCTATGGAGAGGATGAAGGCTCTGTCAGTTTGCCTAAAATGGAAGAAATCAGAAAACTGTGGAAAAGTAAAACTAACTGTAAACACATTGCAAGAAATGCACTTGCAAAGCTAAGCTAACCGGGAACATAAATGTTACAGGATGATGGCTGAAGGTTGGCAGGTGCGCAGAAAACGCTCCAGAAGCCTTGCTAGCCCTTTGAGTCGCTCAGCTGACTGGACAGAGGAACTAGACAGGCGATTGAGAGGCAAGGAGGAAGATGGAGGTGGCTTACTGAGCTCAGGAGAATATTTGGGGGGCCACACAGGAGGAGGCAGCCAGCCCATCTGTGGAACGAGAAGATTTTCATGTGGACAAGTATCTACTTGTGGTTTTCAGGATGTCTTTACAGGTGAGTATTAAACAGTGTGTGGACATGTGTGGGTGTAAGCAGGAATTATTTAACTTGTTACTTAGTCAAAAGGGTTAATACTATATGCAAGGTCCTATATCAGGTCCCTATATCACTCTGGGAATATTTAAAGAGTTTAAAAAAAACTCTATATGAACTTCTGTCAAGCTGTTTGACATCAGTAAAGGCCAGATGGCTCTGCTTGCTGCTTGTGCTAGTGAGGTGCTGCTGATGCAACTGGGAACTTTATGGCAATATTATGAAGCAAACAGACTCCTTATTGGGCTACATTTGGATCAAATCTGACAGGCAAATCATAACCAAATTTTCAGTGGCAGTTCTGAGATAAATACATCTCATGACTGGCAAATCAGATCTTGATGCATTCTCAATCATCCAGGAAAGTAAATCTCCAAAAGTTGATTGTGTTCATCTGGACGTAGCGTTTTGTAGGAGAAACGTTTCATCACTCATCCAGGTGACTTCTTCAGTCTCAGCTGACTGCAGGTTTCCCCAAAACGCTATGTCCAGATGAACAGGATCAACTTTTGGAGAGCAGACTGACTTCATATTCTAACAACATTTATTCAGGCTTTACTGACAGTGCTGGCATGCCACTTTATATTATTGGATAAAACTGATATTGAGAATGCTTAACTGTGAAGACATAATAGGTGATATCCCACAATACATGGCTGTAGCTCAGGTGGCAGAGCAGGTCAGCCACTAATCAGAAGGTCAGTGGTTCGATCCCAGGCTGCCTCCTAGCTGCATGCCAAATATCCTTGGGCAAGATACTAACCCCATGTTTGCCTACTGGTGGTGGTCAGAGGGCCCGGTGGCGCCTGTGTCCGGCAGCCTTGCCTCTGTCAGTGCGCCCCAGGGTGGTTGTGGCTACAATGTAGCTGCCATCACCTGTGTGTGAATGTGTAGATGACTGAATGTAGTGTAAAGCGCTTTGGGGTCCTTAATGACTAGAAAAGCGCTATACAAATGCAGGCCATTTATCATTTACATATGTTATTGTAATACACTGATTGTAATGCAGTGGTATTGTATCTTATCAGATGATGGGGTATCTGGTGATTCCCACCTCTATAAGGCAGTGGAAACAGCTAGAGAAAACAAGACACACTGAATCAGAAGACGAGACAAGGGTGAAGTAAAACTAAAAGCAAGGCAAAAGGTAAAAATAACTATCCAAATAAAACAGGGAGTGATATGTGATAACCAAACAGGGAAACACAGACACAACTTAATATAGGATAACTCACAAATAAAGACAGAACAAGAAATAAACTAATCACAACCAGAAAGTGAAAACAAGACTAACTGCACTAAGGAAAATATATGGTAAAAAAAGGTAAAAACTCAGCAATGAATCAAAAAACTACAAAGTCCAAAACATCAGCAGCATCTGGGCAACGACTCAGGACCATTGGACATAGTGGGTAATGTCTCAGTAACCTCAGTAAGGTGCTGTAGCAGTTGTGGTACATGAAGGTACTTTGCTTTAATATGGCAGCCTCATACTAAAATGTGAAAAACGTCATTCTGGTTCACAATACAAAACATGTTTGTGACAGACTGGTGAGCTGTCCAGTTTCCCACAACCCTTAATTGTGTAAACAGAAGAATATCAATGGATGGATGGAAACAAACAACAGACATTGTAAAAGGAAAATGTTTGGCTAGATGGAAGATCTCAAAGCACCAGGAGAGAAAACTCAAAGAAAATAGAAAGTCCACAAACAACCCCACAAACCATCCAAACAAAAATGTGTAGACAGAGATGTCAGTGTTTGTGACAGATCTGTACGAATTACACTGAATAAAATTCTATTGACATTCAAAAAATTCAAAGGAAAAGTAGACTGCTGAGTGCCATTGTTGAGTCACAAATATGCGCTAGTCAAAATTATGCTGTCATCACATCAGTAAATTCAGAACATGGGTTTGGTGATGATGATGTCATTTTTCAGGATAATAATAGATTTTGTCGATGAGAGTGTCAAACCACTTCTTTAAAAAACACATATCTTTTTAAAGAAGGTGAAGTGAAGACTCCATGACAAAGCTCCACGCAGCAAAGCTGATGTCAGCTACTAGCTGAGAAACGTGGAACCAGGTTGGTTTTATTAGTGAAAAAGCTGAGCCAGGAGGTGGAAAAGGTATCATAATAATTGTGATTTTTTAAAATGATAATTCCACTTTTTTGCTGAACAGTAAGTGAATACATATTTTTCTTCGACTTAATCTGGAAAATCAGAATCAGAATCAGAATACTTTATTGATCCCTGGGGGAAATTATTTTTTGTTACAGTGCTCCATTTTAAACCATTTTAAAAATATCCTGTTATATACAAAAGTTTGTGAGGTACACGTCACAAAAATCTAAATATTCTGCTATATAACAAAAATAAAGTAAAAAAACAAAACAAAACAAAACTGAAAGACCATCCGACAAATATGGCGATTTTTGCCGGGAGTTGTACACAATTGATCAGTGAACAGTTTCAGTTAAAATATCCCTTTTGATCCATCTCTGCCTTTCGCCCATCCTAAGGATTAGAAGGAGTAGGTAGCCAGTGCACATTATGGTAGCCTGATACGAATCTTTGTGCCACTGTACGTCCCACAAAAAATTCTGTTTTTCTGTTTTCTCCCTGATGTCCAGGTCGAACTCTTCTGGAGAAGCTGTTCTTGCAACAGCAAGCGGATGAGCCAGAGGAGGCTGAGAGGCTCTGCTCTAGGATCTTAGCAATGGGCCTCCTGCTGCCATTCACAGACTGCTTCAGAGAACAGCTGGGGGGAAGCACTACCCACATCACCTCCACCGCATCACCCAAGTTCGATGTATGTAGTTTTACACCACACCCCTATCTTCTCATGTTAGCAGTGAATTATTTTCATTGTCATATTTTATGGGAGGCTATTTCAGATGAAAAAGGGCATATGTTGGCACTATCATTATATTAAATGATAGACAATGTTGGGAAGGTTACTTTAAACTTGTATTCCACTACATATCACAGAATAAATGCCCCAAAATGTAGTTTGTAACGTATTCTGTTGGGTTACCCAATGAGAGTAACGTATTCTGAATACTTTGGATTGCTTAATATATTGTCATGCTTCTCACATGAATGTACTATTGCTGTGTGATTTATTACTATTACTGAACTGCACATGACAATTTGCAGCTAGCAGGTTGTTAATGCTATTCATCAAGTCTAACGGTCTGCAGTCTATGAACTAACCTCAGGTAACGCCAGCTAACAGTGTTAGCTCGGTGGTGAGTAGCCTTCAGTAATAGTAATAAATCACACAGCAATAGTACATGGAAGACACTGAAGTGACACATAACCCAGGTAGCTACCACAACTAAAACAAGGTATTTGCAGTAGGCTAACGTTAGTTTTTAAAAAGAAATTACTTCCAGATGTTTGTTAAGGTTGGGTTCTTTTAAGAGCAGCTTGGTTGCTGGCAAACAGAGTTTGCATTGAAGGGTCAGATTCCGCCCATTCCTTGCTTCTTTAAGTGGTGTCGGAATTTCCAAGTAAGAAATGCATTCCTGCCCGTGCACTGCTGGCTCTGTTGTGCTCGCTCTAGGTCCATTGTGTAGCTGATGCCAACAACATTAACAAGTACAAAGGCAACCTGATGCACCTGCATATTTGATGAATAGCATAGAGACTGTGCCACTGTTGTTTATTCAACCTGAATATTTTTTAACTGTATCAAAGGGAATGCGAAAGAAATGAAGAACAGCCTCTTGTTTGAATCGTCTGTGCTCAGTGATTTTCGCTGATTAAAAACAGAGACAAAGTTCATCCAGCTGCACTGACTTCTGGCATAGAAATGGTCAAACTCAATGAAAACAGCTGCAAAACGTTACTTTTAATGAAATGGTACTGAAGAGCGTGTAAAATTTGTGATTTTTAAGAAAACTGTACTGTCTGTACTAAGTATACTATATAGCAAATGATGAGTTAGTTAAGCTGGACTTGTTGTTGTCCTTACAATTAGGGTCACCAGTAATACTGGCTTTAATATGAACAAGCAAACATGTTTTAAGAATAAACAGAAAGCATAATGCACAAAGGTACTAAGTGTTCCACACAGGATCAACTCATGAACAAGAAAAGGAAAACAAATTTTGTGATTTCTAAGCTGTAACTGTGACTGCTGTTTGACTGGACTTTGTACACAAGACTGGAGTTGCACAGCTCTCTAAAAACGAGTATTTATGATTGACATTTCCAAATGTGGAGATTTATTTGTGAAATGAGGATAAGTGCAACTGTAACTGTTTTTTAAAAAAAATATGTTTACTTAGCACGACCAGCTTTACACATGGGCAGCTGTCAACCAGCCACCACACTCTTTGGATCTCTGTGAGGGGAAACAACCAATTCAGATTAAAGGCCCTTGGCCTCAAGCCAAACCAGGTGGCGATAACAGGAATGGACTTCAATCTGCACAATCAGGTAAGAATAGCACTGCTCTGTAGTCTAATCTGTAGTTCTTGTTGGTGGTTTGTGCATGCCCTAAAACTGATACAGTGTTTATTCTGTGGTCCTGGCTCTATATAAACAAACAAAAACACATTATTACCATAAGGTTATACCAAACACTGAAACAAACTAACCCTTTTGTTACAGCTGGATTGAATTCTGTATATTACAATTTTTAAAAACTCTTACTCTTACTTTTTGCGAAGTAAGCTTTACACTTTTGATTGTTTTACAATCTTTATGATTTGGTAGGCTAACACACAAACATGTGAAAGATACCAATCTTGTCATCTCGCTTATATAAAAATGCATATAAACATTTTACACTTTCTTCGTGTTTATTCATTTCTGGCTTTTTGCTTCACAAAAGCTATTACTCAGAAGATGATTATGATGTAAGAATATGATGTAAGCCAAGAGTGGCAGAAAAGTATGTGAGGTTGGACATTTGAGTCTCTTCCCCAAGGTTTTGTTGAGCGCAGGCACTTTATTGATGACGCTATGATTTCTAAGTTTTCTTCCCTTTTTAATTGTAAAACTTCTTCTGACAATGTCAAGCTCCTTCTTAACTCTTTTACTGACCAATAACTAGTCATTCTCAGTCAGGTTGCTCCTTTCAAAACTAGGCATTGCTCTGTTAGTTCCTGCACACCTTGGTTAAATGATCAAACTTGTGGTCTTTGACGTTTCTGCCGAAAAGCAGACCGTCTGGTCCACTGTGTTTATTCACTGGTCCACTGGTCTGATTGTTCATCGTGAACACTTCAAAGAACTTCTTCACTTATATAATGAGTCAGTGAAAGAGGCTAGATCCTCTTATTTCAATAAACGTATAAATCATCATAAGAATAATCCAAGTACTATTTGAGACTATTAATAGTATTGTTTCTCCTCCATCTCAGCATGCTGTGTTACTTTCTGATGATACTTTTCTCAGTCTCCAAAAGTTGATTCTGTTCATCTGGACGTAGCGTTTTCAGTGGGAGAAACGTCCAGATGAACAGGATCAACTTTTGGAGATTTACTTACCTGGATGACTGAGAATGCATCAAGACACGTTTCTCAATCACTTTGTAAATAAGGTGATGGACTCGAGATCCAAATTCTCCTTAAGTGCCTTCCCTTATGAAGATGGCCCTTGGTGTCTGGGTCATTTACTTCTTTTTCTCCAATCAGACTCAATGACTTAATTACAGTAATACTGTAGGTAAAATGAAATCCTCATGATGCTCCTTAGACATATTAAACATGCCGAGGTAACTCCTCTATTGAAAAAACAGAATCTAGATCCCAGCTCTACTATTATCGGCCTATTTAAAATGACCATTTATAAGCAAATTACTAGAATAAATTGCAGAAAATCAGTTCAGGTCCTTACTATGCAGATTACAGACTGCTTACCCTTTTCAGTCTGACTTTCAAAAGCAGCACTCCACTGAGACTGCTCTCTTAAGGGTCTATAATGATCTATTAATGGCTTCTGATGCAGGGAATCTCAGCCTTCGATACCATCGATCAGCTACTTCACAGGCTGAAGATTTTGGCGGGTATAACTGGCTGTGCCTTAGACTGTTTTTTTTCCCTTCTTATCAGACAGGAACTTTTCTGCTAGGACTGACAGCTTCTCCTCTGACATTGCCCCCTTAACCTGCGGGGTTCCACAGGGTTCAGTTTTGGGTCCATCATTATTTTCTTTCTACATGCTTCCTTTAGCTGGCTTTTTTCAATCTTTTAGTGACATTTCTTATAATTTCTATGCCGATGGCATTCAGCTGCGTGTCTCCTTTAAGCCTCATCAGCTGGATAGGTTTTCCAACCTAGTCCAGTGCTTAACTCAGGTTTCTACTGGGCTTTCTAGCAGTTACCTTGTTTTAAACACAAGCAAGACTGAGACCATGATCACAGCTCCTCTTGAACTACATTCTAAAACCAGTCAGGTTCTTGCTTCTTTCTGTCCTTCTGCTAAGCCAAACATTCGAGATCTTGGAGTAATATTAGATTCTTCTCAGGGCCTTGACTCACATGTCAAATCTCTGTCTCGTTCCTGTTTCTTTTATTTAAGAAAAATTTCTAAACTGTGAAAAATGGTCTCCTCAGCTGAACTGGAAAAAAATTATTCATGCATTTGTGTTGTGTTTAAATTATGGTAACGCCCTGTTTATTTGGACAAATCATCTCTTTCTCGCCTCCAAGCTATACAAAATGCAGCGGCCAGACTGCTTACACCTTCTAGCAAGAGTGCTCACATTATTTCTATTTTATATTCTTTACATTGGCTCTCAATAGATTTTAGAATGTGTTTTCAAATCCTTGTTTGAACATACAGATCACTAAATGGCCAAGCCCCATTTATGGCCAAGCTGCTTGTTGTCTCTGCTCACAGAGTTTGTTCCCCGAACATGACTGAAGACAAAAGGGGATCATCAGTGTGTGGAGGCTGTGGAACAGTCTACCACCACAGCTACGTTTGGTTGACTCTGTGGAATCTTTTAAAGAGCAGTCAAAAAAAATCTGTTTAAACAAGCCTTCTGTTGATTGACAATTTTTTTTTTTTTTTTTTTTTTACAACTTTATTTATAGTTTTCCAACAAAACAGTCCAGAATTTCTTACAAAAGTTGCAAACCCTACCCCCCACCCCCATCCAGGCGGCATCCCCACAACCAATACAACCAATACAACCACAACCAATACACACAACACAAAAAAAAAAAAAAAAAAAAAAAGGGGAGAAACACTCAAACCAATCTGTGACAGTCATTATAGCACCAACAGCCGGACCCCGGCACATGAGAGAAGAAACAAAGAAGAAAAAGGGAATAAAGAAATCCCAACAGTCAAAGTACGGGCATTGAGGAGACTATGGACAGCAGTCCGAGAAGAGAGCAAGAGCATAAATTACCAACAAGTAAAGAACAATAAATCAGGCAAAAGACAGACTCTTGACATGAGTTATGAACCGTGACCAGGTTTTGTCATATTTACTCTCCAAGCCGCGCACGGTATACCTAATTTTTTCCAGAGCTAATCCCAACATCACCTCTCTAATCCAATGGACGTAGGAAGGAGGGTTCGACGCCTTCCAGCTCAGCAGTATCAGACGGCGGGCATGCAACGAGGCAAAGGCTATTGCGTTTTTGTGGAGGGGAGAGAGTCTCAGCTCTTCCCGAGGTACACCGAAGATAGCTATCAAAGAGTCAGGCCGCAGTGTTTCACCCGATATAGCTGACAGTGATTGAAAAATTGATGTCCAGAAACCATACAGGGAGGGACATGACCAAAACATGTGCCCCAAAGAAACAGGAGAGTAATCACATCTAGGACAATTCGGTGCAACATCAGGGTACAGTTTAGACAGTCTGTCATTAGAATAGTGGAGCCTGTGGACGACCTTAAATTGAATCAGGCCATGTCTAATACAGAGAGAAGACGTATGTATACGCTGTATGGCTTTCTTCCAGATGTCTTCTGACATGAGTTCTCCAACCTCCCCTTCCCACGCCGCCTTAGGTTTGTCCCATGTATGAGGGCAGCTTTCAAGAATCAATGCATAAATCTTCGATATTGCTCTTTTAGTGGGCTGACTCACATTAAGAACTAGATACAGTAGGTCCTTAGAGGGCAGAGACGGGTACCCTGGGAGAAATTTAGAGGCAAAACTCCGAGCCTGAAGGTATCTGAAGTAGTGAGACTTTGGTAAGTTATGGTCTTCACACAAATATTTAAATGAGACAAAGCCATCCTCAGTGAAGAGATCTTGAAAGAAAACCAGACCGTTTCTGTGCCAGACTGCAAATGAATGATCTATTTGAGATGGTGTAAAAAGATGGTTGAACATTATCGGAGAAAAGCTACAAGTATTTGTCAAGTTAAAATGTTTCCTGAATTGGCCCCAGATCTTAATTGAATTTTGAACCACCAAATTGGAGTTCAGCCCAGATGCTTTGACATTCAGTGGGAGAGGGGCAGTTAAGATCGAAATCGGAGAGATTGGGAGTGTAGCTCTCAGTTCCATATCTGCCCAGACTGGACCCTCCCCATCCGCAAACATGGTTATCCAATATGTCAGCTTGACAATGTTAGCAGCCCAATAATAGAATAAGAAATTAGGTAAGCCCAAACCACCATCAGCTTTAGCTCTCTCCAGGCTTGCTCTCCTTATGCGTGCAGGTTTTTTGTTCCATATGAACAAAGAGACAAAGCGATCCAGCTGGGCAAAATAGGATTTGGGGAGAAAGATGGGGATCATTTGGAATAGATAAAGAAACCTGGGCATTACAGTCATCTTCACCACATTTATCCGTCCTGCCAGCGAAAGTGGAAGTTTTGACCACCTACCCAGATCAGATTTAGTACTGTCCAGAATAGACCTGTAGTTATACTGGAAAATAGTCTTAATCGAGCCAGCTATTTCCAGTCCCAAATATGTGAATTTGTCATTTTCAATTTTAAAAGGCAAATCGTCATAAGTGGTCTGTTTTGCCAGATTGTTCAATGGAAACAGTAAAGATTTTGATAAATTAACCTTATACCCCGATATGTTGCTGAACTCCCGCAGCCAGCGGAAAAGGTGGGGCATACTCCCAATTGGGTCTGATATCTGCAAAAGGAGATCATCAGCATAAAGCAGAGTTTTATGAGTTACCTCACCCCTGGATATACCTTTAATCCTCTCATCAGATCTGATAGCAATTGCCAGCGGTTCGATCGCAATGTCAAACAGGAAGGGTGACAGGCAACAGCCCTGCCTCGTCCCCCTGTAGAGCGAAAAATATTCCGAAATCAGACCATTTGTCCTGACTGCAGCCATAGGCGTTGAATATAGGACTTTAATCCATCTACAAAAAGTAGGTCCCATGCCGAATTTCTCCAGAACTGTGAAAAGGTAGGACCATTCGATTCTATCAAACGCCTTTTCAGCGTCAAGGCTCAGAATAACTTCCGGTTGTATTGTCGAATGGGGGGAGAATACCACATTAAACAGTCGTCTCACATTAAAAAATGACTGCCGTCCGGGAATGAAGCCCGTTTGGTCCTCATTAATAATGGTGGAAATAATAGGGTCCAACCGTAGTGCAAGAGTTTTGGTTAAAATCTTATAGTCACAGCACAAAAGACTTATTGGCCTGTATGAGCTACACTGTACAGGATCTTTATCTTTCTTTAGTAAGACTGAGATCGTGGCCTGGGTAAGCGTCTGCGGCAGATTGCCAGTAGCAAAAGATTCAGCATAAACTGATTCTAAAATAGGTGTGAGCTTCGAAGAGAATTCCTTGTAAAACTCCATGGGGAAACCGTCCGGACCTGGCGACCTTCCAGTCTGAGATAATTTAATAGCGTTCGTTATCTCTTCAATCGACAACGGCTGTTCCAAAGGCGACTGAGCGTCCGGAGAGAGCTTGGGAAGATCCAGCGAGTCAAGAAACGAGTAGATCTCGGATGAATTACTGCCCACCTCTGATTGATATAGGGTAGAGTAAAAATATTTGAACTGGTCATTAATGACTCGGGGGTCGTGAGATATCGAATCAGCACCTATTTCAATTCCCGAAATCACGCGCTCAGCTGACCGCTGCTTGAGCTGAAGTGCAAGGAGCCTCCCCGCTTTATCTCCATGCTCATAATATACCTGCCTGGATTTAAAAATATTTCTTTCGGCTCTCCATGTCATAAGCGTGTCAAATTCAGTTTGCAACAGTAATTTCTCCTTAAAAAGATCTGGCGTAGGTAAAAGAGCGTAACGCCTATCCATATCCGCAATCTTGTCAGCCAGTTCTTTAAGTTGTTTAGAGCGCTCCTTGTCTCTGTGTGCCACATAAGAAATAACTTGGCCCCTAATATAGGCTTTCATAGACTCCCACAAGACTCCCCTCGACACATCCTGGGTGTCATTAATTTCTAGAAAGAAGTCAATCTGATTGCTGAGAAACGTTTTAAAGCGTTCACATAAAAGTAATAGGGGGTCTAGCCGCCACGTTCGTTGGGGCGCTACATTACCTGGAAAAACCAGACCCATCTGCACAGGGCTATGATCTGACAACACTATACTGTGGTATTTGGTGCTGGAAATCAAGGGAAGTAGCTGGTTATCGACAATGAAGTAATCAATCCTGGAGTAACTATGATGTACAGGGGAAAAAAAGGAAAATTGCTTCGTAGATGGGTTTGTTGCACGCCAAGGGTCCGATAAGCCGTAAGAACGAAGTAGGGAATTAATAGCCACTGCTGCTGACGAGAGGGTGTTGCTCGACCTTACGCTTGATCGGTCCAGCTGGGGAGAAAGGACACAATTAAAGTCTCCACCTAGAATTAGTTTATAGGAGACAAGGTCTGGGAGAGTCGAAAAAAAATTAAGAAAGAACTGTGCGTTGTCCCAGTTAGGTCCATAAATATTAGCCAGTATTAGTGGTGTGTTAAACAGCTTGCCCACTACAACAACATATCTGCCATTAGGATCTGATATCACTTCAGAGTTGATTGACAATTTTTTAATCTTAAACTTTTGTATTGTCTATATTGTGTATTTTGGTGCCAAACATTTTGGTTATTTTAGCCTTTGTGTACAGCGTTTTGTGATTGCCTGTATACGGAAAAACACTTAATAAAAATAAACTTTACTTACTTGTGATCTGTAGTGAGATTTGAGAGCAGGTGTAAGAGAGCGTGGAGAGGTGGGAAAATGCTCTGGAGAGAAGAGGAATGAGAATCACTTGAAGCAAGACAGACTGCATGTGTGTGAATGAGAGGGACCAAGTTTAGTGCTTTGAAGACAAAGTTAGAGAGGCAAGGCTGAGATGGGTTGGACATGTGCAGAAGAGGAGTACTGAATATACTAGATAAAGGATGCATAAATGCATATGTATAAATATGGAGCTGTCAAGCAGAAGGAAAAGAGAACGATCACAGAGAAGATTCATGGATATAGTGAAAAAAGATATGAAGAAAATGTGAAGGATTTGTGTAACAAAACAGAATACTAGAGATGGCGAGAAATGGAGGCAGATGACCTGCTTTGGTGAAACTTGAAGAGTTACGCCAGGAAAAGAGCTCAGGCAATGTCATTCTGAAAAATGTTTGTAATGTTTGAAAACTCAAAACATGCTTGTAGAATATGAAATCCAATGATTAAAAAAGGATTCAGAGTTGCTGTCAGGTGTATTCTGGTTGTCCTGCACAAGTTTCTTGATTTACTGCATTTTCAAACTTTTAGGTTTTAACGCTAACAAACGTCGTTGTCAAATTGTATTCACAGAAACAGATACTGCTTTGTACTTAGCGGCAATTAACAGACTAATAAAATATTAGAATTTAACTAAACTGAATGAAAGACAAACTGATTAAATGAAAATGCTCCAAAATGCACATATAAATAAAAACTAATAAAAGCAGTTAACAAACAAACAAAATACTGGTATTATATCACTATTGTACAAAAATAAATAACATGCAGCTGATTGACTCAAACAGATATAATTAGATCCATAGATATTTGGACACATTTGTTCTTAGGTTGCCTCTGTTGTGTATTGCACTGACCTATGTGTGTTTGTTTGTCCAGAGCTCCATGCAGATATCATGGGTTTGAGGCAGCAACATGTAAACAAAGAGGTCAGTCACTTTTCTTTCTTTCTTTCAAATTAAGAACTAAAGGCTACGCTGTTTGATTTTCCAACTCCAACATGATCCAAAATTAGTTTTGGTTTATAAGTAATGCAAGAACAGCTCTAAGAGAATTTAGAGAGCATTACAAATTTGAGCTTAAAAACATCAATGCCATTACTATGGTCATAATATAAAAAATAACACGCAATTAAGATCATCACAAAGTACGTAAAAGTAAATGTTTTACAGTGTCATAATGTAATGCATATACTGTCACATATAGAATAGAATAGAATAGAATAACCCTTTATTGTCATTGTATATGTACAACGAAACACATGCAAAGAGATTTAGATTGTACGTTTTTTTAAATGTGGTGCAGTGTGAGAGACATAAATTATCTAAACCCTGTTTAGTTAATCATGGTTTACTTGATCATGTTAATAAGTGATTGACTAAGACATAATTAACTAAATGGGGTTCGATAACCATGTTCAAACAATACATTATACCAGTTTCATGACAATAAAAGCATTAAATCATTTGAACAGTTAAAAGAGTTCAAATTCAGCAACGCAGACTTCTGTTTTTTCATAATTAAGAACGTTTTTTCACAAGACATGAAGAATGGAAAAACGCTATGGAATTAAATTTAATTGACAAGTACATCAAGTACTTCAAAGTACATTTTGAAAATGTACTTGTCAGAGGAAATGGAGGTGATAATAATGGGATATTAATGGGGCAAAAAATATGCAGTGAAGCCCACACAATAACAAACTTAACTTCATGAAGAGAAAAAAATTTCAAATACCAGACGGCAAAAATATGCCCAGGTTATCCAAATATCTGGGGCTTATATACACATATCCAAAATGAAATGCATATTAGAATAATGTCTTTGATGCTCTCACAAAGATATTTCACTAAAACCTTGTTTAAAAAAAGAAGCTTGGCATTAACTTGCCCTCTGGCCAGCTTACTGTTAAAATGCTCTCTGTGTAGCTGCTGTTTCTGTCCTGGATGCCCTTTCAACTTTACCATCTCTCGTTCTTTAGTGCAGTAAAAATCAAAGTCATGTCCACTTGGGGTGGCTGTAGCTCAGGTCATCTACTGATTGGAAGGTTGGTGGTTCGATTCCTGGCTTCCCCTATATCTTACTATGTAATAAGTTGTTTAAGTGTTAAAAAAATGTTATACTAAAGGTAAACTTTAATAACCTCTATATGCATTACATATAAGTTAAACATTTAAACCTTTTCTTGTTTTAATTTTGATGGTGGCTTATAAAACAAAAACTTTGCATCGTACAGTAAATACTTTTTTGATTGCCTGTAGGAATTATTTTAATAATTTGAAATGTTGGATTTTCATACACTATATGCCAGATTTAAAATAGGTAAATGGACTTATTCATGTTTTCTACTCTTCGGGAGCACTCAAAGCACTTTATACAACATGCCACATTAACTTTCTTCAATGTTTTTACCTAACATTCATACACATTCAATCTCTGATGAATGCATCGGAGAGCAACTGGGGTTAGTACCTTGCCCAAGGATATTTGGCAGCCAGTGATCGAACCACCAACCTTTTGATCAATAAATGACATGCTCTACCTCCTGAGCTACAGTCACCCCCATTTTAAGCCTATGAACAACAATTAAATAAAAATTACAATAAAAAAGTCATTAACTATTTCACTTTATATGTAATAAATATGAAAGAAAATCCATACTAATTTTAGTTTTACTAATGATTTTTTTTTTTTAAATTCTGGAATAATTTATGGTTTTGCATTTTCTACAGGAAGAATGTGTTTTTCCTTCAATAAAACTGAAGGAAAAACATGTTAATGTCATCCAGCAACTGGAACAAACCATAGAAGATCTCAGGACTAAGATTGCTGAGCTGGAGCGACTGCCCCCTCTGGTGGACAAGGACAGTATGAAAGTCACCACCTCCACCACAGACAGGGAATGTGGAGGAGAAGAGGACCTACTAAGGGGTGTGTGCGATGCTCATCTTCAGACTGAGGCCTTCTCTGTTGGAGGCTTGGAGGCAAAGTCTGTGCAGACATCACCAATGGATGACAGTTCAAAGTTCAAAGTGCCTTGTAGTGAGCCAGACAGAGTCGACAGATTCCTGGAGCCTCCCCCCAGTCATGATGGGTACCTGTGTTCGTGTCAGCTACAGCCTCCTGCTCCTCCACCCCCACTTCTAGGGGGAAGTGAAAGTGGAGTCTGCCCTCCTTATTCAGGGCAGACTGTAGCACCTCCTCCTCCACCATTACCAGAAATAGTCCCACCTCCTCCACCTCCTCCACCCCCTCTTCCACCAGGTTTAGGAGTTCCTCCACCTCTCCCTGGTTGTCTGGCTCCACCCCCACCTCCTCCCTTACCTCCACCTCTCCCTCATGGTCTTGCTGCACCCCCACCTCCTCCTCCTGCCCTAGTCCCACCCCTTACTCGTGGCATGGTTCCACCTCCTCCCCCTCCTCCTCCTCCATTACCAGGAGTTAAAGGCCCACCTCCAACTGAAGCCTGTGTGCCTCCCCCTCCTCCTCCTCCTCCATTACCAGGAGTTAAAGGCCCACCTCCACCTCAAGCTTGTGTGCCTCCTCCTCCGCCTCCTCCACCTCCACCAGGAAACATCTGTGTTCCCCCAGCTCTTCCAGGAGCTCTTGGCTCCCTGCCTCCTCCACTGCCACTGGGCTTATATTCTCTGGGTCTGACACAAGAGAAACCACCCAGAAAGGCCTTGTTAGAGCCACCAAGACCCATGAAGCCTCTCTATTGGACCAGGATCCAGCTCCACACCAAGAAGTAAAGAAAGTAACATGTACATTTAGGTCCATATGTTTTGTGACATTAATACATGTTGATTGCTATACCCAGGCAGAATTACAAAGAAACGGTCAATTGTCCAAATACTTATGGGCCTAACTGTGTTATAATGATGAAAAAATCATTATGATACATTATCATTATGTTTTGGGGTTTTTTTTTATTCTGGTAAAGACATTCTTAGACATCATTATCTCAACAATATGATGATGATGGTGTTTTAATTGCCAACTCATGAAAAGACCAAAGCTATGCGCTATATTGACATAGTATAAAGAGTTAATTTTCAACTGCACATATGCTATCAACAAAGTTATTGTGACAACCCTGTTACTACATGACCAAGCCTGTGATCAAGCACAACTTCTGTATTCCCGGATCATGACTCACTATTTCATGATCAAAATGCTCACAACAGTGTTCTTGCTTTATATTTCACTGTTCAAAACACATCAAACAAAGTGCTTCATTGACATAATAAGTGGTGCTGTTTTGTGTTTCTCAGGGACATGTCATCTTCACTTGTGTGGGAAACAATTGAGGAGCCCAACGTAGACTTTCAAGAGTTTGTGGAATTGTTCTCGAAAACAGCCGTGAAGGAGAAGAAGCAGCCACTGTCTGACACCATAACCAAATCCAAGGCTAAACAGGTGTTGTGTTTAATTACATTTTAAATCCTCTGAGCTGAAAAACGTGCTCCCTCGTCTTCAGATGAATCTAAACGTACATAATCCAGAAACATGCAATAACTCACTTAAGCCATATTATAGTGTTTTTGAAACGCATCTTTAAAAAAACAACAAAAACATTGTATTTCACTAAATTTGAAACTATCTTATCACTTCATAGTTTACACTGTGTTCTACAATTTGTACATCTTAGAAATCCTGTTAGGTCACATATTTGTAAGGGGATTTAATGACCTGTGTTGCCTAGTGAATTCATTAGGTTTTAAACAGAGAGCTATATGGCTGATTTCCACCCCATCAGCTACTATAAAAGGTAGAACAAAGTGACTGAATCTGATCAGCATTATCACCTTGAATTTAAACTAATGTCTGCTATCCTTGATATAATGTAACATAAATGCACCAGATCCAATATTTGGCTCACTTTAACCCCTAATGTACATTATAGTCCACAGCTCTTGTTGTCACTACACTGTTGGCCCAACTAAGATTTCAGCATCAAGATATTGAAGTATCAGTATTAACAAAATACTATTTTAAAGTACTAAAATCTAATTTTGTCTTTTATTTCTAAAAAGTAACCACAGTTGGAATCGGATGATGTATGCGACAGCCACAATTTGATTGGTTGACAAGTGGGCCAGAATAGAAAGGGGAGCAATAGCAGAGTTCACTGGGAACAGGGAAAGCTAAAAAAAAAAAATCATGAAAAGCACAGACCTTGGCTGGAGTGCACACTTTTCTTTTTTTAAACACTTGTTTTCACTTCAGCTCTTTGGATGTTATAACTTTGTTGCCCTTTGCGGTTGGCTCACGGACAATGGTTGCAACCAATGAGTGTAGAAAATGTTTATATCTATATTATCTTTCACACAGTCATTAGCTGAAAAACATACCGTGTACACTGCCTCTGTCTGACAACAGAGCTCACTTCTGGTAAATGGGCAGGCCCTGGAGTGGAGCAGAGAGCAAACATGCTCTCTCTGCCCGACCATAAATTCCACTTAAAGCGGAACAGGGTGCTGCTGTCAGATGGAGGCAGGGTACACAGTACAAAAATTCTGACTTAACACTTAACTCCTTTTAAGGCATTTCCATTTGTCAATTTTTATTCAGATAAGTCGATCTGAGGTTAAACACAATG
The DNA here is from genome assembly GCF_057382185.1 of Mchenga conophoros. Taxonomy (NCBI): domain Eukaryota; kingdom Metazoa; phylum Chordata; class Actinopteri; order Cichliformes; family Cichlidae; genus Mchenga; species Mchenga conophoros. The sequence continues at coordinate 2,723,156 of NC_140533.1, forward strand.
TCCAGAAGCTGTGAGCTAAGGAAACAAAGTATATTTGCTTGTTTTGTGGAGAATATTGCAGCAATGTTACATTATATTAAGCAGGCAGCTGCCCACGTTAAACTGTTACTATCACAGAATAATGTGGGCATGTTTCATAAATCAGCAGCAGTCATTAAACAGCTGACAGAGTGAACAGAATATACAAAAGTAAAGTCTAGATTCTATTGTGCCGATCAGTGGTGTTGAGTGGTGGTAAAAAAATTCTGAATCTGTGCAGCATCTGGAAGCCAAATGTAAACAAACCTAACCACTTAACGTAAAACTCTGAAACAACAGCTATGTCCCAAAACCTAGGTTGCATCCTTCGGAGGCCACATTTGAAGGCTGATTATGTCACAGCCAGGCAACGAAGGCAGTCCTAATTAGAAGGTTGCTCCAAATGTGGCCGACAAATGCATCCTTCCTTTCCCTGGATTTGAAGGATGGGTCGGGTGTATCCTTCGTGGCCCAACCTATCCCAGAATTCATAGTGCAGCCTGGCCAAGTCCAGTTTCCAACAATGGTGGCAGCTACTTAGTTTTAATATTACTCTTATTACTGTTTCTGGGTCACAAAATAAACTTTAACATATTTTCAGGTGAGAATGTAGCTGTGCAAACTTCAAATATCTGTTTGGTTTATCAAGACATCACATATTTGCAAAAGTGCTCCAACGTTTTCGGAGACGTCTGTTACCCACCAGCTCGATAGCTAGCTGGGAGGTCAAGGGTCACTAGAGCCGGCGAGAACAGCAGACTCCCGGCACATCGTTTTTAGACACACACACACTCACAGTTTCTTAGCTTGGTGATTTTGTCCCGTGTCCCATTTTGACCTTAGTACTTGCAGGCCATATTCAGTGTGGCCATGTGTAATTTGTGCCAGTCACTTGGTTATGACATTCTACTGTCCCCTGCTGTTGTTATCTGCTGGATTCTCTCAGGGGCTTATTTCCACAGCCTGCACCTGGTATCCTGCCTGGTGTGATGGACCCCAGCCTTTATGGATCTTTTACTTAGAGCTTGTTCCTGTGCTGCCATGGTTAGTGCCTCTGTGCTTTCTTTCAGTCCAGCCACTGGTTCTGGATGTCAGCGACTGCCGGTGGTACATACCATGCAGGGGCCTGTCCTTCATTGATGGTTCCTCCTCTTGCTCATCTTCTTTCTTGGGTTTCTGCTGCCTAAGGTATTCACTGAGCACGTGGTTGGTTGTGGCCATCTTCCTGATGTACTCGTGTTCTTTGTTTCATCCTGGACCGTGGTGCTGACCCTCACTAGTCCCCAGCCTCCTTCCTTCTACTTAACATACAGCCTCAGGGTGCTGGACTTGGGGTGAAACCCTCCAAGCATGGTCAGGAGCTTCTTTGCCTTAATGTCAGTGGATTCTATCTCCTCCTTTGGCCAGCTTATTATCCCAGCAGGGTAGGGATCTTATCTTTCAGGTCAGTTCTTCTTGCACTCATTGATCCTTATTCCATTGCACTTGGGGCTTGGTACCCAACCTCGGGTGGGAGTCATGATGATATTCCAACAGTACACTATTTTCATCTCTTGCCCACTTATGCTGTCTTGTTCCACTTTTCATCAGTATGTCCTGGTTCCTCAACACCTGATGCAGACCTTGTCTGGGTGACGTCCGAGCTGCAGATAGAGGAAGTGGCTGACATCCAGAAGTCCCTCTTTCTCTGTCTCTCGATGAAGGCGGTCGCACTTTTCTCCTCCTCTCCCTTTCCCGGCTTCTCGTGTCCTTGTCTAGCCTCACCTACTTTTCTACTGTTGCCCTGAAACACTCTCACAGTCTGTTCTCTAAAACCTAAAAGAGGAATTATGGATTTGATCAACTGGTCCCTGAATGCAATTGACACACTCTTCTCAACGAGAAGCCGGGGCTCGGGTGAGCCTGAGTGTCCTGGAGGGACGTCCCCTGCCTGATACACGATGGGCCGGTGGCATAACTGGAGGGACGTGTGCCTGGCGGGACTGTCAATCGAGGACATTGAAGACATCTACCTTTTCGGAATCATGATAACAGGGTTCTTGCTGATTGGAGCTGGCTTGGCCCTGGCTTATCGAAGATTAAAGAAAGCGGAATGGGCTGTTCAAAAGCCCACAAGGCTGCCCGCTGTGACTGAAGCGATCGGACGAGTCGTGACTTCTCAAAATGGGCTCATTAAACGCAGCCCGGATAAGATCTTGGAGAAGCTTGAGGCTAGCGTGAGCACTCAGACTAAGATCTCTGAGCAAAAAATGGATAACATCTTGGAGAAGCTCACGGCTCTCCAACGGGAGATTGAGAGACCAGTGTCGGACTGCTTGATCGACTGTGAAATTGACATGCAGTTGTTCGCAATAAAGGAATACCACCATCATTTCATGTGGCTACTACAGGGTGGGCCATTTATATGGATACACCGTAATAACATGGGAATGGTTGGTAATATTAAAGTCCTGTTTGTTGCACATTAGTATATGTGAGGGGGCAAACTCCTCAAGATGGGTGGTGACCATGGTGGCCATTTAGAAGTTGGCCATCTTGGATACAACTTTTGTTTTTTCAATAGGAAGAGGGCCATGTGACACATCAAACTTATTGGTAATGTCACAAGAAAAACAATGGTGTGCTTGGTTTCAACGTAACTTTATTCTTTCATGAGTTATTTACAAGTTTCTCTTTGTTCACAGCCATTGACATGTCGAAGAGGTTAACACGTGAGGAGCGGATCGAAATTGTGTTGATATCTGGTGAACGCAGTAACCCTACGAGACCACCCATCTTCCATGCTACAGTTAGCAAACTGCTTGCTAAGTTTCGTGAAACTGGTTCAGTGTTGGATTTGCCAAAATGTGGACGCAAGAAAACTGTCACTAATGAAGAAACATCAGTGGCTGTCCTAGCTTCATTCAGCAAGAGCCCACAGCGTAGCACTCGCCGCATGTCACTGGAGAGTGGCATTAGTCGAACATCCCTTCGGCGGATATTAGCTACTCACAAATGGCACCCTTACAAACTCCAGCTACTGCAGCATCTCAACGAGGATGACCCAGATCGGCGCACAGAATTTGCAGAATGGCAAAACAAAAATTGGAACAGGACCCTCAGTTCAGGCAGAAGATTTTGTTCAGTGATGAGGCAAACTTTTATGTGAATGGTGACGTTAACAACCAAAACCACCGCTATTGGTCTGACACTAACCCACATTAAATGGATCCCTCCAAAACTGTTTATGGGGTACAACGATAGTGGGTCCATTCTTCATCAATGGAAACCTCAAGGCCACTGGATATTTGAAATTGCTACATGATGATGTGTTTCCCTCTTTATGCACTGAAGCTGGCACGTTCCCTGAGTTTTTCCAGCAAGATGGTGCACCACCACATTATGGGTGCCAGGTCCGAGCATTCCTAGATGAACAGTTTCCTGGAAAGTGGATTGGTCGTCGTGGGCCAGTTGAATGGCCCACAAGGTCTCCCGATCTGACCCCCTTAGACTTTTATCTTTGGGGTCATCTGAAGGCAATTGTCTATGGTGTGAAGATACGAGATGTGCAGCACCTGAAACTACGGATACTGGATGCCTGTGCTGGCATTTCTCCTGCGGTGTTGCTATCAGTGTGTGAAGAGTGGGAGAAGAGGGTTGCATTGACAATCCAACACAATGGGCAGCACATTGAACACATTTTATAAGTGGTCAGAAACTTGTAAATAAGTCATGAAAGAATAAAGTTACGTTGAAACCAAGCACACCATTGTTTTTCTTGTGACATTACCAATAAGTTTGATGTGTCACATGGCCCTCTTCCTATTAACGAAACAAAAGTTGTATCCAAGATGGCCGACTTCTAAATGGCCACCATGGTCACCACCCATCTTGAGGAGTTTGCCCCCTCACATATACTAATGTGCCACAAACAGGACTTTAATATCACCTACCATTCCCATGTTATTACGGTGTATCCATAGCAATGGCCCACCCTGTATATCGGCGCCAGCTGTGGTCTCAAGGCAAACAAAACAAATTGTCACCCTGAGAACAGACGGTGTTTAGACTGTTCCTCGCCTATGCAAGGCCACCTGGGTTGGCTGGAAGACTGTTTACTTAGCCTGGCAGGGCGAAGGACACTCTCTCACCTAAACTCAGGACACACACATGCATACACATACACTCATACACACTCATCCCCCTCCCTTTCCAAACGCCTTCTCTTCTGGAGCTTTTAATAATTCTTTCAATTTATTCTTAGATTATATAGTATAGATATAGTACATTACGTTACACTCCACTTCCTATGAAAGCATCTAACCTGTCTGATTTTCCTGTTTTATTTTTGTTTTAGGTTGTTAAGCTCCTAAACAATAAGCGTTCTCAGGCTGTAGGAATCCTCATGTCATCTCTGCACCTTGACATGAAAGATATCCACCATGGTGAGTTCCACAGTTGATTGGGCAGTGTTAATTCAAATAATGCAATTAGCCATTGTATATTGGGTTCATTTACTGTCTAATTCGTATAACAATTTAGATTTAGAAAACAATCTAGAAATTTTTTTTAGTGTGGTATGCAGGTTTTAAATGATTTTCCAGATAACCTTTCCAGGCATCAGGTAGCAGGAACAGTTTTCTTTTAGCCTTTTTGCTTCTTAGGCTCAACGTGCTTCAATTTAGTTGCTAGTTTTTTGTTGTTGTTTTTTTTCAAACATGGCAATCTATGTCAAATACAGCAGGTGGTTTTTCAAATGAGTTCAGAAGCATCTGGTTTAATTCAGTTCATTTCACAACAACAGTTGCTTCAAGGCACTTTATATTGTAAGGTAAAAAGAGCCTACTTTACTTTTCTCTCTCAGAAAACAGTCACACAAAGGTGCAAGCTTCTCTAAAACTTGTACTTGGTAGTAAAAATGTTCATGCCATTTGTTAATTTATTTCATGCACAATAATGATAATCAGAATCAGCATACTTTATTGATCCCTAAGTAAATATGTTTAATAGTGAAATGGCCACATTTGTAAATGTGAATTTTGAAAATGCAGGAAATACATCTTTAGTTAATAATTAGTTGTTTAAAAATTTCCTGGGCATTATTTAAGTTCTTGGGAGTTTGAGTTTTTTCCTCAACTTGTCAAGTTTTGAATGGAGTGATCAGCAGTGTTGGGAAGGTTACTTTTAAAATGTATTCCACTACAGATTACAGATTACATGCCCCAAAATGTATTTTGTAACATATTCTGTTAAGTTACTCAATGAGAGTAACATATTCTGAATACTTTGGATTTCTTAATATATTATCATGCTTTTTACAATTACATGAATGTACTATTGCTGTGTGATTTATTACTATTACTGAAGGTTACTCGCCATACCAATACCGACTAGATTTTTAAATCTTAATATAAAATGAGCAACAGTAGGTGGACATTAGGTAAGGCTGCACTTTTTGCAGCGATCTCGTATAGAAAACTCTTCCACGCGTATATAAAACAGGTCCGCGGCTCCAAACTGTAGTAAAGGGACCTCCATGTCAGGCTCATAGCTGAAAACTAGCTTTACTTTGTTGTCTGGGTCAACTTTGTGTATGTATGTATGTATATATATATATATATATATATATATATATATATATATATATATATATATATACATGCTTCCATCTCCCGTTTCTGCTCGGTGACAACTCGTACTTTTTGACTCTCCTTTTTCTCCCTCCCTCACGCTCACAGACACATAACGGGTATAGCAGGCCATTCTCCCTGCAGCATGGACTACACTACCCATGAGGCTACATCCTTTAGGGCTATGCCTGTAACACTCTGCCTATTGCCTTCATATTAAATAATTTTTGTGAATAATTTTTAAAGATAGCAGCACGGTGGCACGGTGGTTAGCACTGTTGCCGCACAGCAAGAAGGTCCTGAGGTCAATTCCACCATCAGGCCGGGGTCTTTCTGTGTGGAGTTTGCATGTTCTCCCCGTGTTTGCGTGGGTTCCCTCCGGGTACTCCGGCTTCCTCCCACCGTCCAAAGACATGCAGCTTGTGGGGATAGGTTAATTGGATAATCCAAATTGTCACTAGGTGTGAATGTGCGAGTGAGTGTGAATGGTTGTCTGTCCCTGTGTGTTGGCCCTGCGACAGACTGGCGACCTGTCCAGGGTGTACCCCGCCTTTCGCCCTATGACAGCTGGGATAGGCTCCAGCGCCCCCCGCGACCCTGAAAAGGATAAGCGAATGGATGGATGGATGAATTTTTAAAAATATTTCTTCACATCATTATGCGAGCCACAAGTAGAGGTGACATGGGCTGCGAGATTGAGACACAGTCATTAGAGCCTCTTAATGCGTGTTTTGTTTGGGTTTCCACCGGCGTGGAAATTCAAAAATATGGAGTTCATAGTCTTATGAAACAGGAAAATACCACCGTGTAATCCATTCATTTCAACAAAGTAACTGTATTCTGAATACCACCTTTTAAAACGGTAACTGTAACGGAATACAGTAACTCATATTTTGTATTTTAAATACGTAAAGGCGGTACATGTATTCCGTTACTCCCCAACACTGGTGATCAGTAACCAATTGCTCTTTGTCTCCTAGCCATCCTGAACTTGGACAACACTGTAGTTGACCTGGAGACCCTGCAGGCCCTGTATGAAAATGTGAGCTTCACATTCAGTTTTTATTGTTTGCTTCTAGAGATCTGAGGCCCTTAAATCCTTATTGGTCCAATGTCTACAAAAGGCTGAATGTTGATTTCTTGTCTAGTAATGCAGCAATTAAACCAGACCAGGTCTGCAATGATGAACACTACCTGTCAAGGAAGACTGTGTATTTGGGACAGATTTTTCCAACATATTGTCAAATACACCAGGTAGTTCACTGTTCTGGGACACACCTTAATGTTATATTTACATTACTGCTTGTCAAATCTTTCAGATAATCTAATCCCATTGAAGGGCAGTTTATTATTCTACTTTTGTTCCGATCATAATCATTAATGTTACTAGATGTCCCAGTCATGATAAAACGAGAGCGGTAGTGAGGTGATGCAGAGTCAGATGTAAGTCAAAGTGGATGGACAGGCTCTAAAATAACTGTTAACATCCAACAGATAAGCTGTGAAAAAAATGTTTATTTGGTATGTCAAATCGATTGATATTACATATATACCCCAAATAATGTTAACCTGATATTTATGTGTGTCTTTGCTTAAAACTAACCAAACAAATAGAAAAAGACTGCAGATGTGTATTTCCTGCTACCAGTTCAACAGTCAGCAGAAAAGATGTCTATGAGTTAAAACAGGGTGTATAAGTTTAAACTGAGTGCCTTCATGCATGTCATTCACATTTTATTATTATTATGCCAGAAGAGTTCACTGAGTATCAAACTTTTTTTCAAAAGAGTCTAGACTCTAGTCATACATCCTTTTTTGTTTGTTTTAGATCTGCTCAGATGTTGCCTTAGTTTTATTTTCTATATAAATTATAGAAGACATGGAGCCAGATCTCTTGTGTCTCTCCCACAGAGAGCACAACAGGAAGAATTGGACAAGATCGAAAAGCACATAAAGTCCACTAAAGACAAAGAGAATGCCAAGCCCCTGGACAAACCAGAACAGTGAGTGATTACTCTAACACTTCCACGATAATGAGAAGGTTTATTTCATGAGTTACAATCTCACTGACTCAGGAAGAATTATGGTGAAGGCAGACTTTTTTTCATCAGAGCAGGTCATCTACTAATGGCAAGGTTGGTGGTTCAAATCCTATCTGCTCCAGTCCTTTGGCAAGATACTAACTAAGTTACTCTCCGATTAATCCACTGTGAGTGTGTGTGAATGTTACATAGAAAGCACATAAAAAAGTGCTTGTGTGAATGGGTGAATATGGCAAGTTGTGTAAAAGCGCTTTGAGTACTCAGATACAGTAGAAAAGCGCTACATAAAAACCAGTCCATTTACCATGTATACTCCCACAGTTGATTTTAAATCAGATACTGAACACTGATTGAAGTGCTTTAAACATTAATTCATGGGATTTAGCAAAAAAACCATCTTTTTAACTGATTGGGAATTAAGGTCATTTTTGTGTATAGTCCTCCATTCTGAGAGTGTTATGTGACGGCTGTGTGCAGGCAGGAAAAGGACCCAAAGTGCAGACTCCGGAGACAGACGTGAACTCAAAGTAACAAACATTAATGCAGGCAGGACAAAAACAAAACACACAGCATACATGAGGGTAGATAAGAGTAGATCACGACAATGACAAACTGAAACACAGGGCTTAAATACACAGAGGGAGCAATCAGGGAATGGACAACAGGAGGGAAACACAGCTGGGCAAATCAGGCCTAACCAGACAAGGGGAAGCGAAACCAGATACATTAACATCAGACAAGGACCTTCAAAATAAAACAGGAAACATGACACAGACTGAACTAAAGACACAGACTCACACGCACTGGGGAACAGAGGGAACAGAGATGTGGGACCAGGGCAGACACAGACACTGACTGGACACGGGGATATAGTGGACAGGGGAGACAGCAACTAAGGATTACACAGAGACAAACCATAAGACAGAACTCTAACAAAAACCCAAAGACTAGAAATTATAAATAATATAATAAACTCAAAAACCCTGGGTCAACGACCCAGGCATCCTAACAGAGAGTCCCAAAAGAGTTTGGAAAGTTTGAATGATAAGGTGACGAGTATTCAACCATTACTTCACGATTAGGTTAAAAACATCTAGCGCTGATTACAAGTGTTGAACTTGAATTTGTTATCAGTTTACTTAAATCAGGGGTCGGCAACCCTAGGCAGGGTTAACTGATGGCACAACCATAGCTGGACTAGCCATCGGGCATACCGGGCATTTACCGGTATAAACAATGAAAGGTGGTGGATTGGCCAGATGCTGGCCGGTGTGTAAAAATAACTCAGTTGTTTGGTGGTGGCATCGCGGAGCTTCCACAGATTCAGTAACATTAGCAAGTGGTGGAGGCCGGCAGGTGGATCAGGGAGAGGGGAGGCAGCCGTCGGTCTGACTGTCAGGTGAACTGAACTTCAGGTAAGAAGTTCTGACCTGCAGTCTATCTGGGTCAGATATAAAAGTTTAGGTGGAGTTTATTTTCGTTGTGCTGACTTTTTACAGTCAGTTACAATAACTCGTACTGCGTACTAGCTAGCATGTTATATGTTATTGCTAGCAGTTTCTATACAGCTGGGTGGGTGCTACGGTGTTACTGATAGTGAACGTTATTTTATTCATAAGGTTAGTTAGTAGAGTTGCCTACCGTCCTGTAAAAAGACAGAATCGTCCCGCATTCAGAGAAATTATTACGCGTTTCGTGTTGAGCTGAGAAGGGACGCAGTTTGTCCCGGACTTCAGCTAGGATGGAAAAAGACACAGAGGTGGAGTTATTCTGCTGCACAGCGGCCTCTTCTTCTCCTCTCATTCTCTCCCTCTCCTGTTGCTACTTTAATAATGAAACTGATCAAAGGTCAGCTGATCGGCTTTTCTCTCTTGTTTGTTTATCGCCCACTTTGCGCCAGATGTCGCGCTAAACAACAGCAGCATGTTTAAGCTTGATCAGCTGTTGTTAGAATTTATTTAATATTAGTTTCTAGTATCAGCTGATGTTTGCTGGAGCCACAGCTGTAAAGCTGCTGGTCATGATGTCGGTTTGGTTACTGAATCATCAGAGCTGAACAGGTGATGGAGAAACAGGTAGTGATGGGCAGATGAAGCTTCATGAAGCACTGAAGCTTTTCATCCAATTGGTTCATCCCAGCGCAAAGCTTCTTGAAGCTTCATTTACTCTAGTAGGACACCTACTGGACGTAAAAATATTAATTGGCATGAATTTGAAGAGTGTGGCCTTTTGCACACAGCCTGTAAATGTCAACAACAAAAGGAGTGTGTAAAGCATCTATATTGCAGTGATGCAGTATACTGTGTATATTTATACTGGCAGTATGGAAAATGATTATTTAGAAATGCTTAAAATGGAAACGATCATTTACTGTGAGGTAATGTGTGGACAGTGGTTGTGCTTTTGTAACATTGAGGTATGGACAGCTACACAGTCCTGCCTGTTCACATTTTATTCTGTAAAAACTAAATTTTCACTGCTTTTATAACCTTTAGTGGGGAGAACATAGCTAAGATTTAATGATTTAACAAATCTTTTGAATCCTTTGTCCTCCACAATGCTAAATGGCTGGGAGTCCTCAATCACCATGGTAACCAGGTCTTCATCTATTTGAGATTGTTCTCCTGAGGAAAGACAATAAAGACAAAGCACAGATATAAATATCACACACGTAACTTATAACAGTTGTATAATATTGTTATATCATTTAGTAACATTACAGCATGCTATAGTATCATGGCATTTGATGGCTCACCTGGTCCTGCTCCACAATCGGTGTTCCCCTTATTCTCATGCAAAGCTCTGTAGTGCCTAAGCATGGATGAGGTGTTGTTGTTATATCCCAGCTCCCTGGCACATAGCAAACACTTCACCTTGTACAAAAGTAGAGACAGCTTAACATAAGTTTTATTGCAGCATCAGTATCATGGAAATACATCTTCTGTAGAAATTTACATACCTTGTTGGGAGGAATAAAATCACAATGTTCCCACACAGGGGAGGACATCCTCCTCTTCTTAGCTGGCTCCATTCTCTCCTGACTTTCTCTCCTCACTCTCATAAACCTCCAAACTGTCTCCAAACTCTCACTAACCGCAACTCTCCATCAAACACCCACATTTTGAATGAAGTCTGAGGGGTTTATATCGCTGTCATAGCTCGTGGCAAAGTTTGAACCACTTCATGAACCAGTCACGTGGTACAGCCGGGCAGCGAGGCTTCGCACGTCATCATTTTCAGCTCCTCCCATAAATGAAGCAAGCCTCGTTACGCGCATCGCGGAAACGCCCCCTCCATTACTCGACACAAGCTTCGAAGCCTCGATACAGAACGTCACATCACTAGAAACAGGTTTACCTTTTAGGTGACATGAATAAGTTGGAGGGAAGTTATGAACTGTTTCTGAGAGACAAATAACACCAGGATCCTTTTCTATGTAGCTGATGGCTGGTAACTGGGCCGGGGCGGGTCTAGCAAAGTTCTCGCCTTTATCTTTATTGTGATCCTGTTTGGGTCCTGTCCCTTGCCTCTCAGGGACAATGCCATGTTGGTTAGAATGGAAGTTGCAGAGTTTTAAAAACTGTAGTTAGGAGTAATATATTAATCTGGACTGGTGAACTGGTGATTCTAAATTGCCCATAGGTGTGAATGTGAGTGATTGTCTGTCTCTATGTGTTATCCCTGTGATAAACTGATGACCTGCACCCCACCTCTCGCTCTGTGACAGCTCTGATAGGCTCCAGCCCCCCCGCAACCCGGTTAAGGATAAGTGAAAGAGAATGTGTGGAATTGAATTGAATTGATAGGTATTATTGTTATTATTTGCTGAATCCTTAAATGCCAGCCAGATAATCTGAAAACACAAGACTTCCAAAGTTCAGCACTGAATCCTCTGCTTTACCTGCAAAACTAAAACACTGATACGCATCTCAAACACAAGATTCTTAGACAAATTACAGTAAATATTAAATATTCTCACTTGTTAGTATATAAGGGCAGGGTTGTACCAAGTTTACAAGTAATTATATAGGTAGTGTAAATGCTATGTAGGCCTGGGTATCATCGCTGATTTCTAGAATCGATTCAATTCCGATTCACAAGGTCCCGAATCGATTCGATCCACGATTCGGTTCGATTTGATTTGAATCGGGGAAATTTTGCCTCAGACAGTCAGAAATATTATAATTCTGATCACTTATCAGTACATAGCGATATTTTTATATCTATAAAAAGAAAGCTGACACTTGTGAGACTTTATCAAAGGTGTGAGCATCACAGCAGAGGCCTTTGTGTCAAAGTAACTGAGGATAAAACACAGAAAAAATATGAAGGCGACTTTCCTGGTCTGGGTTTTTATAGCAGATGACCTTAAAAATATTGTGCAGTCAAAAACGAAGTGAAGCAGAGCAAAGTTACAGAGGTTTGATTAGAGACACAGCTAAGCATTTTGCAATTTTGCATAATTTGTTTACATTTGTTCAGTATTGAACAGCAGAATTGAGGCTTTCTTGTCGGAAGTAATTTAAAAAAAAACAGCGGCTGGTGGATAATAAGTAAGCGGATAATGCAAAAAACAGAGATTTTTAAATGGGAAATTCCTGTGATTTTATCGTGGTGGAAGCAAAGCAGCAAAAGTAAGAGGAAATTCGTGACGATGTTTATGTGAAGCGAAATGTGAAGCGTAGTTTGGATTGTCTTTGGCTGCTGGTTAAGTCAATATTGTTTGGAGAGAGATAAAACCTGCAGCTTCAGAATCTAGCACAAAAAGGACGTAAACACAAAGCGCCCGCCGACGCTTCAAAATCAGTGAGCTGTCGGCTTTCAGCCCCAACGGCGTGTCCGTGTACATGCTGTCTGATTCGGATGCTTCGGGTCCGTGTTTTGTGTTTACCTCTTTGTGCAGAATCTGTGTACCTGCTCTTATATACTGTTTTAGCTGTTTGGTGGTTGTAGAAATTTTGTAAGGTTTAACCTGAGATTTTGCTGTTTCGGGCAAAATAAATTTATATTTAAAAATTGATTCAGGATTTTAATGAATCGATATCACGTTATTCAAGCCAGAATCGATTTAAATCGATAAATCGATCACGAAAAACTACCCCTAATGCTATGCTCTTTCTGCTTCTTCTGCATTAAAGATTTCTCTACCAGCTCACCTTGATCCCAAATTTCAACAGTAGAGTTTTCTGCATCCTTTTCCAGTCCAGCTTTTGTGAGTGCATGTCATCTATCACAAGAAAACTGGACACACTGCAGAGGGTATGCAAGGTGAGTCAAACTGTGAAGAGCAAAACACAATAACTGCATACCCATGTATGCATGTATGTCCAAATCTTTGAAGTTTGGACAAACATGCTCCAAGTCCATGTATATACCCATAGATTTATATAGTTTAAGAACAGGGCTATTAGATCTGGTTATGAATCATTTGTTTCAGGATAATGAATAATACACATTCATGAAAAGGTGTTTTCATTATTAGCATAAAGTCAGAAATGAGGAAACTTAAACAGAACAACTTTGCGCGTATAAAAAAAGCAGTGCAGCGTAAAAGCCTGAAAAGTGTTTCTTGTTGAAAAAATGCTTTCAAAATTGTGAAAAGTAATAATTCTACCTAATGTATAATCAGTACAGTCACATGATTTCTTCTTTCTGTCTCTTTGATCTCGTTTTACAGGTAATACAGGACAGTGAAACAGTGAAGAAGATTCTAGGTCTGATTCTGGCCTTTGGTAACTTCATGAATGGTGGCAATCGAACCAGAGGCCAAGCTGATGGTTTCAGCCTTGACATCCTGCCCAAACTTAAAGATGTAAAAAGCAGTGTAAGTAACCAGAATGCTGAAAACAAAGTATAATTTTGTCCCTGTATCCTAAAATAAAGAGTCTTGGTCCTGTAGATTGCATCCATGCCTTTTAAATGTAATATATTCACAGTATTCAGCAATGCAGTTTAATAGAAGCTTACTCTAATGTTATGTGTGTAGTCCATTATGAGGTAATAAACTACAACTTACTGAATAAAAGTTAATATTCATTGAGCCGTGTAATCTTGAATTGTTCAGCTCAGCTGACACCTTTGTTTTGCAATTTCTTTGATGAGGAGTTCTTTAATAAATATACCCTTTGACTTTACATTTCATCTCCTAAATCCTGCACTGGGATCCTTTTGTTGCCTTCGATTGAATGCATTTAGGATCTTAACTGTAAAATAACTGGCGCAAATCTAAATGCATGCCTATATCAGCTCCTGTAAAAATGTTGCTCTATTAAGTTTCAACTGGTTATCTTCAGCTTTGAAATATTTAGGGATTCTTTTAAACCCGGGTTTGGAAAAATTAGTACCTCAAGTATAAAACCTACTCAAATAAATAATAAATCTAGATTATTAATTAAAAATGGAATTTTATTTTGTGGAAAAAATTACTGTGATTAAAATGGTAGTTCAACTATGTCTCAGTGATGTTGCCTGTAGAAATACTCCCACAGGTCAAGAGGAATGGGTCTAAACATGGTAGAGGATATTATTCTAAATTAAGCTGGATCAAAATTGAAAAGGAATTAGTAAGCCTGTTTCAATTTTGGGGTGTTCTCTTACATGACACAGTTACTAATAGAGAAGATTTTTTCTTTAACAGTCCTGTTGTACAGATGAGGGTCGTATTGGATACAATAGCTTGAAAGAGGGGCAAGCATAAAATTGGACCTTTGAGTCGTGATGTTTTTGAAATATCTACAACTGATATTTGTAGATATTTGAGATTAAAATGTTAAAAGCCAATTTAAAGTCCCCAGTGAGGGACTTTCTGGATCTTTCTTACATGAAGTATAAGGCAGCTGTGTTTTATAAAATACTTAGCAAATAATTAGTTTAATAACCTGAGGATCATTTAACAAACGGACTTAGGCTTTGATATAAAACAGGAGTAGTCTAGAATACTCTCAAATCCTGATAAATTCACAAAAAGCCCAGCAAAAATTAGTATAATTTAAATTAATACATAGGATTTATTTTACCCCTTCTAAATTTTATAGGCGCAGTGTAACAACCAATGACCTATGTTGGAAATCAGGTACAGGAACATATACAAATGCTATTCAAGAATGTAAGCAGATTTAGGTTTTTCAGGGAAAAAAGCTCTACATTGAGATAGGTAAATTGTTATGTTTGAAATAGCAATATCACCAAGGTTATGTTTACTTAGAGACCAGTCTTTCCCACTGCACCCAAATACAGTTTTGTGGCAATGACAGTGAGGGCAATTTTGGTCACAAGAATGATCCTCAGAGTATGGAAAGACAATTGAAATGGTGTCAAAAAAAAGCAATACAAATATTGACAGGAGTTAATCATGATAATGAGAACTTCAGCAGACTTTTAGGACAGACTTTGTATATTTCTTGGTCTTGGTATATTGGTATATTTCTGTTTCTGTTGTGTCTTTTTTTTCCTGCTCACTCTTTCTATAGCCATGTAGTTATGACCAGTGCATTAATGGAAAATTGTATAATGATGCTGTTTGATTGCCATCTTCACTCCTCTAAATTTATGTGTGTTCTTTCCGCATACAGGACGGCATGAAAAGTCTTCTGTCTTACATTGTTGCATATTACCTCCGACACTTTGATGAGGTAAATTTTCACACATTCTTTCCCTTCTCCTGTCAAGACTGACTGATTTGTGCTGTCAATTCTGACACACGTAGTTGTGGTCAGATGTTCACATAAACTCATCATGGGCATGAACTCTGATGCTTTTAATGATTTTATTGAACTGTTCTTTTTATGGGATGGAATGTTTGACGTTGACAAACAAGAACTGGGTGCACAAGTTTGAATTTATTTTTTATTTTCTCTAATGCGCACGGTCAAAATTATATACACATACCTCCCCCAATATTTGATTTAATTTCATTTAGCAAGTCGTACCTTGACCAGACGTTTGTGAGAGCCAGCAAGCTTCTGATATAATTCTGGATGAATATTTAACCATTTAACCCTTTAACCAAAATTGGTAGTTTATTTAAATTGGTTGGTTTCTTGCCTTGAGACTGGAGAAACTGGGTTTTAGTTGAGATACATGGATTATATTATATCTTCATGTTGAGAGGTAACCTTAAACAAGTAGACATTGATCCTTTTGAGCTTCTCTTTCAAAAGAATCAGAGTAACCAGGAGTGAGTTTCTTGGAGTCGGTCTTAAGAGATATGTGCTTAGTAGAAAGCCAAACCTTTTGACTGGGCAGGTAGTTTGGATCAGGAGTGCAACAACAGTCCACCAGTTGTTTGTTTTGCTCCTTCGTCCATAACAGTGCAGCGTGGGTTGCTGTGATAATGACGAAAATGATGTTGAACAGACAGAACAAAACCTCATGTTCTGTGGTGGTAAACAGTGGTGGCTGACAACCAAGGGATGCCTCAAATGAGAGACCAGTTGCCGGGGATATTATGGAGTTATGGACATATTCTACCAGGTATGTTATGTGCTCTAGGTGGACTGGTTTAAAGAAGCAACACGACTGAGAGCTGCTTCCAACTCCTGATTTGGCCTTTTGATTTATCGGTTAGTCTGTGGGTGAGAACCAGAAGAGAGGCTTGCCTGGGCACCTAGAATAGAGCAGAACTCCTTCCAAACTCATGATGTAAACCGTGGCTCACAGTTGGAGGCAATGTCCAGAGGCATCACATGAAGACAGAAGACATGGTCCACTAAGAGCTGAGCTGTTTCTGGGGCAGAAGGGAATTTGGAGAGGGCAACAGAATGAGCAGGTTTGAGGTAAACCAGTGTCAAACCCCAGGAGATGTTTACAAGTTGTAGAATGGGTCAGTCCAAAACAGCTTGAAAGTCTGCAGGGTCAGCTTTGATCTGCTCTTTCACAACAATGGAAAGAAACTGTAACACGGAATTTGCAATTCTCACGGTTGACATAAAGCTTACTTTCCAGCAAACACTGCAACACTTGATGGATTTGAGGTTCATGTTCAGACAGTTTGCTGGAAAAAATGAGGAGATCATCCAGACAAACAAAAACACAACAATTCAGGTAGTCATGAATTGTACATTATTAACAAGGACCTGATAAACAGCGGGAGCATTACTGAGACCAAATGGCATGATATGACTTTCAAAACGTCTCAGTTCTGTAATCATCTCTCTCCTCAATGCAAGCAAAGTGGTAAGCATTTTTTAGGTCAAGTTTAGGAAAGATGGTGGCTCCCTGCAAAAGTTCAAAATGATAATAGTGATAATGGATATTTGTTTTGATGGTTTTATCATTATGACTTTGGAAGGTGATACACGGCCATAGCATCCCCACTACGTAAAATGAGTGGAGTGACATCTTTAATATGTCACTTTCGAACGTCCAATTTGGCCCACTGAAAGAGTTGTTTTGTAACACCAAGTAACGTCTCTTTTTAAACATCTACTGAATTACTAGTGTGGGCTATTTGTAGCCCAAATGTGGTCAGTGCAGACATCTTTTGATAACTAGAGACACATACAAAGGTGAAATGTATTTCCAGTTCAAACTAGCTGTTGAGCCAAAAACCTACAGGAAAATAACTGGTACAGAAAACATGTTCTCCACCCTTTGGAAACATGGGAAACAGTTATGTGTGAAGGAATCCAAAGTGATCAGTGGACATCTCCAAAACAGCTCAGGCTCTTGACACTTAAACAAAAGTAAACATGCACAGTGGATTTAGAGAAAAAATGTCCCCGGCTCACAGGCAGTTTGCAAAAGGAGTTTTTTGACAAAGACTGTTGAGCATATAGTCCGCACAAATTTGCACAAACTTCACATACAGTGGGGCAAAAAAGTATTTAGTCAGCCACCGATTGTGCAAGTTCCCCCACTTAAAATGATGACAGAGGTCAGTAATTTGCACCAGAGGTACACTTCAACTGTGAGAGACAGAATGTGAAAAAAAAAATCCATGAATCCACATGGTAGGATTTGTAAAGAATTTATTCGTAAATCAGGGTGGAAAATAAGTATTTGGTCACCTCAAACAAGGAAAATCTCTGGCTCTCACAGACCTGTAACGTCTTCTGTAAGAAGCTTTTCTGTCCCCCACTCGTTACCTGTATGAATGGCACCTACACCCATGTGTGTTGATTTCTCCCTAAGATGGCAAACTGAAACACTCCACTCCCCCACCCCCTCAATCACACACCCCCACTCCCCTCCCTCCAGAATTCCTAGTTAACAACCTAATATACATATGAATGACTAGCCAATTTAGCTTCCACTTCCAGCATTTGACTGCTCTCCGGCTTTTAAAGGTAGAAACGCAAAATGATGACTCCGCGGGGGTCTAAGTGTTATGGCTTTTGTGTTGTTAACATGTTTAATGTTTTGTATTTTCTTCTACTTAATCTCGAAAAAGCTCCTAAAACAGTCAGTGATCACTGTTGACCTCCCTCGGCTTTTATTACCGCTAATCATTTATTTAAGTTCAGTTTTTAAAACCTTAGGACGTAACTACAGCCCAGCCCATGCAGCTGTATATGAATGACTAACCTCGTATTGTGGATGGATTATCTCAGTTGTTCTCCTGGCTGAAGTTTGGTCCTTTTACAGCATCCTGCCATGCGATTACATTTGTTCCTGACCACCGAGAACACTCACGTTAACTTTTATCGAGTGGAAAAAAGTTAGCTTGTTTATATTATGCTAACATAGCTGTGTCGCTAGCGGTCACGTAGCACATCTTTATATACCAGCTAGCCAAACTTCAGTAACCCTACAAACGTCACTGCTGTTTAGTTTTCTGTCTTCATTTATGTTGCAAGTGATAACAGAGCTGTACGTTTGAATTTGTTTCCAAAACCCCGCAGTCAGGACATGCTATATTGTATTTAGATAGAAGCTAGCGAACTAACTTCCTGCTAACTTCTAACTCCGTTAAATGTCATAAATTCCGTTTTCATGGATGCCTGGATGTTAAACTCAATTGTTACACCTGGTAGAGCAGAACGCTGATCATTTTATTAAAGATGAAAGACTTTAGACAGTTTTTCAACTCTTACTACTGCCATAGTGATCGTTTGATATATGGACCTGCAGCAGAGTTTAGGCCCAGACACGGCTAGTAACGTCAGACTTAACGACCGGATAGTGACATTCATATAACTTACATATGACTGTTTGATAATCTTGGACTCTGCAGTTGTTTAAACAAACCTCCAAGAGACCTAACTAACTTAAATCTACAGTTCTGCTTCTTAGAGCTTTGATAAATTCATTGAGTCATTTGAAAACCTTCAGTACCACAGTATGCTTCAGTATATACAGTTCTATTGAAATAGTTTTAAAAAGCCCCAAATTACTATGACATTTGTGCCTGTGATGAGTAGGGATGGGTATCGTTTAGGTTTAATCCGATACCGGTGCCAAACCGGTACTTTTGAAACGCTGCCGGTGCTTAAACGGTGCTAAAACTGGTGCTTAAAGAATGGAGAGCACAAACTTTGTCCAAAAACCTCTTATGTTTTTATTTTTAGCAGTCTCTTTTTGGATGGAGATCTCTGACTATAAATTTTGTCACTGCCCTATGAATTTCGTCCACTCTTTATTTGGTCATTTTAGCCTTTTTGGTCAAGGTGAAGGGAGTATCTGCCATCAAACAAGAAGACAGCCGCATGTAACTACGATGGTGTAGTTATGCTGCTGCTGCCATCATCATCTATCATCATTTCTGCTACACTGGCAGGGCTAGGGGCCAGGACTCTCCCCTTCGGGTATTGGGGGATGTTGCTAACTCCGGGTCCGATAACAGGCATCACACCCGCAGTAGATGTGCTGGGTGTGAGGTTTTTCAGCAAGCTATCAAATAAGGTGCATTTTTCGGCTTTTAAAAAAACGCTATGCGTTGCCAGGTGTTTCATCAGATTCGAGGTATTACCTCCTTTGCACATTATCACCTTAAAAGCACTTGTTGCAGGCTGCTGAGTTTGCATCTTTTGCTGTGAAGTACAGCCAAACCTTTGACCGCTTCGCCTTGGGCATTTTTAATCTGTAGCTCTGCTCTAAAAGAACATACGTACCTGGGCCCGTCTACTATCCTTGGAAAGGTAAAATGATTGGCTACAATCCAAAGTGTATGACATCTCAGGGGGGAAAAAAAGCACCGAAATAAAGCACTGAGATGCGCGCTGCTTTTCTAGTTACTACCGCCATAATGGCACCGGATATCAGTACCCATCCCTAGTGATGACAGTGATTTACATTTCTGGTGTGTCATTTGTTGCAGAAAAGCAAAGTCATTTCACTCTCTGATACATGTAATTGTTTAATGCAAAAATTTTAGGAGCTATGATCTCAGAATCATACTTAATTGACCATATAAGAAAAAATTATTTCCCTCTCGCCCCTGCGGGTGGTCTATCCTTCAAGCTCGGTCCTCCACCAGATGCCTGGGAGCTTGAGGTTCCTGCGCAATATCTTAGCTGTTCCCAGGACTGCGCTTTTCTGGAGAGAGATCTCCAATGTTGTCCCTGGGATCTGCTGGAGCAACTTGCCTAGCTTGGGAGTCACCGCACCTAGTGCTCCAATTACCACTGGGACCACTGTTGCCTTCACCCTCCATATTTTCTCTTGCTCTTCTCTGAGCCCTTGGTATTTCTCAGGCTTCTCATGTTCCTTCTTCCTGATGTTGCTGTCATTGGGAACCGCTACATCTATCACTACGGCCGACTTCTTCTGTTTGTCTACCACCATTATGTCCGGTTGGTTAGCCACCTACAATTTTGTCCGTCTGTATCTGGAAGTCCCAAAGAATCTTAGCTCGGTCATTTTGACCTCAGGACTTCCAGGCCATATTCGGCACACGTTTCTGTATACTTTCCTGGCCACTTGGTTATGGTGTTCCATGTATGCCCTGCTAGCTAGCATCTTACACCCTGCAGTTATGTTCTGAATTGTCTCAGGGGCATCTTTACACAGTCTGCACCTGGGGTCTTGCCTGGTGTGATAGACCCCAGCCTCTATGTGCTCAGAGCTTGTTTCTGTGCTGTCATGATTAGTGCCTCTGTGCTGTCTTTCAGTCCAGCTTTGTCCAGCCACTGGTAGGATTTCTGGATGTCAGCCACTTCCTCTTTCTGCCGGTAGTAAATACTGTCCAGAGGGCTGTCCTTCATTGATGGTCCCTCCTCTTCCTCCTCTTTCTTGGGTTTCTGCTGCTTGAGGTATTCACTGAGCACTCGGTCAGTTGGGGCCATCTTCCTGATGTATTCTTGGATGTTCCTTGTCTCATCCTGGACCGTGGTGCTGACACTCACCAATCCTCAGCCTCCTTCCTTCCGCTTAGTGTACAGCCTCAGGCTGCTGGACTTGGGGTGAAACCCTCCATGCATAGTCAGGAGCTTCCTCGTCTTGATGTCAGTGGCTTCTATCTCCTCCTTTGACCAGCTTATTACCCCAGCAGGGTACCTGATCACGGGCAGGGTGTAGGTGTTGATAGCCCGGATCTTGTTCTTACCATTCAGCTGACTCCTCAGGACTTGCCTGACCCTCTGCAGGTGGTGGTTGCAGCTGTCCTAGCGGCCTCTTCATGGTTCCTATTT
Organism: Mchenga conophoros; assembly: GCF_057382185.1. NCBI lineage: Eukaryota > Metazoa > Chordata > Actinopteri > Cichliformes > Cichlidae > Mchenga > Mchenga conophoros. The sequence goes on from NC_140533.1 coordinate 2,744,393, forward strand.
GCCTGTGGGATCGCCAGGTACTTTTAGCTGTCCTCTATGTCTGCAGTGTTGCCGTCGGGGAGTTTGATCCCCTCAGTTCTGACCACCTTCCCTCTCTTTTTTTATCATCCGACCACACTTTTCTTGTCCGAACGACATTCTGATGTCATTGCTGTATATCTTGGTGGTGTGGATCAAGGAATCAATGTCTCATTCACTCTTGGCATACAGTTTGATGTTATCCATGTACAGGAGGGGCTTACAACTGCTCCATTCTGTCATCGATATCCGTAGCCAGCCTTGTCAATGATCTCACTGAGGGGTTCGGGCCTATGCAGAACTGCAGTGGGGACAGAGCATCTCCTTGGCAGATCCCTCACTTGATGGTGACTTGTGCTATGGGCTTGAAGTTGGCCTCTAGTGTTGTCCCCCACATCCCCATTGAGTTCCTGATGAAGGCTCTTAGGGTCCTGTTGATCTTGTATAGGTCTAGGCGTTCCAGGATCCATGTGTGGGGCATTGAGTCATAGGCCTTCTTGTAATCAATCCAGGTAGTGCACAGGTTGGTCAGTCTGGTCCTGCAGTCTCGGCTGACTGCTTGGTCTACCAGTAGCTGGTGTTGTGCGCCTCTGGTATTCTTGCCCATCCCTTTCTGTGCCCCACTCATGTATTGAGCCATGTGCCTGTTCATCTTAGCCGCTATGATGCCTGACAGAAGCTTCCACTTGGTGTTGAGGCTGGTTATTGGCTGGTAGTTGGATGGGACCGGCCCCTTCTGGGGGTACTTGAGGATCGGGATTGTCCGACCTTTGGTTAGCCATTCCGGGTGTCTCTCGTCAACTAGCAGCTGGTTCATTTGTGCTGCCAGACGCTCATGGAGTGCAGTCAGCTTCTTCAGCCAGTAGGCGTGAATCATGTCGGGGCCTGGTAATGTCCAACTCTTCATACTGCAGACCCTTTCTTGGATGTCTGCCAATGTGATTGTTACCGGACCCTGTTCAGGGAGGTTGCTGTGGTCTGCTCTTAGATCCACTAGCCACTGAGCATTGCCCTTATGGGTTGCGTCCTTCTCCCATATGCTCTTCCAGTATTGTTCTGTCTCCAGCCTTGGTGGTGCTGTTCTCATATTGTTCCCCTGCCACTGATAGCTGGTTCTGTGGAGAACAGCTGGTTTATTCTCCTGCCTTTGATCTCTCTGGTGTTCCTCTTGAAGCGGCTGGCCAAGGCTGTGAGTCTTTGCTTGGCAGTTTCCAAGACCTCAGGTATGGACAGCTTGCTGTACTTCTTAGGCACCTTCTTTGTTGCACCTTTTTGCAGCTCTGATAGTTGGCTAGCCTCCCTGCATGCTACCTTAATCTTGGCCTCTAGTCTCCTTCTCTATGGAGGGTACTACTCTTTGTGGCTGTTCAGTTTGTAGCCAAGCATCTCACTGATCACTGCTGCCGTGGTGTAGATCAGCTTGCTAGTCCCGGGAATGGTGGCAGTCTTGGTAGCCAGCTACGGAGGATCCAGGTTTCAAGCTTTACCATGATCCTATCTCTCAGGTCAGTTCCTCTTGCACTCAATGATCCTTCTTCTATTGCACTTGGGGCTTGGTACCCAATCTCGGGTGGGGGTGATGATATCTCCCCCTTGACCTGGCGTCCTGGCAAGCTTGAAGGATAGATTGCCCGCAGGGGAATTTCTCTCTCTCTCTCTCTCTCTCTCTCTCTCTCTCTCTCTCTCTCTCTCTCTCTCTATCTATCTATCTATCTATCTATCTATCTATCTATCTATCTATCTATCATTGCATTGCTAACATCTAGCATGCTGGGGATGGTTATTCCAACAGTAGGATATCTATGATTCATTTGAACAATTGTATTGTGCCCTAATTGGTTTGTCCATTTCCAGGATGCTGGCAGGGAGACATGTGTGTATCCTCTCCCTGAGCCTCATGACCTGTTTCAGGCTTCGCAGCTGAAATTTGAAGATTTTCAGAAAGATCTGGCACGACTCAGGAAGGATCTGAGAGGTAACACATGTAGCTGCATTTCAATCAGATTAAAGGACATACATTTACTGTATAAGCATTCATTTCCTGGAAACTGACCAATACCCATTACCTGACTACCTCTCATCATTCAAAGGTGAAAATGATGATTTGCAAGTTTTTGAGTCCATTTAAAAATCAAACTAAAACCATTTGGGGGCATTATAGTGGTTTAACATGATTCATACTTCCATGCGTGCATGAAATATATTGATAAAGCTGAAATGGTTCATTCAATGGTTGACTGTTTTCATTTTCTCAGCATGCATATCAGAAGTAGAAAAAGTGTGTAAGATTTCAGATGAGGAGAACTTGGAACCTTTCAAAGAAAAGATGGATGATTTCCTCAAACAAGGTAAATTATGTAACCCCCATACATACATACATACATACATACATACACACATACATACATAGATGCATACATGCATACATACACTTATTGACATGATATCACCATGCAGTTGCTGTAGATTTGCAGGTTGCACATCCGTGGTGTAAATATTGTGTTCCTGTCAAGCAGGTGCTATATTGGATGGTAGTACAGTCTGAAAGTATGGTATTGTAGTGTCTTTACAGTACAACATAAAGCATAAGCACACGTAAAGCAAGTATCCCCTCGGCTTGCTGCCTGTACTTTGGGGTTTCTTCCGGTGGACGAGAGGGTTTGTTCCCTGTGCGAGGGTCGGGGAAGGGGCCCTGACTGTCATCTGCGCTTATGCGCTAAACAACGGTTTAGAGTACCCAGCCTTCTAGGAGTCCGTGGGAGGGAGACTGGGGACAGTCTCCCTCAGAACATGGTCCAAATGGACCATGTTCAGCATCTCCATTGCCAAAGCCAAAGGTGGTTGGTGCCTGTTGTTGTGGTAACCTCCCTTGTGGTGGTGCCCATCTTTAAGAAGATGGACCAGAGGGAGTGGGGCATCACACTCCTCAGCCTCCCTGGGAAAGTCTATGCCAGGAAGAAGAGTCTGTCTGTTGGTGGAACCTCGGATACAAGAGGTACAATGTAGTTTTCGTCTTGGTTATGCAACACTGGATCAGCTCTTTATCCTCTCGAGAATACTTGACGGTGCATGGGAGTTTGTTTTTTTGTGTACTTTGGAGAAGGCATTCGACCGTGTGCTGTGGGAGGTGGTTCCTGTGGGAGGTATGGGTTGTCTGGCCCATTGCTACAAGGCGTTCAATCATTATACAACCATTGCAGAAGCTTGCTCTGCATAGCTGGAAATAATTCTGACTCGTTTCCAGTGGGTGATGGACTCCAGCAGGGCTGCCCTTTGTCACTGATTCTGTTTGTAATTTTCATGGACAGAATTTCTAGGTGTAGCCAAGTGGAGGAAGGCTTTCACTCAGAATGTCTTCTCTGCTTTTTGCAGATGATGTGGTTCTGTTGGCTTCATTGGGTGATGGCCTCCAGCTCGCACTGGAACCGTTCGTAGCTGAGTGTGAAGCAGTTGGAATGAGAATCAACCCCTCCAAATCTGAGGTCATGGTCCTCAGCTGGAAAAGGGTGGAGCGCCCACTCTGGGTGAGGGACAAGTTCCTGTCCCAAGTGGAGGAGCTTAAATTTCTTAGACGGATTGGTGGATTTGGTGCTGCAGTGATGTGGACACTGTACTGGTCCATCATGGTGAAGAGAGAGCTGAGTGTAAAAGTGAAGCTATTGATTCACCAGTCGATTTATGCCCCTACCCTCACCTACGGTCACGAGCTGTGGGTAGTGACCAAAAGAATGAAATCATGGATACAAGCGGCAGAAATGGGCTTCCTTTAAAGCAGGGGTGTCAAACTTAAATACACAGTGGGCCAAAATTCAAAACTGGATCAAAGTCGCAGGCTAACATTAATATTCATTGAAAAAAAACTCTTCCTCCAAATATAACAAGGAATCTTTTCTTATGGACTCAAACAAGTTTTGCTGAAAAACTGAATATGGAACAAGCAAAGCTTAATACTAAACAATATATATAACTTATATAAACGTATATATAATTTAATATTGCACACATGCAAAATCAAAATTCCAATTAAATAACACATCAGTGGAATTAATTTCTTAATTAAATTTGTATTTGCAGCCTTCTGAATTAAATTTTATCATTTTATCATTTATCAAATTTTCATCATATTCTCCCACCTGTCCAGAAAGCTCCTGTTTTCTGCCTTTCTTTTTGCCATTTTGGGATAGGTAGCATGGCAGTATTTGCATGGTTGCTATGACTATGGTTAACAGAGGAGAGGGTGCTAATGGGTCCTGTCATGACTGACGTGCCAAAACACCAACAGAGCATTCTGGGAATTGTAGTATTAGCAGTACATGCACTGTATAATACTGGCAGGCCAGCTCTAATGGTAATTTTGTATGGCTTCGCGGGCCAAATGTAATTAGGCGGGTGGTAGGGTGGTTCGGGCATTTGACAAGGATGCCTCCTGGGCACCTCTTGGGTAAGGTTTTCCAGACGTGTACCACCAGGAGGAGGCCCTGGGGCAGACCCAGGACACGCTGAAGGGATTATATCTCTCGGCAGGCATGAGAAGGCCTTGGTGTTCCCCCGGACAATTTAGAGGAGGTGACTGGGGAGAGGGAGGTCTGGGCTTCTTTGCTTAGGATGCTGCTTCTGCAAAGTGGCCCCAGATAAGCAGAAGAAGATGGATAGATGGAACTGATTGTTATTGTACATGAATAAAATTGAAATGAAAATTGACTTATCAGACCAGGCAGCATTTTTCCAATCAACTATTGTCCAACTTTGGTGAGTTCATGTGATTTGTTGCCTTAATTTCCTGTTTTTTAACTTTTTAACTTAAAAAGGTAATCTTGATTGTGTCTATATACCATGTGATTCACTGATTTGTTTGCACGAATGAGCAACTGAACAGATGTACCTAACAAACTGCATGGTGAGTGTATCTAGTGAGTGGGATAAGATGCCTCAAATCACCCTTTCTAATGTGTTTTCAGTAATTTTCTTGTGCTATAAGTATGATTTCTTGTGTTTTTGGAGAAAGAAGTCCTACCATCAATTAATGCTTTAATTTTAAACGACCCTTTAAGATTAAAGCATCAGCCTAAGCCTAAGGTGACCCTTAGGCTTAGGCTGATGGGGGCATCCCACAATGCACTGACTAGTTTTTCATTCACTGTGTGGTTACACACCACTCTGCACTTAATCATTAGTTGTTGTTATCAATCTTTGGCTCTGTTACGCAGTGTGTCTTTTATCCTGTCTTGCTCCCATCACCCCAACTGGTTGAGGCAGATGGCTGCCCCTACCTGAGCCTGGTTCAGCTGGAGGTGTCTTCCTGTTAAAAGGGAGTTTATCCATCCCACTTCACCAAGTAGAGTCTTTAACTTAAAATATAAAGCACCTTTAGGCAACCGTTGTTGTGATTTGGTGCTATATAAATAAAACTGAATTGAATTGAAATTGAAAGTGTCTATAGTATGAGTACACTTGAGGACAGAGCATATAATTTTCTACTGTAATAAATGGACATTCATGATTGCAAATCCAATCACTGTCTCATGATTTACACACATATTGACTTCATGTATTGTTCCTCCTTTCTTAGCTAAAAGTGAACTGGAGATGCTGGATTCTCAACTCAGCAGCACTCATAAACTGTAAGAGCGACCTTCTTTATTTGTTATATTTGTGACAGTACTGTCTCTTTAACATATATCATCTAATTTCAGAAAAACATTAAAACATTGCACAGAACTCCAATACCATTACATTTTGACTGGTTTGTACCAACCAGTTATCCCCACCGCTGTGTAACAGACGCAAGTCAGCAATGTTTTTTAGACTACATTTCACATATAAAGTGTGCATTTCTATCCTAAAGAGGCATTAATGACACAAGTTATAGGTTTGTAAACAAAGATAACCTGGTTTGAATCCTTTTTTAATTACTGCATTTGGCACTTTGTACTCACTGTTTACATATAGGAAAAGCTATTGGTTAGGAGTAAAATATGTCAAATCACCTGAGAAAGCCTACAAATTGAAAACTTGGATAGAATTTGTAGGCCATCCCTTTCCCTTTGCCTTCTCCTCCTTACCCTACCCTACAGTTCCTTTCATAATCTTTATTCATTAGACATGAAGTGTCATATATTTCAGGCCTTTTTAAATTTTGATTATGATTCATCAGTAATTATTTTAATATTTTATTTTGAGTGCCAGAAGTTTATTATTCAAATAGCATAAACACTATATACACTGTATTGCCAAAAGTATTCACTCATTCATCGAAATCATTTAATTCAGGTGTCCCAATCAGCTTCCATGGCCACAGGTACATAAAATCAAGAATGGCTTGCTCTCAGGAACTGTGAAATCCATAATGGTACAGTGATAAAATGCCACCTGTCAACAGGTCCACTCATGAAATATCCTCACTATTAAATATTTCAGTAGCAGATGTTAGTGGTATTGTAACATAGTAAAGGGACTGGGAATAACAATTCAGCAACAAAGTGACAGGCCATGTAAAATCACAGAGCAGGATCAGCAGATGCTGAGACACATAGACTCATAGCTCTGCCAACTTTCTGCAGAGTAGATCCCTACAAACTTCATGTGGCCTCCACGTGGAATTCAAAGACATCCTGAAAATAAAAGTGAAAAAATGATGCAGCAAGATGTATGCCCCCTCACGTGCTTGTATGCATGCCTCACAATGTTGGGGCGTGTTCCTAATGAGAAGAAAGCTCCAAGACAGGTGCAAGCCACTGCCTGGCCTGTAGAGGTCTGTGCGTCTGTCCATAAATATGCCTCCCCAGACTATCACTGACCCACCACCAAACCGGTCAGCTGAATGATGTCACAGGAAGCATAATGTTCTCCATGGTCTCTTCAAACCCTTTCACATCTGTCATGTGTGCTCAGGGGGGCAACCGCTCTCATGTGCTAACATCACCTGGTGCCAGCGGTTGACCTGCCAAGCCAAGTCAACTTTATTTATAAAGCACTTTAAAAACAGCAACCAGTGACCATTGTGTGGAACATAGCAATAAAAAATAAAATTGAAATAAATAAAATAAGTACATATAAAATAATGACTAGAATTAAAATTACAACACAAAATAAGAGCATTGACAAATGCAAGATCTAATTAAAATGAATAAAAACAGTCAAAAAAATAATTTAATTTAATAAATAAATAAAATCAACAAATCTCACACTGCGTCCAATGACAAGCAGAAGAGGTGGGTCTTAGAGAGGCCTGTCTAATGTGAAACAGCAATGAATTCCCCAATTTGGGAGCCACTACAGCAACAGCATTGTCTCTGAACCACCACTATGTCCTTCGCACATCTAAGAGCAGTTGGTCAGCTGATCTCAGTGATTGGGAAGGGGAGTGTTTCAAAGAGATCTTTTAACAGCATGTTTTTTGTTTTGTTTTGTTTTAGCCAGCTGTCTCAGCTAAAAGAAGCTAACCCTGCACTGATCTGACTGCTCAATCTAAAATCACTGTCCATCCTAAAACCCAAGTTTGTAACAGTAAGCTTTACATACTGTGCTAGCAGCCTGTGTCTACAGGAAAAGACCCACCAGTGACACCAAATTCAAATTCAAATTTTATTTGTCACACACACACAACCATACACAGTATGACATGGGGGTGAAATGCTTGTAGCTGTACAATGCCCGACCATTAAATGACAGAAAAAGGTTTTACAGTATTTACAATTTACAGTTTACTACAAAATTTACAAATTAACTTAGAAATTTACAGTAAAAAATGTGCAAATAGCAGAAAGAGATTATAAGGATTATAAATCATAGGAAATGTGTGGTGGTGCGTGTGGTGATGTGTGTGAGAGTCCAGTCTTATAGTGACGTGTGTGGGAGAGTCCAGTCCTACACCTGGTTCAGGGCCCGACTAGCCTGGGGGAAGAAGCTCCTCCTCATTCTCTCTGTTTTGGCTTTAAGGGAGCGGAAGCGCTTCCCAGACCTCAACAGTGAGAAGAGTCCATTGTTGGGATGGGAGAGGTCCATCATAATCTTCCTAGCTTTGGACTTGCACCGCTTGGTGTAGATGGACAGCAGGTCAGAGAGCTCTGATTGAATGATGCGTTCTGCTGAGCGCACCACCCTTTGCAGATCTCGTCTGTCCTGCTTGGTGCTGTTCCTAAACCAGGTGCAGATGTTTGCCGTCAGGACGCTCTCGATGGTGCAGGAGTAAAAGTTCTTGAGCGCCTTCAGTGGCAGATGGAAGTCTCTAAGTCTTCTGAGGAAGAAGAGACGCTGACGGGCTTTTCTGGACCTGACACAACAACTTCTGTCTTATTTTTATTAAAATTTAGGAAGTTTAGAGCCATCCACACTTTTAACTCCTCAAGGCTAAAACTAAAGTTTTCATTGAGTAGGCATGGTTTTGTGTTAGGGGTACGTAAACCTGTATAACATCTCCATAACCATGGAAAACAATTTTGTGCTTTCTAAAAATAAAACCAAGGGGCAGCAGATACAAATAAGATACTAGAGGCGCAAGTATCAAGCTCCATGGAAGGAAAAGGAGCAGAGGAAGATCTGAAATCATGTAGCCCAACCTATAAAGTTTTCTGATACGTGTAGGATCTGAACCATTCGAGAGCAGTGCCACAAATGCCCTCACAGTGCTCTAAATGAGATATTAAAATAAGTCTAGGACAGGGGTCGGCAACCCTAGGCAGGGTTAACTGATGGCACGACCATAGCTGGACTAGCCATCGGGCATACCGGGCATTTGCTTGGTGGCCCGATAATTTTCTTTCTTTTTTTTTGTAACGGTTTAAACAACGAAAGGTGGTGGATTGGCCAGATGCTGGCTGGCAGGTGGATCAGGGAGAGGGGAGGCAGGAGGAGCAGAGACCCGAGGCAGCCGTCGGTCTGACTGTCAGGTGAACTGAACTTCAGGTAAGAAGTTCTGACCTGCAGTCTATCTGGGTCAGATATAAACCAAGTTTAGGTGGAGTTTATTTTCGTTGTGCTGACTTTTTACAGTCAGTTACAATAACTCGTGCTGCGTACTAGCTAGCATGTTATATGTTATTGCTAGCAGTTTCTATACAGCTGGGTGGGTGCTACGGTGTTACTGATAGTGAACGTTATTTTATTCATAAGGTTAGTTAGTAGAGTTGCCTACCGTCCTGTAAAAAGACAGAATCGTCCCGCATTCAGAGAAATTATTACGCGTTTTGTGTTGAGCTGAGAAGGGACGCAGTTTGTCCCGGACTTCAGCTAGGATGGAAAAAGACACAGAGGTGGAGTTATTCTGCTGCACAGCGGCCTCTTCTCCTCTCATTCTCTCCCTCTCCTGTTGCTACTTTAATCATGAAACTGATCAAAGGTCAGCTGATCGGCTTTTCTCTCTTGTTTGTTTATCGCCCACTTTGCGCCAGATGTTGCGCTAAACAACAGCAGCATGTTTAAGCTTGATCAGCTGTTGTTAGAATTTATTTAATATTAGTTTCTAGTATCAGCTGATGTTTGCTGGAGCCACAGCTGTAAAGCTGCTGGTCATGATGTCGGTTTGGTTACTGAATCATCAGAGCTGAACAGGTCATGGAGAAACAGGTAGTGATGGGCAGATGAAGCTTCATGAAGCACTGAAGCTTTTCATCCAATTGGTTCACCCCAGTGCAAAGCGTCATCATTTTCAGCTCCTCCCATAAATGAAGCAAGCCTCGATACGCGCATTGCGGAAACGCCCCCTCAATTTCTCAACACAAGCTTCGCAGCCTCGATACAGAACGTCACATCACTAGAAACAGGTTTACCTTTTAGGTGACATGAATAAGTTGGAGGGAAGTTATGAACTGTTTCTGAGAGACAAATAACACCAGGATCCTTTTCTATGTAGCTGACGGCTGGTAACTGTGCAGGGGCGGGTCTAGCAAAGTTCTGCCAGGGGGGCAGGGAAAGAGGGGCACAAAGAAATACTTTCTTATTCTCATTTAAAATGTCTGGCTGTTATTAAATAATTATCTGAAGCTTACAACCAAAGTTTTTATCTGACATAAAATGTATAGAAATCATACATATACCAACAACACTGTCACAACAGCATTTGTTTTCATTCAAAGGCTTTATGGCTTTAATACCTGGTGGGCCGGTCTTTAGTGAAAATGCCCGGGCTGGTTTTTTGTGTCCCAGTCCAGCCTTGGGCACGACACGCAGTGAAATAATCTGAGAAGGTGCATCAAAAAATAAATGGCCGCGCCAGCGGTGCACATTGCAAATCAGCTCACATTACACACATTAGTTGTTCCTCTTCTTAATGACGGTATCTTAGCTAACAACCCCAACTACCAGATTCAACTTGTAATTGGCTAAAAATAACTTAGCCTACTGGTGAGAGGGTCGTTGTTAGCTTTCCACATTCCGACACTTCAAAAGCTTCAGAAGCTGTCCACTCAGCTCAGCATCAGCACCACGGAAATACACGGATACATCCGTAGACTCGAGACACAAGGCGTCTTTGGGACTTTCAGGTGTATGGACCAATGTTTTATTTTCTGATCAAACCAGAAATCTTTAATGAGCAGCTAGATTTGTCTCACATTAACTGGCTGAGTTAATGCCAGTTAATGCAACATCGAAGCAGCTGGAATCCACAGCTCTGAGTGTTCATGGAGCTGCATGTTCACCTGCTGGACATCACTACCTGACAAGTTTAACTGTCTTCAGAACATTGCAGAGGCCTTATTGACAGTATTTGGCTCTACATATCTGTGTGAGCAGATTTTCTCTCACATGAGTCCTCAGGCAGCCTCTGAATGCTGGACACTCGCAGACCTGTGTCTCTGAGTGGGAGACCAAAGATCACATTAACATGTGTGTCTCTGTATTAACAAACATGCCATATTGGCCCAGTTTATTTTTCTTATTATTGTTGTGAGGAGACCATAAATAGCATTTGTATTTTCCGTTGTACAGTTCATTTGCTGTTATGAGTTCTTGTTATGGAGAAAAAGTGTCTTTTTATCCATAACATAACAAAATAGCTGATAACGCTGATAGCTGCCAACATCTGCAAACAAATATAATTCTAGAAAGTTGTTCTATATATTGTGTAACTGTTCATATAGAGCGTTATTAAATTTATTGCTAATGCAATCATATGGCACACTGACTTCTGAGGAAATTTTAAATGGCACTCGCCATCAGAAAGGTTGCCGACCCCTGGTCTAGGAGAACTAGCATCATATAGTTTCCTGAATCTATATAGCCAGGAGTATGTCATTAAATACCCTCAGCAGTGCAGATTCTGTGCTAGAGACCAGATTAAAAAATACATTGTTTTAATTAAAAAACACCTTCAATTGACTGTAAACAGAATTTCTGAAAGAAAAGGAAATATTACTAATAGGCCTAAAGTTAAATAATTCAGTATCCAACTGTCCAGGCCAGGTTTTTTGATCAGTGGTTTCACTGTTGCATGCTTAAAAGGTTTAGGAACAGCTCCTGAGTACAGGTAGCCCAACCAGTAACATTTTCTGAACCAAACTAAGCCAACAATTCTTTAATATTTGAACAACACCTGCAGTGTGCCCTTTTTCAGCTGTCTTTCAGCTTTTCGGGATTCACATCTGACAGCACAAGTTGTGTCAATTATCCAGGGCTCAGATTTGGTTTCAGGGTGCCTGGTTTTTAATGGAGCCACAGTATCTAATACAATTTGGCAGGGTGAATGAAACTAGGAGCAGAGCGTCTCTGTATCTGAAGACACAGACTCGGGAATCCCAGATTTCAGATTGAAATAAGCAGAGAAATGCGCAGTTCAATAATATGACAGTGCCACGCAGGGGTGTGAGGTTTAACAGGTTTAACAGGGCAAGGCAATGTCAAATAAGACAGGCTTATGATCTGAAAACACTTTATCACAGATGGTTAAGTCTGAAACAGGACAGCAAATATGTACATTAAAATCACCAATATTAAAGACTTGATTATATTTAGGCATGACTTCAACCAATAATTTAGAAAAGTCATTTAAAAAGTCCTTATTACATTTATGTGGTCAACAGATCTCAGCACATAACACAAGGTGAGAGTGACCCAGCTCAAATAAGCTCAGTTCAGAGCTGGAGAATGGAGACACTGATGGAGATAGCGCCTTACTTTTTGTTTTTAAGATGCCATAGAAAGGTGCACCAGACAGGCCTTCAGCCTCACCAGCGTACCGCTGTGTCGCCTGCACCAACAGTGATGCTTCCTCCAGGAAGCATTGTAATCAGAGTGCAGGAGAGTTAGTGATAACTGTCAAAAACGGGAAAAGTCTTTTGGCCACCATGAAGACACTTCACTCTGGCAGAAACTCAAAAATGCAGGAGACTATGATAATAAACCAGTAGAGTTAAATTTTGAGTAAGTAATGCATGGCAAATCTTCCGGAATGGCACTTAATAATATGCCATCGTGGATGAATTAAACTACCTGTGCAGCGTCTGTAGGGTCCAGGTATTCTTGCTATGGGTGCCTCATGCTACCAGTAGCAAGAAGTTGGACATTTCTTTTTTTATATTTGAAATGCTGTATTCTTTATTTTCATGAGTTACAGGCTATAACCGTCAACTGAAATATCTCACTTGTAATGAATGCTTTTCAATGCTTAGCATGATGACGTATAGTAGACGTCAGTATAGTATATAAAGAAAAAAGTATCAGAGCATGAACACTGCATTTCTTTTTTTCAGCCTCTCTCATAGTCACTGACGTTAGTGGTTTCAACTCTGTGAAAAATTTAAACATCAGATTAATATCCATTACATTTTGAACATAAAATGCTGTTACATTTCAATTAATGCATCTCCGCACTGGATTGCTTTTGTTATTGTTCTTCTTTCTTATTACTGGCATTGATAACAAAAATGGAATTACTAGCTACATTATAAAGCAATTCTGATAAACTCATAGAAACATGAACAAAGTTTATTAGTAAAACAGTCCTGAAACCACTCACACAGAACAAATTTTGTGTCAGATATATATTAAGGTGACAACTGGTGTATTTTCAGGTTCCTGGAACTTACAGTGTTTTTCTCAGTGAAGGCCAAAGCAGGAGAGAAAGAGGTTTCACCTAACATGTTCTTCTCCATTTGGCATGAGTTCTCCTCTGACTTCAAGGACCAGTGGAAGAAGGAGAACAAAACCATTCTCAAAGAGAGGTACAGTTGTTTCTTTATCCATTCTCTTCAGCTTTCTGTCTTGCATCGTGTCATTAAACTTAGCTGTTGAATATGCACTGTGTAACTGCATTAACATTGTATGTTTTGCAGGTTAAAAGCAGCAGAAGAGAGTTTCCGACAGGCCAAAGAGAAGGCATCCTACAGTGTCAAACCTAAACAATCATCGGGAATTGTACGTTGACGTTAAGCTCTTCTTTATTCTCTTTAATCAAAAGTTTGTTCTCTTTAGCTAACAAACTAAAGTTTTAAAATGTATAACATTTTTTTTTCTTCATTAATACACTAAATACATCTCATAAGGATTTTTGTCTTTGTGCTGGGAGTATCCACTGGGAAAAACTGGCAGCTCTTCCTATCTTTACTCCACATCATTGAATCTGCATAAGTCTGTCTGAGGGACTCCTTTTCAAATTTAGTTTTAAGACCCAAATGATTTTGGCTTATATTAAGCTTTTTGCTGTAAAGTTGTATATTATAAATTTTTTTATTTATTTGTATTTCTGTATTTATTTATTTTTTGTCAATGCAGTAACACAGGAACCCTGCAAAGTGTTTCCTATGGAACTGGATGGATGAATAATACTCAGTTAATCTCTCTCTCTGTCTTTCTACAGAAAGCCAAGCTTGGCATGAAAATTTGACATAGTGGGCTTGGCACGCTTGTTTTCATGACTTTGGACACCAGCAGTGAATCAACCACAAAAGTATGAAGATGACCGACAAGAGAATTAAGCGACAGAATAAATGAGAATGACCTACAATATGTGCAGACAAGCGATCTCTGGACTTTTTTTCTCATCGTTATTTTTATGTTTGGTCATATTTGCCTGCTCTGTCTGCCTGTTGCTTTAGATGACTATTGGATTCAACAGAATCATGAAAAGATGCTCCTTCAGGGCCATCAGGTGCAAAATATTTACAGTAATCATCAGCATCCCTTGTCTATGGAGCCCAGGTTTAACTGATAATGTAATACACTCATAATCATTAACACCATCAAGTTTCCTAAATAAGTATTTGAAAAATAATTAAAAACAATAAGCAATTATTCCTAACGACACTGACCTTTATTAAGAGCAAATGAGGCCAGTAAGATGTGATGGAAATTAAGCACTAGTGACATGATGGTATTGGATTTACTATGGAAAGTACTGTTGTTGCAGACTTTATCTAATTTTCAGTTAAAAAATTGGGTTCTTGTTTTTATACTCCAAGCAGTAATCCATAATGACTGTGAACCAATAGAACAATTTTTTGTTCAAATATCCATCCATTCTGCTTCTCTGGGGCTGGGTCGCGGAGGCAGCAGCCTGAATGGAGACGCCTAGACGTTCCTCTTGCCAGCCACTTCCTCCATCTTATCCGGGATAACACTGAGGCAATCCTAGGCCAGCAGAGAGATGTAAACTCCTAGGTCTGCCTGAGGACATCCTGACTGGAAAACCTTACTTAGTAGAGCTCTAGGAGACATGCTCATCAGATGTCCGAACCCACTCAACCGGCTCATTTCAATGTGGAGTAGCAGCAGCTCTACTCTGAGCCCCTCTTCATGTCCTTACCCTCTTATCTCTAAGAGAGAGGCCAGCCACCCTTCAGAGAAAGCTCATTTCTGTCGCTCGTATCTGTGACCATAGGTAAGGATAGGGAAGTAGACTGATTGCTAAATCATAGCATCATGTTTATGCTCAGCTCTCTTTTCACCACGATGGACTAGTACAGCATCTGCATCACTGCAGCTGCAGCACCAGTCTGCTCTCCTCACTACCTAAACTCCTTCACTTGGAGCAGCAACTTGTCACTCACCCGCAGAGGGTCAGTGACAAGTTCACCCTTTTCTCACTGACAACCATCGCCTCAGATTTTGGAGATGCCGATTCTAGTTCCCATCGCATCACACAGCTGTGAAACACTCCAGTACGAACGAGGCCACTACCTGATGAAACCAAAAGAACAACAATGTCTGCAAAAAGCAGAAATAAAATTCTTAGGCCACCAAAGTGGAAGCCTTCCACCAACTGGCTACAGGGGCAGTCCCTGTGGAGTTTAACACCCACCGGAAATGAATCTGACTCAGTGCTGGCAATGAGCTCATGAAATGCTTTTACAGGGACCCAAATGGCGTGCAGCGATGGGAGTACCCTTACTCCCGAGTCCCAGGTATTTAAACCCTAGTGGTAGTTATCTCTCAAGAGATAACTAGGGTTGATCATGTGCCGTATGTTCTGGACACTCGGGTGAAAAGCAGAACTGAGCTGGACTGATCACCACCGTGTGGTAAGTTAGATAACGCAGCATAAGGTGTGCCCTGAGTTATTAAAGGCTCTGGATGTTGTAGGGCTGTCTTGGTTGATATGCCTCTGCAACATCAGATGGAGAGCTGGGTCGGTGCTTGTGGATTGGCAAACTGAAGAGGTGCTTCCCATCTTTAAGAAGGGGTACCAGAAGGTGTGCTCCAACTGCAGGGGGATCACACTCCTTAGTCTTCCTGGTAAGGTCTATGCTAGGGTACTGGAAAGGAGAGTTCATCCAAACAGGCCTTCAGTGAAGCTGGTTCTGTTTTGTAACGAGCTGTCTTGCTGTAGTCTTCTTCAGACAGTCTCCACTGCCTGGGTTATAGGTATGTAAGTGATGAAAATGAGACCACACCAAAGAACACTATGATCCAGTGTAAGTTTTTGAATCTAGTGGATGAAGTCAGTAGTTTTCAATATGAAAGGGGGGTGTTCCACAGGAGGGGAGCCAGGATGGTGGTGAGGAAATTGGAAACTTTGTAGGTGGCAATTTAGTATTAAAAGCACTGTGTGAATGTGTGTGCGTGCTTTAAACGTTTCGATCAGAAAGCCTTGAAAAGAGTTACTTTATTTATAAAGTTTAGCCTGTTTGAAGGCAGGAATAAAACTGGCAACAATGCCAGTTGTGTGAGTTACACTTATCAATATCACAACTTTATCATTAAGACACAGGAGAATCTGATGGGTTATAGTCAAGTATTCCAATAACATTTATTTCCAAATTGGCATGGGGCAGTTTTAGTTTTTATTCTTTCGGCTCTAGTCCCAGTCACGATTAATGGTCTGAGAGCGATTAAAGAATAAATACAAAAAAACCCAGCCCAATAACAGACACTATTTTAGATATTATTTTTAGACACTAGTTTAAAATTTTAAACCCTTCTGTTCTCTGTGCATAGAGTTCCACAGGTACATGCTCTATGAATGGTGCTGCTGTCTTTTGGACACTTGATTGGTCAATAGTAGTTTCATACTTGTTGCTATCCAATCTGGAACCTAACCTGCTCCGGAT
Organism: Mchenga conophoros; assembly: GCF_057382185.1. Lineage (NCBI taxonomy): Eukaryota > Metazoa > Chordata > Actinopteri > Cichliformes > Cichlidae > Mchenga > Mchenga conophoros. The sequence goes on from NC_140533.1 coordinate 2,760,892, forward strand.
AAGGTTAGGTTACCATAGTGAGGTACCCCAGTAAGAAATCAACCACCTTTGTAACACAGAACACATAGGGTTAACCCCCCAGGTTACCTGAATAAGACAAAATCCTGTGTCTACAGGAGTCTCATTGACTAAGGACCTTTTGACAATGACTTGTGACCCTTATCAGTCCAACTTCTGCATCCCATTCTAATGAACTCCAATTTTGGTATTTTAAATGTATTGACTCAAGTCATGGACTCTGCTATTGAAAGTATTAAACACTGGAGTCAAAAATAATATCAAAATCAAGACCTTAAACAGTCCAGCATTCAGAGTTCTCTCATCTGACAACTTCAATTTTATTTTTGTGAACATTCTTTTTTTGTGGTTTAGGAAAAAGAAAGAGAGAATACTGATCTGCAAACACTGTATGCCATTATGTTTGGTTCACAAAAAACATTTCAGGAAAATGTAAGCCTGCAAAGAAAAACTCATGATCGGTCTTTGTAAAACACCCATATGCATCTGGATATTTCATTTCTTCTCTTATGTATTTACTGGGACAGAACTCTTTGTAACTATCAGATGATATCACTATGATTGCTGTTTACTGTAGGTTTGGTTTTCTTGTAACTGTGAGTGAGAGTGTAAACCATTTCCAGAGATTACACAGAGCCAACCAGCTTGCCTGTGCTGAAGACTGGCACTGATAATTGCATTAGAAGATACTCATGGCTATACTGGGCTTTAATGTGTAGATTCTGACTGTAACTTGCCATCTTTTAAAATCAACAGAAATACAGCCATAGACACATCCTTGTAAATTAAATCATCTCGCCTCAATAAACCTCTCACTTTGTGATTCTGCATCCTCAACACCATTCAGACTGTCTTTTAGCAGAAAATCCAAGTCAGCATACATTTGTACAGCTGGTATGCCAAATCTGACAGGCAGCATTTTGCAGGTGTTGCAGAATTAATGTAAAGTAATAAAATGTTAAAGAAATAATATGAGCATCAGCATGATGTTTACAATTGCAATCTAGTTTGGGGCAGTGCTGTTCCAGCATCAGGCTGATCTAGCACAAAGTATGATGTGGGAACTGTGAGTGGCTTGCAAACATTGGAGGAGTGGAAACACTGCGTGCAGGGGGGTCAAGCAACTGTTTTTGATGTGGAAAAATAAAAGAACTTGGAATATCTGAGATCAATCCAAGGCTCAACTTCCATCCCATCCAGGTGGACACTGCTGTTCACCCAGTTTGAATTTTGCCCTTTCCTGTTGTTCATTGTCAAGCCAGATACCTTGTGCTGTCAGTTAGAGCCTGACTTGCGTTGCTCACCTAACTTTCACCAGAAAGTACACACACTGGGTCTGTGACCCAGTGCCATGACACTTTCCAGCAGTTTCCTTTGTGATTCTTTCCTTATAATGCTGCTTTATTGAACATGTGCTCAGCATCAGTTCTAACAACACAACAACAGGTACGACAGCTAAGAATAAAACTCCCACTAGGCAGCCCTAACGCAAAAGCATATCAGATGGCGTAAAGCCGCAATGCCCCCCACAGCTCAACACAGGCACTAACATAACCCAGTATATGACACCTTCTTCTTCCAGCGGTCTCTATATCATCTGCCTACATCATCCGCTTTCCCTAGCATCCTCCTCTGTCACACCAACCCTCTGCATGTCCTCTTTCACAACATCCATGTATCTGTTCTTCATCTTTGGCTCCTCCCTGGCAACTCCAAATTCAACACCCGTTGTCCATTATATCCACTATCTCTCCTCTGCACAAGTCCAAACTATCGTAGCCTTGACTCTCCTACTTTGTCCCAGAACTACTCCACGTGAACTGTCTGTCTGATATGCTGATTTCTATTTTTTTTTTCATTCTAGTCACTCCCAATATAAATCTTAACATCTTCAGCTATGCTGCCACAAGCACAGTGCTATCATTTCAAACCATAAATTAAAGTAGGTTTCACTACCATCTTGCAAATCCTAACTCACGCCTGGGATGGGTATCGTTTAGGTTTTATCCGATACCAGTACCAAAACGGTACTTTTGAAACGGTGCCGGTGCTTAAACGGTGCTCGAACTGGTGCTTAAAGAATGAAGAACACAAACTTTGTCCAAAAACCTCTCATGTTCAGCTGTTTTTTTTTTTGTAAAAAGATAACAATGTTAGTCTTCTCTGCAGCTATAGGGCATATATGGTATCACTCCTGGCTGGAAGCAATGCTTAAACAATGGAAAAACACAAACTTTGTCCAAAAACCTCTCATGTTTAACTGTTTTCCACTTTTTCTTTGGTCATTTTAGCCTTTTTGGCCAGGGTGAAGGGAGTATCTGCCATCAAACAAGAAGACAGCCGCATGTAGCTATGATGATGTTTGCTAGTTCACCTTACATGCATTAATGTAGTAACGTGGTTAGCCTACTCAACGTAAATTACACACGAACAACATGAAGTTACTCACGCAGAGAAGAACGGCTGCTGCTGCATCATCATCCTCATCATTTCTGATACACTGGCAGGGCTAGGGGCCAGGACTCTCCTCTTCGGGTTTTTGGGGGATGTTGCTGACTCCGGGTCCGATAACTGGCACCACACCCGCAGTAGATGTGCTCGGTGTGAGGTCTCGCAGCAAGCTATCAAATACGGCGCATTTCTCGGCTTTTAAAAAAACGCTATGCGTCGCCAGGTGTTTCATCAGATTTGAGGTGTTACCTCCTTTGACAGTACACTGTAAGAAGTCATCTATAGAATCTACCCAATAAATCTGAGGTAACAATTTGCATTGACTTTTTTGGGGTAGATTTAGTTCAATATATTGTGTATAAAATAACTTCAATAAAAAGCTATGAAATACTTAATTAAATTGGGTAAAATTTACCCCATATTTATGTATACATTCAACAGCTGCTTACTCATTGAAATGAGGTAAAATTATCTCATGTTTGCTAGTTGGTAATACCTGATAATTACTAATAAAATTTAATTATTATCAGTTGATAAACATTACCTATTCATATAAGGTAAAATGCACCCCCCCCCCCCCCCAAAAAAAAAAAAAAGGTTCCTCATCTCAAAGTTTTTATTCCATAAAAATACAGAATAAAGTGCAACACAACAGCTAATGCAGACAACACTTTCAAAGGCCACTCATTCCATTTTAAAAGCCAAAAGCACAGAAACTCTACAAGTTGTTTCTGTGCATGTACGTTATCAAACAGATAGAACAGAACACTAACACCAACATGCAATAGTTTCTGTGCTTGCTGTCAGAAGAAAAATTACAGCTCCACCAAGCTATGTCCTCTGGGAACAAGAGGGGAAAGGTGTGTGCATTGCATAAGCTTATTTTTGAGGCCGTGGACCCTTTTCAGTAGTTTCGCCCCGTCAAGTTCCAAAAACAGTTTTTGAAAAGTGTCAGATGTGTTCTTCAGCTCCTTCGGATATTCGAGGTTGAGGGCATATATCAGTCCCATCAGCAGTACACATGCCTTTGCTCGGCTTCCACATCCCTCCATCACTTGGTTTCCCTCAATCACAACGGACACATCTGATGGATCCTCCTCAGCCATGATGTTGTGGATCACGATCACCTTCATCATATTGTCTGTGTAATCCTCACATTCCTACGTGTTAAAAAGAAAGAAACAAAAAGCATACACATGTTTTATTTTATTTAAGATGCTTTTTCAATATATTTCAGTTGATCTGAAGAGGGGAGTGGACACGATGGATAGAGAAGGGGAGAACAGGGGATAGGAGAGGACAGGAGAGAAGAACATTAGGATCCCTTGAGTTAATAAGTAAACTGTTATCAATATGACAAACCTGGCAGTCATGAAAAAGATCTTCTTGTCTTTCCCCGAGGTAGCTAATGAGGCAGCAGATAAGGAGATCCCTTTTCTTCTCGATGCTCTGTGTCTGTAGGGAGATACAATTTAGTGAAAAGACTAAGTCGAGTGATTTACTTACATTAAGACTGAATTCCTTAAAAACAAAAACATGGCTGATGCCTCTCTCCAGCTTTCAACAGGTGAGAGGCTGGGTACACCCTGGACAGCCAATCACAAGGAAACATAGAGACAGACAGGCTAAACAACCACGCACACACTCAAACCTAAGGACAATTTGGAGAGACCAATTAACCTGACAGCCATGCTCTCTGACTGTGGGAGGAAGCTGGAGTACCTGGGGGGAACCCACACATGCACAGGGAGAACATGCAAACTCCATGCATAAAGACCCTGGGCCGGGATTTGAACCCAGGACCTTCTTGCTACCCACTGCAACCCTCCATAATTACATATTTGTGAAAAAAGTCAAATAACATAGGTCATTCAAAGTGTCCAGCAGAGGTCTCATCTTGGAACCAGCAGCTCCTCCTTTGGCAGGCATAAGCTGCAAAAGACCTGGTGTGTACTCATCAAGTTTCAGCATGAATGTCTCCACCAAAGAAACTGTGGTGATGCGTCTGAACTCTTAGATGAGCTAAGAAGTAAGGGGACAAAAAAATGACATTTCAATTTGTTGACATTTGTTTGACATTTGTTTTTTGGTGGATAGGAATAGTTATCACACATACTCACCTGAGCCTCAGTGAATAATGCTGGCCACCTTTCTTTTAACTCACCCACAGAGGGGCAGAGGCTGACCACTCCAAGTCTTCGGCTAGAGAACGTTTTATTCATTTTTTCTGCAATTATCTTTGCGTTGTTTTTCTTTGTTATTTCATAAATTAATTCCAGCCTCTCTTTCTCCAGTGTCTCTTGGATTTCTCCAGTAGGATGCGGAGGGAGATAATTAACCTCTGCTTTTTTTTGGCTTTTTTACATTCTTTGATGGCACTGCATCAGCTGGATGCTTCCTTTTTAAGGCATTAATTTCAATTTCCGGGTAAGAAAATTTTCGAGATCTTAGCTTGGCACGGTAATTGTGCATCTTGTTTTTTATGCGCTGCTGCCAGCCATATAAGCCGGCAAATGATCCTGGCTCCTTAAGACACGCAAACTTTGAAACCAAGGCTTCAGGCACTGAGAGGATCTGCTGATTGGTTGGGTAAGCAGTGTACGAAAAAATTACTTTTGCAAGGTCTTGCATTGTTGCTGATTTAACACTGGCATCCATGAAAGGTCTTCCAGTGTTGCGATATGAGTTGTTTGCCTCAGCGAGGATTAGTTGTATGTCTCGGGAAAACTCCGGTACTTGAAATGGCACTGGCCACGCAGCAGGGCGACATGAATCAGGGAGAATGATGGTGTCACTGGACCTTGACGATGCGCAGTCGGACACCTGTGAGGGTGCATCATGACTGGCAGGGCAGATGTCCGTTTCAGTAGTACTTGCAGGATGGGTGCTCACTGAAGTCGAAGAGTTCAATGCAGACGATGATCCTGATTCACATGCTGGTTGTAAGTCAAGGGTGATTACTGGCTCTTTAAGGATCACTTTAACAATGGCCTTGTCATACAAGTCAGCAGTCGAGATGACACTGAAAAACTGATTGTCAAAGTCTTTGTCTTGGTATAGCAGTCCAAATTCCCCATGTATCCCCGTCCACTGTATTAGGAATTCCTGTTGGAAGTGTCAACTTTTGAATGCTGTGTTCTTCTAAAACGACTCTTAACTGGACTGCCATTGTTTTTTGGTTTGTGTTTCCTCAGCTGTAGAGACAGAGAAAGAAAAGAAATTGAGACAGGTTATTAATAGTTGATAAGCTTACATGCATATATTTTCTTCATTATCTTCTGCCAGAGAAATAAAAGCAGAGATTTAGTTCAGTAGAATTTTGAATAAATAATTTTTGATTGTCATTTTAAGAAGAGGGAGATAAGGGCAATAGAATAGAGGAGGGTTAAGTATGCATCACATGTTTCCATTTTCTTTTTCAATGTTATATGTGTTGTTCCTGTTAAATAAACATTACAATAAACAAATAAGACAGGACGCCCGCCCATATAGTTGTTGGTAAAATAATATATTTTTTCAATAATTTCAATAAGTGCACAAACATTTGATATAACAGAAATAATCAACCCATTACACTTACTCTGATGTGCAAATGAAGTGTTTAAGGGACACCATACGGCCATCTGCTGTATTGTATGCAGCCATGTTTCTTTCAGTTCAGAATGTTTAAGGATTTCTGTCTCTCCTGTGGGCTCTACTTTGAAACTCCTCAGGTGTTCACAGTACCAGCCTCTAAGCAACTTCAGAACAAACACAGGAGTTCTGTGCACAATGATTATTTGATGGATTTCTGCAAAGTCAGGTAGGCCTCCTGTTGAGCCAAACGGCAGCATCATGCCAATATTATAGTCTGTGCCTAAAATGGTTGCTTTAATTGTCATGTTCACAAAGTCTTCCCTGGAGAACTTCCTTGCAAGGGACTCCTTAATGCTGTCTTTTAGAACATCGACTGCCACTGGAGTCTTCTGGGACACTGACAGTGCTGGCCTTTGGTGGTTGTAATCGTGGGTATGATACGATGTAAATAGCTTACCTTCACTTCTGTGGTTTGATCGGGTTCGATGGAAGCCGAAAAAATTATCACCTTAAAAGCACTTGTTGCAGGCTGCTGAGTTTGCATATTTTGCTGTGAAGTACAGCCAGACTTTTGATCGATTCGCCTTGGGCATTTTTAATCTGTAGCTCTGCTCTAAAAGAACGTACGTACCTGGACCCGCCTACTATCCTCGGAAACATAAAATGATTGGCTAGAATCGAAAACCTCAATATTGACAACCCCCCCCCCCCCCCCCAACATATTTCTAATATAATATACACACTATGTAAAATACAGTTATTATCATGTCATCATGTTTTTGCAATTCCATAACGTTCCAAAAAACAACAAAGCCAGTAACTCCATTTTTGGAAAGTTAATTGTACAATCTGAATAAGCATGATTTAGCAACTTTCTAAACTGAGACAATCACTGAAATTCATAATTTTCTTTTTCTTGTGTCTTTCTTGTGTCAGACTTAAAAACTCCTTTGTCCCACACGCCATCAAACTGTTTAACTCCTCTCTGGAGGGGAGAGGGAGGGGAAACAGGAGGACAAAGGAGGGGGGAACAACTAAGCTGTAGTGCCTCTTCACCTCACTGTGCAATACCTTTTGTGCAATACTTTTGTAAATAGTCAACAGTGCAATAGACCTCAATACTTGAAATGTGCAATTCACTTGTATTTTTATTTTTTATTCCTATTTATTCTATTTATCCCCTTCGTATATTTTATTTATATTGTCTCTGTATTATATATATGTGTGTGTGTGTGTGTGTATATATATATATATATATAATATTCTGTAACTCTGTAACTTCTGTCGGTGCTGTGCTTTTTTGGAAATCGAATTTCCCAGAGGAACCCACCCGAGGGATTAATAAAGTTCTATCTTATCTTATCTTATCTTATCTTATGAAGATCATCTGTTTATACGTCTTTGAACTGCTTTGTGTTTAGAAATTCGTTCATACCCCTACAAGATACAATAAATATATAAATAAAACAAAAATAACAAAATCATTATATAAAAAAATAAAAAAAATAAAAAAAACACCCAGCACGCCCCTGCGGGCGGTTTATCCTTCAAGCTCGGGTCCTCTACCAGAGGCCTGGGAGCTTGAGGGTCCTGCGCAGTATCTTAGCTGTTCCCAGGACGGCGCTCTTCTGGACAGAGATCTCCGATGTTATTCCCGGGATCTGCTGGAGCCACTCGCCTAGCTTGGGAATGACCGCACCTAGTGCTCTGATTACCACGGGGACCACCGTTACCTTCACCCTCCACATCCTCTCGAGCTCTTCTCTGAGCCCTTGGTATTTCTCCAGCTTCTCGTGTTCCTTCTTCCTGATATTGCTGTCATTCGGAACCACTACATCGATCACTACGGCCGTCTTCTTCTGTTTGTCTACCACCACTATGTCCGGTTGGTTAGCCACCACCATTTTGTCCGTCTGTATCTGGAAGTCCCACAGGATCTTAGCTCGGTCATTCTCCACCACCCTTGGGGGCATCTCCCATTTTGACCTCAGGACTTCCAGGTTATACTCGGCACAGATGTTCCTGTACACTATGCCGGCCACTTGGTTATGGCGTTCCATGTATGCCTTGCCTGCTAGCATCTTGCACCCTGCTGTTATGTGCTGGATTGTCTCTGGGGCAGGCATCTTTACACAGCCTGCACCTGGGGTCTTGCCTGGTGTGATAGACCCCAGCCTCTATGGATCTTGTGCTCAGACCTTGTTCTTGTGCTGCCATGATTAGTGCCTCTGTGCTGTCTTTCAGTCCAGCTTTGTCCAGCCACTGGTAGGATTTCTGGATATCAGCCACCTCCTCTATCTGCCGGTGGTACATACCAGAGGTGGGACCAAGTCATTGTTTTGCAAGTCTCAAGTAAGTCTCAAGTCTTTATCCTCAAGTCTCAAGTCAAGTCTCAAGTAATGTCAGGCAAGTCAGAGTCGAGTCTCAAGTCACTGGTGTAAAAGTCCGAGTCAAGTCACAAGTCTGAAACTTTGAATTTCAAGTCCTTTCGAGTCTTTAAAAAAAACAAACGAAAAAATAATGTTGCAGTTATATGCTAAATGTAAATATTAGACCATGTAATTTTAAAATCTGTGTTTTTCTCAACACATGACAAAATAGTGAACTTAGAAAATATACACAAATTGTGAAATTGCACCTCTTTAAAATGCAGCTCAATTAAACCTAGCTCCAAGAATAATTTTCACCGACGGTTCTGAGATAAGCTGCATGTTATTCTTGGATGCGGTTGTAGGACCAGCTTTAAAATCGCATGACAAAAATATCATACACATTAAAAAAAACTGCATCACCAACGTAGCCTGGACAACATTTGCTAGTTAGATGAAGTCAGCTATCTCATCGTAGCATATTTATATGCATATTTATAATCATACGGTTCTTGGAGTGAGCGCATACGATCATGAAGTTTAGTAACTTCAGGTCACTGCAACAAGCCCAGGTACAGTTTACCGACGGATGGGTAGTAGTAGTAGTGGGTAGTAGTGGAAATAATTTCTGGTAGCATCACAGAAATGTAGCAGTGACAATAATATTGTATGCTGTAATCGCACTGGGCAATTAGTGATACAAAAAACCTGTTTTATCCTGTGAATAAAAGTATATGTTTTTGTCAATGTACCATAATAACAGAAGCGAAACGCAATATTGTGTCAGGACAATTCACTATTTATGCACAATAAATAAAGGAGCATAGCGCGACAATTTCTGTTCAGCGCCATACTTGCTTGTAACCTATATCACCAATTATGTTAAGAAAAATGACGCATTAACTACTACAGCAGACTGACCTTTGTGTAAATGCTTGGAGCAGACTAACCTGTGAGCTGGAGTGTTCTGGGACGTTATATTTGGTCTTTGAATGGCTGCAATCCAGTCGCGTTACTTCGGAAACATGGCTCGAACAATTTCTCTTCCACGACGTAATCCGATAACAACCGATCTCTTTACTCGTCGGCTTCCCGTGGCTGTCATGCGACCGGCTATTGCAGTTAATAATACAACAGCTTCTTGACATTTTTGTGTTTCTTTTTATCGCTGTATAACTGATTTTAATTGAAAGCCTGCGTGCGTTAGTACCGCTTGCCACGAGTTCCCAGAATCCTTTGCGGTTCTACCCGTGAATGACGTCACATTTTCAATCTCCATATAATATGCATGTTAAATTTTATATTTGGGGTAAAATATCAAGTCTTTTCAAGTAAACCGGTTCAAGTCCAATTCAAGTCCCAGGTCATTGGTGTAAAAGTCCAAGTCAAGTCACAAGTCTTAGAACATTTTTTCAAGTCAAGTCTAAAGTCATAAAATTAATGACTCGAGTCTGACTCGAGTCCAAGTCATGTGACTCGAGTCCACACCTCTGGTACATACCGTGCAGGGGCCTGTCCTTCCACGATGGTTCCTCGTCTCCCTCCTCTTTCTTGGGTTTCTACTGCCTGAGGTATTCACTGAGCACTCGGTCAGTTGGGGCCATCTTCCCAATGTATTCTTGGATGTTTGTTGTCTCATCCTGGACTGTGGTGCTGACACTCACCAGTCCCCGGCCCCCTTCCTTCCGCTTAGCGTATAGCCTCAGGGTGCTGGACTTGGGGTGAAACTCTCCATGCATGGTAAGGAGCTTTCTTGTCTTTATGTCAGTGGCTTCTATCTCCTCCTTTGGCCAGCCTATTACCCCAGCAGGGTACCTGATCACGGGCAGGGCATAGGTGTTCATGGCCCGGATCTTGTTCTTACCGTTCAGCTGACTCCTCAGGACTTGCCTGACCCTCTGCAGGTACTTGGTGGTTGCAGCCTTTCTAGCGGCCTCTTCATGGTTCCCATTTGCCTGCGGGATCCCCAGGTACTTGTAACTGTCCTCTATGTCTGCAATGTTGCCTTCTGGTAGTTCAATCCCCTCAGTTCTGACTACCTTCCCTCTCTTTGTTACCATCCGACTACACTTCTCCAGTCCGAACGACATTCCAATGTCATTGCTGTATAGCCTGGTAGTGTGGATCAGTGAATCGATGTCTCGTTCACTCTTGGCATACAGCTTGATGTTATCCATGTACAGGAGGTGGCTGACAACTGCTCCGTTCCGTAGTCGGTATCCGTAGCCAGTCTTGTTAATGATCTCACTGAGGGGGTTCAGGCCTATGCAGAACAGCAGTGGGGACAGAGCATCTCCTTGGTAGATCCCGCACTTGATGACTTGTGCTATGGGCTTGGAGTTGGCCTCTAGTGTTGTCCCCCACATCCCCATTGAGTTCCTGATGAAGGCTCTTAGGGTCCCATTGATCTTGTACAATTCTAGGCATTCCAGTATCCAGCTGTGGGGCATTGAGTCATAGGCCTTCTTGTAATCAATCCAGGCAGTGCACAGGTTGGTCAGTCTGATCTTGCAGTCTTGGCTGACTGTTCTGTCTACCAGTAGCTGGTGTTTTGCGCCTCTGGTATTCTTGCCAATCCCTTTCTGTGCCCAACTCATGTATTGACCCATGTGCCTGTTCATCTTAGCCGATATGATGCCTGACAGGAGCTTCCATGTAGTACTGAGGCAGGTTATTGGTCGGTAGTTGGATGGGACCGGTCCCTTCTTGGGGTCCTTGGGGATCAGGACCGTCCGACCTTCGGTTAGCCATTCCGGGTGTCTCTCGTTAACTAGCAGCTGGTTCATTTGTGCTGCCAGACGCTCGTGGAGTGCAGTCAGCTTCTTTGCTGGAGACTCTTCATACTGGAGACCCTTTCTTGGATATCTGCCACTGTGATGGTTACTGGACCCTGTTCAGGGAGGTCGCTGTGGTCTGCCCTCAGATCCACTAGCCACTGAGCATTGCCGTTATGGGTTGCGTCCTTCTCCCATATGCTCTTCCAGTATCGCTCAGTCTCCAGCCCTGGTGGTGCTGTTCTCTTATTGTTCCCTTGGCACTGAGAGTACACCTTTGCTAGTTCTGTGGAGAACAGCTGATTTATTCTCCTGCCTTCTATCTCTCTGGTGTACCTCCTCAAGCGGCTGGCCAAGGCTGTGAGTCTTTGCTTGGCAGTTTCCAAGGCCTCAGGCATGGACAGCTTGCTGTATGTACAGTATATATATATATAACACCCAGCACGCCCCTGCGGGCGGTTTATCCTTCAAGCTCGGGTCCTCTACCAGAGGCCTGGGAGCTTGAGGGTCCTGCGCAGTATGTTAGCTGTTCCCAGGACTGCGCTCTTCTGGACAGAGATCTCCGATGTTATTCCCGGGATCTGCTGGAGCCACTCGCCTAGCTTGGGAGTCACTGCACCTAGTGCTCCGATTACCACGGGGACCACCATTACCTTCACCCTCCACATCCTCTCGAGCTCTTCTCTGAGCCCTTGGTATTTCTCCAGCTTCTCGTGTTCCTTCTTCCTGATATTGCTGTCATTCGGAACCACTACATCGATCACTACGGCCGTCTTCTTCTGTTTGTCTACCACCACTATGTCCGGTTGGTTAGCCACCACCATTTTGTCCGTCTGTATCTGGAAGTCCCACAGGATCTTAGCTCGGTCATTCTCCACCACCCTTGGGGGCATCTCCCATTTTGACCTCGGGACTTCCAGGTTATACTCGGCACAGATGTTCCTGTACACTATGCCGGCCACTTGGTTATGGCGTTCCATGTATGCCTTGCCTGCTAGCATCTTGCACCCTGCTGTTATGTGCTGGATTGTCTCTGGGGCATCTTTACACAGCCTGCACCTGGGGTCTTGCCTGGTGTGATAGACCCCAGCCTCTATGGATCTTGTACTCAGAGCTTGTTCTTGTGCTGCCATGATTAGTGCCTCTGTGCTGTCTTTCAGTCCAGCTTTGTCCAGCCACTGGTAGGATTTCTGGATATCAGCCACCTCCTCTATCTGCCGGTGGTACATACCGTGCAGGGGCCTGTCCTTCCACGATGGTTCCTCGTCTCCCTCCTCTTTCTTGGGTTTCTGCTGCCTGAGGTATTCACTGAGCACTCGGTCAGTTGGGGCCATCTTCCCAATGTATTCTTGGATGTTCGTTGTCTCATCCTGGACTGTGGTGCTGACACTCACCAGTCCCCGGCCCCCTTCCTTCCGCTTAGCGTACAGCCTCAGGGTGCTGGACTTGGGGTGAAACCCTCCATGCATGGTAAGGAGCTTTCTTGTCTTTATGTCAGTGGCTTCTATCTCCTCCTTTGGCCAGCCTATTACCCCAGCAGGGTACCTGATCACGGGCAGGGCGTAGGTGTTGATGGCCCGGATCTTGTTCTTACCATTCAGCTGACTCCTCAGGACTTGCCTGACCGTCTGCAGGTACTTGGTGGTTGCAGCCTTTCTAGCGGCCTCTTCATGGTTCCCATTTGCCTGCGGGATCCCCAGGTACTTGTAACTGTCCTCTATGTCTGCAATGTTGCCTTCTGGTAGTTCAATCCCCTCAGTTCTGACTACCTTCCCTCTCTTTGTTATCATCCTACTACACTTCTCCAGTCCGAACGACATTCCAATGTCATTGCTGTATAGCCTGGTAGTGTGGATCAGTGAATCGATGTCTCGTTCACTCTTGGCATACAGCTTGATGTCATCCATGTACAGGAGGTGGCTGACAACTGCTCCGTTCCGTAGTCGGTATCCGTAGCCAGTCTTGTTAATGATCTCACTGAGGGGGTTCAGGCCTATGCAGAACAGCAGTGGGGACAGAGCATCTCCTTGGTAGATCCCGCACTTGATGACTTGTGCTATGGGCTTGGAGTTGGCCTCTAGTGTTGTACGCCACATCCCCATTGAGTTCCTGATGAAGGCTCTTAGGGTCCCATTGATCTTGTACAATTCTAGGCATTCCAGTATCCAGCTGTGGGGCATTGAGTCATAGGCCTTCTTGTAATCAATCCAGGCCGTGCACAGGTTGGTCAGTCTGGTCTTGCAGTCTCGGCTGACTGTTCTGTCTACCAGTAGCTGGTGTTTTGCGCCTCTGGTATTCTTGCCAATTCCTTTCTGTGTCCCACTCATGTATTGACCCATGTGCCTGTTCATCTTAGCCGATATGATGCCTGACAGGAGCTTCCATGTAGTACTGAGGCAGGTTATTGGTCGGTAGTTGGAGGGGGCCGGTCCCTTCTTGGGGTCCTTGGGGATCAGGACCGTCCGACCTTCGGTTAGCCATTCCGGGTGTCTCTCGTTAACTAGCAGCTGGTTCATTTGTGCTGCCAGACGCTCGTGGAGTGCAGTCAGCTTCTTTAGCCAGTAGGCGTGAACCATGTCGGGCCCTGGTGCTGTCCAACTCTTCATACTGGAGACCCTTTCTTGGATATCTGCCACTGTGATGGTTACTGGACCCTGTTCAGGGAGGTCGCTGTGGTCTGCCCTCAGATCCACTAGCCACTGAGCATTGCCGTTATGGGTTGCGTCCTTCTCCCATATGCTCTTCCAGTATTGCTCTGTCTCCAGCCTTGGTGGTGCTGTTCTCTTATTATTGTTCCCTTGGCACTGAGAGTACACCTTTGCTGGTTCTGTGGAGAACAGCTGGTTTATTCTCCTGCCTTCTATCTCTCTGGTGTACCTCCTCAAGCGGCTGGCCAAGGCTGTGAGTCTTTGCTTGGCAGTTTCCAAGGCCTCAGGTATGGACAGCTTGCTGTATTTCTTATGCACCTTCTTTGTCGCACCTTTCTGCAACTCCGTTAGTTGGCTAACCTCCCTCCGTGCTACTTTGATCTTGCCCTCTAGCCTCCTTCTCCATGGAGGGTACTGCCCCTTGTGGCTGTTCAACTTGTAGCCAAGCATCTCACTGATCACTGCTGCCGTATTGTAGATCAGCTTGTTAGTGTATATATATATATATATATATATATATATATATATATATATATATATATATATATATAATTAAAGGTTTGTATCGTCAGCAAACAGGACCACAGTGTAAACCAGAAGAAGAAAACATTTGGCAACCCCTGCCTTAAGTCTTTGAATTTGATGAACTTGAAAGTTGAGGCTTACCAGAACTCCGGTATTTGATTACACCTGACATGCATTTTGATAAAATAAAAGTAAAATGTTTAATAATTCAATATAAAAATCTGGAACCTAAGGTGAAAACCTTAGGTTCTAGATGGGAATAGGTTCTCTCATGGGAATAAGTTAAGATAACTTATAAGGGATGAGTACAACAGAGTCACTTTTTCAGTTTAGCAAAACTCAATATTTATTGTTCACATTTGTAATACTTGTCAATTAAACAAAAGTTATATATCTGGACATTAAAACTCAAAAACATGTCACAAAAAAGTAAAATAATTAAGGCAACCAACTGCCTGAATTGTACTGAGCACTGCTAAATTTAAATTAAAAAAGTATTTTCATGGCCACCGCCAAAAACACACTGCACTGTTAACATTCACAAAATATTAAAAACAGTCATTTTAAAAAGAATCACAAATGCTAAAGACATGATATGCACTTTTGAACATCTGAATAGCAGATCTGATTAATTACACTTGTTAAAACTCACATACCACACATATACCACTTGCTGGTTCAGTTATTTTTCAATACCTGATTGGTTAAAATTCATATTCAAGACAATGACTATAAGAAATTTCTTGTAGTCCAGTTACTGCAAATATAATGAAATAAATGAATTAAGTAAATAAATAAATAAAATTTAAAAAACAAACAAACAAACCAAGACACTGTGCTCTGATACAATGATTCAGTCTCTTGAGTCTCTAAGTTTGGGAATAGTTTACCAGCTTCCAGACTACTGTACTCTGAATCAACAAAGTGTTATTCAGTCCCTTGGTAATAATTGTAGTAGCACTAGCTGTGCATAGATCACTCCAAACATTACCAAGAGGTTCATCAGCTTTTCTTGGGAGATCTCCACAAAGTCACTTTAATGACCTGGGTCATTGTCATAGATTACTATTAGCTAGGGCTGCTCCACCATCTCAGATCTGGCTCAACAGACTTGTCCTGAATGAATGAGAAAGAGTGATCACAAACTAATCTACTAACTCACAGGATAATTTTATGACAAATCATCTCTCTGAAAGGTGGTTTATATTAGTTCTGACCAGAAGTTTCTACAAATCGTCATAATACTTTTATGTCTTTAAGGGTCACATAGCAACTTTTGGTGTGTCTGTGTTTGAAAGCTATGTACAGGTACAACTCTGTATTTCTGTAGAGGTTTTGAGAAAAAACTACATATTGGTGGTAAAAACAGATGATCTGTGTTCTAGACAGTAAAGGGTTCTGGGACCACCAAACCAAAGTGACAAATGGAGGGGGCGTGGCTGAGATGGTTTGGATATGTGCAGTGGAGGGATAGTGGATATAGAGGACAAAGGATATTGAACATTAAGCTGAAAGGCAGGAGAAAAGAAAGAGGAAAGCAAAAAATGAAAACAAAGTGGGCTAATGCTAGAATTCAAAATGGTTCATATTAACTCTCTTTTCTTTTTCTTTTTTCTCCCCCCCCCCCCCCCCCCCCCGCCTGTCCCGTTTGGCTCTTTTGCCATCAGAATTATTGTCTAAAGGCGAAGAAAGATGCCCAACGGATTTACTTTACCGAATGGACCATCCCAGCCTTGCCATAATGGTCTATTTGATTCACCTTTTATTGTTTATTTTATTTTTTATTTTCACTTGCTAGATACGGGACAGACTTGAATGAGGAAAAGAGAAGGGAGAAAGAAAGAGGGAAAGAAAAACAGCGGAGAAGAGGGACGGGGATAAAGGGCAAAAAACAAAAACCAACAAAATAAGCAGACAAAAATACATCTATCAATCACCTGGATCACCTGTTGAGAATGAAAAAAGAAAACAAGCAGAAGAAAACGAGAGCAATACAATAAACAACATCACGATGATCTATGGGAATATGACAGTAAATACTAAATATTAAACATTATTGTGCAGCACATAAGATCAACAGAACACAGTGTGCTTTGAGGTAGAAGCCAAAAATGGTGTAGTTTGTGGGTGTGAGCACCCGTGTGTACACCTGTGAGCATGGACGCGCTTGTTTTTTTAAAAGGTTCCTTCATGTAATGATCTGCTAGAGGGTGTGGGGGGGCCACAGCCCCGTCCTCCAGGGCATGAAGCAGGTATGGAGGAGATCAAAACTCCAGACATCCAGAGGCCCCCAGAACACAAGAGACCAAGGAAGACCAACAGAGGGGCAGCCGCGCCACTGTCCCAGAAAGAGCTGAGGAGAGTCCCAGATGAGGGCTCGCCCAGCAGCCGTGGAGCAGAAGCCAGGGGGGGTTGCAGTGACGCGCCCGTGAGCTCCGCCGGCAGCCAGCTGTGCCTGAGTGACCGAGCCCCAGGCCGAGAGGCCGGGGTCACCCCACCTCCGAAGTGGCCCGAGCGAGCCCCAGGCTCCAGGCCCCATCAAGCAGCCACCAAGGAGTGAGCCGGTGGGTACCCGGACGCCCATCCCCGGACACAAAGAACCACCAACGCACCGATGTCTGAGGGCGTCTGCCACTGGTAGGGGAAGTGGTGGGGGGAGATAGGCCTCCAAACCTTGGAGGGCCTGAGATGTCCCCAGAGAGGTGGCGTCTGATACCCAACCTGACATATAGACACAGACATACAGGCACACACAGATACAAACATCCATTCCCACCCTCATGCTCTCATATGCACTTACTCCACACTCACCCAACGTGGAGACAGACATAAAGAGACACTGTACACACGATCACACTCCCCAAGCGTACTCTAAGCCCCGGGTCTAGGTACCCTCGCCCCTGGAGGGGGAAACTGCACCCAGACCCAGGTGGTGTTACCCTTTTCCCTGCGGTGGGGAGAAGCAGACCGCCCCGACTCCGCAGCAGCAGGGAGGCCCCACACTCCAGACCCCAATCTGACAGCCAACTCCTCCTCCTAGCACCCCCACTCCAACAGGCTGCAGAGAACGGGGGTGAGAGAAGACTCCAAACCTCCCTCCGCCCGCTCATATGTAGTGTTGATGCATGTGTGTTCTAAGGTGCATTTAAAACCCAGGAGGACATGGAGCTACCTGCCAGAGAGCAGCAGGTAAGCGCATAGCCCCTCCTGATAGCCCTCAATGTCTACGTGTATTTAAAATTGAGAGGTGGGCAACGACGCCAGGGGTGGGGTGTACACCCTGATAGTCTTTTGGATTCCGTGTATCGTGCCCACCCCCAAGATCCTATATGTATGTGTAATAATGTCCATTTGATCGACCTTTGTTTTTATTGTTTATTATATTTTATTTTCAGATGTTACAGACGGGACAGACATGAGTGAGGGATAGGAAAGGGAGAGAGAAAGAGGAAGGGGAGAGGGACAGTGAGAAAGGGGGGAAAAAAAATCTCCTGGATCACCTGTTGAGAGAGAAAGAATAGAAAACAAGCAAAAAAACCCCAAAGCAACATGCTAAACACAACATCATCGCATTAATCTAGCTAAGTGTAAACAGCAGTAAATACTAAATATTCAATGTTGTTGTGCAGCATGCAGGACAGACAGCGCACAATGTGCTTTCAAGTAGCAGCCAAGAAAGGTGTAATTTAAGTCTACGAGCAGTGAACATGTACACACAATCACACTCCCCACACATACTCTATACCCCAGGTCCAGGTACCCTCGCCCCCAGAGGGGGAAACAGAACCCAGACCCAAGAGATGTTACCCTTCCCCCCGGGGTGGAGGCAAGCAGACCGTCCCAGGCTCCGCAGCAGCAGGGAGGCCAATCGGACAGCCAACATCTCCTCCCAGCCCCCCCGCCCCGATGGCTAGCAGAGAACGGGGGTGTATGAAGACCCCATACCTCCCTTCTCCCGCTCATGTGTAGTGTTGCTGCGTGTTGTTCTAAAGTGCATTTAAAACAAGGGAGAGCATGGTGCTGCTGCCAGAGAGCAGCAGGTGTTAGCACGGCCCCTCCCGAGAACCCTCAATGTCTACATGGATTTAAAATTGAGAGGTGGGCACCGGCGCCAGAGGTAGGTTTGAGTACACAGACCGTCCACTGGACGCCGTTAACGTGCCCACCCTCAAGGCCCTATATATATGTGTGTGTTATGAGAGTGTAAGTAATGTGGATGTCTAAGTTGTGAGATAAAATTGAGGCACAGGTGGCCAGAAGGGGACAGAGGGGGTGGGAATGTCTCCCCTGCACCCTGGTGACACACCCGCACCCCAAGGCCCTGCCTGTGTGGGTGAGTGTGGTGGAGCGGGAAGAGGGAGGTAGCCGGGGATGGGGAGGAAAAGGGGGGAGGATGCCCTTCCCTAGGGCCAGCTCCCCCGCTGACCCCAGTAGGCACCCCCGTCCTCTGGTACCCACCAAGGCAAGGGAGCCTAGGTCCATCCAGACCGGGGCCTACGGTAGCAGCACTGCCAAGCCCCACAGGACCCGGCTCTGAGTACACCTACACTAGAGGAGAAAAAAATGATACTGCAAAACTCAAAATTAATTGAACTATGATGAAGTAATAGATATGGCGCTTCTCCATACAGTGATATTTGTATGGAAACGAATATCACTGTAACAGAAACAAGAATTCTGAAACTAGAATTTTGTCTTTCAAAAGGCAGACGTGCATTTCTCTACATTGTCATATCACTAAAGGTTAACTTCTCTTTTCCTTGGGGTTGTCAAATACCTCAGAATAACACACTGTCTATAGTATAAAAACAAAATCATCCGTTGTGTCATGGTCCTGCGACCATGACTCAGTGACTTTATGTTTATGTACTTATTGTTATTACTTTCATTATTATTCATGGCTGTTTTGGGATGGTTTGTGTTTGGGATTTTAGACACTGGGTTCTGGGTTTGTGCTCCCTCTGTTGGTCCCTGGTGTTAGTGTTCCCCTGTCTCGTCAGGTTAATCAGGTCCAGCTGTTTCCCCCATCTGTGTGTGATTTCCCAGTGTCTCTTTGTGTATTTATAGCGTGTGATTTCCTCTGCTCCTCGTCGCGTCGTCTGTGTTCCTACCTGTGTTCATCCTCTGTGTTACCCTGCGTACTCTGCATCTACCCTGTGAAATCCTCTGCGTGCTCTCCCTGCTGTTCTCCCTTCGTGTTCAGGTTTGCCACTCCTTTGTGTAGTTTCACCCAGTTTAGTTCATCCGTAGTTCTGTTTTGCCATCTCCTCTTTATGTTTGTTATTATCAATAAATCACCCTCACACCTGAATAAGTGCTGCGCTTTGAGTCCTCCTTCCACTCTCCACACGGCCGCTGCCCCGGACCGTGACAGTACGACGCGACCACAACATGGACCCAGCAGCGCTTAATCCATCCAGGGAACTACGGGAAAATCTCATCGATGCCACACAGGAGCTGATCGACCTGTGGCTGGAAAGCCCGGGTGGCACGTCCCAGCGCGCTGTAGAGAGGCGGCTACAGCGTCTGGTGACCGGTCTCCCATGGCTTCTGGGCTCACTTTGTTCGTGGGAGCGGGAGTTCCTCCTTCTGGACCTCGGTCTTCACCCCCCGTCTGCTTTTTCTTCCGAGCAGTCCGAGGCGGTGAGCGAGCGACATGTTCTGGCTTCCCCAGATTCCGAGACTCTGTTTTCTGGGGCTATCCAGAGCGGGATGGGAGACTGTTCGGATCGCTTACCCACCTTCATGGTAACGGACCCTTCGCAAGTGGGCGTGTACAGACCCTCTGTGAAACCGAGAGACTGTTTCTCTGCCGCTCCTTCTGAGCCAGGACTCTATCACCATTCTCCGGCTCAGTTCTGTGTCCAGCCACAAGCTTCCCAGTCTGTAGCTCAACCATTAGCCTCCCTTAAGCCACAATTTTCACACTGTTTTTCCACCGCCGTTTCTGAGCAGGGAGACAAACTGTTACATTACGGACCTGTTCCTCAACAGCTGGCAACATTAGTGACTGTTACTCACTCCGGGGCTTCCCCAGAGGCGGGGTTGCTGCCCTCAGCTTACTCTGGACCCCTGGTGGCCAAGATGCCAGCTGTGAACTGCACCGGGCTGTCACTGCCTGAGCAGGGTCAGTGCTCTGCGCAGCTGCAGCCCTCCGTATGTGTGCCAGAGGCCCACGTGCCTACTGGTTTTGTTTCACATGTGCCAGAGGCCCATGTGCCTGCTGGTTTTGTTTCATGTGTGCCAGAGGCCCACGTGCCTACTGGCTTTGTTTCATGTGTGCCGGGGGCCCCGGTGCCCACTGGTTCTGCGGCTGTTTTCGCTGGGGGGCCCGAGGAGCCCGTCCAGTCTCCCGCTTCGCCTACTGGGGGGCCCGAGGAGCCCGTCCAGCCTCCTGCTTCGCCTGCTGGGGGGCCCGAGGAGCCCGTCCAGCCTCCTGTTTCGCCTGCTGGGGGGCCCGAGGAGCCCGTCCAGCCTCCTGCTTCGCCTGCTGGGGGGCCCGAGGATCCCGTCCGGCCACCTGTGGCTGCTTCTCCACCTGTGGCTGCTTCTCCACCTGTGGCTGCAGCGCCGCCTCCTGCAGTATCATCACCTGCAGCGCTACCACCTGCTACTGCCACGCCTCAGACTGAAGCTTCAGCCTCGCCTGGTTCTGGTCCAGCTTCATCCTCACCTGGCCCAGCTTCAGCTTCAGCGTCTGCTTCGCCTAGCCCAGCTTCAGCTACAGCTTCATCCACGCCTGGCCCGGCTTCATCCACGCCTGGCCCGGCTTCATCCTCGCCTGATTCTGGTCCAGCTTCATCCTCACCTGGCCCAGCTTCAGCTACAGCGTCAGCTTCGCCTGGCCCAGCTTCAGCTGCAGCTTCTTCATCGCCTGGCCCGGTTTCATCCTCGCCTGGCCCGGTTTCATCCTCGCCTGGCCCGGTTTCATCCATGCCTGGCCCGGTTTCATCCTCGCCTGGCCCGGTTTCATCCTCGCCTGGCCCGGTTTCATCTTCATCTTCGTCTGGTCCGGCTTCATCTTCGTCTGGTCCGGCTTCATCTTCATCTTCGTCTGGTCCATCATCAGCATCATCAGCATCGTCTGGTCCAGCCTCCGTGTCTGCATCCTCGCCTGGTCCAGCCTCCGTGTCTGCATCCTCGTCTGGTCCAGCCTTCGTGTCTGCATCCTCGTCTGGTCCAGCCTCCGTGTCTGCACCCTCGTCTGGTCCAGCCTTCGTGTCTGCATCCTCGTCTGGTCCAGCCTTCGTGTCTGCATCATCATCTCCGCCTGCTGCGGTCCCGGCTTCCGTGCCCTCAGCCTCGCCTGGCCCAGCCTCGTTTGGGTCTGGAGCTAAACGGCCGTTTTCTGGACCGCTGGCTAGGCTACTGGCCGAGCGCCGTCGCCTGACTGGCCGCCGTTGCCTTCCGCACGGCCGGCCCCCGGACCGCCATCGCCTGAGTGGCCGCCGTTGCCTTCCGCACGGCCGGCCCCCGGACCGCCATCGCCTGTGTGGCGCCGCTGCCTTCCGCACGGCCGGCCTCCTGAACTCTTTACGCGCCGCCGTTGCCTTCCGCACGGCCGGCCTCCTGAACTCTTTACGCGCCGCCGTTGCCTTCCGCACGGCCGGCCTCCTGAACTCTTTACGCGCCGCCGTTGCCTTCCGCACGGCCGGCCTCCTGAACTCTTTACGCGCCGCCGTTGCCTTCCGCACGGCCGGCCTTCTGAACTCTTTACACGCCGCCGCTGCCTTCTTCGTGGACGGCCTCCTGAACTGTGCTTTGGACTCTGCTCCCCTGTGGGTTTTGTGTTCATCTTTGTTTTGGGACTCTGGGGCCTCCGTCCGTGGTCGTGGTCCGGTCCCTCCGTCCTGGGCCCCCTGCCGCCCGCCCGGATCTGGTGGTGTGTTTCTGTGGCTGTCGGGGGCCAGCCCTTGAGGGGGGGGTACTGTCATGGTCCTGCGACCATGACTCAGTGACTTTATGTTTATGTACTTATTGTTATTACTTTCATTATTATTCATGGCTGTTTTGGGATGGTTTGTGTTTGGGATTTTAGACACTGGGTTCTGGGTTTGTGCTCCCTCTGTTGGTCCCTGGTGTTAGTGTTCCCCTGTCTCGTCAGGTTAATCAGGTCCAGCTGTTTCCCCCATCTGTGTGTGATTTCCCAGTGTCTCTTTGTGTATTTATAGCGTGTGATTTCCTCTGCTCCTCGTCGCGTCGTCTGTGTTCCTACCTGTGTTCATCCTCTGTGTTACCCTGCGTACTCTGCATCTACCCTGTGAAATCCTCTGCGTGCTCTCCCTGCTGTTCTCCCTTCGTGTTCAGGTTTGCCACTCCTTTGTGTAGTTTCACCCAGTTTAGTTCATCTGTAGTTCTGTTTTGCCATCTCCTCTTTATGTTTGTTATTATCAATAAATCACCCTCACACTTGAATAAGTGCTGCGCTTTGAGTCCTCCTTCCACTCTCCACACGGCCGCTGCCCCGGACCGTGACATGTTGACTGTTTTTAAGGCTTGCAGTCGACGCCCCAATAAATGTATTGCAAAAAATAAGAAATATAAGCAACAAAAACAATTTGTTAGACTCAGAACCAGTGAGTAACCGTTAAAAGACGAGTACATTTTACTTTTACTCCATTGTCTAGTCTCAGAATCTAAATAAATCCAGCTGTTATATTAATCTAAAGACTAATTTGGGGTCAAATTGATCTCAGGAATCAAAACCTTCCAAAGATGTCCGCCATATATCCATCCATCCATCTTCATCCGCTTTATCCGAGGCCGGGTCGCGGGGGCAGCAGCCTAAGCAAAGAGGCCCAGACCTCCCTCTCCCCAGCCACCTCCTCCAGCTTATCCGGGGGAACACCAAGGCGTTCCCAGGCCAGCTGAGAGATATAATCTCTCCAGCGTTTCCTGGGTCTGCCCCGGGGCCTCCTCCCGGTGGGACATGCCTGGAACACCTCACCCAGGAGGCGCCCAGGAGGCATCCTTGTCAGATGCCTGAACCACCTCAGCTGGCTCCTTTCGATGTGGAGCAGCAGCGGCTCTACTCTGAGCCCCTCCCGGATGGCCGAACTTCTCACCCTATCTCTAAGGGAGAGGCCAGCCACCCTTCGGAGGAAGCTCATTTCTGCCGCTTGTATCCGCGATCTCGTTCTTTCGGTCACTACCCACAGCTCGTGGCCATAGGTGAGGGTAGGGACGTAGATCGACCGGTAAATTGAGAGCTTCGCTTTTACACTCAGCTCCCTCTTCACCACGACGGACCGGTGCAGCGTCCGCATTACTGCAGCTGCAGCCCCAATCCGTCTGTCGATCTCCGGCTCCCTTCTCCCATCACTCGCGAACAAGACCCCGAGATACTTGAACTCCTCCACTTGGGGAAGGAACTCATCCGCCATATAATTTAAATAAAATGGTAACATTTCGTTACATTTTTGTAAGTAGCAGGTACTTAATATGCAAAATAGCTGAAGTTGATCAAAAATAATAAGTTGAACTAACTCAAATGGAAGAAAATGTTAGATGAACTTAAGCTTTGTATAAGTTTACATTACCTAGCTTATTAAATACGTTGAGCATTTACAGTGGATTACAGTCATTTCATTTCACAAACTGTTGCCTTTCTCTTAAAAAGCTCCCAACTCTATTTAAAACTACCCCCCGATGCCATAACACTCCATTTTTAACAATATATGATGATCTATTGTATTTTTTCTTGAGTCTATGAATGATCCAGACACATATTGTGTCAGGGCTCTGTGTGCAGGCGGATGGAGAGGAGGATCCAAATGCGAGACTCTGAGACTGAATTGAAACTGAGAACCTTAGCTTTATTGCTGGTACGAAAACAAAACATGACGTGAACACTGAAAACAGAAACACACAGGCATAATTCGCTTGGTCTCCTCTCAGTTTCAGCCGTGATTTGGGCACTGAGAGCAACAGCTGCTCAGCTCAACCAATAAAAGGAGTTTAAAATGAATTCTAAATTCAATTGGAAGCCAGTGCAGGGAGGCCAGAACCGGAGTAATGTGCTCAAAATTCCTTCTACCAGTTGTGCCAAACCGTGCCGCAGCAGAGGCAGAGGATGATGACAAACCCAACTTAACACAGAAGCTCCTGTTTGAGAGATATGATTTTATCCACAGGGGTGCCAAGCCAGAATTGCCCACACAATGCTGTAATCGAGAAATCAGCAGGTCCTGATCCACTGTGTCGAATAGCGGGAGTCATATCCAGTAGTATAAGCACTGCATGTTTACCACAGTCCATCGCTACCAGAATATCGTTCATAACCTTTATGAAAGCTGTCTCTGTGCTGTGAAACGGCTTAAAGTCGGACTGAAAAACTTCAAACATTTGAGAGTTATTTAGATAATCCATCAGCGGAGTGTAAATAATCTTTTCCAAGATCTTACACAGAAAAGGAAGTTTAAAGATAGGTCTAGAGTTTGACATAACTGAAATATGTGAGCCTGGCTTCTTGAGTAAGGGATGAATAACTGCATGCTTAAACTCGCTTGGTACTTGACCTGGTATTAATTATGTTCAGAATATGTGGTCCAACAGTAGGAAACACCTTTTTTAGAAAACAGGGATGAGCGACATAATTCAGAGAACCACACAGTTTAGCAGTTAACACAAGCTTCTAAATAACAATTGGCTGGAAAGCAATAAGCAAATTTGAACAGGGAACATGCACAGCCAGGTAAACAGAAGATTAAGTGAAGGGTCTCAAACTGGATGTGGTCCAGGTTCCAGTTGCCCATCCCCTGGGGTGGAGTTGGCCAGCTCATCACCTGGTTCCAATTTCCGGGCCTCCATCTGGAGGGTTTTTAAGCCAGCACTGCCTGCCACTCCTCGCCAGTTTGTCCTGCTACCACTAGTGGTAAACTTGGCCTCCACTGTGTTTGGCATCCATCTGCCTGGATCTTGGATTAATGTGTTCTCTGTCTCCAGTGTTCTCCAGATACATCACCCGTCGTGCTCATCAGCAGCGCTGGTTCTGTTTTCACTCCGTTCTCCAGTCTGCCTAGAACCCTAGGACTACATACTCACCATCTCCTCGGCCTGCCCTCCTGCCCGTGCTTTAACAGTGGATCTCTCTCCCCTGGACACCCTGGAACCTGGACCAGCTTCCCCGCATTCTCAGCCATCCCTGGGACGCTCCCACGGCAACCCCTCCTCTGCCTAATAGCCGGTGTTTCCAAGTAAGCACAAGACTCTCCACTAGTACCACTCGCCTCAGCCCTTTAACCCTTTAAGACCTACCATAGAACCAAGTCCGCCAGAGCTTATATTATATTTTTACATGCTGTGGAGCCATTTTTGGGAGCATTTCAAGTTGCTATACATCAATACAACCATTATAGCCCAGATTTTAATAATATGTATTCATTAAGTGCATAGTAATTACATAAATTGCAAAAAAGTGCAATAAACTACAAAAAAATTGAAAATCGTTTTTGATTTTTTAACATATATTTGTAGTTAGAGAAATTTAAGAGGCTTATCCCTCAAAACTGTAAATACAAAAAAGTTGCACAAAATAGTTTCCCACCACAGGAAATTTATTTTGAGTGTCTTCATAGTTTTATTTTTGAAATACACCAATTTTTATACACTGCAGGAAAAACGAAAATAAATATTATACTGCAAATTTGCAAAAAAGCAGCATATGCATCAAAATAAACTATTTCCAGCAGTGCAATATGAGTCCTAAGCATCCCATAACAGAGCGTTCCCGCTCCGATCGGCTCTAAAGGGTTAATTGTTTTCCAGATCAGTAAAACCTCTCTCCTGTGTTTGCAGTAGTACCCGCCCGTGTTCTCCGTGTGTTCCATGTCCGTTTGTCCGTCCTCTGGTCTCCCTCAGTTCCTGTGTATAGTTTCTGTTAGACCCAGCCTTGTTTAAGTACTTTTTCCCTTCAAATAAATTGTACATAGTTCGAGCAATTGAGCCTGCTCTTGAGTCCACAGCATTCTTGTTTGTGACAGAACGAACTGGCCAATAATGGACTCAGCGGACCCAATTCGCGCCGCCATAAATAAACAGGGCGCGGTGTTAGGACGGCATGAACAGACATTGACGTCCCTAGTGGACCAAATCAAATCAAATCAAATCAAATCACTTTTATTGTCACATCACATGTGCAGGCACACTGGCACAGCACATGCGAGTGAAATTCTTGTGTGCGAGCCCCACAAGCAACAGAGATGTGCAAACACAACAACACAAACGAGCAAAATACAAGAATGGCCAACCTGAAACTAATAAATATATGTACAATATATAATAGTGTATGCATTTCTGGATGTGTATACTAAATATTTTCCTACGTGTGTGTGTGTGTGTGTGTATACACTTTTTACAAATTAAATAGTAAAAAAAATAAAAATAAAATAATAATAATAATAATAATAATAAAATATATAAAATATACAGAGTTGAATATGTGCAAAACAAGTGGCATTTATATACAGTGTGGAGTGCATAATGTTAAAGTTCCAGTAGTGAAGCTGAGGTGTCTATGACGTGTTCAGCAGTCTGATGGCCTGGTGGAAGAAGCTGTCTCTCAGTCTGCTGGTACGGGACCGGATGCTGCAGAACCTCCTTCCTGATGGAAGCAGTCTGAACAGTTTATGGCTGGGGTGACTGGAGTCCTTGATGATCCTCCCCGCTTTCCTCAGGCAGCGCTTCCTGTAGATGTCTTGGAGGGAGGGAAGCTCACCTCCAATTATCCGTTCAGAGCACCGCACTACTCGCTGGAGAGCTTTGCAGTTGTAGGCGGTGCTGTTGCCATACCAGGTGGTGATGCATCCAGTGAGGATGCTCTCAATGGCACAGTGATAGAAGGTCCTGAGGATGCGGGGGCTCATGCCGAATCTTTTCAGTCTCCTGAGAAAGAAGAGGCGCTGCTGCGCCTTCTTCACTGTTTTGTTTGTGTGTACTGACCACATAAGATCCTCAGCCAGATGTATTCCAAGGAACCGGAAGCTGCTCACTCTCTCCACAGCAGCGCCGTTGATGGTGATGGGGGTGTGTACTTCTCTGCACCTCCGGAAGTCCACTATCAACTCCTTTGTCTCCTTTGTCTCAGTGTAATGCTATTAGTGAAAAGCAAGAGGAAATACTCACCAGGCTTTCAGAAATCAGTGAGCCGAATCCACCTGTTCCCCCCAGTCACCTGGAACCGTTGCCTGCACCCGCTGCTGTATATAGGGGCATTTCCTCTCCTCCACCGGAACCCTTCCACGGAGAGTTGGGGTAGTGTGGGGGGTTCCTTTTTCAGTTTTCGTTGTTCTTCAGCCGCATGCCGCTTGCTTTCCCCAGTGATGCTGCCAAGATTTCTCATTTTGTAGGGCTGCTAAGGGGTAAGGCGCTTGTGTGGGCTGAGGCGTTTTTGTCTTCTCACCTGATTGCCTCGTGCCCTTATGATGAGTTCTTTAAGGAATTTAAGACGACATTTGCTCACCCGATCTCTGAGGGCACTGCAGCTAAGAGGCTGTTGGGACTCCGTCAGGGGAGACCCAGTGTTGTGGAATATTCGATTGAGTTCCGCACCGCCGCTGCGGAAGCGGGTTGGCCAGATGCTGCACTGCGGGGTATTTTTCTAGCATCGCTTAACAAACAGATGAAAGATCAGCTAGCTGTACATGACGAGCCGGCCACGTTCGAAGTGCTCGCCTCTCTTGCACTCAGATCGATAATCGACTGAGGGAAAGAGACGCAGAGAGACGTTCCAAGCCCTGTCTGTCTCTGTTTTGGCCCGCGACCACTTCCGTGTTAACGCTGCCGCTTCTGGTAACAGCATCCGCCCGTCCTCGCTCTCCTTCCCCTGAGCATATGCAGATCGGCCGCTCAGGTCACTCCTGAGGAGTGGGAACGGCGTTCCCGAGCCGGAGAGTGTTTTTACTGTGGAGGAAGCGGCCATCACATCGCTGTCTGCCCAGTCCGGCCAAAAGGCGGGACCCGCCGGTAAGTTCGGGGTTAAGGGTGGGCAGTGTTTTCAGAGGAGATAAACCCTGTCTTTTGCTGTCAGTTTCTTTAATAACTAGTGCTAAGGCTCATTCTTTTTGTGCTATCATGGACTCTGTGTCAGAGCAAAATTTAATAGACACTGAGGTGGCTAAATCATTGAATCTGCCTCTCACTCATCTCGAGCCTCCAATTCCAGCCTCTCCTTTAAATAATGAGGTATTCGCTATGATCACTCACCAGACCGCTCCTGTCAAACTAATCACGTCAGGCAATCATCAGGAAAATATAACCCTCTTTACCACTTCTTCCCTTGACGCGCCAGTAATCCTCGGTTTCCCATGGTTGCAGAAGCATAATCCACACATCGTTTGACCCTATATGCAGAACAATGTTTGTCACAGTTGGATATTCATCTGCAATTTGAAGAATTCTCTCCTTCAGGTTGTTGACCATATCCTTAGGAAAGCAGAGGACTTTAGTGTTCTTACCGCACATCCTTTGTACATCCTTTACGGCAGAGTCACCCACAATCAGAGTTTCAGGCCTAGCCTTTAGCTTTCCCTGTGGCCTTTTACTTTTCAACAGATTTTCAGACCTTACTTCGCTACTTTTAGATGGATGGTTGTCCGATATAGATCCAGGGTCCTTTGATAGTGGAGCAAATCTGTTCTGCAGTTTCACATTCAGTTGTTTTGAAGGTTTGTTGTTAACCTTCCTGTTCACGGTTGTCCAGTCCTGTTTCCTCTCGTATACAGGGGTAGAAGAGCTTCTCTGTCTCGTAGGAAGTGAAGGCCAGTCGGTTTCAGAGATTTCAGCTCGCTGTGCCCTGCCTGTGATACGTCCTCCCCCTTCCAGGAGACATGATTTATGTCTTGGTTTTGCACCAAGACAGTCCAAGGGGGGATTATCGCTTGAGGATTTATAATAATGCACAGAGTCTACTTTCTTGGTCATGTTATCTGTGCTCCTTAGCTGTGTACTAGCTTGCTCATCGCCATTGTTTTGAATCAAAGGCAAGGTTGTTTCATTTCCACACAGTCCATTTAGCTCCACGTTTACTTCTAAGCGATGAATTTTTGTCTCCAGTACTGCAATCTTCTGTAGGAGGCTGTGGTAGTCATCTGTTGAGAGGGAAGGCATCTTGTTGCTAGTTAGCCTAGTGGTTAGCACCTTTCCAGGCTATTGAGGCTGTTCGGTGCCCAGACGCTGTAATCAGGCTTCAGCTGTGTCTAGGCCACAGACACACGGAGGGCTGAGGATAAGGTAACTATAAAAATGTTGCTGTTTCTGTTAAGAACACTTTAGTCCTAATGATCTATAAGTGTCCAGAAGCTATCGCAGGTAAGCTCATACGGAAAAAAGGGAAAAAATCAGCATAAAAATCAATAAAAGAAGCAAAGCATTTAAAAAGCAAAGAGATGAAGCGTCCACACTCACAAAAGGTCCACACTCACAAAAGTAAGATGTGCACGTTCACGAACCGGTTAGATGATCAAGAAGCTCGGAGCAGAAGAGATAATCTCCGCATATTTGGTGTCAAGGAAGGTGTGGAAGGGACGAATGCTATTACATATTTTGAAAAGTGGCTTCCCTCTCTTCTTAATATGAAGACAAAGATCCGACTGGACCGCTGCCACAGAAGCTTAGGGGAACCAACATCAGGTTCCCCAAGAGCTGTTATAATGAAACTCCATTACCTGACCGATAAAAGGGAAGTGTTAGCCTTAAGTGGCAAGAACAAACAGATTTTCTTTGAAGGAGCACTGATAACCATTCGTCAGGATGTTCCACAAAATGTGCGACAGCAGAGGAGAAGCTTCAACGACGTCTGCCAGATGCTGATTACCAAAGGAATACGATTTAGGATGCTGTTTCCTGCAACCCTGCGTTTCACATACGAAAACAGAAGATTTTCCTTTGACTCTGCAGAAGAGGCATTGAAAGTGGCATCAGCAATAGGAGCATTACGTGAGTAATCATGAGGTTTACCCAGAAAATAATAACTGTCCCTTGTTTCAAGTGGTCTGACGAACAGTTGACTATTACACTCAGTGACTATGTTGTATTATGATATTCTGGGAAGAAAAGAAGTAGAAGAAATGTGGCAACACCTATTGGTACATTGGAAGTCTTGTTGGGGTTTTGCTAGGCGCATACGTGGATGCGAGGTGTATCATCTCTCCACAAGGTGTGCCCGCAACGGGTGAAGTTTCCTCCCAATCTTCGGGAGCAAGGAACATTTTCTGGGACTGGTCTAACCCTGTTTTTGGGACGATATAAATGTTTATTGTAGGAATATTATTTTTCAGTACCCAGATTTTTGTTTTTGTCTATATTTTGTTGGTGTTTGAGCAGATCTGAGCATAATCTGTTTTATAAGTTAAACTACAAGGCTGATACTTCTGTTGTCGCTAGCACAATACATAATCTAAGTAAACTGATCCTGCAATGAGTGATCTAAAGTATGTTTCCCTGAATGTTAAAGGGATAAACAATGTTATTAAACATAAGAAAATTTTGACCTGGTTTAAGAAGGAGAAAACTAACATTGCTCTCCTGCAAGAAACTCACCTCTCAGATGTGGAACACCTAAAACTAAAGAGAGAATGGGTGGGGCAGGTGTACTTTTCTTCTTTTTCATCAAGTAAGAGAGGGGTTGCAATTTCAATTCATAAAAATACCCTATTTGTTCTTACAAAGTGTATTAAAGATGATCAGGGTAGATTTGTTATTGTAATAGGACGTTTATATGGGGAATCTGTTCTGATAGGCCGTATTTATGCTCCGAATGTATATCTGGAAAACTTATACTCAGAACTTATAAAAGAAATATCTGTCAATTTGACAACATTTACTGTTCTGGCAGGAGATTTTAATTGTTGCATAGACCCAGAAATGGATCAAAATCCACCACCCAACAATTCAGTATCCAAAAAGCAAGAAGCTATCAAGGGACTGTGTTCTGACTTGCAGCTGATAGACGTTTGGAGAACTCTTCATCCAGGTGAAAAAGATTATACTTTTTATTCTAATCCACATAAGAGTTATTCCCGTATTGATTATTTCCTTGTCTCGAGGGAGGTCCTCAACAGAATTAGCATTTGTGATATTGGCACGTGTATACTCTCTGATCATGCAGATGTTCATTTAAATATTTCACCTCCTGAAGCTCACCCAACTCTACATAGTTGGCGATTAAATCCATCACTTTTAAACAATTCTATGCTTCGGAGTTATATAAAAGAACAAGTGGATCTTTTTTTATGGACAAATGATAATGAAAACACAAATCCTTCTGTCCTTTGGGAGACAATGAAGGCATACTTACGTGGCACTGTAATTTCATACAGTATAGCGAAAAAGAAAGAATCTTTAAAACATCAAATGGACCTGGAAAAAAAATAAGCAGATCTAGAACACTCCCTCAAAATACATTTTTCACCTGACGTACTGAAAAAAATAGAAGCCACTAGATCAGCTCTGAATCAATTTCTGACTGAAAAAGCAGAGGCCAGTATATTCTATGCTAAGCATAGGCTGTTTGAGTTGGCAGATAAACCTGGACGGTTATTGGCATGTTTGGCTGCTGGGAAACTAGAATCTCATGCTATAACATCACTAAAAGATGAAAGAGAATCAATATGAAAATAATAAACTGGTTAAATTAATGGAAAATTACTATAAACAATTATATATATCTGAAAATACAGCCACATTAAGTGATAGCCAAAATTTTTTACATAAACTCAATTTACCAACTTTGTCTGAAGGCGATCGAGCTCGTCTTGGTGAACAAATAATACAAGAAGAGGTGCTGACAGCAATTAAATCTCTTCAAGGAGGGAAAGCCCCTGGCCCAGATGGTTTTGGTCCAGACTTCTATAAAGTTTTCCAGGATCAAGTAGCTATACCCCTCTTAAATATGTATCTGCACTCTATGTATTGGGAAGTGCAGATACATTGTACTCTGCGAACATATCGCTCTTCCATAAGAAGGACAAACCAGCTGATCAATGTGCTTCCTATCGCCCAATTAGTTTAATAAATGTTGACAGCAAAATCTTGTCCAAAATATTGTCTAGCAGACTAGAAAATTATATACCCAAGCTTATTAAGGCAGATCAGACGGGCTTTATCAAGAATAGAGAATCAATTACAAACATGAGAAAATTACTGAATATTATAGAGCACTCCAATGTAACCAAAACACAAGGACTTCTGTCACTTTATGCAGAAAAAGCTTTTGACCACGTTGAGTGGACTTATATGTTTGCTGTGATGGAGAAATTTGGCTTGGGCAGGGGGTTTATAGACATGATCAGACTGTTATATGTCACCCCAAGAGCATGTGTTTTAGTAAATGGTATTAGATCATCAGAATTCTGTTTACAGAGATCAACAAGACAGGGGGACCCGATTTCCCCATTAATTTTCGCTTTAGTAATTGAACCACTGGCAAAGGCCGTTAGAAATAATCAAAGTATATCTGGATACCAAATTCAAGGATTTGAATTTAAAATTTTACTATACGCAGACGATGATCTGCTGTTTGTCACCAATCCCCAGGATTCTATACCCTCTGTATTATCTATTATAGAAACTTTTGGATATTTGTCCGGGTATAAGGTTAATATGAACAAAACTATTGCTATGCCACTGGGAAATCTGCCTATGACATGCAATATTCCATTTATCTGGTCGGGTTTGGGATTTAAGGACTTGGGGATACACATTTCACCTAATATAAGAAGTATATTGAAACAGAACATAGACATAGTTCATCAAAGAGTCAAAAAAGATCTTTCTAGATGGATGGATCGCCCGGTTTCTTGGATGGGAAGAATAAACTTAATTAAAATGAATGTGTTGACACAGCTTTTATATCCCTTACAAATGCTCCCAATAACTCTTACCAAAAAAAATTGTAAAAGAAATTGAAAAAGATCTGTCAAGGTTTATTTGGAGGGGTAAGAAACCCAGATTAAGTATGAAAACGTTACAGCTGCCCAAAGATAAAGGGGGTCTTGCCTTTCCTAACATTTTGCTGTATAACTGGTCATGTCGTGTATGTTATACATGAATGGATCCACGCATATCTAAAAGAGACAGAGAATCCCCTTGAAGCCTGGACATGTTCGCCATTTAATCTCCTAAGCGAACTAGTGAGTAAAACTCCGATAAAAACTCCTTGTTATATTTAGGAGGCCGATAAACTATTGCACACAGCAACAAAAGCGAGTGGTCTTCATTGCTGTCACACAAACAAACTTCAAAGCTGGTATGGTGTGTCAATGAGGATAGTTGCTTAAACTCAAAGTGTGCTTTAAAAACAACTGCTATCCCCCCGCCATGACCAGAAGCTCTCGGAGCGCTAAAATAAGCACAGCCAGCGGGCAGTAGTTCAGAAAAGGCACTTAACTCACCGGGTGAAGTCCAGGTTTCAGTCAAACAGGAAATCCAATGCATAGGAAGAAAAGAAATCCTTCAAAATGAAGGTCTTATTTGCCACCGATCTGGCATTTATTAAACCCAACCTGAGGAGAGCTGGTTCGGAGACCTCCGCAGCAGTGACAACCAGATCCACCGGTCGAAGGTTTGATCGGTCTATTCCCCTCCAAAGCAGATGCCGAAGAAGGAAGGATTTCACAGGGCTACTCCCGATAGAGCCGACAACGGGAACCGACCAGGAATCCACAGGAGCCAGAGCATGCGATGGTACCAAGAGTCGTGGAAAAGATTGACAAACGGAGCGGAGATTGTGAAGAAGTTAAGAAATTGGGATTCACAGCTTAACGAGGCGACTTCCACGGGTACCCCGTCTCCTGCGTCGCTTCTGCATATCTGATGGCGGTGGTGGGGGATGCCAGCACAATGGCATTGCTTCCAGGTAGGGACGCAGAGAACCTTGGCTAACTTTACCAAACCGAACTGAAACTTTGGTGGATGAGCCTATTTTCAATAATGTCTGACGATCATAAGACAGTATTGAACTGACATGTTGCACAATAATTATTATTACAAAACAATAAAAACAGACAGAAGAGCGGTAGACGGCGTGCCAAACACACAGGCGCCATCTTTTGAGCATGCGTTGGTCTTTGTTACTCTACGATTTCAACTCTAAAGTTTGCTATAAGGAAGGATTAGAAAACATCGTGACTGTGCCTCTGTCATTCTTTTAGGGGACCAACTTTTTTTATTTTTGATTGGGTAGAAATTATCCATATTTGCTTATATTTTTGGCTTCTCACACTCGAGTGTATAGGTGTGTGGAGCTCTTTTTCCTTCCTTCTAGATGTGTGCACGTGTATGTTGGCTGTTGAATCAGAATCCGATTCACTTTTATTGCCAATTTTGAACAGAAACAATGAATTTGTTGCACTCTCATGGTACAAAAAAGAAACAAAGCCAAAAAAAACTGTGGTACAGTAACAGAGTATGTCGTGTGTGTATACATATTAAAATAATTAAAAAATACACACACACACACAAGGAATATAACTAACTACAGATATGGAATACAATTAGAAAATAAAAAATATGTACAATTATGAGCGGGGGTAGTAGAAAATATAGATAGGACATGATGTGGAAAGGGCTTTTACTGAGTTCTGTGTGCAAAGTTTTTATAGCTTAAGTAAAGTGGTATTGTAACACATTAACTAAGTAGTCTGACATCTTGGGGAAAGAAAGTATTCTTATGCATGCTGGTTCTGATGGACCACAGCCTCCTTCCAGTGGGGAGTGTCAGAAACAGTTAATAACTGAAGTGTGAGTGGACTATTTTTGAAGGATACTCCAGAGTTGGTGGACTGTGAAAATGTTGACTCAGAGCCAAAGCACTCAGGACCCCTGGAGGTAGTAAAGTCTGCTGTAGCTCAGCCTGCTGTAGCCCAGCCTGTAGCTCAGTCAGTAGCTCAGTCACCGGTTCAGCCACTTTCATCCTCTGCTGGATGCTCTGAAGAGCTCATTCAGCCAATTGAGGACTGCATATCACTGCCATTACTTGAACAGACGGTCTGCACTGCACAGCCCCAGCCACAGCATCCCTGAGCGAGCTGTGTGCCCTGTGCAGTTGCAGTTAGCGTCGCTTCAGCCAGAGGACTCCGCACCTTCTGGTCCTGTGTCTGCTCACGCTGGAGGGTCTGAGGAGCTCGTCCAGCTATCAACTCCACCGTCTGCTCCACTGTCTGCAGCTGCCACACCGCTCTCTGCTTTACCATCTGCAACTGCTGCTCCCCCATTATCTGTTCAAACGCCTGAAGCTGCCTCTCGACCACCATCAAAAATGCCTGTGGCAGCAACGCTGCCATCTTCTGCTCGTCCGTCTGCAGCTCCTACGTCACCATCACCTAACCTGCCTGCTTCATCATCGTCATCTCCGCCGCCAGCAGTCGCTATGCCGCCTGGAACCCGCTCAGCCCGAGTCGGAGGTGGGCATGCCGGTGGGACCCGTTCAGTTTGAGCGGGAGGTCAGCACCGAAGGGACCCACTCAGTCCGAGCTGGAGTTCAGCGCACCAGAGGGGCCTGCACATCCACGGCCTGCAGTTTTTCAGGAACTGTACTAAACTGGTTCAAAACATACTTAGAAAACAGGAGATACTTTGTATCAATAGGTAACTTCACATCCGAGCAGACAAGTATCACATGTGGAGTTCCCCAAGGTTCCATCTTGGGACCCCCTCTGTTTAAATTTACATGCTCCCACTGGCACAGATTATAAAGAACAACAAAATAAACTACCACAGCTATGCAGATGACACACAAATCAGAATCAGAATCAGAATCAGAATACTTTATTGATCCCTGGGGGAAATTATTTTTTGTTACAGTGCTCCATTTTAAACCAACATTAAGACAAGACAGACAATACGCTAACTAAGAATAGTACAATATATACATATATATACATACATACATACATAAGTCACTTATAAATAAATATTTGGAAAAGAAACATGTGTAGTTGTAGCAGCAAACAGTGTGTTAAGTGGATGCGTTGTACAGGGAGATGGCCACAGGCAGGAATGATTTCCTGTGTCGTTCAGTGGTGCTTTTCGGTAATCTCAGTCTCTCACTGAACGAGCTCCTGTGACTGACCAACATGTCATGGAGTGGGTGGGAGGTGTTATCCAACATTGTCTTTATCTTGGACAGCATCCGCCTCTCCGACACCACCTTGAGGGAGTCCAGCTCCATCCCCACAACATTGCTGGCCTTACGGATCAGTTTATTAAGTCTGTTGGCATCTGCGACCCTCAGCCTGCTCCCCCAGCATGCAACAGCATAGAGGATCGCACTGGCCACCACAGACTCATAGAAAATCCTCAGCATTTTCTGGCAGATGTTGAAGGACCTCAGTCGCCTCAAAAAATAGAGACGACTCTGGCCCTTCCTGTAAAGTGCTGTGGTGTTTTTAGCCCAGTCCAGTTTATTGTCAATGTGTACTCCAAGGTATTTATAGTCCTCCACAATGTCAACACTGACCCCCTGGATTGAAACAGGGGTCAAGTGTTTCCTGGTCTTCCTGAAGTCCACGATCAGTTCCTTGGTCTTTGCCACGTTGAGCTGCAGATGATTCTGCTCACACCACGTGACAAAGGAGTCGACCACAGCCCGGTACTCTGTCTCATCATCCCTGCTGATGCATCCAACCACCGCAGAGTCATCAGAAAACTTCTGAAGATGGCAGGTCTCTGTGCAGTGGCTGAAGTCTGTGGTGTATATAAATATATGTATATAAATATATATCACAATGTCACCAGGAGACCGAGGCCCTGTACAGGCTCTTGGTAAATGCATTGAGGAAATTAATGATTGGTTGTGCCACAATTTTCTCCAACTAAACAAAAACAAAACTGAGGTAATAGTCTTTGGCGCCAAAGAAAAACAATTACAGGTCACCAGAGAACTTCAATCTATACATCTAAAAACCACAAACCAGGCGAGAAATTTGGGTGTAGTGATGGATGCAGACCTAAACTTAGAAAAACACATTAAGACAATAACAAAGTCAGCTTACTATCACCTCAAGAATATATCAAGGATAAAAGATCTGATGTCTCAACAGGACCTGGAAAAACTAGTCCATGCTTTCATCTTTAGTAGGCTTGATTACTGTAACAGCATCTTTACAGGTCTACCTAAAAAATCAGTCAGACAACTACAGCTCATTCAGAACTCTGCTGCTCGAGTCCTCACTAAGACCAAAAAAGTGGACCACATCAGTCCAGCTCTGAGGTCTTTACACTGGCTGCCTGTCCGTCAGAGGATAGACTTTAAAGTTCTGATGCTGGCCTATAAAGCTCTGAATGGTTTAGGACCAAAATACATCAATGACCTCCTGACCCAGTATGAACCTTCCAGATCCCTCAGGTCATCTGGATCCGGTCTTTTATCAGTTCCCAGAGTCAGAACCAGACACGGACAAGCTGCATTCAGCTTTTATGCTCCTTATATCTGGAACAAACTCCCAGAAAGCCTCAGATCAGCTGAAACACTCAATTTATTTAAATCCAGGTTGAAGACTCACCTATTCTCAGCTGCATTTGAATAAAGCACCAAATCCACACTTTTAAGCTTAAATTTCAAAACTTACACTAACTACTGATCTTATCTATTTCTGATTTTATCTGTTTTGATTTTATATACTGTTTTGTTTGTTTGTTAAGCTTAAATTTCAAAACTTACATTAACTACTGATTTTATCTACTGTTCTGATTTTATCTGTTTTGATTTTATATACTGTTTTGTTTGTTTGTTTGTTTGTTTGTTTGTTTGTTTGTTTGTTTGTTTGTTTGTTTGTTTGTTTGTTTGTTTGTTTGTTTGTTTGTTTGTTTGTTTGTTACGTGGGTTTAGAGCTCTGGGTAGCTCCCCAGCTGGGTCTAGACTGGGTCTAGAGAGTATTTTAAATTCAGGGAATTTAAAATAGAAAGTAGCTCGTCCACAGAAGGACTGGTAGCTCCCCTTACGATAAGGGTTCAGATCGCGCGAACAGGTGTGAAATGTGTGTGTTTAGTTAGTTTGTTTGTTTGCTTGTTTTAATCAATTTTAAATCATGCTTTTTATTTGTTTTTGTTTCTAATGTCTCTGTAAAGCACTTTGAATCACCTTGTTGTTGAATTGTGCTATACAAATAAATTTGCCTTGCCTTGCCTTGCCTTGCACATCCACGTCCAGCATGTCCACATCCAGCAACCACCCCCCAGCCATCAGCGAAGGAGCTTCCCCGTCATGGGCGGGTACCTGAACTGTTTCGTTGCCGCCCCTGGACCCTTGGAAGGCTGCCAGAACTGTCTCAACGTCGCCATCGCACCCGTGGCACGTCTTCAGAGCTGCGATGCTGCCACCGGACCTGTGGTTGGCCACCTGAGCCGCTATGTTGCTGTTTCGCTGCCACTGGACCCATGGCGGGTTGCCAGAACTATTTTCTGCCCACTGGGACTGTGGTTGGTTTCTTCTTTTTTTGGGGGGGGGGGGGCTATTGGGCTCAGACTGCTTTTGTTTTGGCGGAGTTGTTTTTCTGGACCTCCGTCCTGGACCTCACACCACCCACCCTGGGTTGGTTGTCCTATATATTTTTTTGTTGGTTTTGGGCCTTCAGGAGCCGGCCCTTAGAGGGGGGTACTGTCAGGAACCTGGTCCTGATGACCCAGGGCCCATGGGCAGTTTTGGGCTTGTTGGTGTGTAACATGATTATCTGTTGTGCTTGTATCTCTGGGTTCCCTTTCTCCTGTGAGTGTGCATGTGTGTGGAGTCCTGGTTTTCCTGGGCCACCAGGCTTGGTGGGTGTGTCCCGTTGGGAGGCTGGCCACACCCTTGGAGGAGGAACACACACACAGCGCAGCCGTGACAACTTTGGATGGTTGGCCTCAGATATTAAAACTCATCCACATTCATTACCTTTATTCCTTCTATCGTCCATTACAATTTCATCATTGTCATTCACGCATTCATTGCATTCTGCCTTGCCTTTATTCACTTTCACTCCTCTTTTCTACAGAGCCTTCAGTACTATCCTATGACATATGGTTTTTAGATGGTGGCACTGACAAAAACATCCAGCTACATCTTCTAATTATTTCCGGGTTCTGTGATCTGTCATTGATGTAAAAAAAAAACAATACTCCATTGAAGCAAACACAACTTTGTGTTCGAGGGCTCTGCATGGATTCCCCATAAATTGTTTTTTTAATGCCCGGCGTCCTAGTGTATATTTAGAATAATTCCAGGTCCAGTTAGAGGTTTAGTTATTTAGGCAATGTTTGTGCTGATTTTGTACAATACTTGTATGATATGTTTCAACGCTTGTTCCACATTCAGTTTT
Source organism: Mchenga conophoros (assembly GCF_057382185.1). Lineage (NCBI taxonomy): Eukaryota > Metazoa > Chordata > Actinopteri > Cichliformes > Cichlidae > Mchenga > Mchenga conophoros. The sequence goes on from NC_140533.1 coordinate 2,800,545, forward strand.
GTTAACAATATGAAAGTAAATGGAGTAAACTGAGACAGCTGATAAAAGCTAAAAAGACATATCTATTTAAATCCATCCATCCATTTGCTTCCGCTTATCCTTTTCAGGGTCGCGGGGGGTGCTGGAGCCTATCCCAGCTGCCATAGGGCGAGAGGCAGGATACACCCTGGACAGGTCGCCAGTTTGTCGCAGGGCTTCTATTTAAATCCCATAAATTAATTACAAAGACTAGAATTGAATTATTTTTTATTTTATTTTATAAGGTTTACCCTAATCTCATACTAACCTGACCAGCCTGCTCTCAACTTCCCAATTTTCTACCCTGTATGAAAGTACTGTCCTAAATATAAAATAACATTTTGTTTTAAATGTTTAGGTTACCTATGAGGCTATCTTTATGAACTGCTCATCAGAACAAAAGGAGGTCAACATCCAAAGAAGATTCTAAGGAGTTTGGAAAGAAAGCAACTTGCCTTCTTTTTGAAGACATTTCACCTCTCATCTAAGATGATTCTTCAGTACTTAAAGCAAATTGGGGGAGAGTCCCAGCTATTTCAACCCTAGCGAGGGTTGTCCTTTACGAGGGTTGTTGATTCACTGTTAGTCATGTGCCTCATCACACGAGCCAAGGTGTGAAAAGAGTCATGGGACATTACCACCAGGGGTTTTGGGTGAAACCACTGGGAGCCCTTGCCTCACCCTGTCATGTGACCTAATTACATCAAGACTGCATTGTAGATGGCAGACAGTAGATGGCCACCCACTCTGTTCAATGATGGCCACTCATAGCGGACTTCTCCTTCAAAACATCTGTCTTAAATGCAAACACCAGCAACCTCAAAAGCATGGCCTTTACACTTCAGGTGCAGATGTACAGCTGAATTTTGTCCTGTCGTGGTGGGTCTTATGGATAAACCTGATGCATAAAGGATGACAATGTTTTTCCTTTTGTCATTCTGTTTTTCTCTGCTTCTCAGTGTTCATGTTTCTATGTGGACAGAAAAATACATTTTACCAGTGAAAATGCAAAAGCTAATAGTTTACCATTTCTAGACTGTGCTGTGGGCATCGAGGAGGACGGAAGCCTCAACATTAAAGTTTATTTGAAGCCCACACAAAGACCAGTACCTATTCTTTGACTCCCACCACACTCTAAAATACAAACTTAAGGTAATCAGGACTCTTCAACACTGGGTAGAACACATTCCAAGGCAAAGGGAAGGAAAAGGAAAACACAGCCCTTAAAACGTGGTTACCCTTGACCCTTCATCAGAGAAGGTCAGACACCAACGAGGCAGAATGTCCTTCAGGAAGAATAAAGAACTATTCCTGAAGAATGGGTGATCAGGCCTTTTTCGTGTTTCAAAAACTCTCTACACATATTTCCAAAGTTCCTAGTAAAATAAATTTTAATAAATTTAATAAATACATTTTTAGAAATAACTCTTTGGGAATCATTATATTGGTCTTTCAAATTGTTATTCTTGGCTTCTTTTTTGTATATTCAACTAAATGAAAGTTATTTGTTATTTAAAGAAACAAGACAGAAACAAGTTTTAAAATAAGATTCTTGCTGAAATGATTAATAGGTCAGTGTTAAATGGCTTAAAACAAACAAAAACTACTAAGCTTGTGGTTAATTTGTAACTTTTTGTTTTCCAAGAAACTAATTTACAGAAAAGCTTACAGTCTGACAGAATCAAGTGTGAGATTAAGAAGACTATCTGAAATGTCACAGAGCCCTCTAACTAAAGAAAACCCTTTAAAAATTATAAACAACAGTCATCCTCCTTAACACCTTAAAGCTATATTATATGTATATATATTATATACTGTATATTAATGCTGATAATAATTTGGTCTTATTTGATAAATTGTTTATATTCTCATACATGTAGCTAGTGTGCATCATACATACATAAATTATCAACAAATAAATAATCCACCTATTTCTGCTGACACAAGTTAGTCCCACACACTTACACCCCTCACACTGAGCTTCTGTACAGTAATATCTGAAACATGCTCGGTACACAGTGCTCCGTGCTCCTGTGCCAGGGGGGCAATGAAGTAACCATTTGTAAGCTTCTCAGCTTCATCCATTACTGCATGTCTGTATGGGCTGCTGTGTCAATAACCTACATGGAATCTGTGCATCATACTGAGATCATAAAGAGACGGATTCATCTGCAGATTTAGAATTATACATAAAACATTCTCGTGTCGGAGAAAATAAAGGCATTCAAGCAACAAGCAACACACTGAACAGGAAATGGCGTGTATCCGCCATTGCTGCTCGTTGCTTCTTCTTCCCCCTATCTGGTTCACACACACACACACACTGAGGCCAAAGATGACGTAAGGCTCATGCTGCAGGTTCCTCTACGGGCGTCTCGTATAGTGGAATAAATTTCCATTTTATTGAACACGGTTTTATACGAATAAAAAAAAATCCTCCCTTATGGCACTAGTTCTGTCTTTACAAGCAATACATATTCATCCGCTTCTACGTGAGTGTCAAGAACACAGCAGTACCCGGATGGACTGTCATGGCCGCCGTCGCTGTGGATCCACAGAGAGGAGAGGAAGAAGGAAAATGTTTCTGTTGTGTATTTTTTCAAGCTGAACATTGTCTTTATGATGCTGGACGTAGACGGGACGCCGCCTGAACTTCCATCGAGTTCATAGTAAGAAATAACTGGTTTCCCGTAACTTTGAATGTCTTTGCGTGGGTGGGGGCTTTATTTTGGTGTAAAATAACTGCTTATTAAACTCCACCGACACTAACCCTGTCGTGAAGTGGCTCGTATATTTCCGACTAAATGGGAAAAAATAATTTAAAAAAATCGGGCACAGTACGCTGAACTGTCACCGCGTACACCGCAGACTCCTTTGTTGTTGTTCGTCTTGCAGCCTTTAATTCTCCCACTGGTGCAGCTCTCCCTCGCGTTTCCTAAACTTAAACGACTATAGAGCAAGTTACCCGGAAAAGTACGCGGAAATTATATTAAGATGTCGAACTTTCTAGCTGTGGTACAGCTTCATATTTTGTACATATCGGCGTGTTATATTACCTATGTTATATAGTTTTGACACGGTGCAACTTTTTTTCTCATGCCCAAGCTTCTTTTATATCTGCCCATCAAGGGGTTGTGAGCATAGAGCAGCCTACCTCTCTGCATTCATGATGTTGAACGAAATCCTGGTCACTTTAAATGGCATTAGAATTACTTTCATGTGTCCACTTTATAATGCTTAATTAAAATTGACTAGGTTTATATGTATAGCATATTATGTTTTGATACTATTTTTTCCATGCTCTATGCTAGGGCTATATACACGTTTTTTAAAGTATGTGACAGTATAGTGTTAATACAAAAAGGTTTTCTTTTTTTCTCCTTTTTTTGACTGAAGTAACTAAGTCATAAAATCACGGCAGCCATTTTTCCTCCCAACATGGCTTCCTCATCCACAAGGTTGAGTGAGACCTGGTCAGCTGCACACTGATGTAACGCTGTAGTGGCAGTAACAAGGTTACATTAATTTGTATTATTTTCCCTAGACCACTGCCCATACAGTAAAAGTCAAAAGTTTAGACACACCTTCTCATCCAATGGATTTTCTTTATTTTATGACTATTTACATTGTAGATTCTAACTGAAGCAATCAAAACTATGAATGAATACATATTGAATTATGTAGTAAACCAAACTGTGTGAAATAACTCAAAAGATGTTTTAGGTTTTAGATTTTTCAAAATAGCGACCCTTTGCTTTGATTACTGCTTTGCGCACTCTTGGCATTCTCTCAATAACCTTCATGAGGTAGTCACCAGAAATGGTTTTACAACAGTCTTGAAGCAGTTCCCAGAGATGCTGAGCACTTGTTGGCTCTTTTGGCTTCCTTTTTTGATCCATCTCATCCCAATCCATGTCAATTGGGTTTAGGTCAGGTGACTGTGGAGGCCAGGCAATCTGGCGCATCACTTTCCTTATTGGTCAGATAGCCTGGAGGTGTGTTTGGGGTCACTGTCCTGTTGAAAAATAAATGATGGTCGAACTAAACGCAAAGCAGATGGAATGGCATGTTGCTGCAGGATGCTGTGGTTGCCATCCTAGTTAAGTGTGCCCTGAGTTTTGACTAAATCCACAATGGTGTCACCACCAAAGCACCATCACACCTCCTCCTCCATTCTTCACAGTGGGAACCATGCATGTAGAGACCATCCAATCACCTTTTCTGCGTCGCCAAAGACAGTTGGTGGAACCAAAGATCTCAAATTTGGACTCATCAGACCAAAGCACAGATTTCCACTGGTCTAATGTCCACTCCTTGTGTTTCTTGGCCCAAACAAATCTCTTCTGCTTGTTGCTTTTCCTTAGTCGTGGTTTCTTAGCAGCTGATTGACCATAAAGGCCTGATTTGCACAGTCTACTCTGAACAGTTCATGTAGAGATGTGTTGCATCTATCTGGGCTCTAATCTGAGGTGCTATTCACTTTAAATTTCTGAGTCTGGTGACTGTGCTGAAACTATCCTCAGCAGCAGAGGTGATTCTTCGTCTTCTTTTCCTGTGAGCTAGTTTTGCTGTAGCGCCTGTTTTTTGTCTGCACTTGGGGACATTCAAAGTTCTTTAGTTAGTTGACAGAATTCATATTATGGCAAGAACCAAAGAGTTGTCAGATACGGCTGTCATCTGTGTACCAATTAGACTTCTGCACAACATAGTTGATGATTCGAACCGATTCAGAAGTAAAGAAATTCCACAAATGAACCCTGACGAGGCACATCTGTGAAGTGAAAACCATTTCAGGTGACTACATCATGATGTTCATTGAGAGAAGGCCACGGGTTTCCAGTGGTGTCAAAAAAAAAAATAATAAAGACATGTTTATCAACTTTTTTTGCTACATAATTCCATGTATCTTGCTTCATATATTTTATATCTTTTATATGTATCTACAACATAGAAATTTGGCCCAAACAAATCTCTTCTGCTTGTTGCTTTTCCTTAGTTATGGTTTCTTAGCAGCTATTTGACCATAAAGGCCTGATTCACACAGTCTCCTTTGAACAGTTGATGTAGAAATGTGTCTGCTACTGGAGCTCTGTGTGGCATCTATCTGGGCTCTAATCTGAGGTGCTGTTAACTTGTGATTTCTGAGGCTGGTGTCTTGTATGAATTAACCCTCAGCAGCAGAGGTGGGCTTCCTTTCCTGGGGCGGTCCTCATGTGAGTCAGTTTCATCGTAGCGCTTGATGGTTTCTGTGACTGCATTTGGAGACAGATTTAAAGTTTTAGTCAAAGGAGCTAGCAAAGAAAAGCGTCTGGACTTCTTTAAGTTGCTTGAAGACGTTTCACCTCTCATCCGAGAAGCTTCTTCAGTTCTGGTTTAAAAACAATAAAACTAAGACTGACATTTTACAAGAGGGAAGTGCAAATTGCATTAATAAATAACATGTAAACAATAAATCTAAGAAAAACAGCTGCATGATCGTATAAAACAAAAATATATTTGGGATCTCATGCCTAACCGATGTCCTCACCTGTCACAAAATTAAGTTATCATTAAGTTCTTCAGAACTGAAGAAGCTTCTCGGATGAGAGGTGAAACGTCTTCAAGCAACTTAAAGAAGTTCAGACGCTTTTCTTTGCAAGCTCCTTTGACTACGATGACCTGGATGACTGAGAACCTTCACAGACATTTAAAGTTTTAGCAGTTTTCCAGACTGGCTGCCCTTCAGTTCTTAAAGTAATGATGGGCTGAAGTTTCTCTTTACTTACAGTAGCTGATTGGTTCTTCCCATAATGTGAATTCTAACAGTTGCCAAATTGGGCTGCTAGCTGTGTACCAACCTGACTTCTGCACAACACACCTGATAGTTCCAGCCTCATTAAGAAGGCAAGAAATTCAACAAATGAACCCTGACAGGCACACCTGTGAAATGAAACCATTTTCAGGTGACGACATCATGAAGCTCATCGAGAGAACATCAAGGGTTTTGCAGTACTGTCAACAATGCAAAGGGTTGCTACTTTGAGGAATCTAAAATAGAAGATGTATTTAGAGTTATTTATACTTTTTTTCCTTCTTTGCTACATAAGAAGAAAAAAAATAATAAAGAAATGTAAGAATAAAGAAAAAACATTGAATGAGAAGGTGTCCAAATTTTTGATTGGTAGTGTATATCAGGAATAAGTGAAGAAGAATTCTGTTGGATTTTAAGAGTTCATTACAAATGTTGAAGAATGCATTCGTTTTAACAGTTGCACTGTGCAAAAAAGTAAATTGTTGGATGCAACTTCTCTTTTATAGGCTGCGTTAGCTGCTACTAGCATAACACACGCTCCAATCTCTGCCTGGACTGTCAGCTTTTGAGTTAACTTTTTTTTTTAAACATGATGTGTTTTTAATCTCTGTACAGTCTACTACATACAACAAAGAAGCAACACAGTTTAAGTCTCACAGGCACCTGGTAAGGGCCTTATACTAAGATTGTGCAGGAATTTTAGTAATTGAAAACAGGGAAGTAAAAATGAAATGGTTTAAAAACAATAAAACTAAGACTGACATTTTACAAGAGGGAAGTGCAAATTTCATTAATAAATAACATGTAAACAATAAATCTAAGAAAAACAGCTGCATGAACGTATAAAACAAAAATATATTTGGGATCTCATGCCTAACCGATGTCCTCACCTGTCACAAAATGAAGTTATAAAGCTTTTTAGAGAATGGTACAAATAATTTCCCGAAGTGTTCTATAAGTAAGTAAAATTTATTTATACAACACCTTTCAAGATAAAATCATAAAGTGCTTCACAGAAGCTAAAACATAAAAACAAAAATCAACCAAAAGCAAGTTTAAAAAGATGAGTTTTTAGGTGTGTTTTTGAAAGACATGACTGAGTCCACAAATCTAAAACTCAATGTGAGGGAGTTCCAAAGTCTGGGGCCACAGTTACAAAAAGCTCTGTCACCTTTTGGACAACTAGCAAGTCCTGATCACATGACCTCAGGGACCTGCTGGGGATGTAAAAGATCACAGATGTATGTTGGTGCTTGTCCATGCAGAGCGTGGCCGTTATTTTCAGTCAGTTTGAGCGAGAAGGAGTTCTGCTGCTCCACTTCAGAAGTATGAAGTGGAGTGGGTGTAATGGGTTGTCCATGATGGAGTGCAGTTAGTTGAATGACCTCCCTGTCCCAAACTGACTCGGACATCTCCAAATTCTGACCAATGATGCTTCCAGCCTTCTTTATTCTGATGGCATTGCTGACACCCCCCCCCCCCCCCCCCCCCAATTAAAGCAGGGGTAGGCAACCTTTCTGATGAGTGCCATCTAAAATTTCCTCATAAGTCAATGTGCCATATGATTGCATTAGCAATAAATTCAATAACGCTCTATATGAACAGTTACACACAATATAGAACAACTTTATAGAATTATATTTGTTTGCAGATGTTGGCAGCTATCAGCGAATAGTTATCAGCTATTTTGAAACAAAAAAATACACTTTTTATCCATAACAGCAAATACAACAGAGAGTGCAAATGCTATTTATGGTCTCCTCACAACAATGATAAGAAAAATAAACTGGGCCAATATGGCATGTTTGTTAATACAGAGACACACATGTTAATGTGATCTTTGGTCTCCCACTCAGAGACACAGGTCTCCGAGTGTCCAGCATTCATACTGTCTCGAGTACAAATGTATCCGTGTATTTCCGTGGTGCTGATGCTGCGCTGAGCGGACAGCTCCTGAAGCATTTGAAGTGTCTGAATGTGGAAATTTCAACATCGCTTGAAAAAACTGACAGCTAACAACGTCCCTCTCACCAGTAGGCAAAGTTATTTTTAGCCAATTACAAATTGAATCTGGTAGTTGGGGTTGTTAGCTAAGATACCGTCATTAAGAAGCAGCACAACTAATGTGTCTATTCGAGCTAATTTGCAATGTGCACCGCTGGCCCGGCCATTTATTTTTTTTAATGCACCTTCTCAGATTAACTCACTGCATGCCGTGCCCAAGGCTGGACTGGGACAAAAAACGGGCCCAGGCATTTTGACTAGAGACCGGCCCACCAGGTATGGGAAAAGCCATAAAGCCTTTGAATTAAAACAGATGCTGTTGTGACAGTGATGTACGCCGTCTTGTTGGTATATGTATGATTTCTATACATTTTACATCAGATAAAAACTTTGGTTGGAAGATTCAGATAATTATTTATTAAAAGTGAGACATTTTAAATGAGAATAGGGAAGAAAAGTATTTCTTTGTGCCCCCCTTTCCCTGTTAATGCCCTACCTGGCCCCCCTGGCAAAACTTTGCTAGACCCGCCCCTGCACAGTTACCAGCTATCAGCTACAGAGGATCCTGGTGTTATTTGTCTCTCAGAAACAGTTCAGAACTTCCCTTCAACTGATTCATGTCACCTAAAAGGTAAACCTGTTTCTCCATCACAGCTCTGATGGTTCAGTAAGGACATCTCCTGGTTTCATCTTCATGTTTCCCTCTCACCACATATCCAAACCGACATCATGACCAGCAGCTTTACAGCTGTGGCTCCAGCAAACATCAGCTGATACTAGAAATTAATATTAAATAAATTCTAACAACAGCTGATCAAGCTTAAACGTGCTGCTGTTGTTTAGTGCGACATCCGCTAGTTTCCTCCTTCTGGCGCAAAGTGGGCGATAAACAAACAAGAGAGAAAAGTCGATCAGCTGATCATTGATCAGTTTCATGATTGAAGTAGCAACGGGAGAGAATGAGAGGAGAAGAGGCAGCTGACAGTGTAAAGAGACAGAATAAATCCAGCTTTTCCATTCTAGCTGAAGTACAGGACAATCATGTTCATTTTCAGCTCAATACGAAATGCGTGATATTTTCTCTGAATACGGGACGTTTCCATTTTTTACAGGACGGATGGCAACTCTACTAACTGACCTTATGAATAAAATGAAGTTCACTATCAGTAACATCATAGCAGCTGTATATAAACTCCGTCATGCTAGCTAGCACGCAGTACGAGTTATTGTAACTGACTGTAAAAAGTCAGCACAACGAAAATAAACTCCACCTAAACTTGGTTTATATCTGACCCAGATAGACTGCAGGTCGTAACTTCTTACCTGAAGTTCAGTTCACCTGACACTCGGACCGGCGGCCGCCTCGGGTCTCTGCTCCTCCTGCCTCCCCTCTCCCTGATCCACCTGCTGGCCTCTGTGGAAGCTCCGCCATAGAAACCACCACCAAACAACTTTGGTGGTGGTTTCTATTTTTCTATTTTAGTTATTTTTACACATCTGCCAGCATCTGGCCAATCCACCACCTTTCATTGTTTATACCGTTACCAAAAAAAAATAGAATTCATCAGCCCATAAAAACGAAAAATCACCATTGGGCATTTGGTCGTGCCATCAGTTAACCCTGGCACGCGTGCCCAAGGTTGCCGACCCCTGCGTTAAAGGATCTAAGCGATCTTAGAAAATAAAGTCTGCTCATCACCTTCTTGTGCACAGCATCACTGTCGGTCCTCCAATCCAGTCTGTCATTCAGGTGAACGCCAAAGTGCCTGTAGCTGTCATTGTTTGCACCTCTTCACCCATGATCTTGATTGGCCTAGACGCAGCATTTTGTTTTTTTGTTTTTTTTTTTTCCCCCACCGGAAGTCAACCTTTTGTCTTGCTAACATTCTCAAGTGAGGTGATTTCTTCCAGACCACTCCACAAAGTTTCTCACCAACTCCCTGTACTCCGACTCCTGCCCACCCTTAATACACCAAAGCACTACAGTATCATCAGAGAACTTCTGCAGGTGGCATGTTTCACTGTTTCAAATTTGAAATCTGAGGGTGTACAAAGTAATCAGGAATGGCGATAGGACTGTCTCCTCTGCTGCTCCAGTATTACTAACCATCACATCACACAGAGTGCCCCCAGGCTGTACATACTAGTGATCCAGATGTGTCATTGTTAGAGCTGGGCGATATATCGAGTTTTTTTTTAAAAATATCAATATATTTTTATACGAGATATAAGATGTGACAATATCGTTTATATCGATATAGTCTATGTTACGTTATAATTATACTTGTGTACCCCCAAGTTTGCCTCACTTTCGTCCACTTTTGTCGCCTCTCGTTCACTGAACACAACTCCCCCATAGCTTCACCTGCAGGCAGCGACAAGATGGACACGGCAAATCTCTGTTAACGAGTTACCGCGGATCGCCCCGTGCGTGGGGCTGGACGGCGTCAATGTGTTAGCGAGCTAACCGTGCTAACGAGCTAATCGCGCTAACGACATGCAGCGCCTAAATTCCTTTCATTTTCTCAAAAATTGACAGTGTGCCTTAAAATGTTTTAGTACGACTTTGGTAAGCTACGGAGCTGCAGCGCTTGATGGATTGTCGGAGCATTACGGCTACCGTAGTCTGGAGCCTCGTGGAGTAATACGTACTGTGCTTCATGATGTCGTCACCTGAAATGGTTTTCACAGATGTGCCTTGCCAGTGTTCATTTGTGGAATTTCTTGCCTTCTTAATGAGGTTGGAACTATCAGGGTTCAGACCATCAACTATGTTGTGCAGAAGTCGGGTTGGTACACAGATGACAGCCGTATCTGACAACTCTTTGGTTCTTGCCATAATATGAATTCTGTCAGCTAAGTAAAGAAAAACACCAGTCCATCATTACTTTAAGAACTGAAGAACCTTTCCTTTTTTCTAAAGCATATAGTTAGGGCTGGACCAGGTGACCCTGAATCCTCCCTTTGTTATGCTGCAATAGATGTAGGCTGCCGGGGGATTCCCATGATGCATTGAGTTTTTCCTTTCCAGTCACCTTTCTCACTCACTATGTATTAATAGACCTCTCTGCATTGAATCATATCTGTTATTAACCTCTGTCTCTCTTCCACAGCATGTCTTTATCCTGTCTTCCTTCTCTCACCCCAACCGGTCGCAGCAGATGGCCGCCCCTCCCTGAGCCTGGTTCTGCCGGAGGTTTCTTCCTGTTAAAAGGGAGTTTTTCCTTCCCACTGTCGCCAAAGTGCTTGCTCATAGGGGGTCATATGATTGTTGGGTTTTTCTCTGTATCTATGAAGCGCCTTGAGGCGACTTTTGTTGTGATTTGGCGCTATATAAATAAAATTGAATTGAATTGAATTGAATTGAAGGGTTAGTCGGTGCAGAAAATTGATAAAACTTTAAATGTGTCCCCAAGTGCAGACGAAAAACAGGCGCTACAGCAAAACTAGCTCACAGGAAAAGAAGACCAAGAGTTACCTCTGCTGCTGAGGATAGTTTCAGTCACCAGACACATCTCTACATCAACTGTTCAGAGGAGATTGTGCAAATCAGGCCTTTATGGTCAAATAGCTGCTAAGAAACCAAGATTAAGGAAAAGCAACAAGCAGAAGAGATTTGTTTTGGGCCAAGAAAAACAAGGAATGGCATTAGACCAGTGGAAATCTGTGCTTTGGTCTGATGGTTCCACCCGCCGTTTCTTTATGCAACAAAAAAAGATGAACACATGCGCTGTGTCCAAATCCTTCAAAAAACCCGGCCTACGTAGACCAGGTAGGCCGCGAAGACCAGAAATGCAAGGCCATTAAATTGAAGGGGCTAGCCTACGACGTCCAGCTTCTGTCATTTATACCTGTGTGACTGTCTAACAGACAAATATTAATATACAGCGACCATTGTCTGAAGGCTTTAGTTATATTTAAGGACAATATCCCATATCCCGAAAATAAACTAAAAAGATTTAAACATTATATGTTTCAGATAAAATGGAAGACAAACTTTTGCAGTGAATATTTATTGGAAGAGAAAATGTTCAATATAATTTAAGATGTTGAAGGTATCAGAGCATTAAATATGCTGATTTTTGGGTAAGAGGGTCTAACAGGAGATGATACAGAAACATGACATCCTTAAAAAAATACTTAGACCCTTTCTGAATTTACAACTTTTCACAATTCTTTCAGCTTTTTATTTAAAAGAGCTCCACAAGTACAATCCAACTAAAAAAGAAATATTTTAACTAAATATATTTTGGATAAAGGACATAAAATCCTGCAGAAATATTGGGCTTATAACAAAGGTGACAGGCTCAGGTTGTATGATATAAGCATGACAAAAATGGCACAGGAACTGAAGGAGGACCTCTCCATGTACTGTCTTATTATTAGTGGTTTATACAGGATGAGACCTCTTTTAACTCTAAACTTCAGCACAGCATGGTTTAGTCTGTTTCCTTAATACAGTTCACGGATTAGATGTTTGATCCCTGTAAATACACTTAGCTTAAAGAGTGAACCGTCTGCTCGTTTTATTAATTTTTAAGTACGTTTGTCTCCACACTGCCAAACAGACGCAGCTTCAGTAGAAAACTGAACTGATTAACCAACCAAAGCTCATATGACCCAAGCCGCATTAAGTGGTGTTATCACTAACATCACGTAACTTAGCCGAAGGTTAGTTGAATATAACTGTTTAAGATTCTTTGCTATGCTAACATTTGGTTGGCTGGATATTTTGGTGAGATAAAACCTAGTATTTACTTTTAAAAGTTTATTTCTGGACCGCTTTTCTTCGACCATCCGCCATTTTTCCCCAAAAATTTCTTCAACCCTTGATTCACAATGAATCCTGGAATAGGGTGGACCATGAAGTATACACAGACCCGTCCTTCAAATCTGGGGAAAAGGAGGACGCATTTGTGGGCTGCATTTGGAGCAGCCTACGAATTTGGACAGCCTTTGTCTCCTTGCTGTGACATAATCGGCCTAGGCATATGTGGCTCCCGGGTTGTATTTTGCCCACAACTTAATAAGTATTGAATATGTCACCAATTTTGTGTATATATATATATATTTTTTTCTTACCATCCAATCCACCCATGCAATGTCCATAAATTATGTATAATAATACACCCAATTACATGACACAGGAAAAGAATTATTGAACACATGAAGAAATGGACGGGCAAGACTGCCTCTGATGTGCTGAGAACTACCAGCTCTAAACACTTTATGACTACAGACGTGAGGGCTATAGATCTGTAGGCATTGACGCTGTCTATACCAGTCTTTTTGGTGATGGGAATGATAGTGGAGGCCTTCAGACAGGTGGAAATGGTGGCATAGGGTCAGGAAGGTTAAACAACCTGATGAGGATCCTTGTCATTTGGTCCGCACAGGTTTTTCCCACAGTGTTGGGCTGGCTGAAAGCTCTCCTAGGGTTCAGCACTCTGTGTCCTCCTGACATCATAATCCAGGGGGGTGTTGAACACTTCTATGATCATGAGGATGCTGTTGGCAGTTGGAGTCTCTGACTTTTGCAGTTGGTGAGGGCTTGGATGCCTCTCCACACATGGTGGGGGTTGTCAGTTAGGAATACTCCTCATGTAGGCCTATTTGGCCTGTTTTATGCCCCTCCTCAGCCTGGCTCTGGCAGTGCTGTATAGAGAACTGAGTGAAGGTCTCCAGGTCGTGCTGTTCGAAGATGTACCAGTCTGTCAGATCAAAACAGTTCTATTGCTGGAGAAGAGCATCATCTGGCCATGTCTTAATGACCCAGGTGCTTGGAGAAGTTTGTTTCCTCATGTCTATCAATCTATCCATCAATCAATCAATCAAGGCTTTAATCGGCACGTGCAGGTTGCCCTGCAGTGAAATAGGACCCCCCCCCCCCCCCCCCCCCCCCCCCACTACAATGGGAAAGTACAAGAGGAAAAAAGAGACCTCCACTCATGCTGGGTTCCTGGGAGGACGGCATGAGAACAGGAAACAAACTCCTCTGCACAAAAAAGCACATAAATGTCCACAGCACAACATTATGGAGCACGTGACAAGCCACAGGGTCGGGTGGGGGGTGAGGAGTAATCCGAAGCAAACACAGCAGCCATCCTGCCCAGTGCTACCATTCCAGCGTGGGCTCAGACCCGCCGTGTTCCCAGGAGGGCACAAGCATCGAAGGCGTTTGGAAAGGGAGGGGGGATGAATGTGTGCATATTAGTGTATATGTATGTGTGTGCGTGTCCAGAATTCAGCTGAGACAGTGTCCTTCGCCCTGCTAGGCTAAGTAAACAGTCTTCCAGCCAACCCAGGTGGCCTTGCATGGAATGGGAAGGAACAGACTAAACACAGTCGTTATCAGGGTGTTTTAAGTCCGGTGAGCAGTGACGGTCTATAATTCTGCTGTTATGGTACCAGCCCTGAAGCATATAAGCACAGAGTCCACCGCCCCTTCCCTTACTGGAGACATTATTGCAGTCCTGGGGTTGTAATGTCCGGCCCAGTAGCTCCACTGAGTTATCTGAGATTTTTGACGGGAGCCAGGATTCAATCAATAGACAACACTCCTGGACAAAGCAGTTCAGTAGATTTCTGATTGTAGCAGCTGTTTGTTTTTGGGGTTTTTTGTTGTTTTTTGGGGGTCTTCACCTGATGTCCACCACCCTGGGGCTGTATGAACAATGACAAGAGGGAGGATGTGAAGATGAATTAGAGTTGGCGGTGGGGTAATGCAGAATAATGCATGCACAAGCATAGACGTAGGTCTAAAGAGAGAGATTAGATTTGTGTTTCACTTTGACTACCTGTGGGGTGTCATGTTTGCCTGTACTGTATGCCATGTAGAAGAATACAAACAGCAGTTCATGGTCAGTAGGACAATTGTTTTTTCTTATAAAATATTTTTTAATGTGAAGAAGTCCCAAAAAAAACTTTAACAACTGATGTATACTTGTGATATACAGAGCATGCATGGTTATTAATAACACTATTACAGTTAATAGTAAGGATTGTTGTTGAAATTGTTTTTGTGATTGTATGCCTCTGTCTTCCAGACATTGGGATCACACTACAAACTCCTTTTCTTCAGAACACTGGTTAAGGTTTTCCCAAAGGAGCACAGGTAACAATAACTGGTTATATAATGTCATTAATTCTTACCTGAGTAATGCTGTTAACTTCAGGCATGACATGTTTTATTTGTTGGTTTGTGTTTGTCTCCCAGTGCTTAATGAATTGACTATCAGTTTTTGTTGAAATAATTTTCTCATTTGCAAAAGAATATTTTTGGAGTAATCGTTATTGCGATCCACAGACTATATAATGGAGATGCAAATAGCATAATGTGAATTTAGATGGTTTGTCTGTCTAAGATCTGAGTCATCCTGGACAATCCCACAGTGCTTCATAAATGTTGATGATGTCCAGGCTCTTGAAATGCTTTTGAATGCATTTTCTGCTCAAAAAACAAAACAAATGGTATCTGTAATTGGAATTGATGCATCAAAAATGTAAGGAATTTGCTAGTTTTATAGCTGTATTTTACTTACACCACGTAAACTCTAAAATATTTCTTAACATGAATTTCAGGGCAGTATATCATGCCGATGATTATTCATAGGTAAGTGGAAAAATAAGTGAAAACGCAGCAAATGTCCAAAGAAATATAGGTTTAATGTCATTAATAAGCTTTGAGACACATTGTGTGATAGTGATGATGATGATGATGATGATGATAATAATAATAATAATAATAATAATAATAATAATAATAATAATGGATTTCATTTATTTAGCACTTTTCTAGGCACCCAAAGTGCTTTACAATTCCACTATTCATTCACTCTCACATTCACACACTGGTGGAGGCAGCTACAGGTGTAGCCACAGCTGCCCTGGGGCAGACTGACAGAAGCGAGGCTGCCGTATCGCGCCATCGGCCCCTCTGGCCAACACCAGTAGGCGGTAGGGTAAAGTGTCTTGTCCAAGGACACAACGACCAGGACAGCAGGGGGATCGAACCGGCAACCTTCCGGTTACAGATGAGCTTCCCAATTCCCTGAGCCACGGTCGCCCCGGTCACAGTGATGTCACAGTGATGTCACAGTATTGGATTTATTTGCTCTTTGTATACCAGTACTTTAAAAAAACTGCTATTTGATGCCATCCTGAAATAAATATAACCACACTAAGAGTATAAAATTCGAGGATATAACTGTGTGGGGAGAAGACTAAAAATTAAGAGATTCAAATATTCATGATCCGAGGGTGCTGGGGCTCAAGACACATCACAATATTAATTGTGTATCGCGATATATCCCAAAATATTGCAATATTGGATTTTCCTCATATTGCCCAACACTAATGACAACACTCTTTATCCTCTTGAGGATATTCGAGTGATCAAGATTGAAAGGGTTTATTGTCATGTGTGCAAAGAAAAAGCATTTCTCTGTACAGTGAAATTCTTTCTCTGCTGTCCATATGCAGATGCCGGTTAATATGTACACATAGATTAAATACAAATACCAGGAATAAATAAGTGGAGACAAAAAATAAGTGTCAAATAGATTTATGTGCAAAAGAGCTTAATATGCTGGTTATGTGAGATGACCTGATGTGCAAAAATAATTATTACTGTTAAAATAGGTCAGCTGTTCAAGACTCTGATAGCAGTGGGGAAGAAGGAGTTGTTGAGTCGGGATGTTGTAGATTTCACACTTCTAAACCTTCGTCCCGAGGGCAGAAGTGTGAACAGTCCGTGCTGAGGGTGTGTGGGGTCTTTGAGGATGGAGGTAGGTCTCCTCTGGACTCTGCGATGGTAGATGCTCTGCAGAGACGGCAGCGGGGTCCTGATGATCTTCTCCCCGCAGTTGATATCACTCTCTGCAGGCATTTGCAGTCCATGGCAGCAGTGCTGCTGTACCATGCAGTGATGCAGCTGGTCAGTGTGCTCTCCACAGTGCAGCCTTAGAACCTGCTGAGGATCTTGGCTGACATACCAAATTTCCTCACCCTCCTCAGGAAATACAGCCACTGCTGAGCCTTCTTGACCAGCTGTGTGGTGTTCAGTGTCCAGGTGAGGTCCTCAGTGATGTAGATGCCTAGGTATCTAAAGCTGCTCACCCTCTCCACTTCACTCTTATCAGTTTTGAGGGTGAGGTTGTTGTCCTCACACCATGACACCATATCGGCCACCTTTCTCCTATAAGGCACTTCGTCTCCTCCAGTGATGCGACCAATCACTGCAGTGTCATCCGCCAACTTCAGTATGGTGTTATCCCTATTGGAGGCGACACAGTCGTGGGTGTACAGGGTGTAGAGGATGGGACTGAGGACGCAACCCTGTGGAACTCCAGTGTTAGTAATAATGCTGGCTGAAGTCCTGTTGCCAATCCTGATGGACTGGGGCCTGCCAGTCAAAAAGTCCTGTAGCCAGTCACATAGGGGTGGGGTGTAGGCCGAGTGTTGCCAGATTGTGAGTGAGTTTGTGTGGAATGACAGTATTGAAGGCAGAGCTGTAATCAACAAAAAGTACCTTGATGGTATGAGCCTTTGTTTTCCAGGTGGGTGAGGGAATAGTGAAGGGCAGCAGCAATGGTGTCTGACGTGGACCTATTGGGCCAGTGGGCATACTGCAGGGGAGAGTGTCTGGGATGTTGCTCTGGATGTAGGCCAGCACCACTCTCTCGAAGCACTTTGTAATGATTGGAGTGAGTGCAACTGGTCTAGTCATTTAGGCGAGTGGCTGGGCTTTTCTTGGGAGTCTGTCCAGCCAGTCTACATGTGTTTGTTTTTTTTGTTTTGTTTTTTAGATTTGGATTCAACTGCATCCCTCAGGGTATCCTGTGGGGAGTTTTATGGGAGTATGAGGTGTCTGGCTGATTGTTACAAGCCATTCAATCTCTGTACAACCACAGCTAGAGCTCGGTCCACATTGACTGCAAAAAGTCTGACTCATTTCCAGTGGGTGCTGAACTCCTCCAGGGCTGCCCTTTGTCATTAGTTTGTTTATAAATTGTTTGGATAGAATATCTAAGCATAGCCAAGTGGTGGCAGGCTTCCGCCTTGGTAACCTCCGAACCTCATCTTTACTTTTTGTGGATGATATAGTTTGGTACTGGCCTCCAGATCACACTAGAGTGGTTTACAGGTAAATGTGAAAGACCTCCAAGTCTGAGGCCATGGTCCTCAGCTGGATTAGGGTGGAGTGCCCACTCCTGGTCAGGGACAAGTTCCTGCCCCCAAGTGGAGGAGAAGTATCTTGGGATCTTGTTCACAAGTGAGGGAAGAGGGTAACAGGAGATTACGAATTGGGGCTGCAGCTGCAGTGATGTGGTCATGGCACCAGTCTGTCGTGGTGAAAAGAGAGCTTAGTGTGAAAGTGAAGCTGTGAATTTACTGGTTACAAGCAGCAGAAATTGGCTTTCTCTGAAGGTTCGCTGGGCTCTTTCGGTTGGCTGAGCTCCTCACGCTCTTAGAGAAAGGGTGAGGACCTCAGAGTAGAACCGGTACTCCTCTGGGTGAGGTGTTCTAGAGGCCCTGGGGTTGGCCTAGGACACAGTGGAGAGATTACATATATCTCAGCGGGCATAGAACACACAACACTTTGTGGTGTGTCAGCCAGTCGTGCACCTCTCAATTTTTGTAACTTGGCATGTCACACCAGATCTACTGCATGTGGATTGAAGACATGTGTATGATGATGTTGATTTCATACTGGGATTTAAATGATATTCCACCTCAGGACCTCAAAGACATACAGATATACAGGGGGAGACTTTGGAACACTTTGAAAACTGTTTGTGGAAAAAATCAAGTCTTGGCTTATGGTTTTTGACGACTTCTGGCTTCCTCTGCCATAACAGCAGGTATAAATATAAAGTTCAAAGTTTCTTTTAAATGTGGTTGCAGCAGTTAGCAAAGCTGCCATTACCCAGTCCCAGATTAGCGTGTGTGTATGTGTGTGTGTTGGTGCATCTCTCCACTTGTATTAATCAAGAATATATTTGATGTCTTACAGAAACCTTCATACTTGCAACAATGGAAGAAGATGGATTACCATATGACTCTCCAAAAAACTGCAACAGATCTGTAATAGAGGATGAAAAGGAAAAAGTAAAAGACTTTCTGTATAAACATTTCAGAGATGTAACAGATGGGTCGCTCTTCAGCAATTCAGAAGAATCTGCCATTAAGGATAATGGGACTTCCACTAGGAAAGATAAAAACCCTCTTAACAAAGCCCATTGTAAAATTCAACAAGGGGCTGTATTCTCTGGCAAAATTTTGAGTTTTGGATGCTCAGTTTGTAAAGATAACTGTACTTTTAGCCCCAATGACCTTCTCAAACATTTTAGAGCAGTTCACAGAGGAACCCTTCCTACATACCCTTGTGATTTATGTGATTTTGTCACAAATGAGTTTCCTGCTCTTCAGCGCCATCGGATTGAGCACAGAAATACTTTGGTTACATGTGAACTTTGTAATGATGATGTGCAGTACTCTCTTCTTTTGCTTACTAGACACTACATCATGTGCCACAGTGTAAATGGACAGTTCAGCTGTGACTGGTGTGAGTTTACAACTGTGGATGCAGGGACATTTGTCCAGCATATCCATCATCATAATGAAAGTCATTGGAAGTGTTTGAAATGCAAACATATTAGCTTGAATGAAGAGGATCACCAGAAGCACATGAAAGCTCACACAGGTACATTTCCTTTCACATGTCAAGTCTGTGGATATGGTGCAGCAAGAAGTGAGTACCTTAAAAAACACATGGCAGCTGTTCACAAAGAGGTGACAGAAAGAAAAAATGCATGGAAGGCGATAGAAGACAATGGCTCACCAGCAAATTCATCTGTGAACTTGAAATTGATGCTTAAAAAGAATAGTGAGTCACAGGAGACTCAAAGGATATCGAAACAATATCAAAGTGGCAAACTAATTAAGCCAGACAAATCCTTAGAGGACACCCAGCACTTTGTTGATGGGACTGTAGCAAAAAAGGACAAAACTTTGAGCAAAGTTTCCCATAATACAGAACAGTCAACACCAATCACGTTGGAGGAATGTGACAATTGTCCAGCCTCTGATAGTGGAAGTCACAACAATCCTAACGGACTGACTGTTCTAATGGTTAAGAACAAAATCTCCCTCCCCCCTAACTGTACAACTAAAGTTATGGGATTCAAGA
Organism: Mchenga conophoros; assembly: GCF_057382185.1. Classification (NCBI taxonomy): domain Eukaryota; kingdom Metazoa; phylum Chordata; class Actinopteri; order Cichliformes; family Cichlidae; genus Mchenga; species Mchenga conophoros. The sequence continues at coordinate 2,820,548 of NC_140533.1, forward strand.
TGGTCGATGGAAAAAAACATTTAGTTCTCAAAGTAATCCCAACAACAAAGCAAGATCAGAATCATTCCGTTGCTGAAGGGGGGTTCTCCACACTAAATTCTGTGTTTGATAAAAGTAAAAACTCTGAGAATGAGCTTTGCTCTGATAGCAGGAGCTTAACATCACAGTGCTTAGCTGTTTCACCAAGAAGTGGATCTTGCATACAGATAGATCAAGAGGATATTTTGGCAGTTAAAGTAAAAATTGAGGAGGAGGAAACATCAGTTGGGGCCCTAAGTTCAACTCCACATATTGAAAGTGTTGGAGAACAAACAAATGCTATATTAGATACATTAAATTGTGCAGATGTCTCATGTCCCACAAGAAATGAGTTGGATCAGGCACATCATCCAAATGAAACAAGCTCTATGGAAGAAATGAACTTGAAAAGTAAGTCAGTTACCCAAACTCCCAGTCCTTGTAACTGCCATGGTGTTTCCAGCCACCCTGCAACAGTGTGTTCTGTTAAGGTCAGTGGTTTATCTTCACCTTCAAAGTTTGCTCAAGATACACTGCTTCCCAAACCCATCTTTAGAAAAATCGACGAGGAGCCTAAAGCAGTAAATGAGCTATCCACACCTGACAGCATTTGCAGCCTAACTGATGAGCACAAAGGGAATTCTGCTTTTAACACTATGGAAAATGGACATCAGTCATTCCACATTTCATCAGATAAAAATGATAGGTTTAGAACTGAGATTGTACATAAAAACAGACAGGAAAATGCAAAACATACATCGTGTTGCCCATCACAGCTGTCTCCACCAAATTCAGTTAGCTGCAGAGAAAATGCCATTGGCTCGGAGAAATGTATTCAGGACTCACCAAACCAAGAAGTATTTACTTTTCACAATTATTCGAAGGATGCTTTCAACATTTCATCAAACATCACCCCAAACTTGGAGAATAATTCGGATGATAACTCTGCAAATAAAAGACATACCTCTAAATCATCACACTTCAACTTGACATCAGCAGGATTACCAGAACAATGCACAGAAAGTGCAAATAGTGACACTGAAGTTGATGAGTGTATATCTAATGTTGATGGTCCTCTGACAGAAGAAAATCCCGATGTAGTGCTCCAAGACTTCAATATTGTCAAAATTGAGGAAGAGACCATTCCGATATCTAAAAGACAGCCTACGGGTAGTTTAACATCCCTTGGCAATTTTGTGGAAGAACATTCTGATGCAATCATTACTCAACAGCTTAACAAGGAAAGAACGGGTTCTTCAAGTGCAAACAATGATTCTTTAAAACCAACAAAAAGAACTGTGCGAATTCTTCAGCTACCAGAGGCTAATCAGCCAGTACTCCTGACTAGGGCTAGTGAGAACCAATTTGCAATGCCAGTGCAGGTCAAGGCTACCCCAGGCTTTAAACTCATAGCAAATTCTGCAAAGCCTCAAATCAATGTGTCTTACGTTGAAAGTTCAAGTAAAACCACAGGTCTAAATCCAGACAGCAAAAGGATAGGTGTACAAGCAATAAAACCTGGAACTGCTGAAAAAGGGACCGCTCTTCTTTCTGGTGTTCAACCAGGTTTTGGTACTGGTTTAAATCACTACCTTATTAACAGTGCAGGTTTAAAATGCCCTGTACTCTTTTCAAGCACATCACAAAATACAACTTCAGACAAAACTGCAAAGTCTCAGTCAACGTGCTACTTAGTACAAAGGTCTGTTCCTTTTGTCCAGGCCGCTAATACTCCTGCCCTCAGACTGGCAAGTGCCCAGCTCCCACTTAACTCACGGCCAGTGCTAGCGATGCCAGTGAGTAGTGCAGACAAACCCAGCGCACTGCAGACTGGTCGGCAAGCCTTCTTGCTGCGGTACATTTCTCAACCCAAATCAAGCCTACTTTTGAACAACCAAGAGCCAAACAATGGAACTCATTGCAGCCAGACGAATGAGGGCTCTGGAAACAAAGTTATATTTAAAATTGTCACACCCACTAGTAGCCTTCTTACAAATGGCACTCCCACCTCAAATAATCAACCTTTGTTTTTGGCCACCAGACCCCAGACTCAGTGTTTCCTGGTGTCGACAAACAAAACTAATGCAGCTGCTTCCACTGGAATAAAAAAGTTGATCACCATTCACAATACCAAACAAAAAGATGTCATTGATTCCTGCAGTGCACCTTCTCAGACAACTATAAAGGCACAACAACTGTGTGACTCAGAGAAACCTGTCCTCGCCCCAAGGCCAATTCGGCCTCCAAGCCAAAGGAAAAGGCGCAGGAAAGCATTATTTGACGAACTTCCAGGAGCAGTGCACAAGGCAAGAAGATTCCTGAGTAAACCACCAACTGAGAAAGAGACTCTGTTATGGAAACCTGTAGCCAAAGAGGTAGAACGGACACTTAGACTTGCCCCATTGAATTCTCTACAGCAGATCAAATGCCCTAGTAGAAACCAGCCTGTAGTGGTGCTCAATCATCCAGATGCTGACATTCCTGAAGTGGCCAACATCATGAAGGTAGTAAATAGGTACAAAGGTGCTGTCACGAAGGTCTCTCTGTCTCAAAAAACAGTCCAAGCACTCTTAGAGCTTGGCACCCAAGGGAAGAATTCCTCAACCAAAGACGCATCTCATTTCGACAATCCAAAATCTCGACCGGTTCAAAGTTCTGTCCGGGAGCGATTCCTCCTTAAATTGAAACTCAAAAAAAAAAGCAAAAAGAAGTATGAGGTTGTAAAAACGTTATCAGGTTGTAGAGAAGAGCAAGTAATGTTTGACTGCTGGTTTTGTGGTCGGCTCTTCAGCAGTCAAGAGGATTGGATTGGCCACGGTCAGAGGCATCTCATGGAGGCAACTAGAGACTGGAATAAACTATTCTGAAATTTTTCTACCACATTAAGATGGGTGGACATGTTCTCCTGAGTGGAACTGTTGTTCTGCTGCTGGTTGTATATTGTATATTTGTGCATTAACAGCCTTCCACTATTAGTTTGTTCTCTGTATGTTCTCTGTAAATTTAAATATATATTCTTGAGTCATAGTTTCTTTTAATAGGTGCATATTCTGGTAAATGATGCACTGCATGCATGATTTGTCATACATGCAGATGTCTAATTGAACTGTGAAAATGGTACACTGTAATTAGGGTTGTGTTAAGAGCACTGGCTGAACAAAAAAAACATAAGCAAAGGTTGTATGTCGAGTTGGATTGAATTCCTCAGGTAATTTTAGAATTCATTTGGCTTGTCATGTGTCATTTTTGTAAATCATAGTTCTAGTTTAAGGGACTTTTGTATTTTTTATTATTCTGTACTCAAGGACATGAAGCTGTTATTTGTATAGTTAACAATAAACCTTATAAACGACCTACATTATTTTATGTTTGTGAAGGAAGGGGAAAAAGATCTTGGTCTGAATGATTTCCCCCCCCCGCCCAAAAAATATAGTTATAATTGAAAAGTGTATCATTCTATACTATAATGTTTACAGTTTTATCAGGATTTCCCTGTACCATAACATGAGCTGCACCTTTTCATAGTTACCTGTCTAAAACACCCAAGAGAATAAATTGTTGTGAGTCATTGTTTGAGTCTAAATTTAATGACAAATCATTAGGATGATTTTTCTTTCAGCCTATGCATTTATTTCTTCGGTCTTTCAAAGGCTACGTTCACACTGCGGGCGAAAGCGCATCAAATCTGACTTTTTTGAGCCTATGCGACCCATATCCGATCATGGTATGACAGTGTGAACAGTGCAAATCCGATATTTTCAAATCCAACCTGGGTCACTTTCGTATATGGTACTGAATCCGATACATATCTGATGTTTTAGAAAGCGACTGCTGTTTGATGGTCACGTCGCATTAAATCCGTCTTTTACGTCACTGACACAAGACAAGACGCCAATTATCAGCGCTGGAGAAGCACCCGAGAAGACATTGTGAACGCTTCCTGGCCATCCTGTGTAGATGTTAGTGAAATTGTTGGGAAGACAACGTTGGAGAAATGTGAACATTTTATTTGTACTGTATAATCTGCAGATTCTGACAGAAATCTGCAGCTAGAACCACCGCTCCTCTCTAAAACAGCAATAAGTGTAATTATTAGGCCATATGTAAATAACAAAATAACTTTATAACGTAAAGCAAAATTGGGAAACGTAAAGTCCGAAACAAGTCTTTATATTAAGGTCCATCAGTCAAATAATACTTATTGGTCTGGGTCTAAACAGAGCGCATTGTGTGTGACGTCTTCTTTTGCGCATGTGGCCGCTTTGAGGGTTCACACTAGAGCGCGTTTGCTGTCACATTTTATTTGTAGTGTGAACAAGCAGACGACAAAATCGGATTTGATCAAAAAATCGGAATTGAGCATTAAGACCTGCAGTGTGAACGTAGCCAATGAAGCTTTTGGTGCACTATGTTGCTACCAAAAAAGCTAAAAATGTCAGTCAAGTGTTGCGTGGTTTGACAGTCAAGTTTGACATTCACTTCCAAAAATTCCAAAATGACTGGCCTCTTTAATATAGTCTGTTAGTTCATTAGTGATGGAGGTAATGGGTCCAAGATGCAGACCAAAACCTGTTTTATTCATGTTGTTGTTCGCCCTGTTTGTGTTTTTTCAGGAGGGTTTTTTTAAAACATTTGATCAATTATACCCCCGGTTGTTTTAGATCTAGTTCAGTAATCTTTCCACATAAAATTTCAAGGAATTTAAAAATAGTGTTTTATATGGATGGTTTACGTATTACTTTAAAGTGGCAAATTGGAATAAAATAAGCTTCAAATAGTAATGGAATAAAGCTCTGATCCTTCTTACTTATCCTTATTTTATTTGGGGGTTTTTCCTCATTCATGATAAGCTTCTTTAAGTTAACACCCTGGGCTGATATCACATGAAAAGCATTTCGTGAAAGAAAAGGTTGTACAAATGTATGCCTAAAACCTACTTTTACTGTAAGTAACATCAGACTAAAATAGATAAAAATAGAAAATGACAGCAGGGTCAATATCAAATCAGCATGGGCCTTCTGTTTGACGGTCTCAGATTTGCAAAAAAAAAAAGTTTTCTAAAGCTTCAAATATCAACTTTTCAAGAAATGATTTTCAACCCACTTAAATTTTTTTGGCAAATGGAACAAATATCAGAGGATTCGAGATAGTACTGATAACTCAGAAAATTTTTTTTGTAAAAAATGTGCATATTTTTCATTTTCAACATCTGGATCACCATTTCAAATCATCATGTTTTTAGAATGTTTTCTAAACTAGCTTGATTCTTGAACATGCATGATTGCTTTGGAATTTTAGCTTCATATATCAAATACTTTGATTTTTTTTTTCCCAACAAAGATCCATCCACCTATTTTCAGGCACTTTGCAGATTGTCCAATCTGAATATAACATTCTGGAGTGTCCACATGGTACATAAAAAAAGATACAAGGTGCTAACCCTAAAACACGCATCCTAACCCTTATGGCACCACTGATTAAAAAATTTATTTATTAATTAAAAAAGCCTCTGCACATTTATACCTCCATACATCTGATAACACATAAAGTTATCTCTAAGATAGGGCATCACTACTCTTTGGTGGGTGCTTCCTGACCTGACCTGCTGGTGCCATTACAGAGACATTGCAAGTCCACATGTAATATGATGTATGCTCACCTCTTATAACAACTTTATGATTACAGAAACCAGAACTCTACATTGAACCTCAAACATGCCCAAAGATGAAAGTTCTTTATATGTCTAACAGTATGTTGACGCCTGTGTCAATCCTGTGTGTTCTATGCTGATATGAGGTGATGTGTGGCAGTGTGTATAGGTGGGGGTGCATATCTCTGTCTGTGTGCTCGTGCCTATATGAGGTTATATTTGTGTTTAGGTGTGTATGTGTGTGTTTGTTTATCTAGAATAAAAGGTAAAGAACAATAACCCCAACAGTTCCCCCTTGTTTGTGTTTTTCACTATTTTGTCTTAGTCCTTTCACCTTACTCTGCAACTATTAATCCTAAATTCCTCAACTACATATGCGATGACCTAAAATATGCCCATGCAAAAGTACACAGATACCTTGAATTAATATCAAATAAGTACAAAATAAAGATTACATGATAACAACCTCCAGGCTAATTAGCTCTATTTATGCTACCTGTGGTGGATTAACTACATTAATCTAAATGACTCTAAATTAATACCCCCAAGGTATAACCAGAACTCAGTATTATGCTTCACTTTTAATGAACTCTCTCTAGCATGTGAATTATGTTTAACTATCAGAACATCTGTCATACTGCCCGCACCTATCAAATACCATGCATTTTGTTTGTATATCTATAAGGGTTTTCAGGGCTTCCTAGCAAATCCCCTGGTCTCATGCACTGTTCTGACGAGATTTTGAACAAAGGTCATGTTTGTGACCGCAGTAACTGGCTTTGGTATGATCGCCCTTAAGATGGGCAACAACTCAAAATAAATTGAGTTGATACTGCTGCGATCGTCACCAAAACCCCGGAGCTGATTTACACCATGGCAGCAGTGATCCCTGAGATGCTTGGCTACAAGATGAGCAGCCACAAGGAGCAGTACCCTCCATGAAAAAGGAGACTAGAGGCCAAGAATTGGGCAGCACTAAGGGGAAGTGAAGAAAGGAGTTTGGGCGTATCCGCATTCTAGATAGCATCTAGGATGTGGGGTGGCTCATTTCTGGACCATTTAATTTCAACATTTTTTGATATCCATATATTGCAGCTTGCTGGCTACTGATGGGAATGTTTTGCAGCGAGCTGAGTGATGGTCAGTCTCCTTCTCAACTATCAGAATTGACTATGTTACTTTAGGTCACCGACAGGCAAACAGGTGACCAGGCCTGGGTTTGAGTGTACCACAGTGTTAGCATTTCCTGTTTTATCATTCCCCTTCAATTCCCTGAGCAGAGAATATTTTTGCCGTTTTTGACAAGGAGCCACAGGGTGCCCCACCTGATCCTTGGGACTCATTTTTGGTGCAGCCTGTTTTGGGGTTTGAAAACCACAGAGATGTGGCGTTGAGAGAAAATGTGTCTCAGTTGTTCCAATACTCCTGACACATAAGGGATCACTAAAGGCTGTACAGAAGTTTTCCTTCTTTCCTGGATCGCCAAGAGCATTCTTTTGGTGCCTTCCCAGCTTTGACAAATATCCAGCTTGGATAACCACATTTACTCTGGGTCTTTTTGATATGATCTTATTCTGCTTCCCTGGCCACAGTGTCTGTGGGGATGGTGTTTGCTCTGTGTTGTAGTGTCCTGATGACACCCAGTTTGTGATGACAGTCAAACCTTAAATACTCCTCCGTATGTGTTAGTTTACAGTACACATCATTTTTAAATGTCTCACATTACTGATGGAGATCTGACAGTCGCAGACTAACCTGTCATTTTACATATCCTCCTTGGTGAAGTTGATGTATTGGTCTGCCGCGTTATTGTGATTATTGAATTATGGTACGTCCTGAGATTTGATTTCCATCCAGGTATGTCATCCACAGACCTGAAATAATGACTTGGCGGTGTTTCAGGATAACAGAACAAACATTTCCACTTCTTCCATGTACAAGTTGGCCACAATGGGTGAAACTGGGGAAACTATTGTACACCCATATTTCTGCCTGTAGTACTGACCCTTGTATGGGAACAGTTCTGACAACAGTTCACGAGAGAAAAAACACTTGGTCAGTACTGAGAGTGGTCCTGTTGCTGAGGTCTGGGTAATTCTGTAATCTCTTACAAACTATCCCAAAAAGTTGGTTCTGTTCATCTGGACAAAACGTTTCTCCCACTGAAAACACTACATCCAGATGAACAGAATCAACGTTTTGGAATTTAGTTACTGGATGATTGAGCATGACTCAAGACCCTTACGAACTTCCTCCACTACTTCAGTGACTGGAACACAAGTGAAGAGAGATGTAATCTCATACAAGACCATTGTTTCATCTGTCTCCATAATAACATTTCTCACCTTCTCAACAAAATCCAAGGTGTTCTGGATGTGGTGTTTAGACCTGCCTACTAACAGACTGAGGATCGAAGCCCGACATTTTGAGATGTTATAGGTGACTGAGTTGATCATACAGACAATTGGTTGTAAAGGTGGTCTTTAATCAGTGGTTGTTGATCAAGAAACTGACCTCACAGCCCTTTTTTTTTTTTCTTGCACCTGTCCCGTTTGGCTCTTTTGCCATCAGAATTGTTGTCTAAAGGCAAAGAAAGATGCCCAACGGATTTACTTTACCAAATTGACCATCCCAGCCTTGCCGTAATGGTCCATTTGATTCACCTTTTATTGTTTATTTTATTTTCACTTGCTGAATACGGGACAGACTTGACTGGGGGAAAGAAGGGGAGAAAGAAAGAGGGAAAGAGAAACAGCTGAGAAGAGGGACGGGGGAGAAGGGCAAAAAACATAAACCAACAGAATGGGCAGAAAGAAAAAATGCATATATCGATCACCTGTTGAGAAAGAAAAAAGAGAACAAGCAGAAGAGAACAAGAGTAATAGAATAAACAACATCACAATGATATATGGGAATATGACAGTAAATACTAAATATTAAACATTATTGTGCAAGGCAAGGCAAGGCAAGTTTATTTGTATAGCACAATTCAACAACAAGGTGATTCAAAGTGCTTTACAGAGACATTAGAAACAAGAACAAATAAAAAGCATGATTTAAAATTGAATAAAACAAGCAAATAAACAAACTAACTAATTAACAAACAAACAAACAAACAAACAAACAACAGTATATAAAATCAAAACAGATAAAATCAGAACAGTAGATAAAATCAGTAGTTAAATGTAAGTTTTGAAATTTAAGCTTAAAGTGTGGATTTGGTGCTTTATTCAAATGCAGCTGAGAATAGGTGAGTCTTCAACCTGGATTTAAATAAACTGAGTGTTTCAGCTGATCTGAGGTTTTCTGGGAGTTTGTTCCAGATATAAGGAGCATAAAAGCTGAATGCAGCTTCTCCGTGTCTGGTTCTGACTCTGGGAACTGATAAAAGACCGGATCCAGATGACCTGAGGGATCTGGATGGTTCATACTGGGTCAGGAGGTCATTGATGTATTTTGGTCCTAAACCATTCAGAGCTTTATAGGCCAGCATCAGAACTTTAAAGTCTATCCTCTGACGGACAGGCAGCCAGTGTAAGGACCTCAGAGCTGGACTGATGTGGTCCACTTTTTTGGTCTTAGTGAGGACTCGAGCAGCAGAGTTCTGAATGAGCTGTAGTTGTCTGACTGATTTTTTAGGTAGACCTGTAAAGATGCTGTTACAGTAATCAAGCCTACTAAAGATGAATGCATGGACTAGTTTTTCCAGGTCCTGTTGAGACATCAGATCTTTTATCCTTGATATATTCTTGAGGTGATAGTAAGCTGACTTTGTTATTGTCTTAATGTGTTTTTCTAAGTTTAGGTCTGCATCCATCACTACACCCAAATTTCTCGCCTGGTTTGTGGTTTTTAGATGTATAGATTGAAGTTCTCTGGTGACCTGTAATCGTTTTTCTTTGGCGCCAAAGACTATTACCTCAGTTTTGTTTTTGTTTAGCTGGAGAAAATTGTGGCACAACCAGTCATTGATTTCCTCAATGCATTTACCAAAAGCCTGTACAGGGCCTCGGTCTCCTGGTGACATTGTGATATATATTTGTGTGTCATCTGCATAGCTGTGATAGTTTATTTTGTTGTTGTTTATAATCTGTGCCAGTGGGAGCATGTAGATGTTAAACAGAGGGGGTCCCAAGATGGAACCTTGGGGAACTCCACATGTGATACTTGTCTGCTCAGATGTGAAGTTACCTATTGATACAAAGTATTTCCTGTTTTCTACATATGTTTTGAACCAGTTTAGTACAGTTCCTGAAAGACCTGTCCAGTTCTCCAGTCGTTTGAGTAATATGTTGTGGTCAACTGTATCAAATGCTGCACTGAGATCCAGTAACACTAGGACTGACATTTTTCCACTGTCTGTGTTCAGACATATGTCATTAAACACTTTGGTCAGAGCGGTTTCAGTGCTGTGGTTCTGTCTAAAACCTGACTGGAAGGCATCGTAGCAATTATTCTGTTTTAAGAAGTAACTGAGCTGTTGGGAAACTGCTTTTTCAATGATCTTACTTAAAAACGGGAGATTTGAGATCGGCCTGTAGTTGTTCATTTGTGTCTTGTCAAGATTGTCCTTTTTCAGTATAGGTTTGATTACAGCAGTTTTTAGTGATTCTGGAAACACACCTGATAATAAAGAAAAGTTGACGATCTGTAACAGGTCTGACTCTAAAGTCTTTGAGACCTTTTTGAAAAAACTTGTTGGCAGGACATTTAAACAGCAGGAGGAGGAGTTCAGTTGACCTAAGATGTCCTCCAGGTCTTTGCTGTTAATAGGTTGAAACTGTTTCATGGTGTTTAAACAGTTTTTTGGTGGACACAGTACATATCCTGGATCTGCTGTTGATGTACCAATTGCTTGTCTAATTTTTTGGATTTTTTCAGTGAAGAATTTGGCAAAGTCATTGCAGGCCATGGTCGAATGAAGTTCAGCTGCCACTGACACAGGAGGGTTTGTTAGCCTGTCAACTGTAGAAAATAAGACCCGAGCATTATGGCTGTTTTTAGTGATGATGTCAGAGAAGTAGGACCTCCTTGCATTCCTCAGTTGTAAATTATAATTGTGAAGTTTCTCTTTATAAATGTCATAATGAACCTGGAGGTTTGTTTTTCTCCATCTGCGCTCAGCTTTCCTACACTCTCTTTTTTCATTTTTCACCAGTGTGGAGTTTCTCCATGGAGACTTTTTCCTTCCAGAGATAACCTTCACCTTAATGGGAGCAATAGTGTCCATTACATTTAACATGTTAGCATTGAAGCTATTGACGAGCTCATTGACTGACCCTCTGGGCAGGTCAGGTGTTAATGGGAAGACCTGGTTAAAAATTGCACTACTGTGTTCAGTTATACACCGTTTTGTGATCACTGTTGCAGCACATAAGATCAACAGAACACAGTGTGCTTTGAGGTAGGAGCCAAAAAGGGTGTAGTTTGTGGGTGTGATCACCCGTGTGTACACCTGTGAGCATGGACGCGCTTGTTTTTAAAAGGTAAAAAAAATAAATAAATAAATAAATAAAAGGTTCCTTCATTTAATGATCTGATAGAGGGTGTGGGGGGGCCACAGCCCCGTCCTCCAGGGCATGAAGCAGGTATGGAGGAGATCAAAACTCCAGACATCCAGAGGCCCCCAGAACACAAGAGACCAAGGAAGACCAACAGAGGGGCAGCCGCGCCACTGTTCCAGAAAGAGCTGAGGAGAGTCCCAGATGAGGGCTCACTCAGCAGCCGCGGAGCAGAAGCCAGGGGGAGCTGCAGTGACGCGCCCGTGAGCTCCGCCGGCAGCCAGCTGTGCCTGAGTGACCGAGCCCCAGGCCGAGAGGCCGGGGTCACCCCACCTCCGAAGTGGCCCGAGCGAGCCCCAGGCTCCAGCCCCAACAAGCAGCCACCAAGGAGTGAGCCGGTGTGTACCTGGACGCCCATCCCCGGACACAAAGAACCACCAACGCACTGATGTCTGAGGGAGTCCACCACTGGCAGGGGGAGTGGTGGTGGTGGGAGATAGGCCTCCAAATCTTGGAGGGCCTGAGATGTCCCCAGAGAGGTGGCGTCTGATACCCAACCTGACATATAGACACAGACATACAGGCACACACAGATACAAACATCCATTCCCACCCTCATGCTCTCATATGCACTTACTCCACACTCAACCAACGTGGAGACAGACATGAAGAGACGCTGTACACACGATCACACTCCCCAAGCGTACTCTACGAACCGGGTCTAGGTACCCTTGCCCCTGGAGGGGGAAACTGCACCCAGACCCAGGTGGTGTTACCCTTTTCCCTGCGGTGGGGGGAGGCAGACCGCCCCGACTCCGCAGCAGCAGGGAGGCCCCACACTCCAGACCGCAGTCGGACGGCCAACTCCTCCTCCTAGTGAGAGAAGACTCCAAACCTCCCTCCGCCCGCTCATATGTAGTGTTGATGCATGTGTGTTCTAAGGTGCATTTAAAACCCAGGAGGGCATGGAGCTACCTGCCAGAGAGCAGCAGGTAAGCGCATGGTCCCTCCTGCTAGCCCTCAATGTCTACATGTATTTAAAATTGAGAGGTGGGCAACGACGCCAGGGGTGACGTGTACACCCTGATGGTACTTTGGACTCCGTGCATCGTGCCCACCCCCAAGATCCTATATGTATGTGTAATGAGAGTGTGAGTAATGTGAATGTCTAAGTTGTGGGATAAAATTGAGGCAGGGGCAGCCAGAAGGGGACAGAGGGGGGGTAGCCTCCTCTGCACCCTGGTGACACACCCCTACTCCAAGGCCCTGCATGTGTGGGTGGTTGTGGTGGAGCGGGAAGAGGGAGGCAGCTGGAGATAGGGAGGGAAGGAAGGGAGGGGCAAGTGACCCTTCCCTGGGGCCAGCTCCCCCGCTGACCCCAGTAGGCACCCCCATACTCCGCGACCCGCCAGGGAAAGGGGGCCCAGGCCCATCCAGACCGGGGCCCAGTGCAGCAGCGCCGCCCGGCCCCACAGAGCCCGGGACAGTCCACCCAACCCCACCACAGAGAAAACTGCCCCCACCCCACCATCCACTCATCTTCCAGACTACATAAGACACTATATAATTATGAGATCAATCTCGGAGCTGCGGACGGTGACCTGGAGCTGGCAGAGGAGCTGAATATCTTCTTCGCCCGCTTTGAGACCAGGGTACCGGAGGTATTGGAGCCACAGCAGCAACACGCCACCCATAGCAGCACCACCCTCACCCTGGAAGAGCACGAGGTGAGGCGCATGCTGCAGGCTGTTAACCCGAGGAAGGCGGCGGGTCCTGATGGTGTGCCAGGTCGAATATTGAGGGATTGTGCAGAACAGCTGGCTGGGATCTTCACCAGGATCTTCAACAAATCCCTCGCACAGGCAACTGTCCCACTCTGCCTGAAGTCCTCCACCATAGTCCCCTTGCCTACACAGCAAATCCAGCATGTCCAAATTAACACTGTCGGATTTGATTTCAACACTATTAAAGTGTCTATATGGGTCCACACCAGAGAGTGTTAATTTAACTCTTTTTGGAGAGTTGGTACGTTAACTCTGATTTAGTGTTAAACACCAAATCTGTCTGGAGTTGATAATTTAACACTGGGTGTTAAGAGTTTATATATTAACTCTCAAAGAGTATTTTAGTTTAACTACGTAAGAGTTATCTTCTAATTCATTCTAAAAAGCAGGAATTTTACTGTTCTGAACTTCTAGAAATTTCTTTTGGAAATAAACATTTACTAAAAAGATGCAATGGTTTTTGAAAAACATTTATTCTGAACTGTGCACCACAATTTCAAAACATTTTCTGAAAGATGTAACAGTATACATGTTCTCACTTTCATTAGAATTTTGTTTATCAAAAGGTCTGACATAGGCGAACTGGTAAATGCAAAAAACAGCATTCTCATCACTTATTTCTTCAATACAATATGCATGTCCTTCATTCATCCCTTTGTGGAACTTCAACGCACTTCTGCTCTCCCTCATATTCCATCTTCACAAGCATATCCTGTGCGGAGATTGAATACAAATTAGTTGACACTAATTAACGGCACAAATAATCCAGTAAACAATTGCAGCACAGTAAAAAAAAAAAAAAAAGGAATCCTCTTTGAGCCATTACTTGTGTAAAGTATTTTCCCAAAAGACAAGGACACAGGCAACAGGTAATACTGAACTAAATGTAAAACCTCAACCTTTTTCATTTTTACCTAAACCGTGTGCACAAAACTCTGGAGGGATCTATGCTAACGTGGAATCCAGTCAGGACGTCTGCTACTGCTGTTTGTTCGTTTTTTTTATGGGCGATCGTTTTCAGGCTTCAAGTAGCACCATTATACCAACATTTCACATTCTAGACATTGTTTTAGGTGTATTTGACCAAAAGTTTGACTGAAAATTCACATGCAAGCTTTTTTTCAAGGCTGTGGTATTTGCCTGCAAACAATACCTTTCAGCTAGCTAAAACAGAATATTATGCTATCACCGAGCAACATGGCTAATGCCTTTCACACAGCTTTGTCTCAACTCCAAAGAGCCACAGAAGTAAAAGCTCATAATAATAATTGAAACAATCTTTGAAAAAATGACTTACCAAGCATGGCAAACAACTCAAATATGTAGAGCAAAATGTTCTGAAACGGCTTCACTTCAGCTTCGATTGGAGCCGTGCTGGGGGCGGAGTCTGTGAATTTACTCTGTTGGTGTCATAGCCCCTCTAGGAGTTCAGAGTTAAGAGGTCAAGAGTTAATGTTTCCATTGTAACACCTCCAGATTTGACAGAGAAACACTCATTTTTAACACTCGATTTTAACTACTATCATTTTACACCTCAGAGTTACATTAAAAGAATGTGACTCTGCTTAGAGTAAAATTAACTCTACTTTTGCAAGAAGACTATTAACACCAAACATTTAACACTTTTGAATTTGCTGTGTAAGAAGCCCCACATCACCGGCCTGAATGACTACAGACCGGTGGCACTCACCCCAGTGGTAATGAAATGCTTTGAGAAGCTGGTCCGCAGACACATCACAGCAGCCCTGCCCCGCAGCCTGGATCCACACCAGTTTGCCTACAGAGCAAACCGGTCCACGGAAGACGCTGTAGCCACAGCACTCCATGCTGCATTAACTCACCTGGAAGAGCATGGTAGCTATGTGCGGATGCTCTTCGTGGATTACTGCTCAGCTTTTAACACCATCCTTCCACACAAACTGGTGGCCAAGCTACAAGACCTGGGGCTTCCATACAGCACCTGCATGTGGATCAACAGCTTCCTCTCGGGCCGTAGACAGAGAGTCAGAGTTGGCCATCACACATCCTCAGCCCTGAGTCTCAGCACTGGCTCACCCCAGGGCTGTGTGCTCAGTCCACTGCTCTACTCTCTCTACACACACGACTGCACTCCTCGCCACCACAGCAACATCTTTGTGAAATTTGCAGATGACACCACAGTGGTGGGGCTCATTTCCAAGGGAGACGAGTCTACGTACAGAGACGAGGTGGAGCAGCTGACGTCATGGTGTAAGGCCAATAACCTCCTCCTCAACACTTCAAAAACCAAAGAACTCATAATAGATTTCAGAAGGAAAAAGGCAGAGATCCAACCACTATTCATAAATGGGGACTGTGTAGAAAGGGTGGCAAGCTTCCGCTTCCTGGGAGTCAATATAGAGGAGAACCTTTCCTGGAGTGTGAACACCTCCGAGCTGCTGAAAAAGGCCCAACAGAGACTGTACTTCCTGAGAATTCTCAGGAGGAATAACATCACACAGAGACTGCTGGTGTCCTTCTACAGAGCCACCATTGAGAGTGTTCTAACTTACTGCATATGCATCTGGTACACTAGCTGCACAGGGGCTCAGAGGAAAGCACTCCAAGGGATCATTAACACCGCCCAAAAGATCACTGGCTGCCCTCTCCCCACACTGGAAGTTCTACACAACCCCCACTGTTTTAAAAAGGCCCAAAACATCATAAAAGACACCTCACATCCTGGCCACTCCCTGTTCGAACTGTTGCCCTCAGGCAGACGGTACAGGGCAATCAGAGCAAGGACTAATAGACTCAAACACAGCTGTTATCCAACTGCAATAACACATCTGAATACTACAAAAAAATGTCCATCACGCCACTCTGGTGTTAATCTATGCACGGTCTGAAGCATGTGTGTGGGAACGTATGTGAATGTTTTACTGTTACATCTTATTAGTATTTTAAGTATTCTATCTATTTTATTTATTGAATTTTATTGTTTTATTTATTATAAATTTTATTTATTATTATTATTATTTTATTTATATTTTGATATTGCTAGGGATGATGCAATGATCGGGGACCGTTCTTCATTTCGTTGTTCTCGTGACAATGACAATAAAGTTTCTGATTCTGATTCTCTGATTCTGAATGGACGCCCAGGCTGAGATCTTCCTCCACCTCTCCTGTATCTCCCCCTCCTGCAGAGAGAGTTCCTGAAGAGCGGAAAGCTCACAGCCCATTGTTATACATGTATTTTATGTTCACGTATGTGTCATTGTGTGTGAATGTGTACATTTTTGTATATGTATGTTCATATTTGCCTGTACACATATTTTTTACAAACATATGGATGTCTTACAGTGTTTTCTATAATGTTTTCCTTTTACTTATTTTAATTCTTTTTATTATATTATCCCTCTGTTGAGCACTTTGGCCGACACTTGATGTCTTTTAAATGTGCTATATAAATAAAGATAACTTGACTTCAGTCATTATGTAAATGTACTGTCTAAAGGTTGGGGAAACCTGTGGTCAGCTGAGACTGAAGAAGTCACTTGGATGCGTCAGGAAAGCTTTCTCCCACTAAAACGCTACGTACAGATGAACAGAATTAACTTTTTGGGATTTCCATACCTGGATGATTGTGCATGCATCAAGACAAGAAGTCTAAAACAGCATCTAACTGTAACCAGCTACTGCAGTCTTTCAGCTGTTAAGATGATGGCAATGTTCCCTGTGATTTACTGTGTTTGATTAACAAACTTTTCCTCAATTAACAGAAATTATTACATTCTGCACAGACACTGCAGATGGTATTTTATTGCTTTTATATGAATTTAAATCATGCTGGATCAATGGTTCCCCCAGTTGTGTGCTGTGAAATTGTCCCCATACTTCTGACATGACTTGCACCTTTAAGTGCATATTTATTTTTGCAGCATGAGGCATTTCTAAGCCAACCAAAAGACACAATCTGTCCAGCCGGCCATGATTTAGTCCTTCTGGTTTGACATACTCAAAACACATCAGGTAGCAGAACAAGTGTTAACTCAATGAAAAAAATGCCCATATAAACAGAAAGCAATCGTGGCATATATCCACTGAAGTGTCAGTTGTGGCTTTATAGGTTGACTTGCTTATTATATTACTAATAATTTTAATAGCATAGATCACACAGATTTTCAGTATTCATATTATGGTTTTTCTGAGCATTTGGTCCTGGTCTTTAAATTACAACCCCAGTTCCAACAAAGCTTGGATACTGTGTAAAACATAAATGATAACAGAATGCAATGATTAGTAAATCTCATGAACCTATATTGTATCTATAATAGAGTATAAAAAACATATTAGCTTTTGTTGTTTTGGGGTTTTTTATGGTTATATTGAATTTGACTTCAGCAAAAATGCTTGACAACATCAGTCTCCCAGTATTTTCTATAAGTCACTGGAGGGCAGCAAAGGACCTTAAAAAACACTTTAGCTCTGTTCTAAATAAAGTGAGTCTTAATTCAAAGTAATACCACATTTTTCTTTATATATAAATATATATATACAAATGTACATATTTTTTTAAAAATCAACGCTCGTCCCCTGCGGGCAGTTTATCCTTCAAGCTCGGTCCTCTACCAGAGGCCTGGGAGCTTGAGGGTCCTGCGCAGCATCTTAGCTGTTCCCAGGACTGCGCTCTTCTGGACAGAGATCTCCGATGTTGTTCCCGGGATCTGCTGGAGCCACTCGCCTAGCTTGGGAGTCACCGCACCTAGTGCTCCGATTAATGCACGGAGAACCCCGGTAGTTGTATTGCGGAGTCCGGTACCTTGTCCGATAGCCAGGTTTCTGTGAGGCAGATCACGCAGCAGTCCCGCATCTCTCGCTGGAATGAGATCCGTGCCCGAAGATCGCACAGCTTGTTCTCCAGAGACTGCACATTAGCCAATAATAAACTGGGTAACGGTGGTCTGTTAGTGTGCCGTCTCAGTCGAACCAGAACGCCAGATCTTCTCCCTCTGCGTCGGCGTTTGCGGCTTCCAGGGCCAGAGAACAAAGGCGTCTCAGGTGAGATGAATGGGGGGTCTGCGAACGGAGGGTCCGTGTTGCAAAACTTGAACTCCGGAAAGTTATAAGAAAAACCGTCTTTTATGTCCAGTAAGGTTTGTCGGTCGTACACAAGGAGACAAGTGCTGCTCGCGAAAAAATGAAGGAAAAGTAAAATTAAACACAGAAAAAAGCTGTTGCTTGGGGGAGCTCGCGACGAGGCTGCCATACTCGGCGCCATCTTGGCAATCTGTACCTCCTCAAGCGGCTGGCCAAGGCTGTGAGTCGTTGCTTGGCAGTTTCCAAGGCCTCAGGTATGGACAGCTTCCTGTACTTCTTAGGCACCTTCCTCATCGCGCCTTTCTGCAACTCCGATAGTTGGCTAACCTCCCTCCGTGCTACTTTGATCTTGCCCTCTAGCCTCCTTCTCCATGGAGGGTACTGCCCCTTGTGGCTGTTCAACTTGTAGCCAAACATCTCACTGATCACTGCTGCCGTATTGTAGATATAGATCAGCTTGTTAGTGTCAGGAATTGTAGCTGTAGGTATCATCCGTAGTGCTGCATTAACATCATCTAGCAGACCTTCTGAGGGTACTTCATGTAATCTTGGTAACTGGCTACAGGGGGTCCAGGTTTCAAGCTTGGCCATGATCCGATCAAACACACCGGAAGTGTTTTGAGGAGACAATCATGTGTTATGATCCAGTGTTGTGTTTGTTTTGTGTTACTCCTCCCACCAGAGAATGGCTGTGGGTTTTTTCCCCTTTTCTCTCTTAGGAGGTGGACACCTGGGCGTGCCTGCTAGGTATCTGGGTGGAGTCTCTGCCTATCCTCGGATTGGATAATTGGTTGATCACCTCCAGTACTTAACTACCGGATGACAGCCACCTGGCCCCCCTCTCTCCTAACCTCCACCACTCAACCAAGAACCTGTGTGTTGATTTGTTGCAGTGTAGAGTTTTCTTTGACAAAGTGGTTAGCCAGTATAACCTTGTGTGTGTGTGTGTGTGTGTGTGTGTGTGTGTGTGTGTGTGTGTGTGTGTGTGTGTGTGTGTGTGTGTGTGTGTGTGTGTCTGGCGTTATTATGTCAATTTTGTAAATAGCTGTAAATAGATTTGTCAAGTAGCGATCGTACGTTTTGTTCACCTTGTATATATCCTTCACTGCAGCAGCTTAGTAGGCGTGAGAAGCCATTTTTGTTGACTAAGCTTTCTCCTGTTTTTCATTTAGAAAGTTAGGTAAGTGAATTGTCTTTTGTTTGGTTTTCATTTTGTGTAGGAAAGCGTAGGGACCACTAGGGAGTTTTGTTTGTTGTTTTTGGCACTGCTCACTGCTGAAGAAAATAAATGGCTGCTTAGCACTTTAAAAGGTATCGTTGTTGGTGTTCTTGCTTGGGTGGTGTGTGAGTGGGCCAACGTCTTGTTGCGTTTAATTACTCGCCTAGACTAAGAACGTAACACATGTGACAGACCAGATGTGAAAGTGATAGAAACCAAATCATGTTCAGGATTCATTGGTGTTGTGAGGCAGAAAAAGATGCAAAGTAATATGTATTTTAATTCATGAGCTTACATCTTTCCAAAGATGGCAGCTAGGGTGCAGACACGCAGCTTGGTAGGCCCTAAGCTTTTGCCAAAAAAATCACCGAAAAAACATCTAAAAACCCCTGGATCTTGACATCAACTTGTCTTTTTGTTTTTATACATTTTTATCTTCTATGGAGTTCGACATATCCAAGAAAATTGGACCATAATATCGTTTTCCCAGCCAAATGGAGTCAACATCTTTTGTTCACGAGATTCTTGGATTTTGGTCATGCTTGACCACCCCCAGGTAAACATGAACAATTAAATACATCACAATTGTCCCTGGAGATTCTGAAACTTGCTTTTATGCTACTTTTGGCTGGTGATATAGAGTATGCGCCCCTGTTTTCCGGGCCTCCGCTTCTGCCATTTGGGTTTCCACCTCAGCTGCTTTGGCCTTCGTTTCAGCTGCTTGGGCCTCCACCTTAACTGCCTGGGCTTCCACTTTGGCTGCCTGGGTCTCCACTTCAGTTGCTGTGCCTCAACCACAGTCTCCGGTAAAGGGTTTTCCATCATTAAATGCTCATGGCATTGTCAGTAAATAGGCAAGAAATCCTGCTATTAAAAGTTACAGAGGAACAAAGGTCTGCAAGACTTTTAATCAGGCTAAAGTAATTTGGGACATTAAAAATAAACCAAAGGGGCTTCTATGTGGACATTTTAACATCCGCAGTTTGATACCAAAGCATGAGCAACTGGAACATATTCTAAGCAATTCCAATATTTCCATTTTGGGTATTTCTGAATCTTGGCTCACAAGTTCTTCTCCAGAGTCTGCGGTTGTCTTTCCAGAGTACACAGTATTCAGAAGGGATAGAATTGGAACAAGAGGAGGAGGAATACTTGTGTATATAAAAAAACATCTGGATTCTTCTTTACTTGGTTCACCAAAAGATGTTGACATAGAACACATTTCTGTTAAAATCACTCTTTCTGCAGAAATGTCATTTACGCTGATTTGTTTATATCACCCTCCTTCAGCAAAAAATAATTTTTATGAACAACTACAGATATTACTTAAATATAATGGGAGATTTTAATGTCAACTGGGACTGTGAAAAGGACAGAAAAACACTCACGGATATAATGGAGACTTTAAACTATACTCAACACATTGAACAACCCACAAGAATAACGAGACACTCTAAAACTAAAATAGACTTGGTCTTCAGTAATAAGCCAGAGCGAATTATTAAATCTTATAATCTCATCACTGGTATTTCAGATCACAATTTCATATTATTTTCTAGAAAACTTATAAAATCACGGGTTAAGAATCATCATTTTTATAGTTCATCTAATAGGAGATCCTTTTATGAATTTATACCAAGAAGTCAGCGACAAAATGTAGCAGAAGCATTAGCATCAGTTAACTGGGAGCCTTTATTGAGTAGTGATGATCCACAATTCTGTAGCAGTCATTTTACTGACATTGTCAAGGATGTTATATCAACATCCTCCACTAGAGGTCGACAAAAAAATAAAGAAAACATTTAATTTGCCCTGGTTAAACAAAGAGTGCAAGAATCTAATGAAAACAAGAGATCAATTACTAAAACAGTTCTGAAAACAGGTCTAACTCTGGATAGACAGAGATTTACTTCAATGCGGAATAAGGTAACAACAACTTTGAGACAGGCCAAAGCTAATTTTTTTATAAATACAATTTAAAGAGGCAAAGGTAATTGTAAAGTTAGCTGGCAACATCTAAATAAATTACTTGGCCATCATTCAAACAAAAACAAAAATACAATTGAACTTTATGTAAATAACTCCATTGTTAGAGAGCCTCTATCTATTGCCACTAACTTAAACACTTTCTTTATCTCATCTGCTAAGGAGACCCAGTCATATGCTCTGATAATGTGAATGATGCTGGTCAAAATTTGTTCACCATCACTCATATTTCAGACACTGAAGTTGTTAAACTAATTACAGGTTTAAAAAATTCCAAAGCACTTGATGCATTTGGTATTAATACAAATTTCCTAAAGGAACATATG
Source organism: Mchenga conophoros (assembly GCF_057382185.1). Lineage (NCBI taxonomy): Eukaryota > Metazoa > Chordata > Actinopteri > Cichliformes > Cichlidae > Mchenga > Mchenga conophoros. Next base: position 2,842,093 of record NC_140533.1, read on the forward strand.
GATCTGCTTGTACGTCCAACAACTCATGTTTTGAATATGTCTAATTATCGCCCCATAAGCATACTCCGGTTATATCTAAAATAGCTGAAAAGTGGTCTCACTGCTCACCTAGAAAACACCCAACCCTCATTACATCCATTGCAGTTCAGCTTTCGGGCCCATCACTCCACAGATAGTTCCCTGTGTCTGTTAGTGGAGAACTTGAAGAGCTTGCTGGACAAGAGTCCCTGTGTTGGAGCTGTATTTTTAGATCTGAAGAAGGCTTTTGACTCTGTAAACCATCAGATATTGTTCTCCAGATTGACTCAGTTTAATATCTCCAGTCAGGCTCTTCAGTGGTTTGCCTCATATCTCTCACAGCGGAAACAGTGTGTAGTGTTGGACGGGGTTAAATCTCCATATTCAGACTGCGATACAGGGGTCCCTCAAGGATCCGTTCTTGGGCCTTTGTTTTCTCTTTTCATCAATAACTTACCTGAAGTTTGTCCAAATATATTTGCTCAAATGTATGCGGATGATCAAATCAAATCAAATCAAATCAAATCACTTTTATTGTCACATCACATGTGCAGGTACATTGGTACAGCACATGCGAGTGAAATTCTTGTGTGCGAGCCCCACAAGCAACAGAGATGTGCAAACACAACAACACAAACGAGCAAAATACAAGAATGGCCAACCTGAAACTAATAAATATATGTACAATATATAATAGTGTATGCATTTCTGGATGTGTATACTAAATATTTTCCTACGTGTGTGTGTGTGTGTGTGTGTGTGTGTGTGTGTATACACATTTTTACAAATTAAATAGTAAAAAATAAATAAATAAATAAAATAATAATAATAATAATAAGATATATAAAATATACAGAGTTGAATATGTGCAGAACAAGTGGCATTTATATACAGTGTGGAGTGCATAATGTTGAAGTTCCAGTAGTGAAGCTGAGGTGTCTATGACGTGTTCAGCAGTCTGATGGCCTGATGGAAAAAGCTGTCTCTCAGTCTGCTGGTACGGGACCGGATGCTGCAGAACCTCCTTCCTGATGGAAGCAGTCTGAACAGTTTATGGCTGGGGTGACTGGAGTCCTTGATGATCCTCCCCGCTTTCCTCAGGCAGCGTTTCCTGTAGATGTCTTGGAGGGAGGGAAGCTCACCTCCAATTATCCGTTCAGAGCACCGCACTACTCGCTGGAGAGCTTTGCAGTTGTAGGCGGTGCTGTTGCCATACCAGGTGGTGATGCATCCAGTGAGGATGCTCTCAATGGCACAGTGATAGAAGGTCCTGAGGATGCGGGGGCTCATGCCGAATCTTTTCAGTCTCCTGAGAAAGAAGAGGCGCTGCTGCGCCTTCTTCACTGTTTTGTTTGTGTGTACTGACCACGTAAGATCCTCAGCCAGGTGTACTCCAAGGAACCGGAAGCTGCTCACTCTCTCCACAGCAGCGCCGTTGATGGTGATGGGGGTGTGTACTTCTCTGCACCTCCGGAAGTCCACTATCAACTCCTTTGTCTTTGCGACGTTGAGGGTGAGATGGTTGTCTTGACACCAGTGGGCAGGGCGCTGACCTCCTCCCTGTAAGCCGTCTTATCACCGTTGGTGATAAGACCCACCACTGTAGTGTCGTCCGCAAACTTCACAATGATGTTGGAGCTGTTAGTGGCTGTGCAGTCGTAGGTGTAGAGTGAGTACAGGAGAGGGCTCAGTACACACCCCTGTGGAGCACCAGTGTTCAGTGTGATGGGGGATGAGGTGATGCTGCCCAGTCTGACCACCTGGCGTCTGTCAGACAGGAAGCTAAGGATCCAGCTGCAGAGGGAGCTGCTCAGTCCTAGATCCTGCAGTTTCCTGTCCAGCTTCGAGGGAACGATGGTATTGAATGCTGAGCTGTAATCTACAAACAGCATCCTCACATACGTGTCTCTCTTCTCCAGGTGTGACAGGGCAGTGTGTAGTGTCAGGGCTATGGCATCATCAGTGGACCTGTTGTGGCGGTATGCAAACTGTAGAGGGTCCAGTGAGTCGGGTAGTGCAGAGCAGATGAAGTCCCTGACCAGTTTCTCGAAGCATTTGCTTACGATGGGGGTCAGGGCTACAGGTCGCCAGTCGTTCAATGAGGAGATGGTGGAGGATTTGGGTACAGGGACGATGGTGGCCATTTTGAAGCAGGCTGGGACTACAGACAGAGAGAGGGAAAGGTTGAAGATGTGCGTGAACACTCCAGCCAGCTGAGCCGCACATGACTTGAGGACGCGGCCTGGGAATCCCGTCCGGACCAGTAGCTTTGCGCGCGTTCACCTTCCTGAAGCACTTCCGCACATCCTCCTCAGACACAGTGTGCGCACTGACGTCATCCGCGGTGCGCACACTGTCCGGTCTCATGGTGTTCGCTGTGTCGAATCTAGCGTAGAATACGTTTAGATCCTCACACAGAGAGGCCGTGGTCTGCGGTGTGCTGGTTTTCCCTCTAAAGTCTGTGATCGTGTTTAGTTCCTGCCACATACTCCGAGGGTTGTCAAACTGTTGCTCCACCCTGTCCCTGTACTCACGTTTGGCTGCTTTGATCGTCTTCCGGAGTTGGTAATGTGCGTGTTTGTAGTCCGATGTGTTCGCGGAGGCAAAGGCGGTGTTCCGTGCCGCCAGTGCCGCGCGAACATCTCCGTTAATCCAGGGTTTTTGATTTGGGAAGGATTTAACTGTTCTGGATGGGACGACATCTTCCACGCATTTCCTGATAAATCCACAGACTGAGTCTGTGTATTCATCAATGTCTCTGGCGGCCACGTGAAACATTTCCCAGTCCGCGTGATCAAAACAGTCCCGCAGCGCAGACTCCGATTGGTCCGTCCAACAGTGCACCGCCCTCCGGGTTGGAGCTTCCTGTTTCAGCTTCTGCCTGTAGGCGGGCAGGAGCAGGATGGAGCAGTGATCTGATTGGCCGAATGGGGCGCGGGGGAGGGCTTTGTACGCATCCCGGAAAGAGGTGTAACAGTGGTCGAGTAGCCGGTTTCCACGTGTGTTGAAAAGGATGTGTTGATGGAGTTTTGGTGAGACTTTCTTCAGGTTTCCCTTATTAAAGTCTCCGGCTGTGATAAACGCTGCCTCTGGGTGTGCGGTTTCCTCGCTGCTGATCGCGCTGTACAGTTCCCTGAGTGCACGGTCAGTGTCGGCTTGTGGGGCTTGATGCAGTTATATATACGCAAGCCAAAAGTGTCCAGCAGGTGGCAAAGGACCTTACTGCTGCTTTGGCATTAATGCATAGCTGGCTGGAGAACTCATGCCTAATGTTGAACACCTCAAAAACTGTTTGCATGTACTTCACAAAATGTCCCTTAAATTTGAAGCAATCAAACATATTTCTGGATGGAGTAGAGCTTGAATTAGCTCCAGAATTTAAATATCTTGGGGTCATTCTAGACCCAATACTATCCTTTAAGAGTCACATAAAGTGTCCCAGGTACTTAAATTTAATAATCGAAATTTTAATCATATATCATTTATGATAAGAAAGAACAGAACATACTGCACAGGAAGCCAAGGTCATAACTTAGGCTCACTGAGAGTTAGAAAGTATGTGGATGTTTAGGCTTTTATGACTAGGTGGGGGCCACCAGAGGCTATAAGAGTCTGAGTAATGCTTTTGAGATTTGCTGTGACCCTCTTCATGCATATCTCCCCATCCAGATGGTTTGTGCGCAACAGTGTTGTATGGAATAATGAGAATTGTATGGATTAAAATGATTGTTGATTGAGCATTTATACACCGAGTGTTGTCCCCACCGAGTGTTGCCAGAGTGGACCAAGCCCCAGGGCCAGAGGACGAGGGTACCCCACCCCCCGAAGGGGCCCCAGCGAGGCCCAGTTCTCCAGACCCCGACAAGCAGCCACCAGGAGTGAGCCGGTGCGTATCTGAACACCCATCCCCGGACACCAAGAACCACTGATGTCTGAGGGCGTCTGCGACCAGCAGGGGGAGTGGTGGGGGGAGATAGGCCTCCATACCTTGGAGGTCCTGAGATGTCCCCAGAGAGGTGGCGTCTGATACCCGACCTGACATATAGACATAGACAAACAAGCACACACAGATACGAACATCCATTCACACCCTCATGCTCTCATATGCAAATACTCAACACTCACCCAATGTGGAGACAGACATAAATAGACACTGTACACACAATCACATTCCCCAGGCGTACTCTATACCCCAGGTCTAGGTACCCTTGCCCCTAGAGGGGGAAACCTTCCAGTGATCACCTGAGGCCCATCAAGCATTTTCAAAATTAAAAGAGCTTTTCAGCACCTCTCCTATTCTTATCCATCCCGACACCTTCAAGCAGTTTATTTTGGAGACACAGGTATCCGGGAACTCCTAGCAATTTAATAAGACCTATAAGAGTGGAGGCATTGGTTGGGGAGATCTGAACAGCCATTTATAGTCTGGACTGATCACAATAACCCTTACCCTTACAGCCAAGGGACTGAACTCCAGGGAGACTGGGTTGCAGTTGTTTTTCCACCGGTTTAACTTCTGTTCTGATTCTTTGATGTGGGGTTGAGAACAAAACCACCAATACACCAGCCAAGTAAAGTCAAAAATGATTTATTAAACACGTGTGGGAGAAGTACACAACGTCACCGTCTGCATAGATCTCAACTAAAAAACACACCACACTGCTTTTGTATATTAGGTTCAGCCTCTTTGTGCGTAAGCAAATAACCTATCATATCCCTATTACAGTTAGTGACCTTTAGACACTTCCTGTCTGTATGTCTTAAATGGTAAATGGCCTGTATTTATATAGCGCTTTACTAGTCCCTAAGGACACCAAAGCGCTTTACACATCCAGTCATCCACCCATTCACACACTGGTGATGGCAGCTACATTGTAGCCACAGCCACCCTGGGGCGCACTGACAGAGGCGAGGCTGCCGGACACTGGCGCCACCGGGCCCTCTGACCACCACCAGTAGGCAACGGGTGAAGCGTCTTGCCCAAGGACACAACGACCGAGACTGTCCAAGCCGGGGCTCGAACCGGCAACCTTCCGATTACAAGGCGAACTCCCAACTCTTGAGCCACGATCGCCCGCTTAAAGAACTATTTCAGTCGTCTTAGACTGCAAATGTTTCCTGTTGCTCTATTCTTTTCGTACCCGTCTGGGGCCCATCTGGAGCACATCTTGTACTTAACTACAGCTAAGCAGGCACATCTACAAGTTACAAGCAGAATACTTTTTCTAAGGCCCTGCACATCCAATAGCTTCTAGATTAACTGATAAACAGTGTTGGGAAGGTTACTTTTAAAATGTATTCCATTACAGAATACAGAATACATGCCCCAAAATGTATTCTGTAACGTATTCCGTTACGTTACTCAATGACAGTAACATATTCTGAATACTTTGGATTACTTAATATATTATCATGCTTTTTACAACAATGTGAATGTACTATTGCTGTGTGATTTATTACTATTACTGAAGGTCCGCGACTCCGAACTGTAGTAAAGGGACCTCTGACTAATACGGCGGGGTCCCTGTCGGCTTGTAGCCGAAAAATAGCTTTACTTTGTTGTGTGGGTCAACTTTGCTAGCAGAGACAGAGAGAGGCGTTGAAAGGCTGCTCCAACGGAACTTATTGTTTTCGGAGGAAAACATGAACACAGCGTACAGTCGAGTCTTAATAGCTTACTTACAGCTGGGCTCGTCAGGCTCTCTGTTTGGCTGAAGTGGTTATTATTATATTTACATGCTTCCAGCTCCCGTTTTTCCTCGATGACAACTCGTACCTTTCCACTCCCCTTTTCCTCCCTCCTCGCTCACAGACACATAACGTGTATGGCAGTGCATTCTCCCTGCAACACGGACTACACTGCCCATGATGCTACATTCTTTAGAGCTATGCTTGTAGCATTCTGCCTGTTAGCTTAGCACAACAACAACAACAACGAAAAGGCGCTCTCTCACCCAGGAAACACACAGTCGCAGAGAGAGAGAGAGCGTCGCCCTGTAACCATGGCAACCGTAACGCTGCCGCCTGGAACAAAAGAACGTAGCTGTCAAACAAACCCAAACAGTGCTGACCCGCGACAAAATGAAACAGGAAAGTACCGCAGTGTAATCCATTTATTTCAACAAAGTAACTGTATTCTAAATACCACCTTTTTAAACGGTAACTGTAACGGAATACAGTTACTCATATTTTGTATTTTAAATACGTAACGGCGGTACATGTATTCCGTTACTCCCCAACACTGCTGATAAAAGCCCTATTATCTAATAATGTATTTTCCACTCTTTATATCCTACCAGCCCGGCTTATGCAACACTAACCTCAACGTGAGACCTTTGCACGCTACAAGAGCCTTAATCAAGTGCCTCCTGGTTTTTTACATTACTTTCTGGTTCTAAGTTGTTCATGGTCACACATAGCTTTAGACTCTCCTTAAATCATTCAGTCATATTAACTATAGTCGACAGGTTCTTCGTGCCTCTCTCTAAGCTTCCATCGGCCCTAGAAACCACCACTCTGCTTGTTAATCACGTTTTTAGACAGCACAGGATCCCCCTGGACATTGTGTCTGACAGAGGTCCCCAGTTAGTTTCTGACATTTGGAAGGCATTCTGCATTGCCTTGGGAGCTAAAGTAAATCTGTCTTCAGGCTACTCTGGCACTGCTCTGGACTATGAAAAGAACCCGTCATCTCGGAGATCGGAGAAGAACCCTGTCTCCACACTACACCATCGGTCAACAGGTTTGGTTATCAACAATGAATATTCCTCTCAAGTGCATGTCCAAAAAACTGGCCCCATGCTCCCTAGGTCCTTTTGTCATCCATTTTGTCATAAACTGTAATCGTACGATCGAAGTTGCACTCACACAACTGTGGTGCATCAGGCGTCATGAGCTAGGCTATTTAAGGAGCAGCATGGCAGATGTCTGGTGTCAGAATATGGTCTCAGGCACAGGTGGTAACAAGTCAGTCATGTTTCATGTATAAAATCTGCGGTAATTAAAGTGTTTATGGGAGTCATTCTCACGTGTTTCGCTGCCAGCTTGCTTTGCACTTAACCCGGCCATCCACAGCCTGAGAAGCACGCATGCCAGTTTGCCTTACTGTGGTTCTTTGATTTACCTCCCTTGGATTTCAGTTACCCTGCCCGATTACACCTTCACTAACCTGCGCCAACCCCATATTCAGTAGCCACCAGCTACACGCACCCAGTCTGAGTCCTCAGTAAATGTGACAAGGAAGGTCTGCGATTTAATTCCTCGTGTAACTCTCATCTCCTCTTTGACTGTTGCCTTTATATTAACTTCTTCTAAGTCTCTCCGTCCCCAAAGAACACTTGATTGTCTCTGTCAACATGCTCCCTCGTCCTTGTATTGTGGTTGCATTATTTGAACTGTAAATGAATCTGTTTTACTACTACCAAGTCTGAGTGACCTGCTACCACAGTCCACATGTGTTACTTCTAACACTCACTGCCTTTAGTCTATCATCCATGGGGTAACGGAGCACATCTTCAACCTGAGCCTGAGGCTGGGGAAAGTTCCACAGCTCTGGAAAATCTCCTGTGTTGCACCAGTGCCTAAGACTCCACGTCCCAAGGACATCAACAGCTACAGGCCGGTGGCTCTGACATCCCACCTGATGAAGACCCTGGAGTGGCTGGTCCTGGCTCAGCTATGGCCCCTGGTGAGCTCAGCACTGGACCCACTTCACTTTACCTACCAACCTGGCATTTAGTGTATGATGCCGTCATTCACCTAATACATCGTTCCCTCTCTCACCTGGAGACCGCTGGGAGCACTGTGAGAATCATGTTCTTTGATTTCTCCAGGCCTGAAGGACAAGCTGGAAACTCAGGAGTGGACCATCACCTCACAACATGGATACTGGACTACCTCACCGACTGACCACAGTACATTAGAACTCATGGCTGTGTGTCGGACAGGGTCGTCTGCAGTACAGGGGCCCCACAAGGAACGGTTCTGGCTCCGTTCCTCTTCACCATCTACACTGCAGACTTCTCCCACAACTCCATCTAGTGCTTCCTTCAGAAGTTCTCTGATGACTCTTCAATAGTCAACCTCATCACTGATGGGGAGGACAGGGAGTACAGAGAACTGACCCAAGACTTTGTGGACTAGTGCCAGCTAAATTACCTCCAGATAAAAACTAGAAAAACCAAGGAGCTGGTGGTAGACCTCCGCAGACACAAACATCCTCCACTGAACATTCAAGGTATGGACGTTGAGGCTGTGGATAGCTACAGGTACCTTGGTGTTTATCTGAAGTGGACTGGACTCACAATTCAGAAACCCTCTAGACGCAGGTCTTTTTGAGTGAAGGGCCCACTCCTGAAGACCCTCTATGACTCTGTGGTGGCCTCAGCCACCTTTTACGGTGTGGTCTGCTGGGGTGGCAGCTTCTCTGCTGGGGACAGGAAGAGACTGAACAGAATGACCCAGAGGGGCAGCTCTGTTCTAGGATGCTCTCTGGACCCAGTGGAGGTGGTCAGTGACAGGAGAATGGTGGCTAAACTGTCATCCCTGTTTGACAACATTTCCCATCCCATGCAGGATACCCCGACAGCACTTAACAGCTCCTTCAGTGGCAGGCTGCGGTACCCACGATGTGGGACAGAGAGATTCCGCAGGTCTTTCCTTCCTACTGCTGTCAGACTCCACAAAAAGGACTTCATAGCTGACCAAACACACACATGTGAAATAATTAATCCCCTAACCCCGGACTTGCTCTCCGAAGCATCGATTGGAGTATATATGTGTATGAATGTCTAATGTTAGTTAGAAAGCACTGAAAAGTATAGAAAACAGTGCTTGTGTGAATGCTACGTGTTGTATAAAGCGCTTTCAGTACTCCAGGAGAGAAGAAACGGGCTATATAAGAATCAGTCAGTCCATGTGCAATTCTCTTTTTCTGATATCCATCCATCCATTTTCTTCTGCTTATCTGGGGCTGGGTTACGGAGAGAAGCCCTGGCCTCCCTCTCCACAGCCACCTCCTCCAGCTTGTCCAGGGGAACACCAAGGCGTTCCCAGGCCAGCCAAGAGATATAATCTCTCCAGCGTGTCCTGGGTCTGCCCCGGGGCCTCCTCCCAGTGGGACAGGCCCAGAACACCTCAGCCAGGAGGCGCCCAGGAGGCATCCTTGTTAGATGCCCGAACCACCTCAACTGGCTCCTTTCGATATGGAGCAGCAGCGGCTCTACTCTGAGCCCCTCCCAGATGGCTGAACTTCACACCCTATCTCTAAGGGAGAGGCCCGCCACCCTTCGCAGGAAGCCATTTTTACTGCTTGTATCCACGACCTCGTTCTTTCGGTCACTACCCACAGCTCTTAACCATAGGTTAGGGTAAGGACGTAGGTTCACCATTAAATTGACAGCTGCACTTTTACGCTCAGCTCTATCTTCACCACGACGGACCAGTATAGCATCCACATCATTGCAGCCACAGCACCAATCCGTCTGTCAATCTCCGGCTCCCTTCTCCCGTCACTCATGAACAAGACCCCGAGATATTTAAACTCCTCCACTTGGGTCAAGAACTCCTCCCCGACCCAGAGTGGACACTCCACCCTTTTCCGGCTGACAACCGTGGCCTCAGATTTGGCAGTGCTGATCCTCATTCCCGCCGCTTCACACTTGGCTGCAAACCGTTCCAATGCGAGCTGGAGGCCACCACCTGATGAAGCCAACAGGACCACATCATCTGCGAAAAGCAGAGATGAGATTCTGAGACACCTAAGTGAAAGCCTTCCACCACTTGGCTGCACCTAGAAATTCTGTCTATAAAAACTCATCATTAATTCATCATTACCCAAGACGTGCCACTGGGATTAAGAATGTCCTCGAAGTAATCCTTCCACCTCCTGACAATTTTCTTAGCCAAAGTCATCAGGGCTCCACCTGCACTATGTTATGAAATAGAAAAATATGTTTTAATGCGTATCTGCTCATTAGATTGTTTTATGTATAGAACAAGGGCAGCTTTGAGACTACGTCACAGGCTGACAGGAAACTGTACAGAGTGACACTGGCTCAAACTGATGAAAAGTTGAAGCACATTCTCAAGTGAGAGCAGGGCTCACCACTAGGGGGAGCGAGGATTTGAGAGATAGAATTTTATCAGTAAAGTATTTTAGAAATTGCTGAGGATGGGACCATCGGCATATCAAGGCAGGGATTAATTGAATTAATTGAATTAAAGATTTTAAATAGCAATCGAGGGTTATGGCCATTGGTCACAATAATATCAGAGAAAAAGGCCGCTTTAGCACGTTTAGCAGCATTTTGAAACTCCAGGCGGCTAGAACGCAAAGTATCAAAAGATACCTGGAGATTATCTTTCTTCCATTTCCTCTCGGCTCGGTGGCATACACGCCGCAGGGCACGCGTAGAATCATTAAACCAATGTTGAGAATTAGTTCTAGGAGATTTCATTTTGATCGGAGCTACAGTATCAAGGATGGAAGAACACATGGACAGCAAAGAATTAGCGATGTCGTCAATCGTAGCATGTTTGGAGCAGTCAAAGCTGGTTAAGTAGAGGCAGAGTTGAGGAAAGCCAAAGAAAAATTTGTCACAGATTCATGATTAATAATACACATAGGGCGTCGGGGATTCTCAGGATACAGTTCAATCTTACACAAATCAATATCAAAGATAACTGGGAAGTGATCAGAGATCCCAACGTTATCAATATGCTTAATACAAATCCAAGCCATATGAGAAAACCAAATCGAGGGTATGGCCTTTGAAGTGGGTTGGCTCATTAACCCACTGAACAAGGTTAAAAGAGTCAGTTAAGGTAAGAAAGTTTGTGGCTAAAAGGTCATCCTTACAGCAAATATGAATGTTAAAATCACCAGTAATAAGAACACAGTCATAGTCAACAAAAATAGATCCTAACAGATCAGTAAAATCATGAATAAAAAATGTATTATACTTCAGCGGTCGATAAACCAGGGCACACAAGGTTTTAGAAGAATTGACCAGTTCCACCAATTGAACTTCAAAGCTACCATAGGTAGGAGAAGGTAGCTGCCGAGCTTTATGTATATTTTTAAAAACTGAGGCTAAGCCACCACCTCTACCCGTAAGCCTTGGTGAGCTAAAGAAGGAACAGTCAGGGGGAAGAAGCTCCAAGAAGGAGAAGGAATCATCAGGGGGAATCCATGTCTCTGTCAGGAACAAGATATCAAGCCCCGAAGAGAGGAAGAAGTCATTTAAAATAAAAGTCTTGTTCACGAGTGACTTTATATTCAGCAGAGCCATCCGCGTCATAGTTGCGTCTCTGCTCATAGCGCGGCGCAGATGACTTAGATTGTTGCGGCACACACCACCTCTGGAAGACGATATCCAGGTCCGAACGGGTAGGCATGCCAATGGGAGGGCGGGGTAGTCTTGCTGCCCGACGAAATCCACCAACAGCTGAGTGATTGAACAGAAAGCCGGTGCCGGGAGCAGGAAGAGGTAGGTAGAAGGTCCGTGGTAGCATATGGATCAGCCATAGCCTGAGCTCGAAAATAAGCCTTAAGGCGGACACAAATGCCACTCCGTTTACCCCGCTTCTTTTAGCGTTTCTTGTGTAGGGTGGGTAAAGGCAGGCAGGATATGCTGGTGGAGGAGACCGAGCGCATCAATCTGGCGCCTCCCAAGGTCCATCGTGGGTCCGAGTCATGAGATTGAGAAAAACGAAGGTCCAAAAGCATTTGCCGGTCATTAGTGCGTTGCAATCAATCAATCAATCAATCAATCAATCAATCAATCAATCAATCAAGGCACACAACACAACATTATGGAACACGTGACAAGTATTAAACCCCGATTCTTTTGTCCCCATGATAGAACAGAGAAAACCCGAGTCATAGTGGTCAAAACATTTTATATTTCTTTTTATTCAATCATCTTCCGGAAGAGAGACCCCTGCACAGCCCAAACGCCAGTTGCAGGATCTCTGACATTAGAATCATAAACTGTGCCTCATATAGGTTTATTTTGGTACTTTACACGTCACACAGTTTCAAACATTGCTTATATGGCAAAGTTCCTTTTTTCTGTGTCTTATCTATTAATATGGCTGTGCACTAAAACTTCCTGTTTTTCAGTCTGGCTGAGCACTTAGTTTGTGAGTCAAAAGTGGCCTTGCTCTACAAGCCTTCATTATTAAAGTACATAAAACAATATAATAAGAAAATAAGGATACTAAGGATATTAATTACATGACACAAGCCACAGGGTCGGGTGGGGGGTGAGGAGTAATCCGAAGCAAACACAGCAGCCATCCTGCCCAGTGCTACCATTCCAGCGTGGGCTCAGACCCGCCGTGTTCCCAGGAGGGAACAAGCATCGAAGGCGTTTGGAAAGGGAGGGGGGATGAATGTGTGCATATTAGTGTATATGTATGTGTGTGCGTGTCCAGAATTCAGCTGAGACAGTGTCCTTCGCCCTGCTAGGCTAAGTAAACAGTCTTTTAGCCAACCCAGGTGGCCTTGCATGAAATGGGAAGGAACAGACTAAACACAGTCGTTATCAGGGTGTTTTTTTGTTCGGCTCCAGCCTTGCAACCGCAACTGGCGCCGAAAGGGTATCCGCATGAAGTGATGGTGCTTTTTACTTTAGTGTGAACAACTCATATGAATTTCAAAACAGTTCTAACAGTCCAACACCGCGAGCTTCGCCATGATGTTATCAAACTTACGCTCTGTGATGTTGTCATTCTTGTGCTCAAAGAGCCAATTCTGAGAACTCACGACAGTGTGCCTCCCCAAGATGTCATCCAATTTGCGCTCAGAGATGTTATTCCGAGCAAGCCCCTCCAAGATGTAATCCAGTCTGCACTCAGAGATCTTATTCTGAGTATTCATGGCAGCCAGAGCCTCTCCAAGATCTTATCCGTGCTGCACTCAATGAGCCCATTTTGAGAAACTCACGCCTCTTCCCATCGTTTCAATCCCAGCAGGCAGCCTTGTGGGGGTTTGAACAGCCGGTTCCGCTTTCTTAATTCTTCGATAAGTCAGGGCCAAGCCAGCTCCGATCAGCAAGGACCCTGTTATCATGGTTCCGAATAGGTAGATATCTTCAGCACTCAGGCTCACCCAAGCTTGAGAAAGGGGTGTCAATTGCATTTAGGGACCAGTTGATCAAATCCATAATTCCTCTTTTAGGTTTTAGAGAACAGACTGTGAGAGAGTGTTCCAGGGAAAAGTAATACAAAAAAACATGAGACTAGACAAGGACATAAGAGGCTAAACAGGGAAGCTAAGGGAGAGGAGGAGAGGAGAAAAGTGCGTCCGCCTTCGTCAAGAGCAAGAGCAGAAAAACCCCCCAGATGAACATAATGTTAAAAGAATGAGTAGTACTATGCAAAAGTCGAGAAAAAGGAGTCTAAAGCAGGGAGGAGGAAGACGGCCAGCCATACACACCGGCGCCATCTTTTGAGAGCTTACCTCTGTACTTTGGTTTCCTTCTCCCTTGAGATGTCATAAGCCAGGTTTTCCACTGATGTGACATACCTTCATTGGTGAAAACTGGTGAGCTCCTGGATTTCAGCAATTTGAGTCCCAGCAAAGACCTTGTAATGGCAAGACTGAAACTGTAACCAAGTCAGCACCATAGTAGAGTCCGTCCACAAGATGGTGTTCTGCAGTGGTAGAGTAAGCTTGGTTTGGGGAGTCTTAGCAAGCTGCGCTCCAGTGAGAGCACCACTGAGCTCCAGATGGGGCATGGGCAATCTGTTCCAAGGAGCGACTCGGGATCTCACCATCAGAAATGAAGTGCTGACATTTCTGTGGCAATCTGTGGTCCTCAGATAAGCTACAGATACATATGCTTTCTCTGAGGCGTCACAGAACAGATGCAGCTCAAAGGTGAAACTTTGAGAGTCTGTAGCAGGGGGGATATAGCATCTTGGTAAGGTAATGTTCTGCAGGTAAGGTAGTCCCTTCTCCCATTCTAACGAGGTGAGAAGAAGGACACCGGTGACAGGTTCATCCCAACCCTATCTCCTTTTGCCACATAGACTGTACAAGAATCTTCCCTCTCGTGGTATAGGAAATGATAAACCCTAGAGAGTCATATTGGCTAGCAAGCACCTTGTACACATTGCGGAGAGTTGGTGCCATGCAGAAGACTGGGCAATGCTTCTACCCCAAGGTATTAGTAGGGCAATGCCAACGTAACCCAAACATCAACTCTTGTGGATCAGCTTGGTTAAAAGTCAGCCAGAGCTCACAACTGTCAGACCCGGTGGTACTAGGCAGGTGGGACACCACCTCCGGCACATTACTGGCCCACTGCTGTATCTCAAATCCTCCAGTAGCTCGTAGTTGTCTCATTTTGTACAGGAGCTGTTTAGCTTTTTTGTAGAGCTCTGGTGTCTGTGTAATGAAAGACGAGTGTAAGCATGCCTCTCCATCAGCTGGATGTGGTAGACTTTTGACGGGTCCCTGCAGCACCCACACCCACAACTCAGTACAGACTTCTACAGGCCCTCCAGGTGGTCAATGGATCACTGGGCAAACAGGAGTAACAGGATGTGATCCAATCAGGATAATAGGTTTTGTCACGGTCCTGGGTCGGTGACCATGTGTTTTTGGTTTTGTAATTTTACTTTTGATTTTATTATGAATTATGACTGTTTGTGTTTTGGTTTCCCAGTGTTTATTCTTTGCTCCCTCTGTTTTGTGTCATCCCTGCCTGTATATCCCTTCTAGTGTAGTCAGGTCTCTGTGTTAAGCCCGCGTCTCTGAGTCTGTGTCTTTGCTTGTGTGTGTTTTCCTGTTTTACTTTGAAGGTCTGTGTCTGATGTCAGTGTGTTCAGTTTTCGTTTCCCCTGTCCCGTCATGTCTAATTACTCCCAGCTGTGCCCTCCTTCTGTGTCTCATTCCCTCGTTATCCTTCTGTGTATTTAAGCCTTGTGTCTGCCTCTGTTAGTTGCTGGTTTGTCTGTGTTATATGGTGTTTTGTTCTCTGGTCTGTGTCATCTCTGTTCCGGTTTCGGGTTAGTTTTGTTAGTTTTCCCAGTTTAGGTTTGTCAGTTCTGTTCTCGCCACCCTCACCCTTTTTTTGTTGTTTGTCTTTTTTTTTTTTTTTTTTTGCCTGTCCCGTTTGGCTCTTTTGCATCAGAATTGTTGTCTAAAGGCAAAGAAAGATGCCCAACGGATTTACTTTACCAAATTGACCATCCCAGCCTTGCCGTAATGGTCCATTTGATTCACCTTTTATTGTTTATTTTATTTTCACTTACTGAATACGGGACAGACTTGACTGGGGGAAAGAAGGGGAGAAAGAAAGAGGGAACGAGAAACAGCTGAGAAGAGGGACGGGGGAGAAGGGCAAAAGACAAAAACCAACAGAACGGGCAGCAAAAAAAAAAATGCATATATCAATCACCTGGGTCACCTGCTGAGAAAGAAAAAAGAAAACAAGCAGAAGAGAACAAGAGTAATAGAATAAACAGCATCACAATGATATATGGGAATATGACAGTAAATACTAAATATTAAACATTATTGTGCAGCACATAAGATCAACAGAACACAGTGTGCTTTGAGGTAGGAGCCAAAAAGGGTGTAGTTTGTGGGTGTGATCACCCGTGTGTACACCTGTGAGCATGGACGCGCCACTGTCCCAGAAAGAGCTGAGGAGAGTCCCAGATGAGGGCTCACTCAGCAGCCGCGGAGCAGAAGCCAGGGGGAGTTGCAGTGACGCGCCCGTGAGCTCCGCCGGCAGCCAGCTGTGCCTGAGTGACCGAGCCCCAGTCAATAAAGCTCACGCTCATCAGAAACAGTGCTTGCATTTTGGGTCCTTTAATCATTTACAAACGGCTTGCCCCGCTGGCCTTGACAGTATGAACCAGCCATCCATGGACCAAGCAGCATTCGACCCGCCCAAGGAGATCCGTGAGGATATTGTGTACTCTGTGGACAAATTGATTAATTTGTGGCTGGAGCATGAGGAGAAAGAATTTCGCCAAGCTGTGGCTAACTGGCTACAGCGATTGGTTTCCGGTCTCCCCTGGCTTTTCAGCTCTCTTCACCCGCACAGAATGTCATTCTGAACGAGCTTCGCATTCACCCCCCAGCTGGTACCACCCACCCAGCAACTAATGCTTCGCTGCCTGGCCCGACGGAGGCTGTTCTGCCCAGCCTTCGAAAGGGAAATGGCGCTCACGCCGTCAACGCCCCTCACCACAGTCGGACCTCGGGATATCAGAGCGGCCGACTGTGGTGAGTAAAAAGGACAATATTACTGGTTTGAACTTTGAGACTTTTTCTTCTGGGGTTGTTCAGGGTGTGTCGATGAGAGCTAATACGCGTAGCTTATCTAGCTTTGTCGTAACTGGCCTCTCCCAGGTTGGTATTTTTAAGACTTCTGACAAAACAAAGGGCTGTGTTTCTTCTGCTTCTTCTGAGCCTGGATTAACTCTCTCTGAGCCTGTTAACCCCGTATCAGCTATCCCAGAGTTTGTTAAAGCTGTGGCTTTCACCCTAGAGACAATTAACCCCAGCTCTGATGATACTAGGACTGCTTTATTTTCCAAGCTGGCAACAGAAAGACTGGACATTTGTCCAGCAGATTTGTTAGAATTAGCTAAAAATGTATGCTTATAAGCCGCATCACACCCAGAAAGAGCTGCTGTACACATACCAGGCTGTCCAGGCAGTTGTAGGTAGTAGAACAGGGTAGCAGGAAGAAAGCCATGTCTGCAGATCTCAGTAGGACATCAAAATAGGTCATGTTCACATCAGAGACATGCGCATAATTTTTTTGACTTCTCTGCTGCTGGAGTGGGTCAGTCCAGTCCAGCTACGGCTGTAGAGGAGCGCTCTGTGTGGGGGATGTGATGGATGAAGACGATGATGATACATTATGTATCAGAGATGCTGAGACAAACACAGGAGTTAGGTGAGGGCTTTTTAAAAAATCTCAACTGATTGTCATTTACAACGCAACATCATAAATAAGATATTTCTTCACAATATAAATATTTTATAATAATTAATAAATAATTATTGCTGTACATTTGATTTGACAAGCAGTGCCCCCTAAATATTGAAGAACACTATTGCTATCTCCTTTTCTCCTAACTCTTGTGCTAAATATAAAACTTACAGCTTATTCACAGACCTAAATAAGTGCTTTTAAAAAGAAAATCATTATTATATTCAGACATTATTGTAAAACATTGCTGTATTCAGACACACATTGATGGGTCCACACCTGTGTTATGCTTTTCTACATCCAGAAATGTGTTTGAGATGTAGTGACCAAAATCAAGATACAGTGATAAAATTCATGGTTACAACATGCAACCATATTTTAGCAAACTCATAACTTAGTGGAGATGCAAACAAGCTGACTTGTCAGACTACTTCATTAGATAATCTGACTCACCATTGTAAATTATGTATAGTTTGAGACGGTAGTGTTTTTGTGCCATAATAATTTAACTACACAAAGCACATTGTATTGCATTTGTTTTCTGCAGTAAAAGCCAATATGGGGCAATGAGCTGGATAGCTTGGTTGTGCAACATGGATCTAGCATCAGTTGTTTTATCAAGTCAGCTTTGTCTGAAGCATCCCTCATGTGTCATGTCTTTTTTTTTAACCTTTAAAAGTTAATACAAAATAATGAGAAGATGAGCACAGGATCCTCAGTGGGAGAACCCTGCACAAAATAAGAACAATTACTCGTAAGGCATGTCACAGTAAATCTTTATTTCAGGCAACACTCAGTGCTCAGATTGGCATCCCCTTTTATCCATTTGTTTATTTTTTATTTCATGTGACATTAAAAGGATCTCACATTTGACAGCTGGTGTCAGTGGCATTTTAACATTGACTATCCTCCTACCCCACCCGGGAAGACACTTAAAGCTGTTGAAACACTGGGACAGGACAACACAACACATGCACAGTGATCGACATCAGGCTAAAAGTTAGTGTCACTCGATCAGAGTGGGATATGGTGCCATAAAAGTGAAAATGTGTTTAACCTTCAACATGTGACATTATGAGTGGTATGACTCAAATTCTTCAAATCAACACCAGTTTCACCCCAAAACCAGAATATGAGTGAAATGATCTTCACTGGATAAAACTGAAAAGATCTATGCGCTCTAATTTCTACACAATGTGCCACATCCTAAATAACACAAGCCAGAGAGGTGTTTCATAGATAAAAATTTGGTTTTAAAAAAGCAGGCCTTATGGCTTTTTTTTATCATGACCCATTGTGTGTCTTGAAAATTTACAAACACAAATGCAGAAGACAGGAAAAACATTAAGCTTCTAAGCCCAGGAATGAAAAAGTCCAGAAATCTTGGGATCTGTAAGGCACTAAGCCAGGATATCCAAACATCCAGGAACACTAGGAAGACACAGCTATATACACAATGCAACAGAGGACAAGGGGAGAGTGACACAATATGAAGATAATGAGGGGAGAAGAAACAGGTGGGGAATGCAGTAGGAAAAGGAACAACGAGACAAAGCACGTAAAACTACAAAGCAACAGAGAGAAAATGCTATCAAAATAGAAAAGCAAGTAACTAACAGAGAGAAAGAAGACGACAAAAAAATATAATGGAACACTAAAATAAACTAAAACACACTGAAACAGTAAAAGTGCAAGTGCAAACTAAAAAATGAAACCAAGTATACACAAAGGACACAAAATGTTGTCACTGTCAACTTGGCACTCTGCCCTCTCTTACAAATAGTTATTTTCGCTCCAAAAAACAAAGATGGCTGCTGCACCAAAACTAACCTTGAGGCTTCAAGTCCACCTTTTATATGCAGTCTAAATTCTAAAAGACACACCTCTCACCACTCGGTAATGAGTCAAGGAAACACAGGCTATTACATATATTGTCATTTCTGTCCCTTGATAGACAAAAATGACAGTCATTACAAATTCTAACCAAGGCTGTAAATCATCTGGACTCTAGCTCATATTTAATATGGACATTGGGTTAAAACTATCTTTTCAACTCTTACTCAGAAAGAAATCAGCTGTACTTCTGGAGAACACTCATGTAACCCCACCTGGTTGTCTCAGGTACTGCCACCCATAGTTTGTGTTTTTTCATTTATTTAATTCATGGTCTGTATGCTCTCTCTCTCTCTTTTCTTTTCCCATTGCAGTGTCCAAATTGTTCATTCTTTTCCTTTCCCCCTCACTCCAAATCGGTCATGCAGATGACTAGTGCCCCACTCTGAATCTAGTTTCACCAAGTGTCACCAAGTGGACTTCCTGATTTTTGGAATGTTCTCGGTCATATTGTAGAATCATACCTCTTAATAAGGTATTTACACAGCACCAGTGGTGAATTAGGGGTTAAAACTTATTTTGCCAGAACTGGACTGTTCTGGAGGGTTATTTTATCTGTTCTGTGAAACTCAAACGGAACCTGAATTACTGAAGAAGGCTTTGCTCAACTGCCAACACTACTTTATGAAACACCTCACTGGGGAATCATATAGAAAGAAGTCTGTGTTCTGCTTTAAAGGATTGCTGATGATCTTTTAAAACCTGAGTTGATATGGTGCTACAAACTATGTAATCACTCTTTGAGAAGGTGTTGTGTGTAGTTTATCATCACAGTGAAAATTGGCACATAATTCTGGCACAAAGTTTGTGCTTTGTAGCACATTGTACTTTTTGGAATCATTATCTCACAATGTGAGGGTCACACATTAGTGCAATACTTGTCAGGCCAGAGTCTGTTTGACTCTGTTTGGCAGTATAAATAAAATGTCTCAATAAAAAACCCATAGACTTTATAAATGAATCTTCACCAAGATATTCACTAAACTCATTCTGCAAGGGTGGTCCTATAAACAGATGTAGCAAAAACACACTAAATTTCTATGTACCTACTCATGCACTGTTGCACACATGAAAACACACATGCTCACTCTGATTCCATGGGTTTCCACGTGTAAATATCTTGTAAATGCAATAAGAAATATAACATTAACAAATATATAACTTTAAAAAATTGTCCAGTGATCCAAGTATTTAAAGGTGCAATCACTGACCATCTACTGCCTTTTTGCATAAAACTGTATATTGCACTTTGTTTGAAGATGTGGATGATAGCCTCTCCAAATTCCAGAGTGATTTGCCTGTAAAGAATTTAGAATGGTAAGAATCTTAAAGAGTTTCTTTAGTTTGGTTTTATAATAATAATAATAATAATAATAATGGATACTTTATTGATCCCCATGGGGAAATTACTTGTTTTTTCTCTGCATTTGACCCATTCACTCAGTGAAGCAGTGGGTAGCCCACTAAGCAGGCGCCCGGGGAGCAGTGTGTAGGGACGGTACCTTGCTCAGGGGTACCTCAGGGTAGCCGTTAAGTGGATTCGAACCGCCGACCTTCCGATCATGGGGCGACCACTTTACCTACTGAGCTATCCCTTTTATAATAACATTTGCCCCCACAAACACTGAGGGCTTTGGCTTTCCTTATGAACTCCCCACACTGGGACTGTATTAGGCAAGCCAAGGGAAACAGCATGTTTTTTCGACTGTGGGAGAAACCCCATGCAGAATGCATGGAGATCCAGGGATTGTAACCCAGAATCTAACCCAGAATCTGTCTAACATTCACGCACACACTCGCACAGATGTATAGGGGACATCTTGAAGTTCCTTATTTTGCCTACTTCAACATGCAGACAGGAGGAGCTGACGATTAAGGTACTGACCTTCTGATTGGTAGATGACCTACCCTACCTCGTGAGCCACAGCTGCTGAAGGATGTTTATAATATAAGGAATAACTTTTCTGATGGAAATTGCTGAGGACTGCGTGTGGTCCTATAGGTTAAGACTTGGGTGAATCCCAGGATTTATAAAACTGCAAACCATATTCCATCCTGCAAACCTGAAATCTGTGCGTAAGAGCTGACCTGTATTAGAAGAACACTAATTAGAAGAACATTAGACAGTCTCAACAAAGTCTCAGTAACAGCTGTACTTAAAAAAACAACAACTTCTGTCTGGTATTGGATATATGAATCCAAAATATCCTAATTGAAAAGTGAAAAAAGGGTTTTGTGCAAGCGCACTGCTGAGAAAAGACATTTCATTTCAGGGAAGTTATACTCTATTCCAAAGGAATGAACACTCACAGACACATTATCATTATTCATTATTATCATTATTAGTATTATTATTATTATTATTGAGTTTATTTCACCACATCAGTAGTGAAATACTATGTGCTTTTTTAGAATGAAATTAATAGAATTCTGCAAGTCAACCTTAATTCAAATAAATATTTTCTCACAACACTTTGCACTCTGAAAAACAAGCTCCTTCTAACACAATATGCACTAATATCTGTGTCCATGCAAACCTGCACATCTTTAGGCCCCTGTCACACACCACTAGTGAATGATTGGAAGCGGCCTTTCATCCCTTGGTTGTTAGACAAAATTTCCCAGTAGAGGTTATTCGCAGTCGTGTATTGCCCGACCACTTGGCAAATGCGGGAACTAATTTGCTCTCACAAGCTAAAATTGGTCACAAAGAGGTATACAGTGCTGCACAAAAAAGCCTCCTTGCAAATGTTTTATTCAGTAACAGATTGCCACAGTCGCCAAACAGCCAGACCTGTCTGACAACACTTGCTAAGTACTTGATATAAGTGGTAGTAAAACTGTGAAAAGTGCAACACACGTTGGAAATGGAGACAATTCACCTCTGATGCATGCAAACTACAGGCGACCACAGCAATCTGGTAGCAACCAAAGCAATCACAAGGAAAATATTAAAAACATCTGTATTGTAAGACACAACAATATAAAGTGACTTAAGCCAGCTGTTGTTGTGAATTGGCACTGTATAAATAAAGTTGAACTGTTCAAGAGCAATAGGAGGATTAGAGGCGCCTGGGAAGGGCAGGGCATACACGATAACAAGATAACAAGATTGTTGAATTCTCAAACAGTAAAGTTACTGAGAGATGTACACCTTCCAGAGTTTGTTTTTTAAGAAAAGTAAGTTTTTATGCTCTGAAACATTTCACAGTATCTGTTGAGTGGTAAGAATTCTAAGGATTTTCACTTTTTAAATTTTTGCTTGTATCAGTTCTCTTAATTAATATCTGTGGTAAATGAACTTATCCAATAAATCTTACTATCACCGCTGTCTTGTATCAAAGTTTGGGTCTGTTTCATTCAAAAAATAACCCTTCAGTTCTTTTTTGATCACGTCTAGTCGATGCATGACTGTCACTGGCCTTTCTGAGTTTTTCTTGCCTGTCTGCATATCCTTGGACTATAGGAGGAATGTGAACTTCTTTCAGTAACACTGATATGTTTTCAGGCTGCTCCTTAGGATCAATATATAATACTGATTGCAATTTAAATTTCATGGAGCAGAAAAAATATTTAACATTAACTGATCATTTTGTGTGTGTGTGTGTGTGTGTGTGTGTGTGTGTGTGTGTGTGTGTGTGTGTGTGTGTGTGTGTGTGTGTGTGTGTGTGTTTATTCAGATCTGATTTTTGAAACAATAAAATGTTAACTTTGACATAAAGAGATCTGAAATGTTACTGGGATGTAAAAACTCAACCTGTGGTCTTAGGGCCTGGAAGGCAAAGGGACCCAAACAAAAAGTCATTTGCTGGAAGGTTTGACTGCTCCAAGGATTTCAAGACTATACGGTGGTTTCATTCTTCCAGGGGCCTGTCCGTATGTTTCCTGTGGCATCTGAACCAAACAGGCTATCTTCCTGCAGACTCCTGTTTCTACCAATGGGTCCCCGTCGGTTCACAGTGCCATGCTGCCGAGGTAGGGTGTTCCTTGGGAAACCTTTCTGTTCCAGCTCTAGACAGATCTTTTCTTTGTCTGCCGTCTTTGACATCCAGCTCAAATTGTCAGGGTCTTGTTCATACTGCAAGGTGACGGGATCAGCTCTCTCACAACAGTTTGTGCTGGAAGAGTCATCGACTGAGCAGTACATGTGCCACTGGCTGGTGTCGACCCCATGAGAAGGCATAAGAAGGCTGTGGCAGGAAGAGATACTGTCATGCATGTTGTGGGCATGACTGTGACAGGAAGCAACCGAGTCTTGCACACTGTGGCAGGAGGTCTGGCGTTCCAAGCTGTGACAGGACACTACAAGTTGGCTATCTAAATGAGGGCTGATGTACGGAAGCTGGAGATCTGGGTGTGGACTATTAGAAACCAGTGGTGAGGCTTCAATGTGGTGCACATTATGAGGACTGTCCAGGTGAGTACTGTGCACACTCCCATCCATACTGGTGGAAGTGATATGAGACCGGTAATCCTGGAAGCATTGGCGTGGACGGTTGAAAGAGCGTGTCTTTGTCCTATCAGCAATGCAACTCTGCAGGGGAAGAGCTGGATGAGGGAGCTCATCAGGAAGTGACTGTGGACGTGGTGAAGGCATTTGGTCAGCATGAGGTGAGATGGGGGAAGGGCTAACAGGAGTCATTACAGCCACACAGCATGGACCTGTGTGATTTAATGTTGGGCTTTGGGGAGGTGGTGTTGTTCTGTGGTGAGAACTCTGAATAGGGTAAGGAGAAAGCATCTGCTGCTTCACTGAGAGTGGGGAATTCAAATGGCAGTGTGGCTGATGGACTTCCTGCCTCTGGCTCTGTCCTTCTCCTGGCCCATCCTCTGTCTTTGATCTGGATGGGCAACAAGCCCACCAACGGTGCCACACGTCATCACGCTTAGCACAGTGCTGGATGAGAAGGAAGAGTCCCAGAGTGACACAAAAAGCACCATAGAGACAACTGAATATCATGTCCAGGAAATGTCCCAGTGAAACAGCCAATGCTCCCAAAGTCCAGGTAGCCAGGAACAGGAAGAGGGTGAAGACTGTGGCCCGGAGTTGAGATTTAAAAGAGTGCTCATTGGCCAGAACTGACACGCCAGCAGCAAAGGGCTGGCAGTCCCCAGCAGACCCAGTGTCCGTGTGGCAGTGATGGTGCGACTCATTTGATGACAGCTGTTGCTGCTCTTCACTTAAAACCCGCAGCTCATACTTCCTTTCTGGGTGGCGCTTCAGCTGGACGTAAGTCCACAAGAAGTACACACACATGACTAAGACCAGAAGACTCATGGGAGCATAGAAACCACCCAGACTTGGTTCCCATGCCATCCAGCAACTAAAAAAATGAAAAAGGAAAGTTTTTTTTTTAATGTTCTATATTTAACAACAAATAATAATCTGAGTATACTTACTACAGTGCATCATCTCTGCTGCCATAGTTATCCATACCAAATGCTGCTGTAACTCCAACTATTATGATAGGGATTCCATCACTTACAAGATAAAATCTGAAAAAAATTTCACCATGAAGAATTAGAGCTTGTTTTAACATATGGCATAGAAACTGAACATTTCTCACTCACTATGTGTTAACAGACCTCTCTGCATTAAATCGCACTTGTTATTACAGTTTTTTACAGATGCTAGGACACATGTCATATTGATTGTTGATGATTGTTGGGTTTTTCTCTGCATGTATTATTGTAGGATCAACAATATTTGCACTTTGAGGCCACTATTGTTGTGATTTAGTGCTGTATGAATAAAACTGAAGTGAATTGAATATGTATATGTATTCTATAAAGACAGAGCAAGAGAGAGAGAGAGAAATTATATATGTTTATAATTGTGTGTGTGTGTGTGTGTGTGTGTGTGTGTGTGTGTGTGTGTGTGTGTGTGTGTGTGTGTGTGTGTGTGTGTGTGTGTGTGTGTGGGCCTGGCACAGGCCATTCACTCATTCATACCCACCCACTAACAAAGTCACAGATGCACACATATCGATCCCCTCTCCATAGTGCAGGCGAGCATGTCACATATGTGACACGAGCACCTAACTGCTGGACAAAACCCTCAATGTCTGAGGTGCAGTAAATTGAGGGGTAGAAAATATCATTTTCAAATATTCTGTGCTGCTGGTATCCTCAAATACTGTGTGAAGCTAGATACCACTAACAACTAGAGCTTATTTAATTTTTATTTATTTTTTTTATTTTAATCAGGTCAAAATTTCAAGAAAAATTTCAAGAAATTTTTTGAATAATGTATCAAGTGAAAGAGAGCTTTTTTCAATACGACACCCTGTGATGTCACAGCGATGCCATAACAGGCAGCATGTTGTAATAAAAACATCATAAGACATAGAAGTTTTAGTAAAGCCTTTGCCCTTTGGGGGGAGTTGCACTCTCTGAGTGCTCTTGCTGTCAACAGTATTCTCAAATATGCAAGAGCAGATAAGAAGCAATTGACTCAACACTGTAAAAATTAGTAATTAGTTATGATAAAAGTCAGAAAAATATAAAAGTGAGAAAATGACCCAAGGACAGTCATGATTCATTCACATACTGATGACTGATGAACACTGCTCAGCCCTGCTTGTACCCGCAGGCACCTGTTTACAGCTTACCTGAGGATGGCTGGTTTGGTACGAGTCTGGGAAGCCCTATTCCTCTCCTGTGCCTGAAGTGGGTCTTTGGAAACATCTTTACAGATGTTTCTAGCAGTGAAGGTCAGCCACAGCATGGTAGACAGAGAAGCATAGTGGAGCACAATGCCAACCTAACACAGGTTGAAATAGACATCATAAAAATTGAGTGAACTGGAGTAAGTTTAAGAGTGTAGTTGGGAATCATCATAGAACAAAAATGCACTCTATTAGGTGTTCAATATGCTGCACACTGAACAGTTCCAATGTCTAAGGACTGAATAAATTAAAAGCTCCAAAAGCGTGCACTGAGCTTCAGTCATATTGTGATTATAATTAATTCATGATTCACTTTGGTGATAAAACAGCAAAACGGTGCAGAAGCAGAACCTTTGAAGGTTCATGAAAACATATGATCTAAAAATAACTTTGTTTATGTGTGTGTGCCGTTAAATGGGAGGCATTGTTATATCAGCTACAATCTTTTAAATTATGCTACTTATTCAAAAAAAGTTACATTCATATTGAATGTAAAAAATATTCAGTACCAGAGGTGGAACTATAAAGCCGCCCTTTTATTGTATCTTTCAACCATAAAAGTTTTGGAGGGATGATCGTAACACTTGGCAAGCTACAGCCAATGTGTCTATTTTTCCATAAAACCATCCCTGAGGTTAATAGAACAGGTGTGCCTTCCTATCAGCTCCAAGTACAGTAACGCAAAAACCAGTACAATTATTTTCATTACATCCACGTTATACAGAAGAGCATCTCTGAACACAGGAGATTTACATTACGGTTGTGTAGCCAAGAAGTCTGCAGCAACTGTGTATTGCTGACATGTCTATGGAGACCAATATTTCTGAGGAATAATTACAGTACTTTGTGAAATCATGAAGAATTAAGGAAGTTCCCAGGGTAAAATGGGGATCCAAGCCAGTGCTAGCAATGTGTACCTAATAAAGTGAAGTGTTTACATTTAACCTGACTTTAACCGACTAGAGGGCTTTTCATGTTATACTCAGTCACACAATTTGGAAGCCAGTCTAATATAAAATAACCAATATCTTCAGATTCAAAAAAAATAATAAAAGCTAACATTCTTTTAAGAGTTAAGTGCCCTTAACAGAACTTTGAAACATCACCACAGTAAGAAACCAAGAACACAACACTTACAATCTGACACACAAAAGGTAAGTTGATTTGATTGATTCCACCAGCAAAAATACCAAATGTCAGTCCTGTGTGAAAGAGGAAGTTGAGGAGTGTGTGCCAGCCATTCCTGCTGATTCTGATCACACTGTAAACAAGGAGAAAATTTAAACATCAGAAAGATAGTGTCTTAGCTTAAATTAGGTAGAAGGTTGTGGGAATGAACACAGGAGTCACACTGTCACCTTTGGACTATAATTTAGAAGTATTAAAGTATTAAATCCACATATAAAAGAATATGTTAACTAAGGCTTCAGTCTCACAGGTCTGAAGACCGGTCAGTGAGCACCACATAACATCTGGTCAATAGGGAAAAATGTATTTTCTTCTTTGCTGACTGTCATTAGGAGAAATCAATCACAAAACTTTGTACTAAACAGCACCTTTTCATTGCTTTGGCTGCTTGCAGACTGCATCAAAGACCATTTGATATCTCAAGTTCTCAGTTTTATTAGTAAATCTGGTCCTTCAACATTCTGTACCAGCACAAAACCCTCTTTAGGTATTAAGAGACTGTACTGTTGGGATTTATTGTGTTAAAGATGAACTGAATGGTGTCAGTTAGAGGTTTTTTTTTATGTATTTATTTTTTGACCTGGGACAAAATTTGGGGAGGAAAAAATAACATGTGCATAATATTATAAGTAAACACATGCAATAGTAAGAAACAACATAAAAAGTTTTTTGATTTTTTGATATTGGTAACTGACCTGGGACATGACATTTTAAGTAATTTAGCGCTTTAGTGCTAAAAAAAAAAAAAGAAAAGAAAAAAGAAAAATCAGTAATTATTGTAATGAATAAATTTTTTTGACACATATAATTGCTTTCTATGGTAGAAAAATGTTAATTGTGTAACACAAGCTTTTAGAATTAGGTAATGGCACATGTTTATATAAAATAAAGTCATTTCTGTCATGAGGACAGAACCAAATGCACCAAATACTAGTTTTATAAACCAAACGTGTTTGTAATAAATTTCTCCTTTGTAACAGGATGGGCTGTGCAGTTCATTCATAAAATAACTCAATATCTCTAAAAGTCCCTATCAATTTCTAACGGAAAAATCCAGCCTTGTATCAGAGCAGATGGATTGTCCTTCAGCTTCAGCTCCTTGATCTTAATTAATATGCTGTTTTTGCAGAGCAACACAAAAGTTTTGGGAGGTTTAAATTGAAGTGGACAGTTCTACTTTGTACTTGAAACCTGTCTGCTTCTGCACATTCATTCTGGATGAAGGTGGGTGTTTTTAACAGACACAAGATGAGGATAAAGAAACATTATGAGATATACAGACACCTTTATGATATAAAGTCACAACATACATATAGGCATGTGAATATTTTGTGCAATGAAAAGTGTGAAATTATCTTGTAATAAGGTCTCACCTGTGGTGGACAATGTAAGTCATGATGGAGACAAGCAGACAGAGCAGCATAACTGCGGTGCAGGCATACACCACTGGATGTAGGTAATCCCCGGGGTATGGGGGGAAGGATAGCACTCTCTTTAGATCCTGAAAAAGAAGTGCACAATCTATGTTTTGTCAAAGATGGCAAAAAAAGTTAAATTGCTTCTGTTTTGCACATACTAAGTGAGAGTGACGTTACATAAAAAGTATCCTTTGAATAGGAAGGTGCTGAATGTTTTATTCAGTATCACCCTATCAGCATATTAAAGGACCTTGAAGAAAAAGGATCTTCTACAACAGTCTTTCTCAAACGGTGGTGTCATGGTCCTGGGTCGTGTGACCCAGTGTTGAGTTTTATGTATCTTTTGTATTCATTTATGCTTTAGCTTAGTTTGTCTAGTTAATTTCTAGGGTGCTGTTTAGCCCTTTGTTTCTTAGTTGTTTATGTCATCTCCCCCTGTACTAAGTCTCCCTGGTTCATGCGTCATGTCTGCGTGGTTATGTTTAGTTCATGTCATGTCTAATCTCCATGTTTCCTGTTTTACTTTGAAAGTCTGTATTCAATGTCAGTGTATTTAGTTTCACCTCTCCTGTCCTGTCGTTAGGTTCATGTGTGTCAGCTGTGCTCCATGTGTGGCCACTTCCCCTGATGTGATCCTGATCATCCCTCATGTGTATTTAGTCTCTGTGTTTCATGCAGTCTGTGTCGCGTCATCTGTGTTTCCCACCCTCCATGTTTTCATGCCCAGTCTTTCGTATTCTTAGCCATAGCTTTCTGAGTCTTCATAGTTTATCAGTATCCGTTCCCCAGTTTAGTTTAGTTCAGTTTAGTCACGGTATTTCTGCTTTGTTTGAGACCTGTCTTCAGCCATAATAAAGGCTCGCTTTCAGTTTAAGTTACTTCGGTCTACTCTCTTGTGTTCGCACCTGGGTTCACCACACGCACCACCGCACGGTCTGTCTCCTCAGATCGTGACAGTACGACACAACCAGTATGGACCCAGCAACACAGAGAAGAGAGATTATTCAGACAGTGGAAGCGCTATGCTGTAAGTGGATGCAGCGTTCTGGGGAGGAGGATACGGAGGAGTTACTCCACCCATTGCGGGTGAGCGTCACTGTGTTTCCCTGGTTATGGGAGGCGTTACCCCCCCTGAATTCTGATTACCTCCGCACCATCCTCCAAACCCCGTCCTCAGCAGCAGCCGCTGTGTCACCACCGTCCCGCTGTCACGCAACTTCCCCATCGCCGTTTCCACAGTCTTGGGGCTCCGAGGCGATTAGGGTTGGCTCACTGAGCTGCCTCCATCAATTCCATCATGCACAAGCTGCTCACCCTCACCATTCCGTTCGGACTTCGCTTCTCCAGCCTCATTTCTGGTGAGGATGTGGTCGGAGGATGAGGAGCCAGCCGTCACAGCTATCAATGTCGCATTAACAGCCGCTGCTAGGAAAAAGTGGCGCCCTCGTTGCCGACGCACGTCGGCACAGCCAGAGTCCGGAGTATCGTCAGAGCAGTTGCCTGGGCTGGAACCGCTGGCCGAAGCTGTCTCTGAGTCCGTGTCTGCAGTGTTTTGTGGCTCTGAGGAAATGTCCCCAGAGATCACTGTTCGGGACGTCGCTGAACGGGAGCAGGTGGTTCTCGCGGAGCTGGAGGAGAAGCTCTGACATGCTCATAGTCGGGGGCTGACCCCTACAGCGACCTTGAGTGTTTTGCAAGGCGCTTTTAAATAAAATGTATTATTATTGTATTCTAATGCACTATGTGGCCATGTGACTAGAAAAGCGCTATATAAACGGTAGATAATTTCCTAATTTCCTTCGGGATTAATAAAGTATTCTGATTCTGATAATATAAATGGTAGATGTAGGTCACAAGTTGCCTTAACCTGCAACCTGTGCAAGCTAAAATCTGATTCTGCTCTTCCCCCCTCCTCCCTCACCCTCTGTTTAGCCGAACTAAATTCATGGTTCTCTTCTAATTTTCTCAAACTCAATAGTAATAAATCCGAGCTTCTCTTGGTAGGTACTAAATCAACATTATCCAGAACCAACAGTTTCTCTGTTACTATCAATAACTTACTATCTTCGTTTCTTCCTCTGTGAAAAGCTTGGGTGCTATCCTTGACAGTACTCTATCTTTCAATTCACACATTAATAATGTTACTCGGTCTGCATATTTTCAATTGCACAACATTAATCGTCTCCGTCCTTTTCTCACCCCACATGCCGCTGCCATTCTTGTCCATAGCCTTGTTACTTCCTGGATTGATTATTGTAATTCACTTATTTTTGGTCTTACTCAAAAATCCATCCACAAGCTCCAACGCATCCAGAACTCTGCTGCCCGCATTATCACCAGGACCCCTTCTGTCCACCACATCACCTGCAGCAGCTTCATTGGCTCCCAGTCAAATATCGCATCAATTTCAAAATATTCTTGTACACATTTAAGGCTATTCATCATCTCTCTCCTCCATATCTCTCTGATCTGGTTCAGATCACCACCCCATCTCGATGTCTTAGATCAGGAGTCCCCAATCCCAGTCCACAAGGGCCGGTGTCCCTGCAGGTTTTAGATCTCACCCTGGGTCAACACACCTGAATCACATGATTAGTTCATTACCAGGTCTCTGGAGAACTTCAGGACATGTTGAGGAGGTCATTTATCCATCTGAATCAGCTGTGATGGATCAAGGACACATCTAAAAACAGCAACTACAACTAAACAAAGTAATTGAAATCAGGGCCAATCACTTTGAAAATAAACTCTGGGTTTACTAACTCTGAGATCTGCAACAAGTTTCCTGTTCCTGATGAGCTTATCAGAGTAAGTTCAAAACAATATAACAAGGAGCAAAGGTTCAAAAAACTGTTCCAGGGGACTACTCGGCCACAGGGAGAGACTCTGAGGTTCTGAAGCCAGCAGCAGCGACGGTGGAGCTCAGGGGGCTGCCCGCGTGGACAGCAATGGAGATGGTGGAAGTCAGGGGGCTGGCTGCGTGACCACCGTTTGCAGCTTGGCTGAAGGCTGGTGGCGGAGGAATCCTGGTGCGGACGAAGCAGGACCAGACGGCATAGAGACCTTTGGCTGGAACAAACCAGGCTCGGGCTCAGGCAGAACAGAGACCTCTTTTTTTTTTTTTTAATTCCCACTAAACTCATCAAGGTCTGATGTTCTTTCAGATTGATTTTGAGGTGGATGTTGTCAACCATTTAAAAAATGACATTTCTGGTTCCCACTACTTGGTATTAACTAATGCTGACAATTGGCATATCAATTTGTCAAGCACTCTCATCAGGACTGTGAAGTTTGGGAGAGATTGGACAAGGTGTCTTTGACTTACAGTGGCTTGCAAAAGTATTCGGCCCCCTTGAACTTTCCCACATTTTGTCACATTACAGCCACAAACATGAATCAATGTTATTGGAATTCCACGTGAAAGACCAACACAAAGTGGTGCACACGTGAGAAGTGGAACAAAATCATACATGACTCCAATCATTTTTTACAAATAAATAACTGCAAAGTGGGGTGTGTGTAATTATTCAGCCCCCATTGGTCTGAGTGCAGTCAGTCACTCATAGACGTTGCCTGATGAGTGCTAATGACTAAATAGAGTGCACCTGTGTGTAATCTAACGTCAGTACAAATACAGCTGCTCTGTGACGGCCTCAGAGGTTGTCTAAGCGAATACTGGGAGCAACAACACCATGAAGTCCAAAGAACACACCAGACAGGTCAGGGATAAAGTTATTGAGAAATTTAAAGCAGGCTTAGGCTACAAAAAGATTTCCCAAGCCTTGAACATCCACGGAGCACTGTTCAAGCCATCATTCAGAAATGGAAGGAGTATGGCACAACTGTAAACCTACCAAGACAAGGCCGTCCACCTAAACTCACAGGCCGAACAAGGAGAGCGCTGATCAGAAATGCAGCCAAGAGGCCCATGGTGACTCTGGACGAGCTGCAGAGATCTACAGCTCAGGTGGGGGAATCTGTCCACAGGACAACTATTAGTTGTGCACTGCACAAAGTTGGCCTTTATGGAAGAGTGGCAAGAAGAAAGCCATTGTTAACAGAAAACCATGGAGCCGAATACAGGGCAATCTTGGAAGAAAGATTGCAAAAGTCTAAAAAAGACTTGAGACTGGGGCGGAGGTTCACCTTCCAGCAGGATAATGACCCTAAACATAAAGCCAGAGCAACAATGGAATGGTTTAAAACAAAACATATCCATGTGTTAGAATGGCCCAGTCAAAGTCCAGATCTAAATCCAATCGAGAATCTGTGGCAAGATCTGAAAACTGCTGTTCACAAACGCTGTCCATCTAATCTGACTGAGCTGGAGCTGTTTCAAAGAAGAATGGGCAAAGATTTCAGTCTGTAGATGTGCAAAGCTGGTAGAGACAGACCCTAAAAGACTGGCAGCTGTAACTGCAGCAAAAGGTGGTTCTACAAAGTGTTGACTCAGGGGGCTGAATAATTACACACACCCCACTTTTCAGTTATTTATTTGTAAAACATGTTTGGAATCATGAATGATTTTCGTTCCACTTCTCACGTGTGCACCACTTTGTGTTGGTCTTTCACGTGGAATTCCAATAAAATTGATTCATGTTTGTAATGTGGCTGTAATGTGACAAAATGTGGAAAAGTTCAAGGGGCCGAATACTTTTGCAAGCCACTGTGTAGAAATTTCCTGCTTCATGGTGAAAAATCTAAATTCACTATGTTGCCAGGTTCACACCGTTTGGTGAAAACTCACAGTTTTGAAGATAAAGTAAGAACAACTCCTTCAGGATTCAGAAATTTAAGGTTGCTCGGATCAGCCACCTTGAAACTATACCTCAAAGTGTAAAATATGTAATTCCGTTTTCCTGCTAGGTCACACTGTGTGTAAATATTCCAACCGAAATGTGTTCTGAGGCGGAACATTATCACAATTGAGAAAATCCGTAGGAGGAGTTTGCAAAAGTATAACATCTGGTAAATGGTCAAATCTGCACCAAAATGTCATTTTCAATTCAAAACATCTGCCTTCCTCACTGATTTTTGGCATCATTCAAAGATCTGTGCATCTTGGGAAGTTATAGGCGTGTGCCAAACTTTATACATGTATGCGAAACACAGCATTCAGACTCATCTTTTGCAGTTGCTTGCCCAGCTCCAGTCATTGTTAACAGGAGCTTGATACGCCCACAAAACATAGAGTATCTGCAGCTTCGTATGGGACCGAAATAAGCACAGAGTGACAATAGCGGACTAGCTAACTGTGACCACAAGGATATTAATTGACAGGTGATGAGCTTCATGACAGCATTGTCTGAGATGAAAGGAGGGAGATCACTTTACTTTGGCCCTGCTTGTCCTGACAGAAGCAAGGAAACTGACTGAGAGAATTATTGTCCACAAAGTCAGAGTTAGAAATATTGAGATTATAAGACTAATTTGAGTCTTTCAAATAAATAACATCATTTACATGGAATAGACTGTCTTACCCATCATTCTTCTAACAGCTCAATTAACTCATATCTGTGAAAAAGGACCTTCTGCAGATCAAAATTTTTTATAAAAGATTAAAAATGATCGATTGATTCGACACGATTAATATTCATCAATAATGAAAATTTTGTATGTTTAACTGCTTAAAGAATTTGAGGTGAGTGACCTCTGTAGAGCTGGTTTCAATACTAAGTAAATCCAGAGTCAAGCTGTGAACATTAATTAGTCTTTAATTTAATGCTAATTCTTTTAGCCTGACCAAAACTAATTAAAAACGATTCTGTGAGTTCTAGTTTGTTTATTATTTTTTGATTCAATAAGATGTGAAACAACTATAAGTCTCTAAGTCATTGCACAGCTCCTTGCTGTAGCTGCAGTGCTGCCTGACTGCACTGACATCACTACCTTAAAATAACTCAGTGAACATCATGAAACATGTACAACATGGCAACAGTATCTTTTGAAAAATGAAAACGAATTAACACAAAGACATTATTTTTTCATCAATAGCAAACTGCACTTTTATTCATGTCACGTTCATGGTACATAACTATGTGCTGGTCTGTTAGGATGACAAGGCCACTCTGACTGCGTGCTTCACTGACGCAACATTGCAAATAGAGCAGAGTAAATATGAATAACTTAATAGGAAGCAAGCTCAAAACAGCCAGGCTTTCTTTGCCTCGGCGATACTGTCAACCCTAAAAGCCCATTCACAGAGAACAGGTATTACAATGATGCTTGGCAACTTTCTTTGTTAACCCATGCTCTCCGCTTCAGACTCTGTGCATGCTCACATAAATGTGTCATTTAGCACATCATTTGACTCCTTTTCCACATAAAATGGGTGTGTCATACTGCAGCCACAGACATGAGAGGAACAGGTGATAGAGATAGAATATGATAAATAAAACAATAAAAAGCAACACTGGTGCTGCAAGTAAGAAATAACTTGGTCTTGGTTATGTCTTTTCAGCATAACTTGATGATGTAGCCATCTTTAAAAAGGAAATTAACTTTGTGTCATTGAAAACTCTGACTTTAAACTGAGTGTAAATAAAAACAGAGTGCAATGATTTGATAAACTAATAAACTCATACTTTATTCACCATAGAAATAGAAATCATATCAAATGTTTACTGTTTGAATTTGAGGGCAGCAGCACATCTCTGAAAACAGTCGGGACAGAGCCATGTTTTCCAAGCAACATCCACCAAAAAAAGTTGGATCACAGGTTTGTCATCAAATATATATTTTATTACAGTGTCTGCTATCATGAATTAGTTGAGTTTATCATTAGATGATAAATTAGAATTTATCATTATCGTTAAATGAAGCTTGAATCCTAATTTTATTTTAAATTCATTATTTGATTTAAATAAGTATTAATTATTTAGCTGTAACCTGAAAGGGACAAAACGTCAGTGACAGAAAGTGAAAAAATCTGGAGAAACAGTTTAGATGCAGTTACAGATGGACCTCTGACATTAGTTACCCAGATAGCAACACTTTCCCTCAACTCTGTTTTTTATTAAATAAAAAAACTGTTTCCTACTGCTCATTTCATTTTTTCTACAATTCCAGTAATCATAATAATAAAGAAATAAAAAATAATGAGAAATAATGAAAAATTCCATAATTTCTGCCATTATTGGTTAAAAATGTTTACGTATATAATGTTCCCATTGTACGTGTTACACACTGAAGGACGACAGGGTTCATTCAGGTGCACATGAAGATTTATTGCGCTGAAACACAGCAAAACAATTCAGTGTTACTGGCGGCTTCCATTGTAATAACTGGCCTGCGTTACTTTTGTGGCATTACGTGTAATGGCCACGTATTAATCAGCCCTTAACACACAGAGAAAATGACCAGTAACAATAGACAACATAACATGTACTGGCTGGTCTATCTCCTATAACTTTAACTGAAACCAGCTAATAGTTTCCTTTCACCTTACTGATGGGACAACACGGTTACAGAGATTAATGCAGGAGGCTAACATGACTTAGCTAACGCACAAATGTTACTAGGATTACCCACAGATAACGTGAAACAACTCCCTTATTCGCTCACATTAAACACCATATAAACAAGAATTACACTCCAAACATGTTAAATAAGCATCAACTTTACATAAATGTATGTAGTTCTCGTATATTGCTCTCACCTGAAACACAGCAAAACAATTCAGTGTTACTGGCGGCTTCCATTGTAATAACTGGCCTGCGTTACTTTTGTGAAGGATTATTTTGCCAGTTACCCGTTTGGCTGAGCCGCCACTGCCACCTACTGGCGAAACTAAATATCGCCCTAACATCACATCAGGTGGGAGCAAATGAGCTTTTCGCTCTGTGTTATGATGCAAACTATTGTCACAACAAATAGCAAAAAATGATGATGGGGGGTGGGCACGAACACATAAGGAACACATCTGAGACTTGTTCTTAATGCGCAAAATACTCAGGGCGCCACACCCTCCCCTACTTAATAAAAAAAGAAAGAAAGAGAGAAAAAAAGGCTTCCGTCTATTTTTTCCTAAACTCTTTGAACATGTTTGCCGTTGTCAGTACATTTCTTGTGTACTATTAGTATACCTATCCCTGGGTAACAATTATGGTTACACATGCTTCTGACATCTGTTCAATGAAACATTGCAGTACAACAATTTGCATTCAGCAAATTAAAAGTCATGGTAGAAGCTAATCATGAATCTTGTTGAGCCAAGTAACCATTTTTTCTCCCTCAAGGTTAGTAAACAAGTTCATCATGTTACTCTGAATTTCTGACTGTAACCAGACTCAATATTCGGCCAACAATACACTAGTCTGTTACCACACTTAACTTTGTTTACATATCAAGGCATCTTTTACAGATGGTCATCATCATCATATGTTCAGCATGTGACAAGTTAGCACACACCATAAGAATGAGTGTTAGATTCTGTCCATTGACTGTTGGTGCTACGTTTGCTCTATTCTGCTTGTCACAATGTTCATGTTAATGTCTTCATTTTGGATCAGTTTCTTATTACTGTCTCTCACACCTTGCTGGTATATCTTCAGGCCACCAAGGCCTCCACAGTCTCTGGGTGCAAATAGCTCTCATCTTAACACTGTCCATATCAGCTTGTCTGACTGTGGGTTGTCCTAATATATCATATGTCAGCATTTTGGGCTGACGTCGCTCTCTCTTGGGGTGTCTGAGGACAGGTGACAACCCTAGTTCACTGTTGGAGTCACTGTCTCCTTGCTCATCTTGTTGTTCATCCTGTGACTCCTGGTGGTTGTAATGTTGCTCTGCTGTCTGCAACTCAGGTTCGTGTATCTCTCTGTGGTCCTGTAAGAAAGGGTCGAAGTCAGCTGTTTGAGGCTCCCCCAGTTGTTGTTCACCCACCAGAGATTCCAGGGTTGGAGGGATAATGGTGGTGGTACTGTTTTACTGTGGAAACCTCCACACAAGCTCACCCTCATCCTCACTCTCCACGTCTGTGTCTTGTTGTAGTAGCTGTTGTTGAGCTTCTACCCCTTTTTGTCTCAGGCTTTTTCTTTTTTCGTTTTGCTCCTGTCTGTGTGGTTTTTCTACAGGTAGACTGTCACATGGAAGCAACAGGTTCCTGTGTTGTGTACTGTGCGGCTTTTTCCTCCCCTCTCTGGCTTGATCTCGTAAACTGGGATGTCAGGGCTTTTTTGACTCACCACCACATACACTGTATCCTCCCAGTATGACCGAAGCTTGCCTGGGCCTCCTCTCTCCTTGAGGTTGCGGAGCAGGACTCTGTTCCCCGGATGAAGTTGAGCTCCGTAGGTCTTACGGTTGTAATACTGTTTACCTCTCGAAGCTTCTTTCTGGGCTGCCATAGATGCAATCTCATAGGCCTCCTTCATTCGGGATTGCCATTTTGTCACATACTCCTCGTAGCTTAATTGCTGTTCCTGTGAAGGCTAGTTGAACAAGATGTCTATAGGAAGTCTTGGAGTACGGCCAAACAACAAATAGTACGGGGAAAACCCAGTAGCCTCATTCCGAGTGCAGTTGTAGGCGTGCACCACTTTTGTCAATGATTCCTTCCAGTCTGCTTTTTCAAGGTCAGTTAGTGTTCTCAACATGGACAACAAAGTTCTGATGAAACGCTCCACTTGCCCATTTCCTTGTGGATGGTATGGGGTAGTGTGAGAGCCACGTAAACCACAGACTTTCTGCAACTGGGAAAACATCTGATTCTCAAATTCCCTGCCCATGTCATGGTGGATTCGTGCTGGGAAACCAAAGTTCAGAGCAAAGTGATTGAAGACCTTATCCACCACTGTTTTTGCAGATTTGTTTTTTGTTGCATAAGCTTGTGCAAAACGTGTGAAGTGGTCCATCACTACCAGTATGTACTCATATCCCTGTTTACAAGTCTCAAGGTGCAAAAAGTCTATGGACACAAGCTCAAATGGGAATGTCATTGTAATGGTGGTCAGTGGGGCCCTGGTAATCTTACTTGGCCGCTTTCTCTTGAGGCATTCGCAGGCATGCATTACAAAATGCTCCACATCGCTTTGCATTCGAGGCCAGTAGAACCTGTCCCTTATTAAACACAGAGTTCTTTCTGTCCCCAAATGTCCCATCTCTTTGTGCAGTTCCCTGAACACAGTGTCACGATGCTCTTTAGGGAGAAGAAGCTGATCTCTGCCTTTCACTCTCCTATAGAGGACCCCATCATCATTTATGTGCACTCTGCTCCACTGCCTCAGCAAGATTCTGACATCAGGGGGTTCTGCTGTTAGGGCACGACCTTTTGGTAAGTAGTTGTTGATTTTGTGTTGTAAAATCAACAACTCTGTCTGTTTACATTATACATGCTTCCCTTGGGCAGCATCATTAGAAGACATAGCATACATTTTCACTGCTTTGCAGATGACACCCAGCTCTATCTGTCCATGAAGCCAGATAACACACACCAATTAGTTAAACTGCAGGAATGTCTTAAAGACATAAAGACCTGGATGGCCGCTAACTTTCTGCTTCTTAATTCAGATAAAACTGAGGTTATTGTACTCGGCCCTGAAAAGCCTAGAAATATGGTATCTAACCAGATTCCTACTCTGGA
Source organism: Mchenga conophoros (assembly GCF_057382185.1). Taxonomy (NCBI): domain Eukaryota; kingdom Metazoa; phylum Chordata; class Actinopteri; order Cichliformes; family Cichlidae; genus Mchenga; species Mchenga conophoros. The sequence goes on from NC_140533.1 coordinate 2,880,821, forward strand.
TGGCATTACATTGGCCTCCAGTAACGCTGTGAGGAACCTTGGAGTCATTTTTGACCAGGACATGTCCTTCAATGCACATATTAAACAAATATGTAAGACTGCGTTCTTCCATTTGCGCAACATCTCTAAAATTAGAAATATCCTGTCTCAGAGTGACGCTGAAAAACTAGTTCATGCATTTATTACTTCCAGGCTGGACTACTGTAATTCATTATTATCAGGATGTCCAAAAAACTCACTGAAAAGCCTTCAGCTAATCCAAAATGCTGCAGCAAGAGTCCTGACAGGGACTAGAAAGAGAGAGCAGATTTCTCCTGTTTTGGCTTCCCTTCATTGGCTTCCTGTTAAATCCAGAATTCAAAATCCTGCTCCTCACATACAAGGTCTTAAATAATCAGGCCCCATCTTATCTTAATGACCTTGTAGTACCATATCACCCTATTAGAGCACTTCGCTCTTGCTCTGCAGGCCTACTTGTTGTTCCTAGAGTATTTAAAAGTAGAATGGGAGGCAGAGCCTTCAGTTTTCAGGCCCCTCTTCTGTGGAACCAGCTTCCAGTTTGGATTCGGGAGACAGACACTATCTCTACTTTCAAGATTAGGCTTCAAACTTTCCTTTTTGCTAAAGCATATAGTTAGGGCTGGACCAGGTGACCCTGAATCCTCCCTTAGTTATGCTGCAATAGACATAGGCTGCCGGGGGATTCCCATGATGCATTGAGTTTTTCCTTTCCAGTCACCTTTCTCACTCACTATGTATTAACAGACCTCTCTGCATTGAATCATATCTGTTATTAACCTCTGTCTCTCTTCCACAGCATGTCTTTATCCTGTCTTCCTTCTCTCACCCCAACCGGTCGCAGCAGATGGCCGCCCCTCCCTGAGCCTGGTTCTGCCGGAGGTTTCTTCCTGTTAAAAGGGAGTTTTTCCTTCCCACTGTTGCCAAAGTGCTTGCTCATAGGGGGTCATATGATTGTTGGGTTTTTCTCTGTATCTATGAAGCGCCTTGAGGCGACTTATGTTGTGATTTGGCGCTATATGAATAAAATTGAATTGAATTGAATTGTAAATCGAGGATTTGAGTTTTTGCAAAAATGTAAACTGTTGGGAATAAATATAATATTAATATAATATAATATATTTTATGCCATCCAGAGAGCACATATACATCCAGAGAGTACATTTAACAAACAAGGTCTATAATTCTCTGCTGTGTCTGTCTGTGTGTAGTGAGAGAGTGGAGTTTCTTGCACGTGACTGCATGCCTCAGGATGTTTATGGCTGCTTAAGGCCTGGACTGAATTGTTCACTGTGCCTCACACAGCCTGGTGAGAGATATGAGGAGCAGTGGTACAGAGTGAAAAAGATAAACTAACTGTGTAGTGTTTAATTCGGGGCACTGCATTTTCTATGATTGAGATTTAATTCCTGGAGGAACAAAAGAAGGTGCATTTCCCCTTGATAGGTCTAGTGACAGCAGGTGGAAAGACCTGGGCAGATTTGTGGACGATTGTAACAGAGCTCGCAATTGGAGAGTCACGGAGTGACACTTAAGTCTGAGTTCAGACCAAGAAAGTATCAGAAACTAATTAATAACTAATTAAAGCCAGGAGCAGTGAATGCAACTTTGCATGCTACGGCACCTGAGGTTCTAATTCCCAAACAATATTGTTTCATGAGGAACTCCTGTGAGTTATCTGTTGATTTTTCTTAACAGTAGGTTGATTTTATCAGTGAGGTTTGGGTTGTTTTCTTCCTCTATGAGAGAGAGAGAGACGGTTTTATGCTTGGACTTGTCTGGAACTGGCCCTAGTATTTGTTATTTTATTATTATTTTATGGTTTACTTTTGTTTTTGCTTTTGTTACAGTGCACTGAGATAAGAAATCTGACAGGTGTGACCCACCGGTGTGCAAAGTGCTTTTCCATGATTATAATGGGCTTTGGAGAAATTCACTTATATGGGACACTGACCACATTAGATGGTAAGTCCTAAGTCTAAAAGGATTGCAGCGAGTCAATCCAGTCCAAAATGATAAAGAATTGTTTTCCTTTTAAAAATTATGACATCATCTTGCTGTTGATGGAGACTGGAATAGGTTGGTTGCACGTGAGACTCCACTATCAGCAATATCTGGTATGGATGTGTGTGAATGAATGCGTGTGACTGGACTGTGATGGAGTGACGATGTGGACTAAAGTTTTGACTGACTTGATACTGAGAGACTGCACCTACCGTAGGATTAGTAAATGCTGACAAACAATTCACCCAGCCGGTAAGAAAAGGGAGGATGCTTTGTTTTGTTTTGCAGGAGCAGGAGGATAAGAGGGACCAGAGGGGGAGACTGTAGCTTCACATGAGAGTGTGGAGCTGCAGACTTAACCCTTTGGCTGCCAATTTTGAGTTACTGATGTTTGCATTAGGAAAATTGTGTTTTATCGGCTGTGTTTTGATTACGGAATCACATTATTGTTGGGAATGCCAAATGCTACAGTGGAGAAAACCTTTGATATCACTTATGACTGGAATATGTTACTATTGACCATAGCGGGCCACTGTAAAAAGTCAATTAAATTTTATAGAGGAAAATAGCCAGAACCAAAACAATATTTATGAATAGCAAGGGGGAATGGTAGATTTGTCACATTCAAAATAGAGTTATGTAATAACAAACACTGGTCCACGTGACTGAGATCTTTTCCTGTTAAAATAGTCAATTATTAAAAGTAGAATGCAAACGACAGGGGCATGTGCTAGGATGTGGTACTGCAAAAAGAACAGAAGCAAAATAAAGAAAAGCCATTGTGTTGAACTTTGTTAAATTCAAATTAAAGTGTGCCATTACACTCAGTGAATCAACATGAAATCAAAATATATGCAAAATTTGTATGAAGCACGTGACTAATAACTGTTTTGTCCTGAGCTTTTGTTTCCCATAGCACCCACGTGGCCACACCATCAGTTTTTCGCCGCCAAAGGAGGGTAATGTCAAATGGTCGAGGGAGGAATATCATCGAAAAGTGGGAAAGGTAAGCCCCGATGGGGTGATAACACCATAAATGTCACCTATGGTCAAACTCCTAAACTGTGACACCAAGCATGAAATTCTCCAAAATTTAGAGACAGAGAGGAGTTCTAGATAAACATAATTTAGCAAACCCCATAGGGATTGATGAGTTGAATCTATAATATTTTGAAATAACATGTGGACCGTGTTGATTATGCTTGCTTCCAATGTGAAGAGATTGGCATTCACCTTTATCTACTAAAACGCTGTCAAACCTAAAATGAGGACGTGGGCCCAGCGAGTGAATCTAACTTTAATGTCACAACTAACGCTAGAACAACCAATGACCTGGAGGATGTTTGGAGATGAGTGTGTTAACACTGAGATTTTCTCACAATATCTACAGAAAGACATTCACAGAACTGACAAACAACATTACAGTTCCTGCATGGTAGACGAGAAATCTAAAGTCCTCATAAAATCTGACACAAACACTGCAAAATCTCCAGTGTTAAATTGACACTAGAAAGTGTCTATATGTGTCCACTCTTTTGAGTGTTAAATTAATACTTTTGACAGTGTTATATTTCTAACAGTAACCTAGTCAATGTTAACGATTAACAATGACTAACACTGAGCAGTGCTGATTTTCTAACCCAACTGCAAATATGACCTGCAAAAAAATGCTAATCATGTCATAATCTCACTATGTGTACATGGAGGTCTTAGTTGAGCCATTAGCATGTTAGCATGCTGTTGGCAAGTTTAAACAATATTTTAGTCCAAAGAAGTTCTGTTTGATTGTCTTGTAATTGATGTGCAGTTTTCTGGGATCTGGACAGTGAATCTGGACAATAAGAAATGTGATGAGTGCAATCAGTCAAAATGATATCTGTATCATCGTTTAATCTGATTGATTAAAAAACGCATTTCGCATTTAGATTACTTCAGACCAACAAATATACTGGTGTTATTTAAACCAAGCTAAGATCACTTAGTCCTGGAGGAGCAAGGAATGTGGAGGAGGCTTTGAAAAAGTGACTCACAGACAGTAAGCGATGTGCATGTCCTGGGCAGGCTTAGCACACGTCTCTGTTAGGAGGAAAAACATGGCTCCAAACATTTAAACCATCTATGTTCTTTCACTGGAATACACTCCTGCATTTGTATAATTCAAACTGAAAAGTCCTTTAGAAACAGAAATCAAAAGCTAATTTGGCCCCATCTTCACGACAGTGTCAACTCGCTCTCTCTTTGCCTTCCAAACCTTTATATTTTTGAGACACTGTCATGATTCATCTTCTCATCTTTCTTCCTCTGTCTCTCGCTCTCTCTCGCTCTCTCTCTCTCTCAGACAGCATGCTCTCTCATTACGCGCCACTGAACAACCCATCTATTAGACAGCGCATGACTGATAAAATCCTTTGCAGATCCCATAATATGAAAAAATGCACACACAGGCATGCACACACAGCAGCAGTAGAGCTCTGCATAACACTCCACTTGTCTCGGATGACCAACTAGACACTGTGCCATTACATAAGATATTGCAATTTAGCTTTTTTTTTGCCTTTGTGCATGTAAAAACAAAATTTTTCAGGGTGTCAGAGTCAAGTGTTTTTTTAGGAAAGATACAAAACATTCATCTGGATAAGATAACTAATGTTTTCTTATTACTTGGATTTTGCATACTGCTGTTCACATATGTAACATGTACAAGCTAAATCCAGCATTCATGACAGTTTGTCATTTGAGTGTATTAGACTAAGTTAGTGTTGGGGATTAATCAAACTTTGAGGGCATTAGCTTTTGTTTCCTCTCTGTCTCGTTGTTTCTGATTAGCCCCAGCTGTGTTTCCCTCCTGTTTCCTGTCCCTGTGTGTATTTAGTTCTTCTCCTCCGTGTGTTGTTGGCCCATCTGCCTGTCTTCTCTTGTGTTTCCAAGTTTCAGGTTTTCCAGTCTTTGTGTTTTCCTTGATATATCTGGTGTTTAGGTGTTTCTGCTTTTGTTTTGTTAGTTTAGTTTAGTTTACCTCAGTCTTCCCTTGCCTTTTGTTTATAGTTGTGTGTAGCCCTAAATAAAGGCTTGTTTTTTGTTAATATTCACATCCATCTCTCTCATCTCCACACACAGGTCATCTTTACCTCTGAGAATCTCTTCCCTGTCTAATATGTGTTTCTTAACTTAACCATGTTACTGACCTGCTCCAATTCATCTATTTAGTTGCAGAATTTTCCACAATATTTCTTTTTTAGTATAGCTTATTTTTCCAGCCTCTTTTTGCAACAATCTGTGAATAGACTTAAGTTCACACAGTCAGTTACAGAGTAACAGACTGGGTGAACCTAACAGACTCTGTGATACCAAAACCTAGAGTTTTTCTCTGACCTCCCACCCTCCATCCCTCCCTCCTGCTACACCTGAACCTTTGACTGACACTTGGATTCATTTCCTCATTCATAAAGCCCCCAATTTCAATTACTTTTATATTTTGCGTACTTGATGTGAACATTTTTACAGTCACCAGTGTAAAAGGACTGCAGACAGCAATAACATCACAGATTTATAATCAGCTCTGAATTAAATTTATAGTCCACGCATTGACATTGTGGACAACAGCACTGCCAGTGCAAACATTTACTGTATGTTACACACTGATCAATGATCAGTCATTTGTCGAAAAAGGTGTGTCACAGTTGGAGCTGGGGGTTGATGTGACTATTTGAGTGAAGACGAGGGTGAAATAACTTTAGAACTCTGACATTGAACTAAATGTGTTTTAAATGATGTTTTAAATGCAGCCTGCAGACAGTCAGTTTCTGAACATTTTATGTTAAAATGTGTTCACAGATTGAGGTTCAGTCACTTAATGTCAAACAACATTCTGAAAGATAACATGTTGGAAATTCAGAGTGTGACTCTTGACATATTTTCCACTGAAAATCACCCAAATCAGTCTCAATGGGTCAACCCAGAAAATATGACAGGCCCTGTAACAGCTCAGTGTCCATACCCACTTGCATCCGGTTTCTGTTTCACGTTAGGGAATGGTAGGCAGAGTACCAAACTACTGTATGAGGCAGAGTCCCTTTTTGAAAACTTAAAAACATATTGTTTAGCCTTTTTAAAAAGTACAAGGAGATTCAGTGCATGCTTAGTTACATTCTTATTGTACTGTATAGTGTGTGATAGTTCTGTTAGTGATATAAAATGGAAATATGCATGTTCAAGATGATATTACATTAGTAAATTTACTTGCTTCATTTTTCAGTGTACTCATATTCAGTAAATAAAATAGCTTGTTTATTATTAATGCATTTAAAGGATTTTTTTTCTGCATCTGACATAAACACATGATCTTGCTTAATCAGAGTATGTTTACACACTGATTAACCTATACAGTATACAGTGTACGTGTTGCACGTGCTTTGTGGTAACCTGAACCTGAAAAAAATACAAACTAAAAAACAAACTTACCATTGGCTACGTTGGTGCGTTAAATTGCGAAGATCTGGTCTCATCTTCCCGCTATCCTGCTCCCTCCATATCCATGTAGAAGATCGATGTGCAAACAGTGAGGTGAGTTTGCTGTAATCCAGGTGTAGTTAAGGGTGTTACGATTACTGGAATTTCTCAAGCCGGCTCCTCCTTCAGCTCGGCGGACGCTCCTGGCACAGCGCTGCCCTGCAGCGGCATCGTTCACGTCAAGATTCCATCTGCGAGGCGGAGCAGATCAGAGACAAGATTCATCTGCCTTTACATCTTTTTGTAACCACGAATGTTGGCGATGAGATATAAGACGATCATGAAAACAGTTGTTTTAAAAAAAAAATGTAATGATTATTTAAATAAATAATGATGAATCTTAAAGCAGCAATGGCACTGGCGGCACATATTATAAAGAGGCACCAATACAGCGTCCTAATGTTTTCTTCTGCCTAAAAACGTGGCGATTACAATGACGGGACTGTACGTGTTTGCGTGCATGTGTGCTCATGCTGTGATTATTCATACACAATTTATTTGTTACCACAGCCGAAGCCTTCCATGCGCAAAAAAAACAAAAAACAGATAAGATGTAATATTTGAGGTGGTTATTTGATGAAAAGAAAATACCGGGTTTACCTGCAGTATTATCTTCTCCGCTGAGCTGGGCAGAATCGAGACCCTCCACAATCCAGGTCAGTGAAGATAGCGGTTCGGCTCCATTCGCCTGCAACGATGCGCCGCATGTGACGTGGAGAGCCTAGGCGGGGAAGAGCCGGTGAAAAAACAAAAGTGCAGGCGGAGGAAGACGTTATGGTGTTATCATCCTTATAATCAACAGCTTCCGATACAGCTATGGTAACGTATCGGAAGCACCAATATTTAGAACAACGCAGGCACTGCCTCAGCTTCTGTTTTCGTGTTCCTCATAGTTTGCTTTGTTCTTTAGTCTTTCTCTCTGCACTGTCTGCTTGCTTTGGATGATTCCAAGTCTTTTAATTCATCTACACTCTTGGATGTGTTAAAACACTACATAGTGTGTTAAATTTTAACATGTGCTGCATCTGCTCAGGGACAATGCATGTTGTGTGCTCTTTTAACTTTCATCTCTTTTGTGGGATTAGATTAAATCAAATCAATTTATTTATATAGCACTTTTCACAGGATAAAAACCACAAAGTGCTTCACAGTAATATAAAGCAGAAATACATAAAATACATTAATAATCAAACATACAGCACAAATCTAATTAAAGCCAATCTAAATAAATGAGTCTTAAACTGCTTTTTAAAAGAATAAATACAGTCAAGGCAACGTAATGATGGAGGGAGAACATTCCACAACCTGGGGGCCACCGCTCTAGAAGATCTATCACCTCTAGTCTTAAAACGAGTTCGTGGGACTACCAACAGCCTTTGATTAGATGATCTCAGGCTGCGAGAGGGAGCGTAGGGTTCTAAAAGATCAGAAATGTAGTCAGGGGCATCACACTTCAAAGCTTTAAAAGTCAGTACCAAGATTTTAAAATGAATTCTAAAATGTACCGGAAGCCAGTGTAATGAACGTAACACTGGTGTAATGTGCTCTCTTTTTCGTGTCTTAGTTAAAAGCCTTTCAGCAGCAGCATTCTGGACTAACTGGAGACGGTCAATATTCCTGTTGCTCAAACACAGAAAAAGGCTGTTACAATAATCTAAGCGAGAAGAAATAAAAGCGTGAATAACCATTTCTAACTCAGATTTAGACAGTAAAGTTCGCAGTTTGGAGATGTTTCTTAGCTGAAAAAGGCAATTCCTAATCAACTGGCGAGAGTGTTGTTCTAGGGACATGGCAGAATCAAACATCACACCAAGGTACCTGAGGCTCAGGTGAACAGATGAGCCAAGAGAACCAAGATGCTGTTTGATTAGAGATATCTGGTTGTCGGGGGCAATAATTAATGTTTCTGACTTCTCAGAGTTCAACTGTAAGTAGTTGTCAACAAGCCACTGTTCAATGGAAGCTAAACATTTAATTAAAGAGGACAGTTTATGGACTTCCATCGGCTGATAAGACACCTCAGGGAACTGAATAAGTCCTAGAGGTAACATGTACAAAAGAAAAAGAACAGGACCCAGAACTGAGCCCTGTGGTACCCCACATGTCAGATCCTTAGACAAAAACACTAAAAGATCTGTTGGAGAGGTACGACCGAAACCACTCCAGAGCCAGACCGGACACACCGACTATGTCCCGGAGCCTGTTAATCAGGATGGTATGGTTAATGGTGTCAAAGGCAGATGTCAAGTCCAACAAAACCATGACTGAGGATGCTCCTGAGTCAGCTGACATCATAATGTCACTAGAGACTTTAAGTAATGCGGTTTCTGTTGAGTGACTTTTACGGAAACCTGACTGAAATTTGTCATACATATCATGTTTTTCTAAAAAAGTGGTAAGTTGATCTGCAACTACTTTTTCCAGAATTTTCGATAATAATGGAAGCTTAGAGATAGGCCTATAATTCTTAAGCTGAGTTGGATCCAAACGGCTCTTTTTTAACACACAAAGATGTGTTATTTTGATGCAAAGAGCTGATAAAATGTGTTTTAGTGTTGTTCAAACATGTAAATTTCAGTGTGTGAAAAAGGAGAAAACGTGTACATTTTTCAGTGTTAAAGTATTAAAATACATGTTATCAATTACTTAATAAACAACACTTTTAATGATCTTCTGAAATTAATATGTATAGAATATTAATTTTCAATGTCATCCAAGTCTGAATCACTAACTTCACATGCAGAGGTGGGAAGTATAATTTTCAGGTATCTCTATTTTATGTAAGGAGTTTTTTCTGATCACTTTTTACTTTTACTCCCTACTTTTATAAACAAACATCTGTACTTTCTACTCAACTTCAATTTTCAAAACAGGTTCATATTTTCATTTCATTTGTTTAGGCTAAAATCGGTTTGATGTTTTCTATCCCTCCTTCCGCAAAGTGCAGAAGCAAGTTTGGCACTGGGATTCCAGGTTCTTCTCTATCCATCATTCGCAATATGCAGCAAGCTTCCTACCACAGAGTTGCCAGTTTGTCTGCCAGAAGGGTTTATTACTACAAAGCAGTAATGAGCCCTTCTGGCACCAGGATTCCAGGTTCTCTTCCCTCTATCCCTCTTTCACAAAACGCAGCAGCATGCTTTTATTGGCACAGGGATGCCATGTTTTCTTCCCTATTCAATTCAATTTTATTTATATAGCGCCAAATTGCAACAACAGTTGCCTCAAGGCGCTTCATATTGTAAGTTAGACCCTACAATAATACATACAGAGAGAAAAAACCCTGTGAGCAAGCACTTTGGCGACAGCGGCAAAGAAAATCTTAGCCCACTGTTAGGGCCCACTCCGGTAGAACCAGGCTCAGGGAGGGGCGGGACCATCTGCTGTTGGGGAGAGCGAAGGAGGACAGGATAAAGACATGCTGTGGGAAGAGAGACAGAGATTAATAACAAGTATGGTTCAGCAGAGAGGTCTGTTAACACATGTTGAGTGAGAAAGGTGCCTGAAAAGGAAATAATAAATGCCTCATGGGAATCTCCCAGCAGTCTACGTCTATTGCAGCATAACTAAGGGAGGATTCAGGGTCACCTGGTCCAGCCCTAACTATATGCTTTAGCAAAAAGGAAAGTTTGAAGCCTAATCTTGAAAGTAGAGATAGTGTCTGTCTCCTGAATCCAAACTGGAAGCTGGTTCCACAGAAGAGGGGCCTGAAAACTGAAGGCTCTGCCTCCCATTCTACTTTTAAATACTCTAGGAACAACAAGTAGGCCTGCAGAGCGAGAGCGAAGTGCTCTAATAGGGTGATATGGTACTACAAGGTCATTAAGATAAGATGGAGCCTGATTATTTAAGACCTTGTATGTGAGGAGCAGGATTTTGAATTCAATTAAAATAATGCTCTACACTCAATTTGTTTAAGGCAAAGGTTAAAAACTGGTTATGGACAAATCAAGTGTGTGATCATGTATGAGTTGTATAATTTTAATGTTTTATTTGGGAACAGAATGGTGTGTATGTGTAAGTTTGGTGATGGAGTTTTTATTATGAATGAATGATGAATTTTTATGAATTATTATGTCTATTTTTTATGCTTAAGGACAACAGATGGAAATTAGCCCTTGGCTATAATCTGGTATGTTTACATTCATGTAATTTTTTTTTACATTTATGTTCATTAAACATGCACTGTCCTAAATAAATAAATAAATAAATAAATTCTGGATTTAACAGGAAGCCAAAACAGGAGAAATCTGCTCTCTCTTTCTAGTCCCTGTCAGGACTCTTGCTGCAGCATTTTGGATTAGCTGAAGGCTTTTCAGTGAGTTTTTAGGACTTCCTGATAATAATGAATTACAGTCGTCCAGCCTGGAAGTAATAAATGCATGAACTAGTTTTTCAGCGTCACTCTGAGACAGGATATTTCTAACTTTAGCGATGTTGCACAAATGGAAGAAAGCAGTCTTACATATTTGTTTAATATGTGCATTGAAGGACATGTCCTGGTCAAAAATGACTCCAAGGTTCCTCACAGCGTTACTGGAGGCCAAGGTAATGCCATCCAGAGTAAGAATCTGCTTAGATACCATATTTCTAAGCTTTTCAGGGCCGAGTACAATAACCTCAGTTTGATCTGAATGAAGCAGAAAGTTAGCGGCCATCCAGGTCTTTATGTCTTTAAGACATTCCTGCAGTTTAACTAATTGGTGTGTTTAACAGTTTAACAGTTTAACAGAGATGCTGTGTTTTGAAAAAATGCGTCTCAACTGTTCCGATACTCCTGACACGTACGGGATCACTACAGGTTTTCGCTTAGTCAGCGGTTGTTCTTCTCTCCTGGATCGGCTGGAGCTTTCTTTTGGCCCCTTCCCAGCATTGACAAAAGTCCAGCTGGGATAACCACATTTACTCAGGGCCTTCTTGATGTGATGTTCTTCTGCCTCCCTGGCTGCTGTGTCAGTGGGGATGGTGTTTGCTCTGTGTCGTAGCGTCCTGATGACGCCCAGTTTAAGCTCCAGTGGATGATGAGAGTCAAACCTTAGATACTGATCCGTATGTGTAGGTTTACGGTACACATCAGCGTTTAGATGTCCTCCATTACTGATGGAAATCTCACAGTCTAAGAAGGCTAACCTGCCACTTTTTATATCCTCCTTGGTGAATTTGATGTGTCGATCCAACGAGTTAATGTGATCCATGAAATGAGGTACGTCCTGAGATTTGATTTTCACCCAGGTGTCATCCACATATCTGAACCAATGACTTGGTGGTGTTCCACGTTAGGATAGCAAAGCCCTCTTTTCCACTTCTTCCATGTACAAATTGGCCGCGATGGGTGAAACTGGGGAGCCCATGGCACACCCATGTTTCTGCCTGTAGAACTGACCCTTGTATGTGAAGTAGCCTGAATTTCCTGTCAGATGGCAGCAGCTTAAACATCCGGTGTCGTGGGTGTGGTTTAAATATGTTAAACCAGAGGATTCTAAGGCAAGTTCTGAAGCTGCTGCACTGCTGTTCTATTATTTTGTTGTACAGTATTACATAACTTCTATGATTTAAACAAAACATCATACTGAGAAGCATGTACCAATCATATGGAAAGAGATAAACTTGTTTCTTAGTCTATTGAGTAAACTTAATTTAATAAAATGTGAACAAATATAAAATGTGTTTATTTTGCTGCCATTGAGTGTGCTTAAGTGAAACAGCTGTACACATCTGGCTGCAGAGTTCAACTCACTGTGGGTTCAGGCTCCACTGTAATACTTCATCCAGATAATATTTCAGGTTCTTTGAACAGTCTGTGGGGTGGACTGGAGAGGAGAAGGTGACAGGCTGTCTTTGATAAGTAGCTCACTGGTCGAACACGTGTGATAAACAGATAAGGTTGTTGCTAGCATATTGTGTGAATCTAAAAGCTCTTATTACACACCATGCTTGTACAGTAGCTGCTGCATTCTAGGTGTGCTTTATTGTGACTTTTCAGATTTCTTAGCTGTGTCAGGAGTCGGGGTGTGGAGCGAAGGGAAAGAGGACTCAAACGCAGGACTCGTAGATACAGGGAGTGCAGAATTATTAGGCAAGTTGTATTTTTGAGGAATAATGTTATTATTGAACAACAACCATGTTCTCAATGAACCCAAAAAACTCATTAATATCAAAGCTGAATGTTTTTGGAAGTAGTTTTTAGTTTGTTTTTAGTTTTAGCTATTTTAGGGGGATATCTGTGTGTGCAGGTGACTATTACTGTGCATAATTATTAGGCAACTTAACAAAAAACAAATATATACCCATTTCAATTATTTATTTTTACCAGTGAAACCAATATAACATCTCCACATTCACAAATATACATTTCTGACATTCAAAAACAAAACAACAACAAATCAGCGACCAATATAGCCACCTTTCTTTGCAAGGACACTCAAAAGCCTGCCATCCATGGATTCTGTCAGTGTTTTGATCTGTTCACCATCAACATTGCGTGCAGCAGCAACCACAGCCTCCCAGACACTGTTCAGAGAGGTGTACTGTTTTCCCTCCTTGTAAATCTCACATTTGATGATGGACCACAGGTTCTCAATGGGGTTCAGATCAGGTGAACAAGGAGGCCATGTCATTAGTTTTTCTTCTTTTATACCCTTTCTTGCCAGCCACGCTGTGGAGTACTTGGACGCGTGTGATGGAGCATTGTCCTGCATGAAAATCATGTTTTTCTTGAAGGATGCAGACTTCTTCCTGTACCACTGCTTGAAGAAGGTGTCTTCCAGAAACTGGCAGTAGGACTGGGAGTTGAGCTTGACTCCATCCTCAACCCGAAAAGGCCCCACAAGCTCATCTTTGATGATACCAGCCCAAACCAGTACTCCACCTCCACCTTGCTGGCATCTGAGTCAGACTGGAGCTCTCTGCCCTTTACCAATCCAGCCACGGGCCCATCCATCTGGCCCATCAAGACTCACTCTCATTTCATCAGTCCATAAAACCTTAGAAAAACCAGTCTTGAGATATTTCTTGGCCCAGTCTTTTTTTTTTTTTTTTTTTTTGCCTGTCCCATTTGGTTCTTTAGCCATCAGAATTGTTGTCTGAAGACCAACAAGGATACCCAATGGATTTACTTTGCCAAATGGATCATCGTGGCATTGCCGTATTGGTCCATTTGGTCGATCTTTGTTTTTATTATTTATTATATTTTATTTTCAGATGTTACAGACGGGACAGACATGAGTGAGAGATAGGAAAGGGAGAAAGAAAGAGGAAGGAAAGGAAAAACAGAAGGGGAGAGGGACAGTGAGAAAGGGGGGGAGAAAAAAAATAAAAATCTCCTGGATCACCTGTTGAGAGAAGAATAGAAAACAAGCAAAAAAAGACAAAAAAAAAAACAAAAAACAAAGCAACATACTAAACACAACACCATCGCATTAATCTAGCTAAGTGTAAACAGCAGTAAATACTAAATATTCAATGTTGTTGTGCAGCACGCAGGACAGATGTGCTTCGAAGTAGCAGCCAAGAAAGGTGTAATTTGGGTCTACGAGCAGTGAACACCCGTGTGCATACCTGTGTGGATCAGCGCGCTTGTATTCCAAAGGTTTCTCCATGTAACGATCTGCTAGGGAGTGTGGGGGGGCCACAGCCCCGTCCTCCAGGGTGTGAAGCAGGTAAGGAGGAGATCAAAACTCCAGACATCCAGAGGCCCCCAGAACACAAGAAACCATGGAAGACCATCAGAGGGGCAGCCGCGCCACTGTTCCAGTAAGAGCTGAGGAGAGTCCCAGATGAGGGCTCACTCAGCAGCCGTGGAGCAGAAGCCAGGGGGAGTTGCAGTGACGCGCCCATGAGCTCCGCCGGCCGCCAGCTGTGCCTGAGTGACCGAGCCCCAGGCCGAGAGGCCGGGGGCACCCCACCCCCGAAGGGGCCCGAGCGAGCCCCAGGCTCCAGGCCCCGATAAGCGGCCGCCAAGGAGTGAGCCGGGGTGTACCTGGACGCCCACCCCCAGACACAAGGAACCACCAACGCACCGACACCTGAGGGAGTCCGCCACCGGCAGGGGAAGTGGTGGTAGGTGGAGATAGGCCTCCAAACCTTGGAGGGCCTGAGATGTCCCCAGAGAGGTGGCGTCTGATACCCAACCTGACATATAGACACAGAAATACAGGCACACACAGATACAAACATCCATTCCCACCCTCATGCTCTCATATGCACTTACTCCACACTCAACCAACGTGGAGACAGACATAAAGAGACACTGTACACACGATCACACTCCCCAAGCGTACTCTACAAACCGGGTCTAGGTACCCTTGCCCCTGGAGGGGGGAACTGCACCCAGACCCAGGTGGTGTTACCCTTTTCCCTGCGGTGGGGAGAGGCAGACCACCCCGACTCCGCAGCAGCAGGGAGGCCCCACACTCCAGACCGCAGTCGGACGGCCAACTCCACCTAGCCCTCCCGCTCCAGCAGGCCGCAGAGAATGGGGGTGGGAGAAGACTCCAAACCTCCCTCCACCCGCTCATTGTAGTGTTGATGCATGTGTGTTCTAAGGTGCAATTAAAACCCAGGAGGGCTTGGAGCTACCTGCCAAGGAGCAGCAGGTAAGCGCATAGTCCCTCCTGATAGCCCTCAATGTCTACGTGTATTTAAAATTGAGAGGTGGGCAACGACGCCAGGGGTGGGGTGTACACCCTGATGGTAATTTGGACTCCGTGATTGTGCCCACCCCCAAGATCCTATATGTATGTGTAATGAGAGTGTGAGTAATGTGAATGTCTAAGTTGTGGGATAAAATTGAGGCAGAGGCAGCCAGAAGGGGACAGAGGGGGGGGGGGGGGGGGGGGGGGGTAGCCTCCTCTGCACCCTGGTGACATACCCCTACTCCAAGGCCCTGCATGTGTGGGTGGTTGTGGTGGAGCGGGAAGAGAGAGGCAGCTGGAGATGGGGAGGGAAGGAAGGGAGGGCCAGCTCCCCCGCTGACCCCAGTAGGCACTCCCACACTCCGCGACCCGCCAGGGAAAGGGGGCCCAGGCCCATCCAGACCGGGGCCCAGTGCAGCAGCGCCTCCCGGCCCCACAGAGCCCGGGACAGTCCACCCAACCCCACCACAGAGAAAACTTCACCCACCCCACCATCCACTCATCTTCCAGACTACATAAGACAGTAAACGCCCAGGCTGAGATCTTCCTCCACCTCTCCTGTATCTCCCCCTCCTGCAGAGAGAGTTCCTGAAGAGAGGAAAGCTCCTGCAAGATGTGACCATCTCCCCCACCAGTTGAAGAGCCCCCCAGGTGGTTCGACGCACCGGCGGCACCCTGCTCCAGGGCCGGGCCCCCATGCACCCACCCGCCCACAACCCCGGCAACACCAACCAGGATCCAAGCCCCTGAGGCCCGGCCCGGGCCCCAGCCCAGAGACGGAGCGCCCCCAGAACCTCACGCCCATCCCGGACCCACCCAGGGCCAGCCAGGCTACCAGGTCAGTAACCCACGTCCGTCAGCACAGACCCTCCCCTAGCCCCGCTGCACGCAGCCGCGAGGAAACAGTCACCTGAGAGCCAACAGAGCCCCTAACCGGACATGACCGCTACCCCGGGTTGAGCCCCCCAAGGAAGATGCCTCCGGGGAACCCCCCGACGCCCTAAGCCTGTCCCTACCCCCACACCAATCACAACAGTGAAGGTGGGACCAAATTATGACCCCCCACCCCCACTAGGTGATGGAGCTGATAAAAGGAGTCCAGAGCAATTGATCTGATGTGGTGGCAGAGGCTGTGTCAAGACTAATGTAATCTAATAGATAATTTCTATATTGGTTAGAATTAAGATTATTTTTATTTTTCCAGTTCATGAGGACTGTTTTCTTGGCTATGCATAGGGCAGTGAAAACCATATGGGCGATATTCTTTTCTGAAGTGACATTATCTAAGCTGCCCAGTAAACACACTAAGGGGGAGGTTGGAATGTTGTTTGGAATGGCCCAGTCTTGACGTTTCAGCTTGTGTGTCTTGTTCAGTGGTGGTCGTCTTTCAGCCTTTCTTACCTTGGCCATGTCTCTGAGTATTGCACACCTTGTGCTTTTGGGCACTCCAGTGATGTTGCAGCTCTGAAATATGGCCAAACTGGTGGCAAGTGGCATCTTGGCAGCTGCACGTTTCCGCGATGCGCGTATCGAGGCTTGCTTCATTTATGGGAGGAGCTGAAAATGATGACGTCCGAAGCCTCGCTGCCCGGCTGTACCACGTGACTGGTTCATGAAGTGGTTCGAACTTTGCCGCAAGATATGACAGCGATATAAAAGGTAATAAAAGCAGTGAAAATTTAGTTTTTACAGAATAAAATGTGAACAGTGTGTAGCTGTCCATACCTCAACGTTACAAAAGCACAACCACTGTCCACACATCACCTCACAGTAAATGATCATTTCCATTTTAAGCATTTCCAAATAATCATTTTCCATACTGCCAGTATAAATATACACAGTATACTGCATCACTACAATATACATGTTTTACACACTCCTTTTGTTGTTGACATTTACAGGCTGTGTGCAAAAGGCCACACTCTTCAAATTCATGCCAACTAATATTTTTACGTCCAGTAGGTGTCCTACTAGAGCAAATGAAGCTTCAAGAAGGAAATTGAGGACTTAAATACACAGACTGATGCGGATGATAATGAGAGACCGGTGAGTACACAGCTGAACATAATCTGGCTAACGACATGAGAGACGAGCTGATACGGGAAAAACAGGAAGTGAGAACAACATTGATGTGGCAAAATAAACTGAACATGAACAAACTGAAATCACTGGGTCAATGACCCAGGAACCCTGACAAGCGGAAGTCGTGCCTAAATATGATCATGTCCTTATTGTTGGAGATTTTAACATCAATGTGTTTTGACCTGATAAAGCGATGGTTTTTTAAGTTTAATAGATTCTTTTAATCTCACACAGCGGGTGGCTGAACCTACACAAGCATGTGGACATACTGTGGACTATGTTTTATCCTATCACCTGCCTGCTTCAAACTTGATTATTTTAAATGCAGAGTCCGAAAACGTTAGAGCACTTTTGCAAATATCTGATGTCTTGATAAATCGAGCAGATATTTGAAGTTTACACAGCACCATTCTCGCATGAAAATATCTTAAAAGTGTGACCCAGAAAGAGTAATATTTCAAACTCCGCCACTCTGTGTTCCTCCGCCACTGCCTCGTTTGCGTTTTGGACGAAATGGATTCTGGGATATTGCATTTCATCATTTCGAGCTGATTGGAGACCAAAACAGCCAATCAGATTTTTTTGCATCCAAGTCTGTGATTGGCTGGTTTTGTGGCACAAATATAACGGTGTACAGAAAGAGTTGAACGCGCACGGGCAGAAATGTTGAGAGTGCGAGCAACACATTGCGAGCGAGCGCAAATGCAAAAACTGAGCGAGAGGGGCTGCTGTTGTGTGTGTGTGTGTGTGTGTGTGTGTGTGTGTGTGTGTGTGTGTGTGTGTGTGTGTGTGGATAATCACAAACACTGAAATACAGTTTTTTGCATGCAGCAATGAATTTTGTTCACTCAGATTTCACTTTTCTTCGCTCAAAATAAATTTCTCCTCAAAATGCAACACTTGCACCTGCAAAACTTTTTTACATGCACCCAAATTTTTTTTACGTGTGCTCAGAATAGTGGCACAAACATAACGCGATGCCCTTTGGCTCCCCCGTCAAAGTGATCCGTGACAGCAAAATTTCGCAAGCAAATAAACTGCTGCAGCGTGAGCAAAGAAGAAACTCTGTCTGGCTTATTTGTGCACGTGGCCACTGAGTTCACTGGGATACAGATACACCTCTGCTCACTAACTAATATTTCCTTGCTAAAAGTCAGTAGAGGCCTATCCCAATATAAACTTCTGATAAACCGACCTTCATCCACCAATCTGCAGTCTCTGTCCACTACCCATTTTGAACAGAATATTTCTCTACATACTCTATGCAACCGGATTCTGGGGATGGGATAGTAGTGCAACATGCATGGACCTTCTGGCCCATGAATAAATGATAAATGATTGGTTCTTATCTAGTCTACAGGGGCACTCAAAGCGCTCAACGACAAGCTGGTTATAGATAAAGGTGACTAGGGATGGGTATTGATAAGATTTTCATGATTCCGATTCCATTTTCGATTCTGTTTAACGATTCAATTCTTTATCGATTCTTTTTAAAAAAGGAGAACACTAAGTTCAATTAGCTTAGAACTTTGTTTTATATCTTCTCTTTGAACAAGATAGAAATTTAGGAGTAGCATGGCCTTACAAACCCAACAGTGAGATCTTAATGATCCAGCCTATGGCCCTTCAATGGGGTGTCACAGGGTCCCCAGAAAAAAAAATTGTAAATGTAAAATAATAAAATAAATATTCGTCTGTAGCAATAACAAAGTATAACATAAATTATTCAGTAGCAATTACACAAGAATATCCAGTAATGTCCCTGCCTACAATTAAACACATTCACTTACCTAAAATCAGGGGCATCTGCTGTGGCAAATGGGTGCAAGCCTTTTACCACAAACTTAGACACTGCTCGGTGACATTCGTCTATCCTGGCTTGAAAGGAGATGCTACCGGTAGACTGCAGCGAGAACTGGCAGCATCTGAGCCAGACTCTGTCTGTCTCTCTCATCATGGTCACTAAACGCACAGTAATGGCAGGTTTTGAAATAAGGCAGATCGCGCTAACATAATATGCACTGTTAGCTGATTATTTACCTGCCGCATTAACGGGAGAGGACGTGCAAACGTTACCGCTGCTGCTGGGTTGAGATTCACGAGTCCGGAGCGGAATTAAAAACACGACATTCATTTAAGGTCATCACGCGTTTTGTGAGCAAATGCTTTTGCATATTCGTAGTGTTTCCTCCGTTAAATGAAATATCTACTTTGCAAGTATTGCAAGTTGCCCTGTTGTCATCCGTTCTCGTAAAGTATAACCAAACTTTTGAGCGTTTGAGCTGCTTACGCGCCGTGTTTCCTGCCAGGTAAATGACGCTCCGCAACGTGGTGACGTCATTCGGGGGGACTGGAATTGATAAGGGAATCGTTTGCAAAAAGGGGAAACAATTCCAAGGAACTGAAACAGTGGGAACTGGTTCTCAACAAGATACCCATCCCTAAAGGTGACTGAGGTATTTTTCTGAGAGGTATATAAAGAAAATTCCACCTAGCCAGGATTACTTTGTGTGCTCAATGAGACTCAAATAAATACAAGTTGTGTTGCATGTACAGCTTGTGTATGTATTGTACAGCAGATGGAGCCATTCACCTTCCCTAGTTTCTGTACTCAATGTAACATAATGTTGAACACATTTTATTATTTGATCCACATAAATATTTACTGGTAAAATTACAAGTTAATAAAAGCAAGACTATTAAACACAATCTTTTTACATTTAGTGCTAAATCCTGATACCTGAGTTCAAGAAAAATACCCTGAAAAGATTCTAAAATGTAATAAATCTAATGGATGTTTTTTCAAGGCCAATTTTTGGATACTAAACTTTTCAAACAGTATTAATCAGTGATCTATGACGTTTGTGGGTTGCTGTGGCTGACCAGCCTACCCATTCCTGTTGTTGTGGGGTGGGAGTTTCCAGCTATACAGCTCAGGGGAAACGCCACAGGATGTCCTTTTCCTCATTCCTCAAGGACAGAATTCGGTTATGTACATGTTGAGCTGGTGTGTATGTTAAAAACATTTCCACTATGTCAGTCTTCTTTTAGTTCTTATTTGTTAAAAGGAAAAAGGAATCTTATAAACCGCATTGTCGCTGTGTTTACAATACGATCTAGTCGATCACATAGTTTTTATAAAACTGATCATTAAAGTACTGCTTGTCTAGAGATGCCTATACACAAAAATAATCTCTGTATACAGATTTCAAATTTGTTTGTTGTTTTGTTTGTCTTAAGTTTAAAATAAACTTAATTGTATTCAAACAGCCAACAATGTGTTGGAAGCAGATTCAACCGGGCTTGAGTGGTTTGTTTTGTTTGTTCACCCCTTGGATGGACCTATTTTAGTCTGCAACACTGAGTATCTCATGAAGCATCATCAGTGCTTCATGAGATAATGTTGTGTTCATGGCTATAAACAGCTCGACAGTGCACTGGGAAAATTTTCAAAGTAATTCTACATTTTGTCTTGTTACAGCTTTGTTACAAAATGTATTCAATTCTTTTACCTCAAAATTCTGCACACTCCACAACAGCAAATTGAAAAACATTTGCTTGAAATTTTTGCAACTGTATTAAAAATAAACAAAAATATAACATGTTTACAAGTATTTAGAGCCTTTGCCATTGCCCTCAAACTTGAGTTATGGTGCATCCTTCTTCTGTTAATCATCTGTCAGCTGTTTCTACAACTTTATTGCAGTCCGTCTTTGGTACATTGAGTTCAGCTGGTTTGGGAACAATTCAGTGTCCCTCTGGATGAGGTGAAAGAGGTGGTTCAAAGTGTTGTCGGTGCAACACAAATGGTAGAAAATTGAAGGATGGATGGACGTAGTGCTGTTTAGCTAACTTTGCCTAACTTTGATATTTAATTTGAAATAATGTCCAAATGCAACAGCATGAAACATTTTCTCTTAAATGAAAGAATTAATCTTTAAAAGTAAAGCTAAGATTTTAATATTTAATACATCAAATGAACATATTATGTTAAAATCCCAGCTAAACAGAAAAATTGTACTTGATATTATCTGTAATTAACAGTATATTATAACTATAACTATGGGCACTTTTTAAAATAATGTAAGTCCATAATTTTGTATGAAGGGATACCAGTTTTAACTTTAAAGATCTACTGAATACACAAGATATTTAGGCAAGAAAAACTGATATTACAGTTGATATAATTGTTTCATAGCAGTTTTTTAAGGTAAAATATGTGTCAATATTTCTTTAAACATTGTAGACCTATCATCATCTATAAAAGATTATAGAAAAACTCAGTTCTTATTACCAAAAACTAAAAGTACACCATTGCAATTATAAACACAGTTAGTAGTTACAACAGTATTTCAAGTTTTTTCAGTGAATACTATATAATTTAAATCGAGATTAAATTTACAAGCTGTTTCACATAAAATTACACCGATGAACATTAAAGTATAGAAAACTAAATAATCATGAAACAATCCTTCTCTGTTCTTCACCTTACAGTAGGAGCGGAGCCTTTTTGGTTGTCAGCATCTTGCATTTATCAATGGAAGCACAAGATGCTAATAGTGAGGCACTGAAGGGATGAGTGCGACAGCTGCTGGGTGAATCCTACTACACTATTGGGTCATGTGGTACACACAATCACACTCTATCCCTCTGATCCTTCCAGCCCTCCCGTTTCCCTCCGTCTCTCACTAAGGCCGAGCACAGTGAGGGAGGGCAAAAATGCCTGAGCTCAGAGAGAGAGTGAAGAGCGACTAAGAGAAGGAGGAAAGGCGGTAAGCAATGTGAGTCCAGATTACCACCAAGGCAGGAGCAGAGCGGACAGAAATACAGGAATACAAGCTCTCCTATCATATTCTCTACTTGTGTCAATTTAAAAGGAGAAAAGAAGAGGATTAAAAACTCGAAAGGGTGAAAAGAGGAGGAGGGGGAAAACAAGAGCAGAGGAGCAGAAGTAATGTGCTACCAACAGCGAGCGTTTCAGAGGACAGTGTTGTCACAGATGAGGAGGTGATGCGTGTGAGCGTGTGGGTTTGCAACACAGCAGCGACAAGGGTGATGTGTGTGTAAAGTAAACCCCCCACACCTACAAATCCCCAACACCATCTACTGAGACTTGGCCTGAGGTTTTGCAAGCCATGGTGAGGACCAGGAGCTAGCTGACATCCTGCTGAACACTATGGCCCAGGTGAGGAGAGACTCCCTCATAAACACACACAAAGCTATTCATGCATTTTAAAGACATCTACTTTGTTGTATATTCACACACGCAAAGTGAAGTTTTGTCCATTCTTTATTTCTCTATCACAGTAGTTAGTAGTTGCTCAGAGCAGAACTGTGCTGGTGAATAATAACTGCAACTTTACCCTCCCTGGTAAAAGTCTGAGTTTTTGAGTCTTTGATGTATAGATACCACTCCACAAAATTATAGAATATTTCTTGCCCACGGGGCAAAAAGGAAACTCAGGCATTCATCTCCAAAAGTGAAAAATTCTGGAAAAAATACATTGTATTTACATCTATTGGAGAGATATTTTGATTCGGTGTATTTTACATTTGGCACGCTCTGACAAAGGTGACTGACGTGACGATCCCATGTGGGGTTTTTTCACATTACCTAATGTTTATTGTTGATGTTCCTACAACAGCATAATGCTCCTCCAGGATAATCATCTTCCTATTGAGGTCTAATGCTGTGACAGGGTTTATATAACCAAAATGATATTATCTCCTAAACTTACCAAACTGTGACTTTAAAGAAGAAAAAATTACTTGTCGTTGACTTTCACACAGGATAGCAGCCTGAGTCTCCAGGGTGAAAGTCCTACTCCTTGTGCAAACTATGTTGCTCTTGTCACAGACTGAAGTGCTTTTCTGCAAACATATGTCACAACAGCATGACTGACCAGATGCAAAAATAGATCTTAACATTAGTGTTGATAATATTAAAAGAAACACTGGAAACATCAGATGAACCATTCCTTTAAAATTTAAATTCATGAATTTAATCTAGCCTGTTTATTGAAAATCTTGTAACCCTGGGACTAACACAAAGTATCATGCCAGCTGCACTAACTGGCTATTAGCTATTGGTTATGTTAAGCTATTTTTTATACATGCAACATAAAAGACTGCTGGGTAAAGACTGTAGGATGTAACGTTTTTTTGGTTTTTTGTCATTTAGACCTGGTGAACCTGTATGTTCAGTCTACATTTCTATGTGTTTTTTTCATACACATTGACTTACCTAAGGTCCAAATGCAAGACAAGATAGTACAAGACGCAATTAGCAATGATGAGCCGACCACAGACAGTGAAATCTTAGCGAAATGTTGTGACGTTTTGTTTGTTTTTTAAGAAAAAAAAGTGAGGGTTATGTGTTTTTCCTCAATCAACTCAAGTGATTCCATTTATTCAGTGTATTCTATGCATGTGTAGACATTTTTTGCCAGGGACAGAAAGCAAAGAAATATAGTGCATGTAGGCTCTGTGAGGACCTGACTGTCTGAAGACACAGAGACAATGTGTCCTTTAAGGTTCGAGACAGATCAGCCATTTGAATCATGAGTGAGGGTGGAGCAGCTCATTCTACACAGCAACATAATGAAGAAATGATGTAGTTGGCCAAAGTGTAAGAGCTGCATTGTGGTTGTGGAGGTTGTGTGTAAACGTCAGGATATCCTGCTCTTGCTCAAACACATTTACTGGAACAAATAGGAAAAAGGTTTAAACCAATTTTCCGACACTATCATCCTCAATCATAAACAAGTAGGCTCCAACTTACAACTACATTAGACTTTTATTACAATTTTTGCCACAAATGTCCCTTTAGTTGAAAGTATGTGGTTAATATATTCCCTGTCTAGGGTGAATTTATTGTTGCCTGTGGAAATGTTTAATTACACTTTTAATGGTATACAATATACTGTCCTCTGCAAGTAGAAAGTTCATTGAAGGCATAGTTCAGTTCACTTTGAGAAGTCAAAATGAACTAAACAAGTGTGAGATGAAAAAAAAATAGGTTCCTATTTGTCTCTGCGTAGCTCTGGTATTAAACAGTTAAATACAATACTGAATATTAGCCAGTTCAATCCAGAATGTGAGTGCTGGTGAGACCTGCCTATTTTAATTGTTAAGCTAATTTTAATTCTTATTTTAATTCATAGTGATATATACTGCTTTGTGGTGTCTGTTTTGCTTATTTGCATGCTGTGCATTTTTGTCCTGTTGGTGTTCGGCTTGTGGATGCTGCAGATGCTATAGCTATATGGTGCATAAATAGTCATAGTTTACAACTATCCAAAATTTAGTATACTAAATAATACAGATGGGAAATGCTCAGTACAGTACACCTTTACTCAATTTCCCCAATATAATCAAGGTTCAAAAATACATATCCTGTATTTAGCGTGAAAGATTGGAAAAAATGTATAAACTCTGGTCAACATACATGAGGTTTACTGTGTGACTCACTGAAGTCACGCTGCTTGGCTGAAGGCCAGCTTTGGGCTTTCTGTGTGGAGTTTGTCTGTTCTCCTCATGCTTGTGTGGGGTCTCACCAGGTACTCTGGTTTCCTTTCACAGTTGAAAGACTGGGGCTAGGTTCATTGATGACTCTAAAGTATAAGTGGAGAGGGAAAAATGAGAAATGATTGGACATGGGAGAGACAAAAAAGAGAAAAGCAGAAAGTGGGAGCAACAAATTAGAATTGCAGTTCCCAGTCATGCTTAGTTCAGGCCCTGTTTGAACTCGTCTGCTCTTTATAGTCTTCATAGTATGTATGGGGTGGTGTGATAGGACACAGTAAGTTGTGTGATTAACAGCTTTTTATGTATTACGTATTTTATGCTTTTTATCTATGCCACTATGAAGCCATACTTCAAGAAAGGAACGCTGTGGATTCCAGGCTTTAATATTTCATCAAATAACTGAAATATAGAATAAACATTCATCTTGTGGTTAATTATCTGGGGTTGAGAAAATACTGAGAATGTGAGGGGTTGAATGTGGCTTGTGGAGTGGTTTGTACAAACTGGTCCATTCTTTATCCATCATTGTCATCTACTGGCAAATATTTTCCTGATCTTTATAGAAGTATTTTTAAATATTGTTTTCCCCTGTGTTGCATATTTTAAATGTTTGCTCTTAGTTGAAATAAAACAAACCAAAAAAGGCAGAGTGCAGTTAGATGCAGGAGAGAGACTTGCAGCACATACAGACAGGTAGCAAAATATCTGGAAATGGGATGTTTTAGTCTTGTCTATTTGTCTTGTTGGCAAATAGAACAGCTGACTGATCTGATTTTTAAAATATCTAGTTTATATACTTAGTTACTGCAGTGTACATGGTTGTGAATGGTTCAGATTTCTCTTGATCTCTTGACTCACATTTTTTAGTAAGTTAGTTCAATCAGCATGTCCTGAAAATCTCTGTCTTGCTGGGCTTACACATGACATCATTAGCATGTTGCAGCCTGCATGTTCAGTGCTACAGTCTGTGCCATTACATTTGCACACCGACAGCTAAGTTAAGATGGACTGTGTTATATATATATATATATATATATATATATATATATATATATATATATATATATATATATATATATATATATAATATGTTGAAAGCCTATTTTTGTGGTGGCTCTGTGTGTGTGCCTCAATGTTTACTGCTGACCTGATAATAAGTTTCCTCTAGAGTGCCTCTCCCTGAGGTTCCTCCAGCAAGAACACAGTCAGGGAAATATGTGATCCCCTGCTGAATATATCAGTTTGCTCACCCACAAAGAAATAAACATATCCGTTTATGATTCTTTTTATGGTTGTTTCATTTTATTGGGAGACGCAGAACATTAACCAAAATATAATCCTCTTCTATAATTTTGGCTCTCATAGATTGGCTGTGTGCCCATGGAGTAAACAGTTTACAATCAGTCAATCAATTACAGATACTCCTGATCTCAACTCATTGTGTGTATAAGGCACCAAATCACAACAACAGTTGCCTCAAGGTGCTTTATACCGTACAGTAGATCCTACAATAATACATACAGAGAAAAACCCAACAATCATATGACCCCCTATGAGCAAGCACTTTGGCAACAGTGGGAAGGAAAAACTCCCTTTTAACAGGAAGAAACCTCCAGCAGAACCAGGCTCAGGGAGGGGCGGGGCCATCTGCTGCGGCCGGTTGGGGTGAGAGAAAGAAGACAGGATAAAAGACAAGGATAAAAAAATATGTGGGATCTATGGATTCTTTGACGCCCAACATCTACACAAACAGTGAAACAACTAGTACCTCAGTGTTTCAACATCCGGAAGAAGCAACGGCTATCACAACTAGAGTTTGACAAGGTACAACACAAATACTATATCAAGGGGGAGCCAGAATATTAGGTCAGAGGGGAATTATGATCATCCTCACCCACTGAGATCCTGTACCAAACCCCAAGAACTGATGTGTTGTAGGCAATGAGTGCGAAAGCAGCTGACCTGATAGATGGGATCATATAAATAAAAATGAATTGAACTGAATTAAAAGCCAAGGTCACGGCAGCACAGAGGGAAGTTAGCCAACTATTAGAACTGCAGAAATGTGTGCTGAAGAAAGGGATTCCTAAGAAGCACAGCAAGCTGCCCATACCTTAGGCAGTGGAAACTGCCAAACAAAGACTCACAGCCTTGGCCAGCTGCTTACCAGAGAGATGGAAGTCACTGAACCATCCAAAGGGTACTCTCGGTGGCAGGGGAACACATGAGACTGGGGCAATACTGGAAGAACATAGAACAGAAGGATGCAATCCATAACAACAGTGCTCAGTGGCTACTGGGTCTAAGAGCAGACCACAGCAACCTCCCTGAACAGGATCTAGATACCACACAGTGGCGGACATTCAAGAAAGGGTCTCAAGAATGACGAGCTGTACAGCACAAGGCCCTGACATGATCCACACTTACTGGGTAAAGAAGGTAACTGCACTCCATGACCGTCTGGTAGCAATGAACCAGCTGTCATTGGATTGATAACACGCACAACCACAGGTTTGTGAAACAAAGTTTGCTTTATATATATTTTTCTTTGGATCAGTTCCCTTTGCTCATCCTCAATGTAGGGATACCTTCAAATGCAGTAACCATCTCAAATGCATCACAAAAATAATTGAAACAATCAAAACAGATGTAAGACAAGAAAGAAACACAATATTTCAACACCCCAAAGAAAAGGAAAAAGAAAAGAAAATAACATGTGAGTGTCCAGTTCCTTATGGTGTCAGTTTATTCAGTCACCCACGGTCTTGGGTTGAGAACTGAAAATGACCTGAATCTCAGGTGGGGGAAAAAGTAGCAAAAGAAAATGATAAGGTATCTCTCAGGTGGGCTTCCTTTTGTTTTTTCCCTACTGCCCTCCTGGTACGGCAGGCCTCCACAGCAGCAACAGTGTCTTAGACCCACGATACCAGCTCCTCACTCGGCACACATGGAACTGTTCCTCAAAAAAAAAAAAGGGTCAGAATAGTTCAAAAAGTTTGAAGAAACACTCCGACTCCTTTGAGGTAGGTACCCGTCTGTGGTTCACTGCTAACGGCAGCTCTCTCACAAATGTTAATTGAACCTCTTTTTTTCCTTTTAACTAGAAAACCGTGCTTCGCGGCAGCATGGAGTTTTTCCTTGCCATCCTTTTTCCTCTACACCACACCTTCACGCGCACCGAGCTGCAGATGATGCCTTCAGGGCAAGCCCGGAAATTAAAGTATCAGACAAAAACTACGATGCATTCAAAGAACTGATTGCTGTAAATTTTATCAGGGTTGCACAAGGATCTACTCCCATCCAACTAGAGACCATTAATCTGTCTCAGTACCACATGGAGGCTCCTGCCAGGCATCATAGCTGCTAGGATAAACAGGCATGTGGCTCAGTACATGAGCGTGGCACAGAAAAGAATTGCCATGAATATCAGAAAGGTAAAAGATTAGCTACTGGTAGACAGAGCAGCCAGTTGAGACTATCTGACCAACGTGCGCAGTGCCTAGACTGACTACAATAAAGCCTTCGACTTAATGTTTCATACATGGATCCTGGAAAGCCTAGACGCGTACAAAATGAATAGGAACTGCAACACAGGACCCACACACACACGACTGGTTTATGCTTAGACTGTCTTTTATTGAGAAATAATCTTTGGTTTTTGGCACCCGCCTCGGACGCAGCCACTTCGACTCTCTCCCAGCATCATCTGCTGCTTCTCACTGCGGACACACATAAGACACATCTCCCTCATTAAAACAGTCCTGTACACCTGTTCCCTCCCCGCCTCCGTGCCGCCCAGAGAGCTCACTGTGTCACCCCTCCTCTGCAGCAGGCCAGCAAACCACGCCCCCGCCACAGCTTCCCCATTGCCCAACTCAGACCGGGACCACACCCGGGAGAGGAAATCAGCCACGACCATCTGCGTACCCGGCCTGTGGACCACCTTGAACTTAAACGGTTGCAAAGCCAGATACCAGCGGGTGATCCGGGGGTTGGCATCCTTCATGTGGTGGAGCCACTGCCGTTTTTTCCTTAGACTCTGCAGACAAGGGAATCTGCCAGTAGCCCTTGGTCAAATCCAGTGTCGTAAAGAAACAAGCAGTGCCCAACCGGTCCAGGAGTTCGCCGACCCGGGGCATTGGGTACGCATCAAACCGTGACACCTCATTCACCTTGTAGTCGTCCACACAGAACCGTATAGACCCATCTTTCTTCACTACAAGAACTATGGGGCTACACCAAGCACTGTGCAACTCTTCTATTACACCCAGCCTCAGCATCTCATTTGTCTTTTATGTCTTTTATGTTCCGGCAGCCTGTAGGGCCGTGAACGCACCGTCACGCCAGGCTGCGTTTCAACATGGTGCTCTATGAGAGCTGTACGGCCGAAGGGGGGAGAACACATCAGCAAAGCACTGTTGCAAGGCAGCAACATCCGTTCTCTGGGCCTGTGTGAGATGGTCATCACAATGGAGGGAGGCGGGAATGGTAGAATTTGGCACCTACGGCCCCAACTTATCTCGCTCCTTAACCAGGCTTACTAGAGCGGCGGTTCCCACCTCCCGCCATGCTTTGAGGAGGTTGAGGTGGTAAATCTGTGTTGCCCCTCCCCTGTCCAACCGGGCAACTTCATAGTCAACGTCCCCCACCTGCCGTGTGACCACGAAGGTGAAAATTGCCTGAGCCTAGCCCCTCTGTTGTACAGGCTCTGCTGATGTTGCTGGGCCGGGAGCAAATTCTCCCGTGATAACCTCCCCAGCCTGTGCAGCTTTGCTCTCAGGTCCAGAACGTGTTGAATTTCATTCTTGGCAGGGCTCGACCCTTCCTCCGAGCACCCCCCCACAGCTGTCTACGGTACAGTAATTCAAAGGGAGAAAATCCCATGGAGGCCTGGGGTACCTCCCGCAAACAACAGAGGGACTAGCCAGCAATTCCAATTTGGTTCATCCTCGCAAATAAACTTACGAATCATGGATTTTAAAGTCTTATTCAGCCTCTCTACCAGCCCATCAGTCTGCGGGTGGTAGATGCTGGTCCAAATAGATTTAATGCTCAATAATCCGTACAGTTCCCGCAATGTGCGCGACATGAACGACGTGCCCTGGTCAGTCAGTATTTCTTTCGGCATACCAACCCAGGAGATGACATCCGGCTTGCTCGAAACCGCCGCCTGTAGTCCTCTGAGGTGAGCCCGGGCCGATCCAGCACCGCCCTGCAGATATCCACATAGACAGTCCGGGGCGCCAGGGGCACACTGAAGGCCAACGTCTTCGCCTCCCCTGACAGCAACGGTAGCAGCCTGGGAGCCCACTCCTCTTCAGGCCACCGGCAAGGCAAGCGCCGTGGCCTGGAATGTCTCAACAAACGTCAGGGGATCCTCCCCATCACCCATCTGGTGCAGCGTCACAGACAGTGGTGGAGGTGGAGGCGGCGCGGCCGGACCTCCCACTAACTGTTGCAGCACCGCCATCTGCTGTGCCGCTTGCTGGCAAAGCAAAGCCAGCTGCTGGTCCTGGGCCGCTGCCTGGCGCACGGACATAGCAGCCAGATCCTGCATCATCTGCCCCAGAATCTGCAACGGCTGGACAGGTGGCTGGGCGGCAGGCTGGGCAGCAGGCTGGGTGGCAGGCTAGGTGGTGGGCTGGGCGACGGGCTGAACGGCAGGCTGATCCGGTGGGGGGCCCGACATGACAGCGCACAACTGGGTTTCGGCACCACTTGCAACACAGGACCCACACACACACGACTGGTTTATGCTTAGACTGTCTTTTATTGAGAAATAATCTGTGGTTTTTGGCACCCGCCTCGGACGCAGCCACTCCGACTTTCTCTCCCAGCATCATCTGCTGCTTCTCACTGCGGATATACATAAGACACATCTCCCTCATTAAAACAGTCCTGTACACCTGTTCCCTCCCCGCCCAGAGAGCTCACTGTGTCACCCCTCCTCTGCAGCAGGCCAGCAAACCACGCCCCCACCACAGGACCCTAAGCGCCTCCATCAGGAATTCAGTGGGAATGCAGTGAAAAACACTAGAGGCCAACTTCAAGCCAACAGCACAAGTTATCATCAAGTGTGCTGTGTGATTTCTTACTATTACTGAAGGCTACTCACCACCAAGCTAACACTGTTAGCTGGCGTTAGCTGAGGTTAGTTTTTAGACTGCAGACTGGTAGACTTGATATTCAGTGTTGGGGAGTAATAAGATAAGATAAGATAAGATAACCTTTATTAGTCCCACACGTGGGAAATTTGTTTTGTCACAGCAGGAAGTGGACAGTGCAAAAGTTATGAGGCAAAAATTAGAATACAATAAGAATAAATACAGTACACAACTGTACAGAATAGAATAAAATAAAATACTATATACAGTAGAATAAAATAAAATAAATATACAATAAGATAAAAATAGAATACAAATACAAATACTATATACAACTGAGTAAAAATACAACGATGACAGAAAGGATTATTGCACTTAGTATTATTGCATATGTATGGATGTGTGTGCTTGATCAGTTAAAGTGGAATACATGTACCGGTGTTACGTATTTAAAATACAAAATATGAGTAACTGTATTCCGTTACAGTTACCGTTTAAAAATGTGGTATTCAGAATACAGTTACTTTGTTGAAATAAAGGGACTACACAGCAGTCTTTTCCTTTTTCATATATTAGGCTGTCCCCTCTCTATTTTTGGTAATTCCACGCTGGTGAAAACCCAAACAAAACACGCATTAAGAGGCTCTAATGACTGTGTCTCAGTCTCACGGCCCATGTCACCTCTACTTGCGGCCCGCATAAATGGCGTGAAGAAATATTTAAAAAAAATTATAATTCAAAAAATGATTTACTATGAAGGCAATAGGCAGAGTGTTACAGGCATAGCCCTAAAGAATGTAGCCTCATGGGTAGTGTAGTCCATGCTGCAGGGAGATTGGCCTGCCATACCCGTTATGTGTTTGTGAGCGTGACGGGGGGAGAAGAAGAAGAGTAGAAAAGTACGAGTTGTCAGTTGCCGAACAGAAACGAGAGATGGAGTTTATTTATTTATTACTTCCATCCATCCATCCATTCGCTTCCGCTTATCCTTTTCAGGGTCGCGGGGGGGGCGCTGGAGCCTATCCCAGCTGTCATAGGGCGAAAGGCGGGGTACACCCTGGACAGGTCGCCAGTCTGTCGCAGGGCTAACACACAGGGACAGACAACCATTCGCACTCACATTCACTCGCACATTCACACCTAGTGACAATTTAGATTAATCAATTAACCTATCCCCACAAGCTGCATGTCTTTGGACGGTGGGAGGAAGCCGGAGTACCCGGAGAGAACCCACGCAAACACGGGGAGAACATGCAAACTCCACACAGAAAGACCCCGGCCTGATGGTGGAATTGAACTCAGGACCTTCTTGTGCTAACCACCGTGCCACCGTGCTGCCTTATTTATTACTTGTTTAGAGAAAAGGGGGGCATAAGTCCTATTAACCTGCAACAATTGTGATACTTGCTTCCAAAAAAAGATACATGAAACAGGAACAAGAGATGGAAGCATGTAAATATGATAATAACCACTACAGCCAAAAAGAGTGCCTGACGAGCCCAGTTGTAAGTGAGCTATCAAGACTCGACTGTACACAATGTATTGCGTGGAACAGTTTTCTGTACGAGATCGCTGCAAAAAGTGCAGCCTTACCTAATGTCCACCCTACCTACTGTTACTCATTTTATATTAAGATTTACAAATCTAATTGGTATTGGTATGGCGAGTAGCCTTCAGTAATACAGGGAGTACAGAATTATTAGGCAAATGAGTATTTTGTCCACATCATCCTCTTCATGCACGTTGTCTTACTCCAAGCTGTATAGGCTCGAAAGCCTACTACCAATTAAGCATATTAGGTGATGTGCATCTGTGTAATGAGAAGGGGTGTGGTCTAATGACATCAACACCCTATATCAGGTGTGCATTATTATTAGGCAACGTCCTTTCCTTTGGCAAAATGGGTCAAAATGGGTTGTCTCACTTCCTGAGACAACTGGGGAAGTACAGTCTTCCACAGGAGCTGCTGATCCAGTTCTACACTGCGGTCATTGAGTCTGTCCTGTGCTCCTCCATCACAGTCTGGTATGGAGCAGCCACTAAACAGGACAGGAGCAGACTGCAGCGGACTGTACGGGCAGCAGAAAGGATCATCGGCACGCCCCTGCCCTCCATCCAGGATCTGTACCTCTCAAGAACCAGGAAACGGGCAGGGAAAATCATCACAGACCCCTCACACCCTGGACACAGACTTTTTGATCTGCTGCCCTCTGGCAGATGGTACAGAAGTCTGCAGACCAGGACCACCCGACACAGGAACAGTTTCTTTCCCCTCGCCATCTCCCTTCTTAACAGTTGACCTGTCACACTGCTCCCACTGCCAGACTGCAGCTGCACCTTATGTACATTTTGTAGTATTCATTCCACCTCATTCATTTCTGTATTTTATGTATATAGGTTTAGATTCGTTATTTATAGTTGGTTTACACAGCTTTGTGTGTGTATGTGTAATGTGTATATATAGACGTGTGTGTGTGTGTGTGTGTGTGTGTGTGTGTGTGTGATGTGTATATATAGACGTGTGTGTGTGTGTGTGTGTGTGTATGTGTAATGTGTATATATAGACGTGCGTGCGTGCGTGCGTGCGTGCGTGCGTGCGTGCGTGCGTGCGTGCGTGCGTGCGTGCGTGTGTGTGTGTGTGTGTGTGTGTGTGTGTGATTTACATTGCTGTGCTTGAGAGCCGCCATCTGCCGGAACCAAATTCCCTGTATGTGTCTGCACATATACTTGGCCAATAAACACGATTCTGATTCTGATTCTGAAAAGAAGGACTTGACAGGCTCAGAAAAGTCAAAAATAGTGAGATATCTTGCAGAGGGATGCAGCAGTCTCAAAATTGCAAAGCTTCTGAAGCGTGATCATCGAACAATCAAGCGTTTCATTCAAAATAGTCAACAGGGTCGCAAGAAGCGTGTGGAAAAACCAAGGCGCAAAATAACTGCCCATGAACTGAGAAAAGTCAAGCGTGCAGCTGCCAAGATGCCACTTGCCACCAGTTTGGCCATATTTCAGAGCTGCAACATCACTGGAGTGCCCAAAAGCACAAGGTGTGCAATACTCAGAGACATGGCCAAGGTAAGAAAGGCTGAAAGACGACCACCACTGAACAAGACACACAAGCTGAAACGTCAAGACTGGGCCAAGAAATATCTCAAGACTGGTTTTTCTAAGGTTTTATGGACTGATGAAATGAGAGTGAGTCTTGATGGGCCAGATGGATGGGCCCGTGGCTGGATTGGTAAAGGGCAGAGAGCTCCAGTCCCACTCAGACGCCAGCAAGGTGGAGGTGGAGTACTGGTTTGGGCTGGTATCATCAAAGATGAGCTTGTGGGGCCTTTTCGGGTTGAGGATGGAGTCAAGCTCAACTCCCAGTCCTACTGCCAGTTTCTGGAAGACACCTTCTTCAAGCAGTGGTACAGGAAGAAGTCTGCATCCTTCAAGAAAAACATGATTTTCATGCAGGACAATGCTCCATCACACGCGTCCAAGTACTCCACAGCGTGGCTGGCAAGAAAGGGTATAAAAGAAGAAAAACTAATGACATGGCCTCCTCGTTCACCTGATCTGAACCCCATTGAGAACCTGTGGTCCATCATTAAATGTGAGATTTACAAGGAGGGAAAACAGTACACCTCTCTGAACAGTGTCTGGGAGGCTGTGGTTGCTGCTGCACGCAATGTTGATGGTGAACAGATCAAAACACTGACAGAATCCATGGATGGCAGGCTTTTGAGTGTCCTTGCAAAGAAAGGTGGCTATATTGGTCGCTGATTTGTTTTTGTTTTGTTTTTGAATGTCAGAAATGTATATTTGTGAATGTGGAGATGTTATATTGGTGTCACTGGTAGAAATAAATCATTGAAATGGGTATATATTTGTTTTTTGTTAAGTTGCCTAATAATTCTGCACAGTAATAGTCACCTGCACACACAGATATCCCCCTAAAATAGCTAAAACTAAAAACAAACTAAAAACTACTTCCAGAAACATTCAGCTTTGATATTAATGAGTTTTTTGGGTTCATTGAGAACATGGTTGTTGTTCAACAATAACATTATTCCTCAAAAATACAACTTGCCTAATAATTCTGCACTCCCTGTAGTAATAAATCACACAGCAATAGTACATTCATGTAGTTGTAAAAAGCATGACAATATATCATGTAATCCAAAGTATTCAGAATACATTACTCTAATTGAGTAACTTAACGGAATACGTTACAAAATGCATTTTGGGGCATGTATTCTGTAATCTGTAGTGGAATACATTTTAAAAGTAACCTTCCCAACACTGTTTATATATTAATGAAAGCCAATACTAACATAGATGCATTGAATGAGAATACAAAACTCATCATTGGAGTGGAGTAATCATACCAAACTACAAACTGGTAGGTCTGGTAAGTCAGACAGTTTGAGAGGCTTTCAATATTTTACTATCCAGATCTAATCTGAACTGCATAACAAGTATTTATAGATTAGATGTTACCATATTAAATTATCATTACATGCATACTTAAACATGTGATTTCATGTCACTTAAAATTTGGAACCCTTGGTCTACTACTGTATTAAATTAAATCATTAACTGACATGATCTCTGGCACATCTTTTCTCTCCTAAGTGCACATTTGTTATTTTGTTTTTCATCAAAGCAACATGTCAGGTGATGTTATTTTCTGTCATCAGCAGAAGCCATTGTTGTTGACGGTAGCTTTGCACCCCACTAACCCTGTATAACGCAAGGACAAAGTGCATAATTGACTTTTTAAAATCCTGGATGCTGAAACATGTATGTATACAAAAAGACTTAAAATAGCATACAAGAAAAAGTAATTAAAAAATTAGTGCACAGGCAAAATCTATTTAATGCATTTAATCTCTGGGCAGAACATTGTTTGTTTTGAATAAGTTCTATTCAGATGTGATTTGCATTGTTCAGATTGAATTGCTCAATTTGAACAGATAGTTTTAAAAACTGAATTTGAAATCCAATGCATTGGTTTGAAAATGATTGACACTAAACTGAAACTGAATTTCATATTTTAAAAAATGAATTTATTTGCTTTGAAACTGTATCATCAAATCCTTTTTTATTAGTGATTCGGCTGCTACACTAAAGCAAACCACTGATGATATGTTTACCCAGTTGGAGCTTTGAAACCTTTGATAAATGTAGTCTCAATAGTGGAGCCAAGTCTAAGTAAATAACTGTATAATATATCATAATATATTAAAATAATATTGTTGCACTGTGATCAGTGTAAGATCAACTGTGTATTATTAATGACACCTGAGTATATTTGTTGTTGTTTTTAGACGTCTCTGGTTGAAAATGTTTTTCCTCTGCAGTAATACAAGGAATGTATTTGAAACTGAGTGTGTGACAGGATGCAGCACAGGCAAGATAAGACATTTTTGTATGTATGAGCTGGCAGCCTGTTGAGGGGTGGGGGATTTAAATCCAGTAGATTAAGGCTGTTGTGTAATGGTTAGATGGTCTGTGCTTTGTGAGACTGACACATGCCCTCTTGAAAATACATTCAAATGATCTTATATAAGTACAGAAGTACATGAATGAATATCCTGTTGAAATTCATTGTGGTTAAATCACTATGATTACGATGTCCTACTCAGCAGTAATGTGCGTTCATGTGTTGCACCTACGCAGTTTACGTGAGCAGCTTGCTAAGATTAGATGCTGGCTTATGGCCATATTTATCCAAAACTAGTGAGTGACTTTTGATTTATGGCATAGTATGCTTCACTGCATGGCTGAAGGCCTGAGGGAAAATGGGTATGTTCACAGAAAGCTTATCTTCAGTGATCTTCATTGGCTGTCCACTTTGTAGAATACATATAATTCAAGTAATGCAAGTGCATGGCCTTTCTATAGCTGCAGGGCAATGACACTGATGACACTGATGGGAGGGGATTGTCCTATGAAGCAGAGTTTTCTCTGAAGGTAGTAGTTCTAATGTATTCAGATTGCATGAGATTACACAGGGACCACCAATGAACCTGGATAGAGATGTGTGTTTTTAAATCGAAAACTACTATCGGTATGATGACTGTTCATATGGCATTTGTAAACATGGGAGAAATAGTTCACGTACAAAAGTTCCTCATTTGCCCAACCTAACTTCTAATTTGCCTTCAGCTTACAGTCAGCTTGCTCTCTAGTGGTCAGCCTGCCCCACTGCACAGACAATCCTCAGCTTCACTGGAGATAAGATGGATTAGGTATTTAGCGAAATCTCTTCATGCTGCTGTAAATAGACAGATGGGTTTGAGCCCCCCCACCACCACCTAACCAACCAAACCTACCAACCTCCACACTCACCGCCTCTCTGTTGCCGTGCCAGGCCACAACATGACTGAACACAAGTGAACACAGGCAGATAAATGTCTGTTTAATTTCAAAAGATTACTTCTACTCCCCTATTCATCTTTCTCATTTTACTTTTTTTCAAAAACACTTGTTTAGTTTCATTGAAGCTTTATGGTTTTACAGTGTTTTACTGAAGTGACAGACAACACTAAAACTAAGAAAGACTGTGCCACACTTATCATGCAACATGAGCAGTTTTTCCTTTTTCTTCATATTAATTTGAAAATACAACACTGCTCAAAAAAATAAATACTTTTACCAGAGTATAGCATCAAGTCAATTAAACATTTTGGAATATTGATCTGGTCAGTGGGGGGTAGTTAAGCAGTTTAGCAGGTGCTATATAAAAGATCAACAGTTGTGATGGTTCCAGTTTCCACAGACAACATATCCTCAGCATAACCATGTATAATATCCACAAAACTTTTTTTCAGAAAATCAAAGGATTTTAAGAGCGACTTATTTTCCGAAAAAGGCGGTAATAACGACGGCCCGCTAGCATGCTTTACTAAAAAATGTGCTTTGGTGTGTATCTGATGGACAAAAGCCAAACCAGTTCCACACCACTGAAGTTGTGCCATTTTTACAAACCAGTTCTGGTTCATCTGTTTCATTCAACGATCCACTTTCGCTTATTCTCCATCGCCGCCATGCTTTTTCTGCCAAAGGCACTGCGCATGTGCGTTCTACCCATACTCTAAAGCAATATTTCATTTTCTTATCATTGCCTAACATTATATCGGTATTACCGTGAACAGTATGATATGGCCACACCCTACGAGGAGGAGCCAAACTTCAAGTGATTCAACCATCCAGCAAAGACTGAAGGTCTGCCACCGCCTTTAGAAGCGGCAACAAACGAGGACATCAGAATTAGGAGCATTTCTTCATTTTGTAGGGAGAAGATGGGAAGCCAGGCAGGGTCCCATTTCTGCACTACAACCAAACCGCACACACACAGAGAAAGACAGAGAGGAGGTAGAGCACTTTAGAGAGAGAGAGTGGTGAGTCAAGCAGTGAGGACAAAGAGACTGTGACAACCAAACGTTCCTCAGCTTTGTACTTTGTCTCTACTGAGCTGTCAAAATGTTTTTTATTCTGAGAATGATATTAATAGTATTCGTTCTTTGCTCTAATCCGTCTTTGTTCTTTCTTTCTTTTCAGTTTAAGCTTACACATTTGCATTTTCTGTGTTGTCCTGTAGAGCCAGAAGTGATCAAATTTGGATAAAAGGGTGAGCTGTATCTGCTAATTAGTGCCAAGTAAAAGATTAATAAAATAATAAAGTTTTAGTCACTAAAGCTGAAGCACAAGCTTCTTGGACAGTCCATACGAGAACATATCATGATAGCAGTGCTCCAAAAAGCACCAATACCACAAACACTATTAAATTAGTATACATGAGGCTAACTGTGAGCCCTTAGCTTTGAACCTTAAGGGGAAAATGTAATTTAATTAGAGGGGAACTCTCCACAGAGGTCAAAGCTGGTTTTTGTACCCATAGACTCATAGATATATAAATATATGAGATGGAAGTTGGCACTGTGATATCATGTGTTTGTTTCTGAAGCACCAATATGAAGCCTCAAAGCATTTCCATTGCTCCCGTCTTGGCTGCAAAAACGGGTGTAAAAAGAGGGACGGGTC
The DNA here is from genome assembly GCF_057382185.1 of Mchenga conophoros. NCBI lineage: Eukaryota > Metazoa > Chordata > Actinopteri > Cichliformes > Cichlidae > Mchenga > Mchenga conophoros. The sequence continues at coordinate 2,919,735 of NC_140533.1, forward strand.
TGATACTGCACACTTTTAAAAACTGTTAGCAAATTAGCATGTCATTTCCATTTTGAAACATCCCATATGGAAAAGATATATATAAATCTTATAAAGTTTGTATCTGTCTTGTGTGAAACTTGTATGAAAAGCACACAAGAGTGAAAACAGATATAAAATCCCTTGAAAAATTATATAAATGAAACTTGTATTTCTTGGATACTTACTAAAACAATATATGAAAGTAATGAGAAAGTGGCCACTTTCCTGAGTAAATCACATAAGCCTTATATGATTCACTATATGAAGTAGGCCACATCTTATGCAAGTCTTTTATAAGTTTTTCATATTTCTTTTCCATATGGGATAGTATGACCAAGATTTGCAAAATAGAAAAATATTTTTATTAAGTATGATTCAGAATGGAGCACGAGCCCATAAACTAAAAGTAAAGTGTTTACATCGATCATTGTTCATACCAGTTTTTTTTAACACTGTAAAGTTTGACTTGCTGGCCCCTATTGGGAACTGTGTTGTTTTTTTGTTTTTGTTTTTTTAACTTCAGCGTTGGCTTAACTTTTTAGCCAGAGAGATTGTTGTGTGAATAAAATCAGCCTTGGGACATTTTTTTGCACATTTCACGATGTGTTTACTTTAAACAAATAGATTCCTGGAAGGTTAGAACAACATTGTAATGTATCAACTGATTTTATCAAGCATCCATGTTGGGTTTATTGAAAAATAATTTCCATAGGCCACATTTTTTCCAGTCTTTAGAGTGCATGTGTGGAGCATTTTTGATGTATTCTGTAGTTCTCCTACATGTTTGTGCTTCAGTTTTTGTGAACTTAATCGTATTGTTACTTTGCTCTAAACAAACTTTAATTAGTGTCAGTCCATTCTACACACCCATTTTTAGAATTAACTTTCTAAATAGCCTTGCCTTAGATCAGGGCCGGCCCGTGGCATAGGCCGTATAGGCAAATGCTAAGGGCGCCGTCCATCAGGGGGCGCCACGCCAGTGCCACAAATGTTGAAGAAAAAAAAAAAAGTTGGTACTATTATTTCTAAATACAAAAAATAATCCCACGTTAATTAAAATGCAAAGTAAAGCTTATTTAATAGAAATATTATTTGTTACAACATTACGCCCCCCCCTCCCCGCACGGTGCGCCCCCTCCCTTCCCGTATCATGGTTCCTTTTGGACGTCACCACATCAAAAAGTCAACACAAGATGTCAAAACGGCCAAAACTGTCAGGTGCCCAGGGAAGAAAAAAGAGAAAAGAAGAGGAGGAGAAACGAGAAAAAGACAGAGGTAGGTAACGTTAGCCTACATGAAATTATTTGTCTGAATGTGATAGTAACCTAAATTTTTAGCATTAAGCTAATGTTACATGATTCGCTAATTGCTAATCAATAAATAGCTAGTTAACTGTTTTAACGTCAGTTAATATTGTGGAGGGGGCTAAATTGTTATGGAAAATAATAATGTAACGTTAGGTAATTACAGTACTCCCACCTTTCCCACCATTCCTCATTTGTATTCATCTTTTAAGCAGGTGTTTTTTGTTTACATTGTTATTTTCCTTCTGGTTAGCTAACGTTTACCCTGCAGGTAATAGTCACTTTTCCACCCCTGTATATATTACAGTTGTAAGCCTAGTTGTTAAAGTGCACATCATTAATGTTAATTAAGCAATATCACATGAGAGGGAATGCTGTTTTTTAATATGAGCACTGCTGTGATTCGGTCAAAGATAATCATAACATAACATTCTCATATGATATTATACTGTTACTTTGCATTCTGCTATTCAGCATTTCACTGTAATGATGACAATAAATTGAATCTAATCTAATTTGCATATCAGTTAACATCATACATATATCTCTTTGGTTTTTCATTTATATTATATCATTTCATTTTATTCCTGGAATCATATGTTTTTATTATTAGACTTTAATACTCAGTGGTGTCACATACTCCTCTCTTCAGATGCACTGTTGAAGTTTCTAAATCCCACCCCTGGGCCATCTACCACATCTACCGCTGCTGCCTCCACTTCAGCAGCACAACCCACCAGTGATGCAGCATCAGCAGCACCAGCAGCACAACCCAGCCATGATGCAGCAGCATCAAGCAGTGTTATTGTATTTCATATATTCATTTTTTTATTTTTTGTATTCATTTATTTATTCATATATTTTTTTATCTTGTTAATTATTCTGATTGTGAATTTGCTTTCTTTAAGTAAAAAAAAAAGGTCAAAGACAAAGCTATTCGGTTTCTTGTGAGTACATACACTACACTGCCGATGTAGGGGGGCGCCACCTAAAATCTTGCCTAGGGCGCCAGATTGGTTAGGGCCGGGCCTGCCTTAGATGATAAATTAGCACTTCAGGATTCATGCATACAATCTTTATTTTGATACCAAGATTGTTTATACAGAGTTTGCAATTGCAGAGAAATACTCTATTCATTTTGGGCATCTCATTCTGGAGCAGGAACCACAGAAAGATCTTTGGCACTCAAGAGGTTAACCTCTAGCTCCAAAACCACAACATGGTAACAGCCAAAATGCTAATGGGTGACACTGCAGTGCCTACATCCATCTTTTATACTATCAGTTCAGTTTATGATAGGCTAAAGTTGCAGGTTGGGAGGGTCACAAAATGCATAAGCTGAGAGACTGGGGGATGATGGGATACTGGTTCTGTGCAGGGCCCCCCATTGTGAGGATGAAACCCTTTTCAGAGCAAAAGCAGATTAGCACTGCAGCCTGACCCCATATGTGCATGAACACACAGACTGTTGGAAAGGAAATTTAGGGCCTTTGTTTTGGAACAACAAAGCTGTTAATCTCTTGTTATGGAAGATGTGATACAGGAATTTCAATAAATATCTGTGTCATGGTCTTTGGTAATATTTCAATATGCCAACAACAAGAGAGCCACAAACAAAAGGAATATATGGTGACTGCGCTTTGGGGTCCCTAAGAGAGGGGGGGGGGGGCGCTATACAAATACAGGCCATTTACGTTTTTGTTACGTAACATCTTTTAGTTTCTTAGACTATGCTTGTTTAGCATGTACTCTAAATGCAACTTATAGTGCTTGATGGGACTGGGACTGTTAATACTTTTCTCCTGACCTTTTTTGTGCTACATGCTAAAGCTTGTGAAATGTCAGCACCGTGTACCAAACTGAAACAAAGATCTATACAAATATGTCCAAGAACAATTTGAATGTATCATTTTTCCTTTATTGACTCCGAGCATTTGCATTTAGGCTTGTGAAACATTTTAGTAAGCTTTCCCGTGAAATCATTGCAATCATTGTTTCAGTTGACTCAATACATGAGATACTTCATTTTCATTAGTTGAGCTTCTTATCTGAAAAGATGTTCTCTTTGAAAAGTTATGGGATTACAGTGTTACAACCATTACCCTAAATAAACAAATTCACAAAAGCATAAGCTCAATTAAGTAGAAACAAAGAATTCAATAGTTTAAAAAAGGAAAGAAAAACAATACAATCAAGAGCTTAAGTAAAATCTGAAAAGAATAGTCAATGCAGAAAACATTTCTGCATCCATCCTTGAACAGCTGAAACAGATATTAACAGATGTGGTTATATTCATCTGGATCTGTGTCAGCTGATAGAGAAACTGTACTGAGTCAAACTGAATTCAAACAGCAGCATCAAATGACAGGAGGGTAATTAACTAAGAAAGGATGAACTTGTCATATCCATGATTTTCTGATTGGACTCAGATTGGGAACTTCCACTTGTTAGTGATAAACTCCAAGCAGTCTGATCCACAACTTTGCAGTACAAAAGGGTGCTAGTCAGACAGATCCGCAATCCTCTATCTTGCTAGATCTCTTACTCTCAGGTAACTCACACCTCAGGTCCAGTTATCCTGCACTGAAGGAAGCAGAAAGCAAGTTGCAGTCTCTCCACATGCAAAAACAGAAAAACATTTGCATACAGTAGCACTAATCCCACTTACAGCTCTTTGTTAACAATCCAGCAATGAATGGATGTCTTCCTCCAGCCTAAGTAGCGGGCAACTGATCACGAGATCACAAACAGGTGAGATAATCAGCTCAGGTGCCCAGGTGTTGGCAGGCGTAGAGCAGGAGGAAGGCCGGCCTCTAAGACAGGGGTGTGGCTAGTGCAAAAGCAAACACAACACAGACAGTCAGAGAGAGGAAGAAAAAAACAGAATGAGAGAGAGACAGAACAAGTGAGAGACGAGTCAGAAATGGGGATTGGAGGACCACGACAGCAGTACTAGCAGTACTAACATTATTCAAAGTTTCACAGTTTATCAGGACAAGCAAGACAAGTAGCGGCTACCTTTTAAAATCTAAAAGTAGATATTAATTAAATCTAAAGTGATCCCTTTTATTTCTTTGCATGCACCCTTGACATTGCTGCCATCCTGTGGCCACAATTGACTACTATAAAAGGCAGGGTTGCCTTTTTTCTATACAAATCCACAGTGCATCTCACTTCCATATCCCAGCTTAAAGTTGTCTTTTTTGAAGGGGGTGGTTAATGCGCATGTTCTGGTCTTTGACAAGAGACCAATGGGAGTTTAGCATGCTAGACTACCTGTTACTGGTTCTGCTTCTGCTCCTCTTACATCAGTTAACATCAAACATAAAGCCTGAGGGCCAGAATCAGTCTGGCAAAGACTCCAATGTGGCCCACATAGACTTCAGAAAATGTGTAAGAGTGCATAGATTTTAAACTTTTAATTGTATGTCCAAAGTTTTGCAGCTTTTCCTATTAATAAATTATCCACATGCCATTCATACACAAAAGTAGTTAAGTAAAAAATAAACAATTAAATGACAGAAAAACTTCTGTTTTTCCACTATCTACTTTAAAGATTTCTCTTTTCCATAGTTTAAAAACTCTTGTTTTATAAATACAGTCAGGGCAATAAGAAGCACCAATGCCACATGATAAGAACTTTTTTCTCAAATATCTTATGTACAGAAACTGAGATGTATTGTTAAAATTACACTTCTTTTACTTATATTAAAATATCTCCACGATTAAATGTTTAGTTAGATGTCTACACTGACAGAAAGGGCAGTTTCTGTCCAGCCCTCTTAAGATCAAAGTTGGCTGTATGTGGGCGACAGAATAAAATGAGTCCGACATCCCTGATGGTAAATGGAGCAGCTCTATTGCTTTACGCAACTTGCCTCATTCACCCATTCATACAAGCACTTTTTCTCAGTTTTTTCTTTGTTCACACACATTTGTACTTCAATTGATTCATCAAAGGGCAACTTGGGGTTAGTATCTTGCCTGAGGATATTTGGCATGCAGACTGGAGCAGCCAGGGATCGAACCACCAACCTTTTCAATTAGCAGAGGACCAGCTCTACCTGACTTCCTGTGTTTACTCCTGTTTGTGGAAAAAGAGGTAACATTAGTAAGGTGCCAATTTTGTGTTATTCATCATCATAACAGATAACTTTTCTCTCTGCTTGTTAATAAATAAACAAGAAAATATCCAATTTCTCAGTGTGACACCATGTTATCATCTCATGTATGCTGGAGCAGTGTTATTAACACTTTAATTGTTTAATTGTTATTAACACACTCTTGTTCCTGTCCATGATATGTGACAGAATGTCACATATGGAGCTTCAATTTAAAAGCTTTAATTTAAACTAAAATTTAAAATGCGACTGAACAAAGCACTGCCTTCATTAAATCATTAAAACCAACTCATTATCACTGGACTCACATGTTGGTAACTCAAGCATAGGCTGGCAGCCACTTTGTATGATAGGCTCCCTGTGGAAGCATTTTTCTTTAGCGTTCTTTTATATACTGTGTCTGACTTTGTGCGAGAGCAATGTAACACCAATAGAGGGTGTAGAAGTGTCTATCTACACTCTCAGCCTCCCTTGGGGCTCCGTGTCCTGCTCTTATATAATGACTCATTGAGAGCATGTTAGTGCACAAGTAGTGCATGCTCTTCTCTCTGTCCCAAGGGGACTGTTGGCACAGCAGCACAACTGGGGCTGTATGTTGTTACACTGTCTATGATTTTGGACGCTACACAGATATATACTTTTCACTTCAGACGCCATTATCTTGACATATGTACCTACCCTAACTGTAGTTACAGACACTTCTTCAGTACTTACAGTTCTAAAACTAGAGTCCACAACACAGCATAGTGTAAGAAAGGTGTCTGATACAATTCAATGAAACGAATTTTAGTTGAAATCAGAGGGTCCACGTGCAAAGTTACACAGCAAAAATTAGAAAAACACTGGAATAGGATAAGAATAAGATACTGTACACAACTGTACACAATAGAATAAAATAAAATAAAATACTATATACAATAGAATGGTAGAATTGAATTGATGAATTGATGGAAAAATGTCGCAATTAATTTGATGACAACTCACAGTTTTCCATGCATCCTAAGCACAACTCATCAACGCTTTCCTGGATAAATTTGAGGTTGCTGTGGTTGACCACTTTGAAACTGGCACTGGCAAATATTGCATTTGAAATATGTTCAGGGGTGGAGCCTTATCACACGTGGAGAAGTTTGGTCCAGATTGGACAATGTATTTGTGAATAAGAACCAATTAAACTTTCATGGTGAATGATTAAAATGCAGTGTGGACACACAAAGGCACCACAATTTTGAATATGGCCCACATCTGTAGTTGACCAAATATGAAGTTGATTGGATAAAATCCCTCAGAGGAGTTCAAAAAGGAATAATTCCTGGAAATGGTCAAGTTAGCGCCACAATTTCATCTTCAATTTAATATGGCTGACTTCCTGTTGGGTTTGAGTCATGTACCCAGTGGACGTTTAGTCCTGTCTTGGCATGTACCAGATTTCATACATGTGCATGACACCCAGTTGGGGCAGTTTTTTCACTTTTGTAGAGGGTGCTACTGAGCCATTATGTCCAAAACCAATAAAATACATAAATAAATAGTAAAATACTAGACTGTGTCTGAGTTTGTGAGCATGTTAAGGCCCTCAAAAAAGCAATTAATTTACCAAAATAATAAAAATATAAAATAATAAATGGAGCGGCTCTGAAAGTAGCATTTAATTAAGACACATTGCTTTACAATAAATCCTACCTTTCTTCAAGAAATTAAGCTATTCACGAACTCCACGCAGTTCTTGGAGGATGACGGAATTGATACCATTGACATTTGACGCACATAAATCCAGTAGGATGCAGTTTGAACTGTTATCTGTAATTGCCCACTAAGGTTTATGTTGAGCAATAATGTCGAGCAATATTAAAAATGTTAGTGGTTCTACTAGATTTTAAATAAAATGTTTTATTTAAGTAAAGCGTATTATTTCTGATAAGAATCGTCTTCCTATATGCAATGCCTGAAACGCAAAAGTAAATTTGAAGAAAATGCGTAAACATGTACCCATATTTATTTTGAAGTTCAAACTTCCGGTTGTGCTGTGCCACATGCTTTTAGCTGAACTGTTTACGTTGTGGGGACTGCTGGAGAGAAGAGCACAGCCAGTCTGCTCTACACCCCAGCACGATTTAAGACAAAAATGTTGACAGCAAAGTATGTCTTTTTGTCGGTTTACGCACGCCAGACGCTGACACGCCAATGAATGGAGTTACTTTTTGCGTTGTTGGAATTCCACCTCGCTCAGACGCTGAAGTAAGTCAGATACAATAACTGTTTTTCTGGTGACTGGAATAATGTTATTATAATATTGATCAGTTCTTCCCGTCGGGGGGAAACCATCCCATAAAGACGGTAAATCTACCCACAAATGGATGCTACTTAGTATAATCGTACACTAGACGAATCAGAGCTTTTTTGCCGTAAAAAGTCTAAACCAAGGATGTTAAACTCATTTTCCTGCTTGAGCCCAATTTAATCTCAAGAGCATGTAAACAAGTACATGCTATCCATATGATGAAGAATCTGAGGTGTTTAAAAAAAAAGAGATATGAATGATATTCGTTATTTTCATTATTTTTTTCATTTAATTATTTATCATTGTACATGCACTACGATTTAGCGAATCTAAAAGTGGACAGACCATTCACATATTTGAGGAACTTAAGCCTTACTTGCTAAAATTCGTGCATTCTTCTGTAAAGCTGAAAAGTTAAATGATTTCACATCAATTATTTGACTTTAAAAAGCCCCCACGCTGGCCCAGTGGGCCACACATTTGACAGTCTTGGGTTAAACACACAATTAATAAATGTTTCGTTTCATTAGGAGAGGTGTGGGATAGTTTCCACAATAGCTACGTCACAGCATTGACAGACAAACTGCAGACATGACTTTTTGTGCACTTTTGTTCTTGTGCTCTTGACCATGTCTTACGCAACTTGTCAAATTCCCAAAATTAAAAACAAAACTGCAAACCACATAATGTTAACTCATAAAAAACGTTATGACTGTAAGTGCATGGTTTTGTAAGAAACTCAAAATCTGTGTATTTTACTTTCCTGTGAATGTCTACACCACAGTTTATTCACTCATCATTGACACCATTCTACACATAATACTTCACATATCTTGCAAAATGGAGGTATGGGGTGTGGGCACATAGCAATGGAATTGGAATGCATGTATTTCCATGTGCCAGCCCACATATGCATATTTGGCAACAAAAGGCACATTGTAAGCTTTGGTCTTCTGTTAGTGCAGAAACATTTACTCATAAACATTTCATGAGCCTTTTTAGAAATTAATTTGCTAATCATGATTCTGACATTTGTTGTGTCCCTTCACTCAGCACATTATTCTTTGCTCAGATTGTGTGAGTTGTTTTCTCCCCTAACTTTTAATATTTTCAGAGCTTATTATTGTGGGTGCGCTAACACGTTAACGAGCTAACCGTGCTAACGCATTGACACCGTGAATAGTGTATTAACACAATTCATCTAAAATTACAAAAAAAATAATAAAATCAGAGTATGAAGAAGTTATGTTTGGTACTGTAAAGACCACAAACATGTTGAACAAATCATTTTCATAACTTGAAATGCAAATATAAATTGTAAATTTCAAAAACCTATGTACAAATTTTGCAAACAGCAAAGTTATATGCAACTAATTACCTAAAAATGCAGCCAATGCAGCATTGTAGCAGATAACAGGGCATTGCAGAGGATGGTGAAGTTTGTGCAGAGGACTATCTGGTGCAAATTACCTCCCACTGAGGACATCTACAGCTTCAGATGTAGAGAAAGAGCCGTCTGTATCCTACGCAACCCAACCCACACTGCACATGAACTGTTTACTCTCCTCCCCTTTGGATGGAAGCTTCAGAAACCGCTTCTAACCGAATGCAGTCAGACTGCTAAGCTGCCCTATGCTCAAAGTGAACACCTTACACCTTAAAAACATGCCACTCTGGAATTGTTGTTACTGATGTTTTAGTTAACTCTGTACTGTGCACTGCTGTTCCCTGCTGGTGGAATTTTGTACATTCATTGGATCTGTTGCAAAAACTGCTTGTAGGATGGGTTTTTGCTATTAAAGGCTAATGTTTTTCATATACTGTAAGGAATGACCTAAGAGTGGAGATCAGAAAGCATCTTTGTTTGTTTGGTTGTCTTCTTTGTCTCACAACAGAGGTTTGAAACTAAAGATAACATCAAGCTTTAGTTAGGGTCAGCCTTTAGTATCTATGGATGTCAGCTATTTAAGCAGTAACGGCATTTAGTGCATGTCTGAAAAGCCCAGGCTACAGTCTTCTGTTGCACTGATGCAGTTAGTGTGTGAATATTATTAAATGTGCTTTGGTGGTATGCGCTGTGAATTCACGTATCATCTGATGAAACAGAAGAGAAAGTCACACAGCCTCAAGGGAGCATCCTCTCCTCACAGCCACTCCTCGACTGGGTCATAAAAAAAAAACAAGCAGAGCACATGCATATTCTTGTATGACTCACACATTACTATGACTCACACACAATATTATGTTATTTTTGTTCTGCCTAGACTCATGATTGTAAGTTTCTAGCATCAGTAAAAACTATAAATAAAAAAGAAAGAAATCATTATGAGTGCATTGGAAGGGGAAGTGAAGGCCAGAAGAGGATGGGAGATGAAGATGCAGAGTCTGCTGTATGATGTTTGCATGGCTGTCACCCTCTTTTAGTGTCTCTACATCACACTTTTGTTTCCTTATCTTCATTCGCCCTTTCTCTTGCTTTCAGTCTTAACTGTATTCAGGTGTTAATAAAACAAGCACTGTGGGCCTGACAGCACTGTTAGAGCTGTTTGGTAAAGCCTAGAGGAGGATGGACACGTGCAGCCACACACACACACAAGCTGGCATTCACATTTAGTTTTTCTAGAAGCACTAACATTGATGCAAGTTGGCGGTTCAGTTGTAATCATTTGTTCCTTCTCTCAGAATCCCACATTTACTCAACATTGTGTTATCAAAAACACTGATGCACAATACACGTGTTGTTTTACACTTACTTACAGATTTCTCTTTAAACTTATTACACTTATGTGTTCGTGTCAAATCTCTTATCGCACTCTTCAAGACCAATTCATGGCTTTGTGTACATGGGCAGTTCCTTAAATCCAAAACTTTTATTTAAAGGAGGAGACTTTCAATTATTAAAACAATAATTAACATGTGAGCATAGAAGTTATGGTCTGCCTTAACGTATAAAGCACCTTGAGGCGACTGTTGTTGTGATTTGGTGCTGTATAAATAAAACTGAATTGAATTAAACTGAATAGAAGGGAAGCAATCTAGGCAACAATGACATGTCATGAATTTGCACACTATCTTTGCCAGTTTAGCATTATTTAACAACAATCCAAGCAGGTTTGTCTTTTTTTCCCCGTTAAAGCAGCAGGCAACATCGATGAAAATTGTGAGAGGATCCTTTAAGGTTTCAGGAGAATTGATGAGCGATTTGATTAGTGAAAAAACAAATATATGATAAACCGATTTCTAAAATGAAACCACAATAGTGAAACAAGCTTAATACAGCTACCTCTAGTAAAAATTAAACACAATGTCACTTTACTCGCTAATACAACACCGACCTTACATGTTTAGCATACAGTTGTTCCATAGTGTAGTAAATAAAAATACTTACTAGTTATATTATATGTTCAAAGGACACTGTGTGCGGAGCACTGTATATGTAATACCCTAGAAAAAAGCAACCAATCCTAACTAATCATATTTCTGCGCTCAGGGAATGTTTGTCGTTTTTGCTTGACCTTTTTTTTGATGATTTTTCTGTCCCATATAAATTAATAATAATTGTAATGTAAAAAAGACCCACATTTTATGTGTTCTGAAGAGCAATATCAGCTAGCCAGTTGTGAGTTTAAGAGAAGCTGACAGGAAGAGAGAGAGAGAGAGAATAGCATTTCTCTTTTCTCTACCAGTGGCCTGGACTGTTAAGCTAAAGAATGAGATGAATGTGACTGAAAGAGAAAAAGAAGGAGAAGAGAGAGAGAGAGAGAGCTGGCATGTCAGCAAATAGTCCCAAGGCAGAGAGAGAATGAAAAGAGACGCACAGTGGAGAGGGGGGAAGACTATACTTAGACACCAATACTGCTCTAGTGCCAGAATAGAGGAGAATATCTTATAAGCACCGTGGGATTTTTGCATTACTTATTTGAGATGGACTCGTTTCTGAAATCCAGAGATGAGTGATGAATATAAGCCAACCTACACACAGCAAACCACTACATCACTGAACTGAGTGTGTTGCATTTGGACAGTTACTTTGAAAGCTTTCAAGAGGACGAGCTGAAATTGAAGAGAAGTACCAGCTTATTTTACAACTAGAATTAACCTGGAACTGATGTTCTTTTATACAAAGAACGTTATATCTAAATGAGAGGATATAGAGGGCAAGAAGAAGTGATATTTCCTGTTTTGATCACCAAAAAAAAAGAACACTGTGGACTTGCTCAAGAGAAAATTGAAGAAAAGTGAACACCATATTATACTTGAAGTTTGGACTGCGTCTGCATAGCTTGAACATCGATCTTTAAGACCTTTGAAACATGACCAGATGAGTAGACTTACAGACTTTGTGCTTTGCCAGTTCTGATGGTGCTGCTTCAGTAGTTAACACTGTGTAGAACTGTTTTTGTTTTTTTTTACCACCAATTTAGCTTACTATTCTGGTCACAATGCAGCAAGTAGAGACTTTGCACAGATGAACGCAAATCGCAGTCTCACATTCTGAAGCTTTGGTGTGTTTTTATGTGTTTGCTACAAAGACAATACATGTTTGTTTGAATGTGGAAGTTCTAATGTTGAGGGTGTCGAGTGTAGCACCAGCTCCAGCAGGCCACAAGTGGCGATTCCAGTGCTCTGTCGGGGTTGACTGTAGCGACGCCGAACCTCGCTGTATCTGGCTGGCTGTTTTAAGGGATGTTTTACCTCATGCCTCCCCTTGTCAAACACCCATCACATCAACAAGAAGAAGTGCATACCAGAGGGTCATACGTCGCCGTTGCTTGTCTTGGGTAATTAGTTGTGATTAAAGCAGTATTAACAAATTTGATTTATTGGTTAAAGGACTAGTTTTGTGCATGACAATCTTAAACTTGACACACTATGTGGAGCGCTTTCTGCTGGATTTCATTTGCTATCTGTACAAAATTGTTTAAGAACAATGTTTTTGAAGAAAAAGTGTCCCATAGCTACTAATACGCTTAAATAAGTTCTAAAATAACAGTTTAAAATCAAACATCAAACATCTCATGTTATTTAGCACCCAAAACATTTAATCTAAAACAGGATTAGGTTTCAAGGGAGGTTTGGGGTGATGACCAATGATCATGTAGACATCATTCCAATACCATGTAATACCATCAATACCATCACGTAGATATCAACTCACCAACAACAGGGTTTTGGCCTTTCAATATTACATCATTAGTAGAGTCAGCATGTTTCGACCATGTACCTCACATAGTAGCCGTTCTGACTATTATGGCTTTACTACCTGAATCAAGCAAATATTATAACAGAACACTTAATGTTTTACCTGTTCCAGCTCATATTTGTCCCAAAATGTCTAGTAATTGTGGAATTAATAATAATAATGGATTTATATAGCACTTTTCAAGGCACCCAAAGCGCTTTACAATGCCACTATTCCTTCACTCTCACATTCACACACTGGTGGAGGCAGCTACAGTTGTAGCCACAGCTGCCCTGGGGCAGACTGACAGAAGCCAGGCTGCCATATCGCGCCATCGGCCCCTCTGGCCAACACCAGTAGGTGGTAGGGTAAAGTGTCTTGCCCAAGGACACAACGACCAAGACAGAGAGCCCGGGGATCAAACCGGCGACCTTCCGGTTACAGATACGCTTCCCAACCCCCTGAGCCACGGTCACCCCGATTGTGTTGAGTTATTGGGCATTAACCTAAATTTGATGCTCTGTCACTGGTATGGGATCTAAATTGGGAAACACTGGTAGACACTAGACACTCCCTAGTGTCTATCTCTTAAAAACTACTACGGAATACCTCACCTGTTAAATGCATTAAAAATTACCCTATTAGCAGATCAACAGCCCTGACCTATTGCAATAAGGAGAGATCATTTGGAAGAATTTGACATAAATAATTGAGATATAGAAATTTACTTATTTGGCAATTAGACTCCAATGATCCATCATGGCAGAACGGAATGCCATATTTATAATTTGCAAAGCGGCGCCCAGGTGTCACTGTTGATGATGACGTCATCTAAACAGACATGCAGCGTTCGGCTGCAGCACCCAGTCCATGAGGCGCTAGAAACTGACTGGGGCTCCAAACAAGCCAAACGGCAGTGTGACAAATTGGGAGTGGAGAAGGCCATTTTTTCCTTGGATTTTGCAGACAAGGGAATCTGCCAGTGGCCCTTGGTTAAATCCAGTGTTGTGAAAAAGCGAGCAGTGTCTAACCGGTCCAGGAGTTTGTCGACCCACGGCATGGGATAAGCAGCAAATTGCGTTCATCCTCGTGAATGAACTTACGGATCATGGATTTTAAAGTCTTTTTCAGCCACCCCACCAGCCCGTCAGTTTGAGGATGGTAGACGCCGGTCCAAACAGATTTAATGCCCAGTAATTCATACAGCCCTTTAGTGTCCAAGACATGAACAACGTGCCCTGGTCAGTCATTTTCGCTTTTGGGATACTGACTTAGGAGATGACGTGAAACAGTGCCTGCGCCACACACTTTGCAGAAATGGTGCACAACAGCACTGCCGTGGAATATTGCGTTGCATAATCCACCAGAACTAATACAAAGCTATATCTGTGTGCACTCCAGTTAAATGACCCGATGAGGTCCATGCCAATGCATTCAAACAGAACCTCCATTAATAGTAGTAGGCGCAAAGGCACTTTTGGAAAGGCCTGCTGGTTAACCAGCTGTCACTCTGAGCAGGAAGCGCACTATCGGTGCACATCCGCTCGGATGCCCAGCCTGTAAAATCAGGCACCAAGCAGATCACACAGATGCAGCCTGTCTTTAATCAACACAAAATGCGGGTAGGTCCACGCTGCATCAGGGCGCACCAAGTGACCATCAGTTTTTATCACTCAGTCCCTAACCCCTAACCCTGAGCAAAGGGTGTCAACAGCTCTTGCGGAAAATCTTTAGTGGAATGAATCACTGGAGTCGGCGGGGCCTCACAAGGCCCTGCCACCTCCTCCTCCCCAAAGTCACCGTCAGATGCCCCTGCGTCCACCGCTGAGCACAGCGCAGACACCACACCCCGCTAAAGGTCATGAACACATCCCAACACACACTGCCCCAACAGGTTACTAAACCCCAGTCAATCTGTCCCCAGAATTAAGGAATGCGTCAGGCACGGGCTAACTGCAGCCTTTACTCTATGCGTTTTGCCCTTGTATTTAATTTGCAGGAGCACTATGGGATATTCAATTCAATTCAATTCAATTTTATTTATATAGCGCCAAATCACAACAAAAGTCGCCTCAAGGCGCTTCATAGATACAGAGAAAAACCCAACAATCATATGACCCCCTATGAGCAAGCACTTTGGCGACAGTGGGGAGGAAAAACTCACTTTTAACAGGAAGAAACCTCCGACAGAACCAGGCTCAGGGAGGGGCGGGGCCATCTGCTGCGACCGGTTGGGGTGAGAGAAGGAAGACAGGATAAAGACATGCTGTGGAAGAGAGACAGAGGTTAATAACAGGTATGATTCAATGCAGAGAGGTCTGTTAATACATAGTGAGTGAGAAAGGTGACTGGAAAGGAAAAACTCAATGCATCATGGGAATCCCCCGGCCGCCTACGTCTATTGCAGCATAACTAAGGGAGGATTCAGGGTCACCTGGTCCAGCCCTAACTATATGCTTTAGCAAAAAGGAAAGTTTGAAGCCTAATCTTGAAAGTAGAGATAGTGTCTGTCTCCTGAATCCAAACTGGAAGCTGGTTCCACAGAAGAGGGGCCTGAAAACTGAAGGCTCTCCCTCCCATTCTACTTTTAAATACTCTAGGAACAACAAGTAGGCCTGCAGAGCGAGAGCGAAGTGCTCTAATAGGGTGATATGGTACTACAAGTTCATTACGATAAGATGTGGCCTGATTATTCAAGATCTTGTATGTGAGGAGCAGGATTTTGAATTCAATTCTGGACTTAACAGGAAGCCAATGAAGGGAAGCCAAAACAGGAGAAATCTGCTCTCTCTTTCTAGTCCCTGTCAGGACTCTTGCTGCAGCATTTTGGATTAGCTGAAGGCTTTTCAGTGAGTTTTTTGGACATCCTGATAATAATGAATTACAGTCGTCCAGCCTGGAAGTAATAAATTAGCGTCACTCTGAGACAGGATATTTCTAATTTTAGAGATGTTGCACAAATGGAAGAAAGCAGTCTTACATATTTGTTTAATATGTGCATTGAAGGACATGTCCTGGTCAAAAATGACTCCAAGGTTCCTCACAGCGTTACTGGAGGCCAAGGTAATGCCATCCAGAGTAAGAATCTGGTTAGATACCATGTTTCTAAGATTTTCAGGGCCGAGTACAATAACCTCAGTTTGATCTGAATTAAGAAGCAGAAAGTTAGCGGCCATCCAGGTCTTTATGTCTTTAAGACATTCCTGCAGTTTAACTCATTGGTGTGTGTTATCTGGCTTCATGGACAGATAGAGCTGGGTGTCATCTGCATAGCAGTGTAAATGTATGCTATGTCTTCTAATGATACTGCCTAAGGGAAGCATGTATAATGTAAACAGAATTGGTCCTAGCACTGAACCCTGTGGAACTCCATAATTAACCTCAGTGTGTGAAGAGGACTCTCCATTTACATGCACAAACTGGAGTCTATTAGATAGATATGATACAAACCACTGCAGCACAGTACCTGTAATACCTACAGCATGTTCTAATCGCTCTAATAGGATATTATGGTCGACAGCATCGAACGCTGCACTGAGGTCTAGCAGGACAAGCACAGAGATGAGTCCACTGTCAGAGGCCATAAGAAGATCATTTGTAACCTTCACTAAAGCTGTTTCTGTGCTGTGATGAGCTCTGAAACCTGACTGAAACTCTTCAAATAAACCATTCCTCTGCAGATGATCTGTTAGCTGTTTGACAACTACTCTTTCAAGGATGTTTGATATGAAAGGAAGGTTGGAGATTGGCCTATAATTAGCTAAGACTGCTGGGTCTAGAGATGCTTTTTGAGTAAAGGTTTAACTACAGCTAGCTTGAAGGCCTGTGGTACATAGCTGATTATTAGAGATAGGTTGATCATATTTAAGATCGAAGAATTAATTAATGGCAGGACTTCTTTGAGCAGTTTTGTAGGAATGGGGTCTAAAAGACACGTTGATGGCTTGGAGGAAGTAATTATTGAAGTTAACTCAGAAAGATCAATTGGAGAAAAAGAGTCTAACTTAACATGAATGGTACTAAGAGTAGCTGTAGATAATATTACATCTGTGGGATGATTATTGGTAATTTTTTCTCTAATGATAAAAATTTTATTTGTGAAGAAGTTCATGAAGTCATTACTAGTTAACGTTAAAGGGATGGTTGGCTCAAAAGAGCTCTGACTTTTTGTCAGCCTGGCTACAGTGCTGAAGACAAACCTGGGGTTGTTCTTATTTTCTTCAATCAGTGATGAATAGTAAGATATTCTGGCTTTGCGGAGGGCTTTCTTATAAAGCAGCAAACTATTTCTCCAGGCTAAATGATGATCCTCTAAATTTGTGACACGCCATTTCCTCTCCAGCTTACGAGTCATCTGCTTTAGGCTATGTGTTTGAGAATTATACCACGGAGTCAGGTACTTCTGATTAGAGACCTTAGTTTTCACAGGAGCTACAGTATCCAGAGTCGTACGTAGTGAGGAGGTGAAATTATTAACAATATGATCGACCTCTGTTGGAGTAGCGTTCAGATAGCTGCTCTGCTCTGTGTTGGTACAGGGCATTGAAGATGATAACAGTGGGTGGATTATATTCTTAAACTTAGTTACAGCGTTTTCAGAAAGACATCTACTTTGATAAAGTCTACTCTCCACCGCTGTGTAATTAATTATTGTAAATGTAAATGTTATCAGGAAATGATCAGACAGGAGAGGGTTTTCAGGAAACACTGTTAAATGTTCAGTTTCTATGCCATATGTTAAAACAAGATCTAGAGTGTGATTAAAGTGGTGGGTGGGTTCTTTTACATTTTGAGAGAAACCAATTGAGTCTAATAACAGATTAAATGCCATGTTGAGGCTGTCATTTTTAGCATCATGATGTTAAAATCACCCACAATAATTATTTTATCTGAGCTCAGAACTAAATTAGATATAAAGTCTGAGAAATCAGACAGAAACTCTGTGTAAGGCCCAGGTGGACGATAGATGATAACAAGTAAGACTGGTTTCTGAGTTTCACAGCTGGGGTGGACGAGGCTAAGCATCAGGCTTTCAAATGAATTAAAAGTCTGTCTTGGTCTTTCATTAATTAATAGACTGGTGGTTGATTCATTTAAACTAACATAATCATCCTGCTGCAACCAGGTTTCTGTAAGGCAGAGTAAATCAATTTGTTGATCAATTATTAAGTCATGTACTAACAGAGACTTGGAGGAGAGAGACCTAATATTTAATAATCCACATTTCACTGTGTTACTCTTTGGTTCAGATGTGGATGCTGTATTGTTCTTTCTTTGTAATTGTTTATGTTTAAGTTGTTTGTTGCTGGTTTTTAGTTTGTTATTTGTCTGTTTGGAAGCTGACACAGTCTCTATGGAGATGGGTTTTTGGGGGGGTAGCAGGAGGAGAGAAGCTGCAGAAAGGCGTGTAAGACTGCAACTCTGCTTCCTGGTCCCAACTCTGGATAGTCATATTTTGGGGGGTTTAATAATGGATGTCCCCATGTACACACCTGACCTCTACCCACTATGCCTGCAACAATGCCCCGGGTCGAATAATCAGGCTCCTTTTTATCTTAAAGGCCTCATAGTACCGTGTCACCCTAATAGAGTACTTCACTCTCAGACCCCAGGTCAGTGGTATTTAAAAGTAGAATGGGAGGCAGAGCCTTCAGCCTTCCATTCAGCCCATCTTCTGTGAAACCAGCTACCAGTTTGGTTTCAGCAGACAGACACCCTCTCTCCTTTTGAGATTAGGCTTAAGACTTTCCTTTTTGGCAAAGCACATAGTTCGGGTTGGATCAGGTGACCCTTAGTTATAATGCAATTGGTCTACGCTGCTGGGGGCGTCCCATGATGCAGCGAGTGTTTCTTCATTCACCTTTTTCACTCACTATGTGTTTATACATCACTCTAAGTTTATCCTTAGTTATTATTAATCTCTGGCTCTCTTCGACCACCTGTCTTTGTCCTGTATTCCTACCCTAACCCCCAACTGGTTTCAGCAGATGGCCATTCCTCCCTGAGCTTGGTTCTGCTGGAAGTTGCTTCCTGTTAGAAGGGAGTTTTTCCTTTCCACTGTCAACAAAGCAATTGATCATAAGGGTTCATATGATTGTTGGGTAGGTTCTACCTTACAATGTAAAGAATCTCGAGGTGACTGTTCAAATTGCTATATCTGCTCATTCACAGCTGTCCACTATCAGTTCCTGTCCCCTTCGAGGTCTTAGGCATGATTAGACAATGGCCACCAGCCACATTGGCCAGCCTCCCTTAAGCACTTCTCCCTGAACCCACTGCGGTAGAGCCACTACAGCAGGGCAAGAGCCGAACAGAGAGTGAATCGGCATCCCAGGAGGTAATAGCAAAGAGAGTTGACCGCCCACCTGATTGCCAGACAGTCTTTTTCTACTGTATTGTACCTGAATTTTTAATAAATAATAACCAGCTAGCCCCAAGAACCTCACCTCCTTTTTGGTCTTGGGACATGGGTAGGATGCAATAGCTGCTGTTTCGTCTGTCTGGGGGTACAGCTGCACCGTATGCAGACGCAGGATTAGGACTCTCTCTGTGCATTTCAGGCATCTTTGTGGAATAAAACTCTGATTTCTTTCAGAATTTTATTCAGATGCTGGTCCGAATAGACTTCACCGTAACTCATACAGCTCCTTTATAGTACAAGACATGAACAATGTGCCCTGGTCAGTCAGTATTTCTTTGGGGATGCTGAATGACCTGAAACAGCACCTGCATGACACTCTTTGCAAAAATATTTTTCAGCAGCACTGGTTCGAGATAGCACATTGCATAATTCACCAGAACTAATACAAAGTGATATCCTTGTGCACTCTGGTGAAATGGCCCAATGAGGTTCATGCCAAACAGGACCTCCATCAGCAGGTTATAACGAGCCGATTGCACCGGCCACAACAGACTCAGCATTATTCAACAGCTATTAAAATACCCAAGCAACCACAGAAAATAGGAGAAGCTCTGACCCTTTCTGTAGAGTGGTGTTTTTAGACCAGTACAGTTTATTGTCAGTATGTACTGTCAGGTATTTATAGCCCTCCACAATGTCCACATTGAGCCCCTAGATTGAAAGTCACTGGTTGTCTGGTCCAAAATCAAAGTGCACAATCAATTCCTTGGTCTTTGTCACGTTGAGTTGCAGATGACTCTGCTTGCACCACTTGACAAAGGAGTCCACCACAGCCCAGTACCCTATCTGATAACCCTTACTGATGCATCCAACCACCACACAGTCATAAGAAAATTTCTGAAGCTGGCAGGTCTCTGTAGCCGAGTGGCTGAAGTCCATGATGTAGAGCAGGGGCCTCGAACTCCAGGCCTTGAGGGCCGGTGTCCTGTTGGCTTTAGATCTCACCCTGGGTCAACACACCTGAATCAAATGATTAGTTCATTACCAGGCCTCTGGAGAACTTCAAGACATGTTGAGGAGGTAATTTAGCCATTTAGATCAGCTGTGTTGGATCAAGGACACATCTAAACCCTGAAGGACACTGGCCCTCGAGGCCTGGAGTTCGAGGCCCATGGTGTAGAGGGTGAATAACAAAGGGGAAAAGACGTCCTTTGTGGTCCCTTGGTATTTCTGATCACCTTGTCAGAGACACAATGCTGAAGACGCATATATTGTGGTGTTCCTTGTCAGG
Source organism: Mchenga conophoros (assembly GCF_057382185.1). Classification (NCBI taxonomy): domain Eukaryota; kingdom Metazoa; phylum Chordata; class Actinopteri; order Cichliformes; family Cichlidae; genus Mchenga; species Mchenga conophoros. The sequence continues at coordinate 2,940,296 of NC_140533.1, forward strand.
TAATCAATAATCCACGACACTAGACAGGCATCCATCTCATCGCTGTCAGCTTATCACCCAGGAGGGTCCGCCTTATGGCATTAAATGCACTGGAAGTTGAAAAACATTACCCTCACAGTGCTCACTGGCCTATCCAGAATGGCATAGAAGTGACTGAGCAGGTAGATGATGGCGTTCTCAACTCCGAGGTGGCACTGGTAAGCGAACTGATGATCCTGATGTGAGGATAAGAGCTGATTGAGGATAAGGCTTTCCAGGGTCTTCATGACGTGGGAAGTCAGCGCCAGAGGTCTGTAATCCTGGTGGCCACTGGGATGGGTGTCTTTAGTACAGGAATGAGGGCATGATGTGTTCACAGCACTGGGACCCTCTGCAATCACAGGCTCATCGTGAAGAGTTTATCAAAGATTCCACAAAGCTGAGCGCACAGGGCTTTAGGATGCAGGGATTCATCACGTCTGGTCCAGCAGACTTGCCTGAGTGGAGTCTTCTCAGTTTTCTCTGAACCTGGTTGTGAGTGAAAGTGACAGGTGGGGGGTGGGGCGTCAAGGACTTTCACAGGAGGCTATGGTGTAAAGTGGAGAGAAAGTGAGAGAGAGTGGCATTGGCTCTGTCTTCACCACACTCTGCCCCTCTGCTATTGAATGGCCTGAATCCAGTGACTTCCACCCATTCCACTTCCAACCATGCCCCCGGATGAACCAGGGTTTGGTGAACCTGGATCTGCATACATTTTGAGTCCAGCATAGCCTAAAATTTACCCCATTGTCACCTTACCAGAGTACTGTGCTTCTCTACTGGACCAGGGGAACGTGTCGGAGGGCCAGCATCACAGAACACCTGTCACAGCTCCATGAGAGGGCATTCTCGGCCAATGTGTCCCGCCTGCTCGCACCTCCAGCACTGCTGATGGGCAGGGCCCAGTGACTGTAACCACTGGGACCTGCGGAGAGACAGCATATGAAAAAGGATTAGACAAGAAACATGATGAGACATGATCGATCCTCCGTAGCAGCCAACCAAGTTGGGGATGTCCCTGCCACACTGCCAGGGTCAGCCAGACTTGGCCAGGATCATGACAACTTCGAGGCTCATCGGTCAGTGACTTTTGAGCCCCTCCACAAACTGTTCGAGGACAGTTATATTTAGCAGCCGAGCCTTTCCTGGCGTGGGACCATACAGTAGCCAGTGGCTACAGCATCGTACAACCACCTGGCGTAGGTGAAGGGCTGACTTCATAGTCAACATTCCCTCCTTGCCGTGTGACGACAAAGGTCCTTGCCACTTGAAAAGTCATTTTGAGCTGGATGAAAGGAGAAATGCTAGTACTTTATCTCGGAAAAAATTGTCTGAGCCTTGTCCCTGTGTTGTACAGGCGCTGCTGACATTCTTCCATACTAACCTCCCCAACATGTGTAGCTTTTCACTCAGGTCCAGAATGTATAAAATGTTATTCTTGCCTGGGCTTGGACCGCCCTCTCAGTTTTCTTGAATTAGGTTCAACACCTCCAACATCTTCTCATAGGGAGAAAAGCCCAAAATTGCCATGACATTCATGGCCATGATGAGTGTATGGAAACTTCTGACCACAACTGTAGGTTACCAATGACCTGGTGGGTGTTTAAAGGCCAGTTAAGGAACACAAGCTTGCACAACACAAGTAAGATCAGTCTTTATCACTGTTTCAGTGATAGGCACTAGTATTCACTCTTCTGCCTTCACACATATGAGCTTGAGTGATCCCATTCTTAATGTGTAGAGTTTAGTGAGATGTTGGACCACCCTTTGCAGCGATGTTTATGGTACTTTTTTACTATTTTTCAAGAAGTGTATTTGTGAGGACAAACATTGATCTTGGATGAGAAGTCCTGGGTCACAGTCTCTGCTCTAATTCATTCCAGAGGTGTTTTGTTGGTTTGCAGACTGGACTCCATGTCTTTATGGACTTGCACTGGTGTGCAGTCATGTTGAAACAGGAAGGGACCATCACCAAACAAAGTTGAGAGCCTGAAATTGTCAAAAATGTTTTGCTATGCTGAAGCACTAAGAGTTCCTTTCACTGAAACTAAGGGACAAACCTAACTTGTGAAAATAAATTATTATATGTATTAATTGGATAGCCAGATAGGGAAGTGTGATTCGTCAATCCAGAGAATATGTGGCAACAACACTGTATCTGACGCTTTGCATTGCGTTTGGTGATGTAAGGCTTTGATGCAGCTGTTCGGCCATGGAAACCCACCACCCACCTCTTAATTTTTCCTTCCCACTGTCGGAAAACTGCTTGCTAATAGGGGGTCATATGATTGTTGGGTTTTTCTCTGTATCTGTTATTGTACGATCTACTGTACAATATAAAGCGCCTTGAGGCGACTGTTGTTGTGATTTGGCGCTATATAAATAAAATTGAATTGAATTAAATTAAATTGAATTGAATTAATGGGTGAGTCGCTGTCATTCCCAACTTGAAATATTTATTATCAAGGGAATTTCACAATTAGACTTGTTGCACAGGTGGCAGATCCTGAGAGCTCAGTGAATTCCACAAATGTTTGTAGAAGCAGTTTACACAGGTGCTTTGTTTTATACACCTGTGGCTAATGTTCCCTCTAATTTTTCATATGTCTGAGCGAACACACAAACTCCCTGAGCGGACACTTGGACCACTGTGAGCAACAGCAGACGTGGTCACGCCAGCATCGAATCCATCCAAGTCACGTGGTTTATTAAAATAGTCAAATTACAGCATTTACATTTATGTTAGACTACTTTTAATTAAGTGCTTTATCCCACTTACAATGAAAATTTAAAAAAAATCTTGTTCATGACCTTTGTAGTATGTTAACACTATTGGAAGTAAAAATAACTTGAACTCCAACAACTTCTTTTTTTTTTTTATAAAGCTCTGACTTGTATTATGAGTCTGAGTCTGTGGTCTGGGAGAGAGTCCTGTAACTCTCTGTCTGCAAAATACAGTATATAATGACCAAGTAACTGAGTTATGCAAACAACAAAGTTTTTTGCAGCTGTTTACCTAAAAATGCAGCCAAGGCGGTTTTTAAAATAAACATTTCAAACTATTTACAGAACAATCAGCTGTTCTGCATCAAATCTGATGCCACACAAATTATTTGTGCCACTCCAAAAAATAATTTCTGTCCACTATGAGATAAAGGAGTGAACAGCCTGATACCTGCAGGCCTGACAACAGGAGATGTATCACTCCTGTAACACCTGTAACATTCAGCAGTCGCCTCATTGTTCTGACACACACAACAAAACTATTGACCACACTACACACTAACTACACACTAACTACACAAGATTTGTGCTCACATCTCAAAACACCGCCACGTTCCCCCTTCCTAAACAACTAAATGCCATGTTGCCATATCAACATGGCATTGGTCGACATGGTACATTCTTCGACCAATAGGAAAGGCTGGGGGAGGGAGGCTGTTTTTGCTCACAGGCGGAGAGTGCTTTCCTTTCCTTTGCTGTTTCTTCTTCCAGTAAATATAATCAACAATAGTATTCAGGAAGAAAAACAAACATTGCAGATATTTTTATCATAACTCTGGTTTTACGTGGCCGCTCAACACAATTTAAAAACTGGTATAAAGTCCACACTTTGTCCGTCAGTTGTTCCGTCTGTCCTGCTCACATCTCCAATGGTTGTACACGTTGTCATTAACGTGGCTTCACTCCACATCAGCCGCTTTGCTCGCTAAAACACCAGTGTCGGCACATAAGGACGCTGTCATAGCCTGTCAACGACGTGGATTAGCTGCGTATATACGAATGTGAATCGCATTATTGGCTGGACTATGGGATAAGGTGGCATCGTTCTAATCCTATACAGGAGCAGCCAGTCACTGACTCACACTGCAAAACAGGATTGTTAAAGTATTAATTTTAATTTCAATTCAGGTTAGATTTTTTTTTTTTTTTTTTTTTTTGTGCGCAATGCAGATTTTCTGTGCGCATAATGCGCACGCGCGCAGCTTAGAGGGAACATTACCTGTGGCCAATGGAAGTGATTGGAATTACTTAAATTCAGTCTTTTAGATGGGTGATTTTTTTTGTCCATCTGTGAACAAGTTCCAGTGCAATTGCTTTGCTTAGATCACTCAAAGACTTTTGACCATTTGTACTACTCTGCAGGTTCACTATGGACCTAAAACGTGTGCAGGTAACAAACTTCAGCTTCTGCATCAAACTGAGCCATTGAATATTCATGTTGATAATCATGGCCACCAACAAGAGCTGTGTCTCCACTACAACCCAGTAATAATCAGGAGTTTTAGTGTTAAAGTTTACAGGTTCATAGCATACCTTACACCTATTCTCGGATTCCTTCACTGACTTCCAGTGAGATAAATAATAATAATAATAATAATAATGGATACTTTATTGATCCCCATGGGGAAATTACTTGTTTTTCTCTGCATTTGACCCATTCACTCAGTGAAGCAGTGGGCAGCCCACTAAACAGGCGCCCGGGGAGCAGTGTGTAGGGACGGTACCTTGCTCAGGGGTACCTCAGGGTAGCCGTTAAGTGGATTCGAACCGCCGACCTTCCGATCATGGGGCGACCACTTTACCTACTGAGCTATCAGTGATAGGCCCCTGCTAAGCAGCAGAACGTCTGAGACCTTCACTGCAGCCAGCCTCTCTGATCCTCTAACCAGGGCTTTTCTTACTGTCCCTCACTCTAATTTTACAATCAGAGGAGATCAGTTACCAGCTTGCCTGACTCTGTTATTTGTTTAAAATGACTGCTGAAACCCAATTTTCAGCAGTTCTTAACCTTTCCTTAATCTTTTCCCTTTTATTTTTGGTCATAGTTTGCAACTGTATGCGTGTTTGAACATGTTTACTTAACTTCTGTATGTGGCTTTTTTTAAAACTGTGAAGTGCTTTTGTGTTTAAAAGTGCTATACAAATAAAGTTATTATTGTTGTTGTTGTTGTTGTTGTTCTGTCATGGCAGAGTTCTGAAAGACTGTGAACAATGGAAAGCCCTGAGCAGAAACTACCTGCTCAGTGCTGTAGAGTGTGCTAGTGTTGCATTGCTTTTAAAGTATGCATATAAAAGTTATTACATTCCAGTTCTTATATGAAACTAAATAAAATCGCCATCTAATAGCCATCACCATCACTGTCTTCTGTGAAAAATTTCCATGTGACCTTTCCAATGTGTTTAGCAGTAAATGGAAATCATTGGTAATCACCTAAACGTATCTCTACATTCAGTTACACTTTCTGCCAAATAGACGTTGCATCAGATGATGTGCTATGCTCTCACTCATTTCCCCAAACCTAACAATCAAATGATGATGTGTATTTTACCTTTAGTGGCCAGGCATGTTTACATGCAGGATATCCTTATGAACTTTAAACATCATGTAGTACACATAGTGCATCGCCTGCTTGAACTGATTTGATGTTGGGCTACAGTCCTGGAGAAATGTAGAATGTAAAACGTAAAACCGTTCACCTTCTGAACCCTTTACCTCCTTTGTCAGTTGTTTATCTTATTTTCCAGATGTGTGTTTACAAGCCCTGATATGTTCCTGTTGTTTAAAGACTTATTTATAGGTATATATTTTTAACTCTTCCATTGTTGGCAGGAAGTAAAAAGTGGAATCATATGTGAGGTCACTGGTAAAGTTTCTTTGTTAAAAATATGATGCATCCTGCAATTGGTTGGATTTTATAATGGTCAGATCAGGCAGTGTCCTCAGTTACTGAACCACCCGCATCCACCAACTCACGCTTCCTTAAATGTGTTCAACTCTGTGGCCTGAAAATGATACTTGTGATAAACATCACTTCAAAGTTCACACAGTAACATTTCATCCGTCTTGATTTCCTTTTGAGAGAAAAAGAGAAGCCAATGTTTACTGATCTAAACATTTATTCCATCTCCTCTATAGGCTAAAGAGAAGAGAGATGGCATATTGTCATCCAATGAGAACAGGTGTCGGCCACTATCATCAAGCGAGGTGGAGGGCGTATTGTGGCATGGCCCACGGACAATTTTTCTGCAGAAGAACTCACAGGGATTTGGCTTTACTCTGCGACATTTTATTGTCTACCCACCAAAGTCCTTCCTCAATAACCTTAAGGTAAAATACTGCTTTCATTAGATGCACTTGAACTTTGAACTTTTCTTGTATTTGAAATCTGCATTACATTAACTCTCTGAGGTCTAAGCCATATTTTGAAAAATGGCAAAACTGACTTGTTATTAATAAAATGTGAATATATTTTGATGTATGTTAGAATTGTTATTAAAACCAACACTCCGTATTCTGATTGCCTAGGGTTATTTAGGATTGGGGTTTCCTGACAGTAATTTGAGCTCACAGGGTCAATCGAATTTTGTTAAATAAAACTTTGGTAACTTATGAGGTGTGGAACAACTATTGAACATTCTGGTAAGACTACCTATGTTATTCTAGCACATTTAGCAACTTCTCTTGCACTGATTGTTTTCTGGAATCAAAACTAAACTTAAAAAGTCTGAATCTGAATAACTCAACCCCATATACCTATATCATATATCATATTTGTTTTGGGATTTTTTTTTAGCTTATTAGGACTAGTGACATTCTCTTAGCTACTAACAGACATCATTAATATCATGTTAATGATGTCATTTGGTAAGTGGCAAAAGGGGAGTGAGGAGTTGTCCTAAAATACTAAATCAGTGTTTATTATTATTATCATCATTATTATTATTATCATTATTATTAGTAGTAGTAGTAGTAGTAGTAATTTATTTAGAACATTTTTTATTGTTTAGCCATTTTTGTGTGGTGTAGCAGCAGGGCTCAGTGTATTTACATAGGGCTTTAGGTGCCAAGGTCAAGAATCAAATAATTCAGCATAGTATCAAAAGCCCGACGTGGACCAATTAGACCACCAATCCAACTGACAGAAAGCAGCATGTTAATGTGTGAGTGTGTTTATGGGAAACTCAGGCAGAATGCCATGGAGGCAGAGAAGCAGCAGCCAGACCTGGAGCAGTGCCCTGTGGTCTTTCTTATCTTAACACCTGCCCTGTTTCTTTCACAGGATGAAGAGAATGGAAATGGAAATGAAAAAGGTAGGTGTTTGCTGTTTCTGCTAACTTAATCAACCCCCCATTTTTTCCAAATGTTTACACATTTACAGGGGGTCGGATTTATATAATGAATCACATCAATATTACTTCTAAGTGTCTCAACATGTCCTTGGGCCCCTATTGTGTTATGTTTTGTAATGTGGTAAATGTACTGGATCTTATATAGCGCTTTAGTACTATCCCAGAGCACTCAAAGCGCTTTATACAGCATGCCTCATTCACCCATTCATAGAAGTTGCAACATTGTATTTCTCTGCTTAAGTGCAACATTCACACACATGTGATCCATTAGAGAGCAACTAGGGGTTAATGTCTTGCCCAAGGATACTTGACATGCAGACTGGGGCAGCCAAGGATCAAATCACCAACCTTCCAATTATTAGGAGACCAGCTCCCCAAACAACAAACAATGAGGATACGGGTTTATTTTGTTTGTTTTTACATTTACTTAGATCTGATATAACACTGTGGGCTTTAATGGTACTTTAACCAGGTTGCCAGAGGTCTTGGTTGGAGCCAATGGACACGATCTTCGTGAAGAGTGTGAAAGAAAATGGTCCTGCCCAACAAGCTGGACTGTGTACAGGTAGGAAACATGCATCTTCACAACATGAATTACACACTTCATTCTGTGGTTAAAAATGTGAAATTTCCAGCTACCTAAAAACAGACGGTAACAGCTTTGGTTAGAGGCATTATGTTTTTGGATTGTCCAATCTAATATAAATGTATTTTGCCAGAAATGCCGGAATCTCAGGTTAAAGCTCACAAAACTATTTCAACAACCACCAAGCAGCTAAAACAGCAAATGATTAAAGAGCAGGTAATGGATTCGGCAAAAACATGTAAACACAAAGCGCAACCCAACAGCACATACGCAGACATGCCGCTGGGACATCTCGCAGATTCTGAAGCTGCAGGTTTCGTCACTCTCCGACCAAAATTCACTGAACCAGCAGCAGAAGAACATCGTCATCAGTCCATCACACTTCCTGTACAGCTCTCTCTCTCAGTTTATTTCGAGACTAGTTTACCATCAAAAATCTCTGTTTCCTCCATTATGTGCTTGGTTATTACCCTCAAATTTCTGCTATTCAAAGGATACTTGCTGTACGGAAGAAATTTGAGCTTTTACAAATTATACCTAATTATAAAACTCTTAGCTGTGTCTCTAATAAAACCTTTGTACCTTAGTTCTGCTTCACTTCAGCAGCATCAGGTAATGTTCATATGCACAATATACTGCAGAATATTTTTAAGGTTATTTGCTATAAAAAGACAGGGCAGGAAAATCTCCTTCATGTTTTTCTGTGTTTTATCGTCAGTTACTTTGAGACAAAGACCTCTGATGAAGTCTCATGAGCATCAGCTTTGTTGCTTACATAGATATAAAATTATGGATATGTACTGATAAATAATCATAATTATAATATTTCTAACTGTTTGAGTCAAAATTGAAGTGAATTGAATTGAACTGAATTGAATCGAATCGGGACAATGTGAATCAGAATTTAATCAGTCAATCAAATCAGTGACGATACCCAGCCCTAATTACAACATCTTAATTAGGGATGGGTATTGATAAGATTTTCACGATTCCAATTCCATTTTCGATTCTGTTTAACGATTCGATTCTTTATCGATTCTCTTATCGATTCTTTTTTTTTTTTTTTTTTTTTTTTTAAAGGAGAACACTAAGGGTTAGGGGCAACTTTTTTATATCTTCTCTTTGAACAAGGTAGAAATTTAGGAGTAACATGGCCTTACAAACCCAACAGTGAGATCTTAAGAGATCCTTAAGAGATCCAGCCTACGGCTCTTCAATGGGGTGTCACAGGGTCCCCAGGAAAAAAAATTGTAAATATAAAATAATAAAATAAATATTCGTCTGTAGCAATAACAAAGTATAACATAAATTATTCTGTAGCAATTACACAAGAATATCCAGTAATTTCCCTGCCTACAATTAAACACACTTACCGAAAATCGGGGGCATCTGCTGTGGTAAACGGGTGCAAGCCTTTGACCACAAACTGAGTCTCTGCTCGGTGACATTCGTCTATCCTGGCCTGAAAGGAGACGCTATCGGTAGACTGCAGCGAGAACTGCCAGCATCTGAGCCAGACTCTGTCTGTCTCATCATGGTCACCTAAATGCACAGTAATGGCAGGTTTGTAATAAGGCAGATCGCGCTAACATAATATGCACTGTTAGTTGATTATTTACCTGCCGCATTAACGGGAGAGGACGTGCAAACGTTACCGCTGCTGCTGGGTTGAGATTCATGAGTCCGGAGCGGAATTAAAAACATGACATTCATTTAAGGTCATCACGCGTTTTATCAGCAAATGCTTTTGCATATTCGTAGTGTTTCCTCCCTTAAATGAATGAATGAATAAATCGATAAGGGAATCGTTTGCAAAAATGGCAAACAATTCCAAGGAATTGAAACAGTGGGAACCGGTTCTCAACAAGAACCGGTTTTTGATACCCATCCCTAATCTTAATACAGCCAGCCAAAATATGCGATAATAGCCGACCACTAGCTTTGACAATAGAATGAAGTACACGATCATTAGCCTATAAAACTATTCAGATCTATTCTCAGTAACGATCTGAATAGTTGTTTAGTCTTGGACCTGTCTGGGGTCATACATGTCAACATGGATAAAATTTACTGGCATAGTCATAAATCTTATTAAAAGATTATGGTATAATCTAAAACTAAATTATTATAATAACATATAACAATGTAATTTTATGACAGATTCACACCTATATGTGTATGTTATCATATCATGTATATGTTAATTTTGTATTTGGAACAATGTCAAGAACAGAAAGAAAGAGAACTACAGTGTCCAAAGATGTGCAGTCAGTGATATTAGGTCAATTCCTGAGTCTAAATTACAAATAGGTGTGAATGTGAATGGTTGTCATTCTTCCTATGTTAGCTCTGCAAATACTTGCAACCTGTCCAGGGTATACCCGCCTCTCACACTATGGCAGCTGGAATAGCCTGCAGTCCACTCATCAAACTGAATTGGATAAGTGGAAGAAAATGGATGAATGGACAGATTGAAATTTCTTGTCTTTACCTGTCTTCGCAATATAGAGTAGTAAGACTTAAAAAAGTTTGTTCAGAGACTAATAACACACTATCCATGAATAAATGGGTTCAAAAGTTACCAAATTTGGGTGGCTGTAGCTCAGGAGGCAAAGCAGGTCATCTACTGAGTGGAAGGCTGGTGTTTCAGTCCCTGCCTGCTCCAGTCTGCATGCCACATATTTTTAGGTTGCTTTTTGATATATCCATCTCTGTCACGGTCGACAGCAGGGACTCAAGCACAGAGCAGGTTGACATTTCCAAACACAGTTTATTTATAACACCAGTGCAGAATATATACAGTGAGGGGGGAAATCCAGGGTTCCAAAGGTCCAAGGGGAAGCTCTCTCACACTCGTTCTCGTCTTCACGCCCAAATCACACACGTTTGCACAGCAGGATGGTCACAAGTCCGGGGAGGAAAACTATCACACAGGAGAGGGAAATTACTCACAAGTCACAAAACACTTAAGCAAAGATTCACAGGAGCTGAGAGGATCACTAACGTGTCTCACACAATCATCCAGCGACGAGAGGATCTGCGTCCCAGCCTCAAATAGTGGACAGGTAATGACAGCTAATCACGAACAGGTGTGTGGGCCAAGGGCGGGAGCCCGCAGTGAGCTCCGCCCAGGCAGAGAGAGGGAGAGGGAGAGAAAGAATACAAAACACATGTAGCCTTGCGGGGCCGGCTGGGCAGACACGGGGACCATGACAGTACCCCACCCCTCAACGGGAGCCTCCCGACGACCCACCAGGCTTACCTGGATGCCTGCGATGGAAGTCCCGAAGCATATCCTTATCCAGGATAGCCGCCCGAGGCACCCAGGAACGTTCCTCTAGCCGGTAGCCCTCCCAATCCACCAGGTACTGAAAACCTCTACCCCGGCGTCAGGAGTCCATGATGCGGATGATATTGTAAACCAGCTGGCCATCCACGAGCCGGGGGTGGTGGCGGGGGCCTGTAAGGAGGGCACAACGGGCTGGAGGGCACAATGGGCTGGAGAGCACCGGCTTGACCTGGGACACATGACAGACATTATGAATCCACATGTTGCGCGGCAGTTTGAGACAGACAGACACAGGATTGACAATGGCGTCTATGGGAAAAGGACCAATAAACTGGGGTGACAGTTTCTTGGATTCGGTCCGTAATGGCACAAAACCAGTAGACAGCCATACCTGTTGTCCGACGGTCAGCGAGAGCCTTGTTCCGTTCTGCTGTGCGGAGTAGAGCGGCCCGAGTCGCATGCCAGGCACGGCAGCACCTACGGAGGTGAGCCTGCACAGAGGGAATGGTGTGCTCACCTTCGATCGCTGGCAGCAAAGGCAGCTGGTAACCCAGGGACGCTTCAAAAGGAGACTTGCCCGTGGCGGTAGAGATGTGGCTGTTGTGTGCGTATTCAATCCACGGAAGCTGTTCACTCCAGGTTGATTGGTTATGTGAGGCGACACAGCGGAGGGCAGCTTCAAGCTCCTGGTTGGCCCGCTCCAATTGTCCGTTACTCTGTGGATGGAATCCGGAAGAAAGACTGACCTTGGCCCCCAGCGTGGAGCAGAACTCCCTCCATACTCGGGATGTAAACTGCGGCCCTCTGTCCGAGATGACGTCCTCAGGGATCCCATGGAACCTGAACGCATGGGAGGTGAGGAGCCGAGCCGTCTCCAGGGTAGTGGGGCGCTTCAGGAGGGCAACGAAGTGTGCAGCCTTAGAGAAATGGTCAACAATGGTAAGTATTGTGGTGTTACCTGCAGAGGTCGGCAGACCCGTGATGAAATCCAGAGAGATGTGCGACCATGGATGGGCCAGTGTGGGAAGAGGCAGAAGAAGACCCGGTGGAGGACGGCTGGAAAGTTTGTTCTGGGCACACGTTGAACAGGCTGATACATACTCCCGGGCATCCTTAGCCATGGTGGGCCACCAAAAGTAGCGTCGGAGGAAGGATATGGTGCGGAGGACCCCCGGATGGCACGAAAAACTGGTGGTGTGAGCCCACTGGATAATTTGAGGGCGGACGGCTAAAGGAACGAAGAGGCGGCCGGGCGGCCCGGTTCCCGGATCTGGTTCGGTTTCTTGCGTCTTCTGGATTATTGACTCGATCTCCCAAGAAACAGCTCCAATCACACAGGTGGCCGGGAGAACGGGTCCGGGGTCCGATTCCTCCCCCGTGACAGAGAACTGCCGGGACAGGGCGTCTGGCTTCACGTTTCGTGACCCTGGCCTGTAGGTGATGGTAAAGTCAAAACGAGTAAAGCACAGCGCCCACCTGGCTTGCCGGGAATTGAGACATCTGGCCGAGTGAAGGTATTCCAGATTTTTGTGATCCGTCCATATGACGAACGGCTGCGCTGCTCCCTCCAACCAATGTCTCCACTCCTCCAGAGCAAGCTTGATGGCCAGGAGCTCCCGGTCCCCGATGTCATTGTTACATTCTGCGGGAGAAAGACAGCAAGAATAGAAGGCACGGGGTGAAGCTTACCGTCCTCCTGTTGGGACAGGACTGCCCCCACCACGGAGTCCGATGCGTCCACTTCCACAACGAACTGCCATGTGAGGTCCGGTTGCCAGAGAATCGGTGCAGTGGTGAATCTCTCTTTGAGCAGGGTCAAGGCTTGCTGAGCGGCAGAATCCCACTGAAAAGGAACTTTCGGAGAGGTGAGTTTAGTGAGAGGGAGAGCGATTCTGTTGAAATCACGGATGAATTGTCTGTGGAAGTTTGCGAATCCCAAAAAGCGTTGCAGTTGCCGGCGATTTGGAGGTGTGGGCCACTCCACCACCGCTCGCACCTTCTCCGGGTCAATCCTTAAGTTCCCCCTCTTGATGATATAGCCCAGAAAAGCCACCGAGGTCACGTGGAACTCGCACTACTCCCACTTCACAAAGAGCCAGTTTTCCAAGAGGCGTTGCAGGACCTGCCTCACGTGAACTTGGTGCTCCGTGAGTGTCTTAGAAAAGATCAGAATGTCATCCAAGTACACAAAAACACAGCAGTTAACAAAATCACGAAGCACATCATTAACCATTGCTTGAAACACAGGAGCATTGATCAGACCAAAAGGCATCACGAGATACTCAAAGAGGCCCAAGTGTGTATTGAATGCAGTCTTCCACTCATCCCCCTCCCTGATGCGCACCAGATGGTAAGCGTTGCGGAGGTCTAGTTTGGTAAAGACAGTCATGCCCTGAAGCAGCTCAAAAGCAGAGGAAAGCAACGGCAAAGGATACTTGTTCTTTACAGTGATCTGGTTATGGCCCCAATAGTCAATACATGGGCACAGCGACTTATCCTTCTTGTCCACAAAAAAATACCAGCCACAACAGGGGAAGAGGAGGGGCGAATCAACCCCGCTGCAAGCGACTCCGTGATGTAATGTTCCATAGCATCTCTCTCAGGCTGGGAGAGGCTGTACAGTCGGCTAGACAGCAACGGGACTCCGGGAAGGAGATCGAAAGCGCAATCGTACGGGCGGTGGGGGGGAAGGGACTGCGCACAATCTTTACAAAACACATCCTGCAAATCATGATAAACCCACGGAACCGCTGAGAGGTCTGGGGAGCCGAGCGGTGAGTTAGTGGGCGGAAGTGGGACGGGTGGAGTGGCTGCCCGGAGGCAGTTCATGTGACAATTCACACTCCATCCCATTATGTCACCTTTTTCCCAGTCAATGTGCGGGTTGTGGAGTACAAGCCAGGGGTGATCCAGCACTAGTGGGGTGAGTGGCGCTGTAAACGAAAAAAAAACAAATCCTCTCCGTGTGATTGCACGAGAGGGAAAATGAAAGAGGTTCGGAAACGTGTCGGAGTCGCGCAGCCCGCTGGCTGTTGTGGAGGTCCCATGAAAACCCAATGGCTCATGACCCGAGCGTGTGTGTGCACTCTGGTGTGCGCATACTCGGTCATCCACCCAAATACACAGGGTCATAAGAGCATCTAGGGAGGAAGGCAGTTCACGAAGCATCAGTTCATTTTTTATCCCATCATTAATATTAGCAAGTAATGCACTTTTAAGAGCCTCTTTCCCCCATTTCGTCTGCTCAGCCAAAGTAGAAAAATCAATAGAAAAATCGGCCATGCTCCGCTTACCTTGTTTGAGCGCGAGTAAGTGTTGGCCAGCGACGGCTGGATTCCCTGTCAAACACACTTTTAAACTTATCGAGAAAATCAGAAAAAGTGATTTCAGGGTTAACGTGAAGCACAGCTTGTGCCCAGGTCAGAGCACGATCCTGGAGCAACTGGACAATAAGCGATTTTCGCACCATCATTAGAAAAGGCTTGCGGCTGCTGGCGAAACTGAAGGGCACATTGAGTGAGGAAACCAGCGCACTTATCAATCTCTCCAGTGAAAGTTCTCGGTGTAGGAAGAAATCTGTCAGATTGAACGGGTGTAGGAGCAGGTGATGTAGCACTTACTGCTGGAGCTGGCGCCTTCTGAGCGGCGGCGGGTGGAGTTGCCGGCAGAGGTGTTCGCTGGGCCACAGCCTGCGTGAGGTTTGTGAGCTCTCCCCAAATGTGAATAAACATTTGTTCATGTCGCTCCAGCATCGCTGCCAGTGTGGCAAGAGTGGGGGTCGAGGCTGCCGAATCTGCTGAGTCCATTTTCTTGGCTGGATGATTCTGTCACGGTCGACAGCAGGGACTCAAGCACAGAGCAGGTTGACGTTTCCAAACACAGTTTATTTATAACACCAGTGCAGAATATATACAGTGAGGGGGGAAATCCAGGGTTCCAAAGGTCCAAGGGGAAGCTCTCTCACACTCGTTCTCGTCTTCACGCCCAAACTCACACACGTTTGCACAGCAGGAAGGTCACAGGTCCGGGGAGGAAAACTATCACACAGGAGAGGGAAATTTCTCACAAGTCACAAAACACTTAAGCAAAGATTCACAGGAGCTGAGAGGATCACTAACGTGTCTCGCACAATCATCCAGCGACGAGAGGACGCAGATCCCTATTTGAGGCTGGGATCTGCGTCCCAGCCTCAAATAGTGGACAGGTAATGACAGCTAATCGCGAACAGGTGTGTGGGCCAAGGGCGGGAGCCCGCAGTGAGCTCCGCTCAGGCAGAGAGGAGAGAGGGAGAGGGAGAGAAAGAATACAAAACACATGTAGACATGCGGGGCCGGCTGGGCAGACACGGGGACCATGACAATCTCTGTGTGAAATATAGATAGAAAGCACTTAATCATAGAAATATAGTTTTTGTATGAATGGGTGAGTGAGGCATCTTGGATAGAGTGCTTTGAGTGCTCAGGTAGAAGGCAGCAAAGCGCTATATATAAGAACCAATAGATTTACCTATTTGATGCAAATAAATGTAGTCTAAAGCCCTTTGAGTGGTTAGTAAGACTAGAGGAGTGCTATATACACACTACTATATAGCACTCCTCAGGTGTGGGATTAGAGCTCTGGGTAGCTCCCCAACTGGGTCTAGAGAGTATTTTAAATTCAGGGAATTTAAAATAGAAAGTAGCTCGTCCACAGAAGGACTGGTAGCTCCCCTTACGATAAGGGTTCAGATCGCGCGAACAGGTGTGAAATGTGTGTGTTTAGTTAGTTTGTTTGTTTGCTTGTTTTAATCAATTTTAAATCATGCTTTTTATTTGTTTTTGTTTCTAATGTCTCTGTAAAGCACTTTGAATCACCTTGTTGTTGAATTGTGCTATACAAATAAATTTGCCTTGCCTTGCCTTGCCTTACTAAGACATTTGCCAAGTGCCACTGTTCAACTGATTGCTAACGTAAAAACAACAACACAGCACATAGGCATGCAGATACGGCCAAGACCATTAGCTGAAATTTGAACGGCTGACAATCAGAAACTGTTCCCACACAACAACTAGAGAGTTTAATGCCAATGTTTGAAAAAGTGGTGAATGGCTAGACTGGGTTGAGATGTTAGGACTGCAGTAACTCAAATAAACACTCGTTAAAACAAGGTATGCAAAAGAGCATCTCGAAATGCGCAAAACCTTGAAGCAGATGTACTACAGCAGCAGAAGACCACACTGTGCACCATTCCTGTCAGCTACAAACAGGGAGTTTGAGCTCACCATAACTGGACGACAGAAGATTGCAACAATGTTGCCTGATCTGAGAATTTTGCTTAAACAACATGAAAGCAACGATCTATCCTGCCTCATGTTAATGGTTCAGCCTGCTGGTGGTCTAATAGTGTGGGAGATATTTTCTGGAAACACTTTAGGTCCTTTAGTAACCCAACCACACACCCTGTGCATGCAACTTTTTTTTCCTTTCCTCTCTTAGTGTGTGTGCCTTTGTGTCTTCCAGGGGACAGACTGGTGAAGGTGAATGGGCAGAGCATTCTGGGGAAAACCTACTCTCAGGTTATAGCACTCATCCAAAACAGGTTGGAGATTTTTTTTTTTACATCTCATTGATTACATCTAAATTCTTTATCAAGGATTAGACTCATTTTTATGGTATTATTTATTATTTTTTTGTAGTGAAAACATTCTGGAGCTCTCTATTATGCCAAAAGATGAGGATGTGTTGCAGTTGGTAAGTGTGAGTATAGTCTTTCTTTAATATTCTCTTCTTCTCTTCTTTTCCCTTGTGACTTGTGTAACCATCAGTGAGCTAGCCATCAGTGTAACAACAGGGGTTTAAATTTCTGCTTCAGTTCATTCAGAAACTGTTCAAATGTTTGTGCATGGACAGAAAGGACTTCATTATCAGCTGGCATGCACAGGTAACTGTGTAATTAATTAATTCTGTTAAAAGAGAAGGGGATGAGATAAAAATAGATCACCCAACAAAGAACCTGTTGAAAATGCTTTGAAGTTTTACAAGCTGGGTTCCAATGTTGGTTGTACGGTAAAGATTTACAGACAAAAAGCCAGAAAAAGTGCTGCATAGTGCATCCTGACTGACTTTGCCCACTCTGCCCTCTTGCTGCCCCTGCTGTTCATCCTGTATTTCGATTTTACATTGTCTCCTCCCCCCTGCTGTCCTCAGGCATACTCCAAGGACGCCTACATGAAAGGCAATGAGCCATACTCAGGTAAAGCCCGAAACCTCCCAGAGCCACCACCTCCTTACTATCCGTCAAACAAGCCCAGCTCTACTTCCTCACAGACTAGCCGCAACATTTACAGCTCCCTTGACAACTGGCAGTGTCGAACCAGCCCTGTCACCCCACCATTAGACAACCGCCGCCCTGCTGCTTCTACTCCCCCCGAGTGTTGGTTTAGGAGTCCTGAGGATCCAAGCGTTCGATTTGCCCCATTGGGGGGACACCGCGGACGGTCCTCATCTGCCGTTACTGCACTGGACTTTCACTTTGTTAACCACAATGCAGCCATCGCTTCTGCAACTCTACCTCCACCTCGGAAAGCTCCTGCCCATGTTCATGTTGGCACCCTCTACCACCAGCAACTGTCAGACTATAGCCACATTCATGGCACAGAATGCATCTCACCCCAGTATCGCAGTATATCTCAGGATCATTTAGCTGAGCTGGGGTTGGGCTTAACAGTTACTCCCAAACCATCAGCTACTGCTGTGGCTTCTTTAGAGCAACGGAGAAGAGAAACCTTCCTGCATCACCAGGCAGCTGCTGCTGCCCACTATTCCTGTTGGTTCAGCAGCTGTGGTAGTTCATCAGGACCAGCAAAGAAGTCCTGTTCAGAGACCCTGCTGGCAGCCTATGCCGAATATGAGCACAACTACGGACGTTCTATGGAAACACTGGCCCAAGCCTCCGCTCTGGTCAGTCCACATTCTGAACAGACTTCACAAAGCTCCAACATGATAAAATTCAACATACAAAAAGACCTGAGAACCTCAGAACCTCAGCACCAAAGCACAGGAAAATCATCTATCACAACTGCTTCTACAGGGCCTCCCAGTGAGAGACAGTCAGGTCAGCAAGTAGCAGAGCCCCAGAAAAGGAGAGGAAGAGAGGAAGAGCAAGTGGGCTACAAAAGCTACAGCCCTACTTTTTCCCACAAAGCTGGTCATGTCTTTCAGCAAGCCCACTCCTTTAGAGAGCCTGGCTACAGCAGCCCTCACCTTGACTGGAGGCCTGCCACCAGAGACAGCCCTGCTGATACTGATGTAGGGTCCAAGTTCATTACCCCTCAGTCTGCATTAGAGGAGGAGATAATGGAGCTTGGGGAGCACCGAGAAGTCATCTCCCCTGTATCCGTGACTCAAGAGGTGGTCCTAAGGCAGAAGCTGCCTCCAGGTCGTCATACACCCATTCAGACTCTGCAACATTCGAACTACAACACACCTGTGGAGTCCACAGAGCTGCCTGGTTTGACACTCTGCACCTCTCCTGTTCCTGCAGAGACTATTCCCAACCGCAGGTCCAGCGGCAACCTGGCACAGAATGTATTTGATTCCTTATCCTCTATTCCCTTCATAGGTTAGTAACCTTTCCTCAAACTTGCATAGTTATACGGTGTCAGATTGTAACAAATTTAAAGGTTATAATGAATGCTTTTAAATTGGATATTTACAACAATGTTAAAAGTGCTATTTTATGTCATTATTCATTATTCTCAACATTTCTTGTCTAGTCTGCTGACAGATGGAGAGAAATAAAATATATCAAAGAGATCTTTAATATTTGATCCAAAACTAAAACTTGAGGGTTAGTTCACAAAACTTACAAAAAATGCCACTGAAGGCACAAATAATCTTTAAGATCCTGTCAGCTAGGCAAATAGCTCAGCAGCATTGTCTCAAAAGCACTGTGAGTGCCAGTCTTTTTACCATTTATCAAAATTATATCACAATATTTCAAGAAAAGTTGCAGTAAAAGTATTTTTGTCAATATAGTAAAAAAAACCAAAAAAAAACCAACAATGTTTCACTGACGTTTGCAGCACGGAGCACCAGGTCACATTTATATGTGTGAGTAAATGGCATCCAGATCGACAGCAAAACAAGTAGTAGCTCAGTGTAAATGGTAAATGGCCTGTATTTATATAGCGCTTTTCTAGTCCCTAAGGACCCCAAAGTGCTTTACATATCCAGTCATCCACACATTCACACACTGGTGATGGCAGCTACATTGTAGCCACAGCCACCCTGGGGCGCACTGACAGAGGCGAGGCTGCCGGACACTGGCGCCACCGGGCCCTCTGACCACCACCAGTAGGCAACGGGTGAAGTGTCTTGCCCAAGGACACAAAGACCGAGAATGTCCAAGCCGGGGCTCGAACCGGCAACCTTCCGATTACAAGACGAACTCCCAACTCTTGAGCCATGATAAATAAATACAGGGCATTTTTTCCACCCTTTTTTATTGAGTTACACACTGCCTAATCTATTTAACCATGGTGTCAGCAGCAGCAGTATTACACCTAGTGGCAAGGCATAAATCAAATGTAGGCCTAAAAATTATTTAGGTAGGTTTTTGTTTGTTTGTTTGGTTGGTTGGTTGGTTGGTTGTTCCCCCTGAAAAACGAAGTAAAAATATAAAATAACTGCTTTACAGTTAAATTCAATAATAAGTGAAGTAACTTAACCTCTTACCTTTTCAGGCTTTACAGGAGCCACAATATTGTCACATAATTGTCACAAAATTGAAACTGAAAAATGGTTTTTGTGATGTTAAATCATGGTCGAGCTTTTAACCAGCTGCCTAAAGCCCATCAGCATCAGTAGCTTTCATCCATCATCTGCTCTTCCTATCGTATGGAGTGCAACTAGCAAACACAAGAGTCGTGTTTACATTTAGGTTGCACATCACCAGCTGCTAGTATCTCCTCTTTCGGGGTCTAGTTTTACTCAACACTGTTTTTGTTTTACAACAATCCTCGATTCCACAGGTATCGTGGGACAACAGCAATGATATCACAATATCACATTTTTAAATGTGATATTTAAATAAATAATTTAAATTGTGTGAAGTCATTCTTCCGTGGATCTTGCCACGCTCCTGTGCATTATACCTGGCTCTGAAGATTGCGTAGCCCTCCGGTGCTGTTGGCTCGTCTGGCTTCACAAGTTTGAAAAAACAAAGCGCTGACCAGTCCTGAATGCACTGCTGCATAGATGCGCTGTATCAGAGGTGCCGAATCATAACAGATGGTAACTTTGGCTGAAACAAGAAGACAAAAAAACAACAGCTAAAAAGTAGGTCTGACTCTAAGCAATCTATGACGTTTGCAACAGACCACCATGTTAATTCAAAAAGGCCTCGCTTGCCTCAGTTAAGGTCGTGTTCATGACTCAACAATAAGAATTTAAAAAAAAAAATAGCTTCCATGGGTGATTTTCCAGTTTTCCTACCTTACAGCCTACACAAAAAAATTGCCTGACCATAAACCATCTTAAACTGAACATACCTAATAATGAGGCTGAATTTGAACATTGTTTGCTGCTTAACTCAAATATACATTTTTTTTCTTTTTTTCTTTTTTACCAACAAATACTTTTTTAAGATCCTCCTGGCAGCAAACAAAAAAAGCCCAAACAAAATGTTGGAATCAGGAAAGTCTCCCTAATACCACTTTGTTTGTCAATATTGTCATGCATATAGATTCACTGGAACAAATAACATTTTATTATTAGCCATAGCAACTAGCTGCTACTTTGATGAAATTTAAAAGACAGCTAACATGGCTAGTGAATAATTGATAATTATTAAAAACCTATGTTTGCTGTGTGTGCTGACCAGGCTGACATTTAGTGATTCTATTTATGACTCACTGTTGTTACAACAGGAGCTTTACTGACCCATTAAGTGTTATTCAGTGATGCGCACATCAACTCCTGTTCATGAGTTCAGCTGCTACTCAGGGGAGGAGAGTGCCTGTCTGTCTGCAGCAGTGCTGTGTGATAAAGTGTGTCAGCTGGAAGAGGTGAAGACACTTTGTATCCATATTGTTGCAAATAATTATCTAATCCAGTAGTAATGGTCACTTTATTATTGTGTCACAAGTGTTTGTCACAATGTGTAACAAGTCTAGCTTCTTGTGAAAAATGTTTCTAGATTAGACTCTTAAGTAATGTTAAGAACGAGATAAATATCACAAAGTGCTTCACATCAAAAATGTTTAAAGAAACAAATCAAAACAAAAATTACACAAAAGCGAGCCTAAAAAGAGTTCTAGATGAGTTTCAGGTACATTTCACAAGACATCACTGAGTCCAGATCTCAGGCTCAGTAGGAGAGCAAGAAAAAAAAGTTACTGAACAGGTCATCTACTGCTTTCCAAAAGTGACTATACGTGACTATAATAGTAAGTTCCAGTTTTTTGTATTCAACTTCATGCTTCTTTATAGAAGAACATACTTTCTGTCTAATAAGATTGCACATCTAAAGCAGTGTTTTAGCATACGACCTTGTTAGCATGGCAGGCTAAAATCCCATGCTATGTGAAAGCAAAGTATAAAAACTATTTTTTTACTCCACACTATATATTTTATGTTTACTCATTAACTCATCGACCAGTGTCTCAGTCAATTGTTGGCTTTTTTGTTGTAACCTCGGCTTCTGTCTCCTTCTCCTCTTTTTCTCTCTGACTTACTTTGCGTATTTACAGGTAGTATTAAAAATCGACGATCCTCTTACCTACTCGCCATCACCACTGAGAGATCCAGGTCCTGTGATGAAGGTCTCAACACCTTCAGGGAAGAAAGCCCTGTCTTCTCGTAAGTCGAGAATCCTGGAAATGAAATTTGATGGCTTTGTGTCATTCCAGATATGAGGCCATTTTCCACCTCAGAGACTCAGTTGAACTTTTTTTGTGATTTGTGTGTCCACTACATAGGACATAAATGAATGTCCAGGTCAGGAGGTTAAAGTGGTTTTTACAGAGTAAAAGTCAAATTGTACAACAATTAGAACACAACTGATGTCATAGAGAAATAAATAATAACATAAATAACAAAAGTACGTCAACAGAAGTTAACTTTTTAACAGAGCTGGAATGAGCCCTGGTGCCACAGACTGGCTTAAGTCTTGTACAAGGGACAACTAATAGATTTTGAGCTTATGAGTTAAGACAGCGAACAGCAGTGTACTTAACAATTAGTTCAGATATGTAGTCTGGACTCAGTGCTCCCTGTGGTCGCTCACAGTGGACATATGTCCACTGTGAGCGACCATCTTTGAACAGAGGCGGGGGTTTACGACACCAACTCTCTGCCATCTATAATCCAGTTTTGAGATCCCTTCCCAGACGCCTTAACGCCCACTCACATCCTGGGCCATCTGACCTCAGGAATTCGCATGATAAGGTGGGGCCAGGTTTCACAATGAACACACCCGAAACTCTGGCTGATTGGGACCCACACCCAGTTTCACACCTTGGCTCAGGCGATTAGAGGATCAACAGGGGGTCCTTTTGTCCCTCTGTGGGGGGAAACTCCCACTAGGTTTACAGTGGGGCAAAAAAGTATTTAGTCAGCCACCAATTGTGCAAGTTCCCCCACCTAAAATGATGACAGAGGTCAGTAATTTGCACCAGAGGTACACTTCAACTGTGAGAGACAGAATGTGAAAAAAAAATCCATGAATCCACATGGTAGGATTTGTAAAGAATTTATTCGTAAATTAGGGTGGAAAATAAGTATTTGGTCACCTCAAACAAGGAAAATCTCTGGCTCTCACAGACCTGTAACGTCTTCTGTAAGAAGCTTTTCTGTCCCCCACTCGTTACCTGTATGAATGGCACCTGTTTGAACTCATCATCTGTATAAAAGACACCTGTCCACAGCCTCAAACAGTCAGACTCCAAACTCCGCCATGGCCAAGACCAAAGAGCTTTCGAAGGACACCAGGAAAAGTATTGTAGACCTGCACCAGACTGGGAAGAGTGAATCTACAATAGGCAAGCAGCTTGGTGTGAAAAAATCAACTGTGGGAGCAATCATCAGAAAATGGGAGACATACAAGACCACTGATAATCTCCCTCGATCTGGGGCTCCACGCAAGATCTCATCCCGTGGGGTCAAAATGATTATGAGAACGGTGAGCAAAGATCCCAGAACCACACGGGGGGACCTGGTGAATGACCTGCAGAGAGCTGGGACCAAAGTAACAAAGGTCACCATCAGTAACACACTACAACGGCAGGGAATCAAATCCTGCAGTGCCAGACGTGTTCCGCTGCTGAAGCCAGTGCATGTCCAGGCCCGTCTGAAGTTTGCCAGAGAGCACATGGATGATACAGCAGAGGATTGGGAGAATGTCATGTGGTCAGATGAAACCAAAGTAGAACTTTTTGGTATAAACTCAACTCGTCGTGTTTGGAGGAAGAAGAATACTGAGTTGCATCCCAAGAACACCATACCTACTGTGAAGCATGGGGGTGGAAACATCATGCTACGGGGCTGTTTTTCTGCCAAGGGGACAGGACGACTGATCCGTGTTAAGGACAGAATGAATGGGGCCATGTATCGTGAGATTTTGAGCCAAAACCTCCTTCCATCAGTGAGAACTATGAAGATGAAACGAGGCTGGGTCTTCCAACATGACAATGATCCAAAACACACCGCCCGGGCAACAAAGGAGTGGCTCCGTAAGAAGCATTTGAAAGTCCTGGAGTGGCCTAGCCAGTCTCCAGACCTCAACCCCATAGAAAATCTGTGGCGGGAGTTGAAAGTCCGTGTTGCTCGGCGACAGCCCCAAAACATCACTGCTCTCGAGAAGATCTGCATGGAGGAATGGGCCAAAATACCAGCTACTGTGTGTGCAAACCTGGTAAAGACCTATAGTAAACGTTTGACCTCTGTTATTGCCAACAAAGGTTACGTTACAAAGTACTGAGTTGTATTTTTGTTATTGACCAAATACTTATTTTCCACCCTGATTTACGAATAAATTCTTTACAAATCCTACCATGTGGATTCATGGATTTTTTTTCACATTCTGTCTCTCACAGTTGAAGTGTACCTCTGGTGCAAATTACTGACCTCTGTCATCATTTTAGGTGGGGGAACTTGCACAATCGGTGGCTGACTAAATACTTTTTTGCCCCACTGTATATCTGGGACTCTCCACCATTTGAACTTAGAACTGAAGAAGCTTCTCGGTCTTCAAGTAACTTAAAGAAGTCCAGATGCTTTTCTTTGCAAGCTCTTTTGATCACTGTTTGACATCACAAATGCACTTCTGGAGGAATGGTCACAGATTCCCATTAATGCACTCCTAAAATTTGTGGAAAGCTTTCCCTAAAAAGTTCAAGCTGTCATAGCTACAAATGGTGCTGACATTATATTAAACGTTATGGCTTAAGAATGGAATGTCAGTCAGTTTCATATGCATGTAAGGATCTGAACAACTTTTTCTGTGCAGGTAATTTTGCTCATTGGTCTAAGCTGATTCAAAATTTTTACGGAACATCATGAATCCAGTGATTCTGACACAATAGTGAAATCAGAAAGGCTCAAAGGAATGAGTAATGAAGTGCAAACATGCAAACATTCATGCCTGACGTACTGTGAAAAAAGTTAATCTTCTAGTTTAACCAAATAATACAGAGTAATCAATAAAACTTTAAAAACTTGAATTTTATTGCAATATACCGTCTATATCTGTAACTCGTTTGCTGTCTGCTCCACAGTAAACTACCAAAAAGGGTCAAGAGCTTTTTCACGGATGGGGTGAGTCACTCTCATTTCTAAATTCTTGACCTGGATATTGTCATATGTGTTTTCTATATTTAGTTCATTGATGTTTACAGGAACCCAGTAACCACTGTCTTTGTAAGTTCCATAAGAATAGAATAGAATAGCTCTTTATTTTTTATTGTACATGTACAACAAAATTGTGGGTGCTCCACACCAACTGTGCCGGAGTAAAATATAAATAGCAACAGGAATAAATAGCAAACAGGAGAAATATATACAATCAAGAGGGATATGTACAAAAATAAGAAAAAGGCACACAAAGTTGCAAAGTGCTTGGAAATAGTGCAAAGAAAATTAAATACTTGGTCTGAGTAGAGTCTGTGGTGGGAGTTACTCAGACCATGGCTCAGATTAGTGAGGTGAGTGGGCAGAGTGGGATGTGGGGGTTTGTCAACAGTCCAAATGGCCCAGGGGAAGAAGCTGTTTGTTAGACTGAAGGTGTTGGACCTGATTGACCTGTGGTGCCAACCAGAGGGAAGCGGGTCAATCAGGTGGTGAGCGGGGTGCAATGGCTCTGGTTTTCCTGAGACAGGAGGATCTGGCAATGGCCGAGGGTAGGCAACCCCTGCGTGCCAAACACCCAGGCAGTAGGAAAGCACACTCTCCACTGACGAGCAGTAGAAGGCCAACAGCAGCTTCTGGTCCAGATTATTCTTCCTCAAGACACAGAGGAAGTGCAGCCACTGCTGGGCCTTCTTTACCGGGGTGTTGGTGTTGTGAGTCCAGGTGAGATCAGCAGAGATGTGGGTTCCCAGAAATGGAGTTATTGAGGCTGGTTGGTGAGGAAGTCTTTGATCCAGGAGCAGGTGGCAGGGGGGGATCTGAAGATGGTTCCGTTTGGTGGTGAGGATGTCTAGGATTATGGTGTTGAATGCTGAGCTATAGCCCATGAAGAGCATGCACACATAGCTCTTCATGTTCTCCAGATGGCTCAGTGCTCTGTGAAGGGTGATGGTGATGGCATCCTCTGTGGACTGATTTGCTCTGTAAGCAAACTGTTGGGGGTTGAGGGAGGGGAGTAGAGAGTTTTTGATGTGCTGTGACACTATCCACTCAACACACTTCATGAATACAGACATGAGGGCTATAGGCCTGTAGTCAATAAGGCTGTCTATACCAGTCTTTGGATGTGAGTGATGATGGGGGCTCTCAGACAGGTGGGAACAGTGGCATGAGCCGCGAGGTGGGGGGGGGGGGGGGGCAAAGAAACCGAGTGAAGAAGGTGTTGAGCTCCTTTGTGAGTTTGTGGCCGCTGTTACGGGTTGGGGGCTCTGGCCTTTGTAGTTGGTGAGGGCTTGGATGCTAGAGGTTATTATAAGTGAGGAAGTCCTGTATCCTCCTGTAGGCCTCCTTGGCTTGTTTGATGTCTCTACTCAGTTCGGCTCTGGCAGTGCTGCACAGAGAACTGTCCCTAAGCTTGAAGGCAAAGTTAAGAGTTCTTATCAGAGCCTGCACTTCACTCATCATCCAAGGTTTTTGGTTAGGAAAAACCCAGATAGTTTTTCTGTCACTGTCAGATTCTCCACACAGCACTTAATGTAGAAAAGGCCAGACTGAGTGCAAGTCTCCACGTCCTGCTTTTTGAAGATGGACCAGTCTTGTTAGATCGAAACATAATACTTCCACAATGTGTTTCAGTCTTTGGAAAGTCTGCAAGCCCAAGAGGACGCCCGATCCAAGCGCCACTCCACCTCTGAGCTGGGTATCATCACCTTCAGTGATGTTCACAAGGAGGGCTGGCTGCACTACAAACAGATTCTGACAGAGAAGGGAAAGGTAAAAATAAAAGAAGAAGAAAAAACCCCACTGTGTCTGCATTTATGCAGGATGTCTTTTCTAATGCTTGTCCGTGTCCAGGTGTTAGCAAACTAAAAAGAGATGGCCAGCTCTTATGTAAGGACACTTATTCCGACTTTCCACTTAGTGTTTGCTGAAAAGGAGAGAGGGGTTTCTGAGATCACCAAAGAAAACACCTGCCTCCTGGCTACACCTAGAAAGTCTTTCCACAAAACACATAAACGTTATCGGCCCTGGAAAAGACCAACAACACCCACCAGGAATGAGTTTTGAAAACAACGCAAACTAAATTTACACCAAATGGACCAACACAGACACACAGACACACACACACACACACCTCTTCAAATGCCTCCTTCAAGTTGGTTGGGCAAATTTCCATATACCCTCAAGTAAGCATAATTGTATTGTGAGATTTGCTGTTGAACGGTGCATCCTGATTTGGTATTTGCCTGTGATAATAAATATATTAATACACCTATCAGACACAGCATCAAAACAAAACTCTGTACAATACTGTATAGGTCATCTTTATGTTGCCAAACCAGCATCAGGCAAAGAACTCTGGCTAAATGTTTAAGTTCTTTAAAATATGACATACACCTTCATGTGAAGAAATGAGTTTCAGCGAGCCAATCAGGTAGTTTCAGTTGCTAAACGGTACATTTTTTTAAGGTTATGCCTTCTCTTCATCTTTCTTCATGACAGAAAGTTGGTGGGAGTATGCGACCGTGGAGACGCGCCTTCTCCGTTCTCCGCTCCCATTCACTCTTCCTTTACAAAGACAAGCGAGATGCAGTGATTCACGGGGCAGGAGCAGGACCCGGTCAGGTTGAACATTGTCCAATCAGCATCCGCTGTTGCTTGATTGACATTGCCTACAGTGAAACCAAGCGGAAACACACCTTGAGGTTGACCACGCAGGATTTCTGCGAGTACCTGCTTCAGGCCGAGGATAGCGATGACATGCTGGCATGGATCAAGGTTATTAGGGAGAATAGCAAAACGGATAACGAGGTATGAATAATATTTGCTAGTTTGCACTGGCTGCACAAACACATACACCAAACTAATTTGTGGCTTTCATTCTTTATAGGAGATTGGTTTCTCAAGACAGGCTCTCATCAACAAGAAGCTGAATGACTACAAGAAACACAGGTCAGGATGAATAATTATATTAAGTAAAAAGTCTGCGCCTTACAGTAATTAGAAGTCACTGTAATTCTGGGCTTGAAGATTGCCACAAATCATACTTTAAACTGCAATTTCCCCAAATTACAAATAAAACTGTAGTCATCATGAAAAGAATTTGGAATATACAGAACATTTCCCAAAATATTGCCAAAAGTATTCACTCATCCATCCAAATCATTGAATTCAGGTGTTCCAATCACTTCCATGGCCACAGGTGTATAAAATCAAGTACACAGGCATGTAGGCTGCTTCTACAAAGAATGAAAGAATGGGTCCGTCAGGTTCAGGCCAAGAACGGGACCCAAATGCAGGACTTTCCAAAATAGAGAGTGAGTTTATTTATAGTGAAGATAGTTGAATAGTGATAGTAATGTGACAATTTCCAAAACACATGTCTTCCGTTGTGGTGCTTCTGACTCCCACACAGTGCTCGTGGACCATTGCGTGAATGGTGAAAACTCCAGCTCTTCGTATATATAACCTTCCGGCCTGATGATGCGCATAAACCGCCACTCTGGAAACACACGCACACACTCAAAAACAAATACAGTGGGGCAAAAAAGTATTTAGTCGCCACCGATTGTGCAAGTTCCCCCACCTAAAATGATGACAGAGGTCAGTAATTTGCACCACAGGTACACTTCAACTGTGAGAGACAGAATGTGAAAAAAAATCCATGAATCCACATGGTAGGATTTTTAAAGAATTTATTCGTAAATCAGGGTGGAAAATAAGTATTTGGTCAATAACAAAAATACAACTCAATACTTTGTAACATAACCTTTGTTGGCAATAACAGAGGTCAAACGTTTACTATAGGTCTTTACCAGGTTTGCACACACAGTAGCTGGTATTTTGGCCCATTCCTCCATGCAGATCTTCTCGAGAGCAGTGATGTTTTGGGGCTGTCGCCGAGCAACACGGACTTTCAACTCCCGCCACAGATTTTCTATGGGGTTGAGGTCTGGAGACTGGCTAGGCCACTCCAGGACTTTCAAATGCTTCTTACGGAGCCACTCCTTTGTTGCCCGGGCGGTGTGTTTTGGATCATTGTCATGTTGGAAGACCCAGCCTCGTTTCATCTTCAAAGTTCTCACTGATGGAAGGAGGTTTTGGCTCAAAATCTCACGATACATGGCCCCATTCATTCTGTCCTTAACACGGATCAGTCGTCCTGTCCCCTTGGCAGAATAACAGCCCCATAGCATGATGTTTCCACCCCCATGCTTCACAGTAGGTATGGTGTTCTTGGGATGCAACTCAGTATTCTTCTTCCTCCAAACACGACGAGTTGAGTTTATACCAAAAAGTTCTACTTTGGTTTCATCTGACCACATGACATTCTCCCAATCCTCTGCTGTATCATCCATGTGCTCTCTGGCAAACTTCAGACGGGCCTGGACATGCACTGGCTTCAGCAGCGGAACACGTCTGGCACTGCGGGATTTGATTCCCTGCCGTTGTAGTGTGTTACTGATGGTGACCTTTGTTACTTTGGTCCCAGCTCTCTGCAGGTCATTCACCGGGTCCCCCCGTGTGGTTCTGGGATCTTTGCTCACCGTTCTCATAATCATTTTGACCCCACGGGATGAGATCTTGCGTGGAGCCCCAGATCGAGGGAGATTATCAGTGGTCTTGTATGTCTTCCATTTTCTGATGATTGCTCCCACAGTTGATTTTTTCACACCAAGCTGCTTGCCTATTGTAGATTCACTCTTCCCAGTCTGGTGCAGGTCTACAATACTTTTCCTGGTGTCCTTCGAAAGCTCTTTGGTCTTGGCCATGGCGGAGTTTGGAGTCTGACTGTTTGAGGCTGTGGACAGGTGTCTTTTATACAGATGATGAGTTCAAACAGGTGCCATTCATACAGGTAACGAGTGGGGGACAGAAAAGCTTCTTACAGAAGACGTTACAGGTCTGTGAGAGCCAGAGATTTTCCATGTTTGAGGTGACCAAATACTTATTTTCCACCCTGATTTACGAATAAATTCTTTACAAATCCTACCTTGTGCATTCATGGATTTTTTTTTCACATTCTGTCTCTCACAGTTGAAGTATACCTCTGGTGCAAATTACTGACCTCTGTCATCATTTTAGGTGGGGGAACTTGCACAATCGGTGGCTGACTAAATACTTTTTTGCCCCACTGTACACATAAAGGAGGGAACCGGGAGGGGAGCCTTGACAATGAAGATAGAAAAAACATAACACACAGGCAGGTTAACCGGCGAGGACTGCCAGACCATGACAGGATCACTCTCAGGGGCACAGTGAATTCCTGCATGGTACCATGATAGGATGCCATTTGTGCAACAGTTAACTGTTATTGGTTTCATAACAAAGACGTCAACTCTGCCACAGAGTGGTAGGCCATGTAAAATCGCTGAGCAGGGTCAGCAGATGGCACATAGTGCATAGAGGGTGCCAACTTTCTCTAAACTTCATTTGGCCTTGCTGATTTGATCACGAGTAGTGTGTAGAGAGCTTCATAGAATGGGTTTCCATGGCTGAGCAGCTGCATCCAAGAATTCGATCACTGTGCAATCCAAAGCATCAAATGCAGTAGTGTAAAGCACGCCGGCACTGGACACTAGAGCAATGGAGACGTGTTCTCTGGAGTGAAGAATCATACTTGTCTGTTTGGCAATCTGATGAAGGAGTCTGGTGGTTGCCAGGGGAATGGTACTTATCTGACTGGTGGAGGGGGGAATATGGTGTGGGGTTGTTTTTCAGTGAAAGGAACTCTCAGTGCCACATGACTATCCATCCATTCTCTTACACTTTGCAGAGGACTGGAGCCTATCCAAGCTACCACAGGGTAAGAGGCAAGGTACACCCTGTACAGACTGCCAGTCTGATGCAGGGTTAACACAGAGAGACAGACAACCATTCGCACTCACATTCACACCTTTGGGCAATTTAGAATCACCAATAAATGCAACCCCACTAATTGTATGCCTTTGGACTGTGGGAGGAAGCTGGAGTACCTGGAGAGAACCCATGGGGAGAACACGCAAACTCCACATAGAAAGGCCCTTGCCAGAGGGTGGAGTCAAACTGAGGTTTCTGTGAGGCAACAGTCCTAACCACCAGGCCACCATGCCACCCAGATACCATTTGGACAACTTCATGTGAAGGTGTAATTGGTCCACTTGGATTTTTTAACATTTTTTTCTGTTTCCTGTTTTTTATTTAAACGTTGACATTTTATGATCCTGATGAAGACCACAAGCCAAAATGCGTTGGTCACTTGATAAAGTTGTTTCCCATTACTTTAAGTGCCACTGGAGTGTCCACGTCATGACAACTTCATTCTCCCAATTTTGTGGGAACTGGACCAGTCCAAAAAGCAAGGTCCATAAAGACATAAATGAGCAAGTGGGATGTGGAAGAAGTTGACTGGCCTGTAGAGAGTACTGACCTCGACAGAACACCTTTGGGAGGAATTAGAAAGAGAAGCCAAGTCTCCGTGTCCTTACAAATCCACTTCTGCAAGAAGGGCCACAAATAACTCTAATAAATCACACTCCTAAACTTTGTGGAAAACGTTCTGAGAAGAGGTGAAGCTGTTATAGCTGCAAAGAGGGCTGACCTAATAGAAACTCTATGAATTAAATTGGGGTTAAGATGTTGCTTAAAGATACTTGGCATGCAGACTAGGGGCAGCCAGGGATCAAACCACCAACCTTCCAGTTAGTAGATGGCCTGCTCTACTGCCCGAGCTACAGCTATCCTGGCAATCAATGTCATTCAAGTGCATATACTTGTAAATATGGATATATACTTTTGGCAATATAGTGTATCAAAAACCACTGCACCTTTTTATTTATTAATATCTTTTGAAGACACATCAAAACTAACAACTTCTGTTAACCTTGTTACATCCACTTAAACTAACATCCACACCTAAACCAACACGATGAGGTTAAAAATTGCCTAACTTTGTTGTTCTCTTTTGTGTAGTCTGACAGGTAGTAAGCTAGACTCCTCTCCCAGAGCCCATCGTATGATGCCGCCCTTCTTTCTGGCAAAAACTGACAACACTTCAGTGAACAGAGCTTCCAGATCTGGAGGGTCTAAACATGACTCTGGTTTGTGTTCTTCAGTATATATGACAAATCAAAGCAGCAAAAATGCTTAACTTAATTATGTATCCATTTATCTGCATCTGTGTGAGTCAGATGATAACAAGGCACTGTGGAGCATCAACATCATGAAGAAGGCCAAGAAGACAGGTGTTCCAAAGGCTTTTGGTGTACGTCTCGAGGACTGTCAGCCTGCTGTCAACCATAAGGTAAGTCAAAATTCATAGTAAAAAAAACTGCTTGGCTACAAGCAGAATCATTAAATAATCCCAAAATCAAACTGTCAAGTTAAAGTGGAGCAGACCTATAAATGTATTTTTTGCCTTGGGTCTATTGTAAATCAGTTTTTTCTTTGGTGAACTTTATTGTTTCTGTAAGTGGTTAAAACAAGTTAGCAGGGAAAAAAAGTTTGTTTTAAAATAATGTACAATAAAATAGGTTTCTAATGAGATTTTAAGTAAAACAAAGCCGTGTAGCTCATTGGAAAGTATGATAGGTATTTTACTGAAACTGATGTATTCAAGTTTTCTGAAAATCTTACGAATGCGATAACTCGAGAAAGCATTCACCTAGGATTTCAAACTGATACCACAGGTATATCTACTAAAAATCTCGGACAAGTTTTAATCTCAGTGACTTTGGACTGAAGGTCAGAGGTCAAGTTCTCTGAAAAAAACCAAGAGGGTCCAAATACCATCAGTGTGTTAGGTGCATCAGAGATGTAGACTTGGATGTACTCTAAGATTTCTAGTGTCCAGAGCAATGGTGATACAGGCAAGATGGTGACCATTTAAGACGGAGACTTGGAAAAGTTTGGACAGAGGTTCCAATGGAGTATTTAGTTGTTTGGCTATGAAGTGTCTTTGTAGACACTTCATTCTTACTCACGGGCTGAGTAGAGGTAAAAACCCTACTCAGCCCGTGAGTCTGTTAACACTTCAAAGGAGTCATCATCGAGGAGCTTAGCAGAAATCAAAAGATTGTATAAGGAGAAAGAACACTCCTTAAAAGTGCCCTGCTTTCAAGTGCCGCTGTGCTGTTGAAGTAATGTTTTCAGCTCAGCTGTTTGAATTCTAGAGATCATTGTGTTAGTAAAAAATCTCAGCCTTTTTCCAGTTGACTGGAGAAGGATTCCAGCTGAGACGAGGCTCTCTCTGTGGACTGAGAGGAACGGACAAAGATGGCGGTGTGATAGTGACTCTCTGATGCTTCTGAGAGATGTAAACTGTGAAAGGCAATTCATTTTGAGAGCAAATAATCTGCGCCATACTGTTACTTGTTAAAGCACTCATTCTTATTTGGTAGCAAGATGGTGGAGTGGTGTGCTCCACCACCTGGGCTCTCTGAGGGGAAAAAGCCTCCTAAAGATGATACAAGGAAACAAAGTTAGCAGAGTTTGTTAACAAGTAGAAATCTAAGCTAGAGTGAACTGACTGAAGGGCCGCAGAGCAGGGTGATGGCTGGGACAAAGGTAAGTCTACTGGTATACAAGCACATATTAAATCCACACTGACTTTGAAGGGGTCCTTTCCAGAGACAGCCTTCACATAGGGAAGCAAGCAAGAGACATTACCATTTGATGACCCATGTGTTATTGTATTGTCTTCTGCTGAGAGTATTTCTGATGAGGTGTCTGTGAGTAATAGTGTCAGGTGCTTTTACCAAGTATGTATGTTTGTTTGGTCATTTAAGTTCTCTTTATTCATTTTCAGTTTGTTTCTTAGTTTACTTCTGGTTTAGAGTTTCACCTTTTCACCTTTTTGGTGTGTCTTCTATTTGGATTTATTGACTTTATTTTCTGCTCCATTTTTGGATTTCTGCTATGCTTGAAAACGTTGCCTTTTGTTTAATAATTCCAGTTAAATAAAATAATCAAAAAGGCAGCTCAGTTGTTGAGCTGAAACTGGACCCTGTGAAGGCACTGTTAGAGCACAGAACACGGTATTTTGTCATTCTCTTAATTTGCTCGCCAATCTTGTCCATCTTATTGTCCAAGGTCCCCACTTTTCCCAAAAAGATCAATGGAACAGACAAAGACAAGCCACTAAAGCAACTGTTCCAGAAATAACTTATTTTAAATGATGTATATGTTCAGACGGAGTGTGATTGTCATGTGATGCTGAGGTTGTAGGTGAAAATCTGTTTGTTGAAATAGTTTTTTTATTGTCTATTTTTCCCTCTTTTGTCTCCCTTGCTTTCTCTTATCAGTTTGTTCCTCTAATAGTGGAGATGTGTTGTGGTGTTGTAGAGGCAACTGGTCTGGAGTACACTGGTATATACCGTGTACCAGGCAACAATGCCATGGTGTCTAACTTGCAGGAGCATCTCAACAAGGGCATGGACTTGAACACTGCTGAAGAGGTATGGAAACGAGCCCTGCTTTGCTTAGCAGACTACAGCAACTAATGTTACATCATGATGAGTTTTTTAAATGTTCAAAATTTTACATCTGAAACAGATTAAATTATTAGAAAACTATAGAGGAAATTTTTAACACAATAAAGATAAAGTCTGACTGTGGCAGGTCAGACTGAAAGTACATACCACTGAAGACTATAATCTAAGGAGCTGATTATAATCTATAATGACAGGAGCTGAAGTTATTTCTTTTGTCTTCCCTTTGAGTAACTGCAGCACCTTTTTTTCTAACTCTTAATTATTTCAAATCATCAAATTAATTTTAATATTAGACAAAGATAACCCAAGGACATTTATTTTAACTTATTAGGGGAAAAAGTTATCCAAACCTACCAAGTCCTAAATGAAAAATTGTTAAATTCTGATCAATGATCATGCTACTTGTCATTTTTCATATCCTTCCTGGTGAACTTGATGTGTTGGTCCACCGAGTTAATGTGATCAGCACCGTGAACAAACTCTGTGGACCAACACATCAAGTTCACCAGAGAGGAAAGACCATCTCTGAATTGAGGAGGTGATCTAAAGGGTAAACCTTTGCCATCTTACAATGCTGTGATTGCAGCCATTCCCCAACTTTTTGTGAATTATGCTTATGGCCACTGATCAATAGCCATTGATCAATGGTCTTTGATCAGTGGTTGTTGATCAATGACCATGACAATTTGCATATTAATGATCAAGGAACTGGCCTCACAGCCCATTGTTCGCCAGCGGTGCTAGTTTCAGTCACTGTGCAAAGGTACTGCTTAAAGGTTAGGCAAAGCTGTGGTCAGCTGAGACTGAAGAAGTCAGCTGGATGAGTGACAAAACATTTCGTCCCCTGAAAACGTTACGTCCCGATGAAAAGAATACCTTTTTGGGATGACCTAAAGAACAGATTGCCACCAATAGAATAGAAAAGAAGTTTTTCTATGCCATATTTGAAACAGATTTTATGTGTAATTTTGATAGATTAGGTAATTCCCACATAGCGAAATTGGTATGGCCCAGATCTGGCCCACACAGTGTGTGCACACATGGCCCACATACCGCAAAGAATGACGGCGCTTTGCTGGCCCAGATATGTTTTGCCAGAGGTGGCCCACACATGGGCCAGCACAAGGCCAGTTGCAGACACACTGGTGGTCCTGTGCTGGCCCAGAACAGTTTCAGCTCTGGCCCCAGATGTCAGCCTAATGTGTGCCTTAATCAAGCCATGTAATAACAACATGTGCCAGAACATAATAGTACAAAAGCAACATGACTAAACTCTGTTCAGGCAGTGAATTCTTAAATAGTGCTTTTCTAGTCTCTATACAACATGCCACATTAACACATCTTCTCCTAACTACATTCATACATATTCACACTCAGCATGCAGACTGGAGGAACCAGGGATTGAACCACTAACCTTCCAATCAGCAGGTGATCTGCTCTACCTCCTGAGCTACAGCCGGCCAGTGGTAAACTTGAGTAAACCATCACTAGGTTTTGGATAAAGTGTACACTCACAAACCTGTCAAACCTGCATTTGAAACGTTGGCTACCATAGCAGTATAGTACTGCAAATGGCATTTGGGTCTTCTAACTAAAATTGGAAAATAGGAACATAAATAGTGCCATCATTGCCAGACCTGGCCCACATCTGGTTGACATACACTCTGCCATGACACCAGTCAGTCAGAAGGGCCAGCTTGATGCCGGATCCGGGCCAGACCTGTTTGCTATGAGCCTGGGCCACATAACCCAAACCACAATCGAGCCAGATATGGCATGCCATCGCATAGACAGTGCCATCTATGCCAGGCCTGGCCCATATCTGGATGACATACGTCTTATCATGCCAGAAGTCAGCCAGCAGTGCCGGCTTGATACCAGATCTGGGCCAGACCTGTCTGCTATGTGGGATACTATAATCCTAAAGCCTCCTCTTCATGTCCTCACAGAGATGGCAAGACCTGAATGTTATCAGCAGCCTACTTAAAACATTCTTCCGAAAACTGCCTGAGCCTCTGTTTACTGATGGTGAGTCCAGACATTTGTTTACAGTGAAATGTCAAAGAATCTTTAACGAGTATGTATTGAATAATGTTCTGTTGCTTGGATAAAAAATAAAAAAAGATTGCATTTTTTCTTCAGTGGCAAGTTACAAAGCCGCTGAATTTGTTGGCATATGATTTTCAGAATTTTAGAATATCACTTGTAGTTAGTTAGTCATCCATTATCTCTGCCTACAGATAAATACAATCACTTCATTGATGCCAACCGGATTGAAGATGGAGAAGAGAGATTAAAGACAATGAACAAACTGGTAAAAGAGGGCAGAGAACAGAGAAGTGAACATACTTCTGTCTTTTTGATAGTAAAACTCTCTCTATATGTACCCATTGCTTCTTTCTAGATCCATGACCTGCCAGATCATTATTATCACACCCTTAAGTTTCTGTTGGGTCACCTCAAGAAGGTAGCAGATCACTCTGAAAAGAATAAGGTAACCTTTACCTTCAGTCCCATCAATTGAATCGTGGTTTTTTTGTGGTCTAAAATGAAGTTTTAATATTATTTCCAGATGGAGCCAAGAAATCTAGCCCTGGTGTTTGGACCCACTCTGGTGAGGACATCAGAGGACAACATGACAGACATGGTCACCCACATGCCTGATCGCTACAAAATAGTAGAGACCCTTATCCTGCATGTAAGAACCACCAGCTGCTTGCTCCAGTTGCACCTCTGTGAATCGCCAGTTGTGTTTTATGCATTAACACCATGCAGTAGTGCTGCATTCAGTTCTGCCTCCAGTGGTGTAGTGGACAATACTGTACATTCAATTAGCAACTAAAAGGTTGTTGGTTCAATTGTAGCCAAAGATGCAAATTTTCTTTGTGTCAAGAAAGGTATGTGAAAGTTGCTTTAGTGGTTCAGTTCTACTTATATAGTGCAAGTTCTGTTTGAAGATGCTTTATATTGTAAGATAAACACCCTGAATATTAGAGAAAAAAAATAATCAAGCAATCCTTTATAAGCAAACGCTTGGGAACTGTGGAAAGGAATATGTCTGTGAAGGTTCTCAGTCATCCAGGTCATCGTAGTCTAAGGAGCTTGGAAAGAAAACCGTCTGGACTCATTTCCCGAGGTCAAATGGCCCAGGATGTGAGTGGGCGTTAAGGCGTCTGGGAAATCACATGATAGGGTGGGGCTAAGTTTCACAATGAGCTCACCTGAAACTTTGGCTGATTTTGACCTGAACCCGTTTTCACACCTTGGCTCGTGTGATTAGTTGGAGGATCATTACGGGGTCCATTGTCCGTCTTGGGGGGACACTCCCACAAGGCTTAAATCTGGGACTCTCCACCATTTGACCCTCAAACTGAGAGGTGAAATGTCTTCAAGCAACTTAAAGAAGTGCAGACACTTTTCTTTCCAAGCTCCCTAGACTGTGGAAAGGAAGAATTCCCTTTAACAGATAGAGAACTCCATCAGAACCAGGCTTAGGGAGGGGGAACCATCTACTGCAGCTGGATGGATGGTGAACACAAGCAGACTGCAAAAAGCAAACAGGACATAACACTTGTGACACTTGTTACAAATAGTTTGATAGTGGCACATAAGCAAACACAGAGAAGATCTCAGTGCATCATGGGAAATCATCCAGCAATCTGAGCGTATAGCAGCATAACTGAGGGATGGTTCAGGGTAAACCGATCCAGCCCTAACCTGCTTTTGGTAAAAAGGAAAGAAACAAAGAAAGGAAATGTTAAGTTTAATCCTAAAAGCAGAAAGTGTCTGTCTCCTGAATCCAAACTGGGAACAGGTTCCACAGGAGAGATGGGAGACTCCTATTCTGCTTTTAAATATTCTAGGAACCGCAAGTAAGCCTGCTGTCTGAGAGCAAAGTGCTCTATCAGAATAATATGCAACTATAAAATCTATATAGGACTATAAAGGACTCCTTGTTTACATAAGCAACTAGAATCTATTTGATAAATATGATTCAAAATAGTGCAGCAGAATTTCCTTGATACCAGCTGTTTCCTTTCTCCAACAGTATGACTGGTTCTTCAGTAATGAAGAGCTTGATAAAGAAGAGAAGGTATGGGCTCTTATCACCCAAATGAACAGAAAACACCATGAATGACTGTATGCATTCAGATGTCGTCACTTCTTTTATGTCTGCTGGATGTGTGTGTGTGTGTGTGTGTGTGTGTGTGTGTGTGTGTGTGTGTGTGTGTGTGTGTGTGTGTGTGTGTGTGTGTGCCCGCGTGCGTTTGTGTGTGACTGTAGGCCCCAGATGATAATTGGGACATACAGCCTTTGCCCAACATTGACCATCTGCTGACCAACATTGGCAAGCCGGGCATGCCAAGAGAGGCATCAGGTGAGGAGTGGGGGCTGCTGCAAGAGTCCTTTAATGCTTCACCAACAGACAGATTCAATTGTACGCACATTGTGAAGCAGCTAGATTCTCGTGAGCTTTAAGAGTAGCTCAAGAACAGTGGGTAGAGAGCTTAATGGAATGTGTTGTCATGGCCTAGCAGCTGCTTCCAAACCTTGCATGACCGAGCACAATGCAAAGTAATGGATGTACTCTAGAGCAGTAGAGACGGAGTGACAATTTCTGGAGTAAAAAAATCATGCTTCTATGTCTGGCAGCCCACTGGAAGAGTCTGGGTTTGGCAGTTGCCAGGAGAATGGTACTTGTCTGACTGCATTGTGCCAAATGTAAAGTTTGGTGGAGGAGGGATTATGGTGTGTGGTTTTTCAGCAGTTGGGCCGGGTCCCTTAGATCCAGTGAAAAGAAGTCTTAATGCTTCAGCATTTTGCTCACTGCCTGGGACCATGGAACCCAACTGGCATTTGCTATAGAATACCAGAATTGATAGGTCGACCAATGGTGCCCTGTACATTTCACAGAGGGCAGCATCTTCACCTGGTCACTTTTGACAGGCATAAAATAGCCAGGAGACGACGTGGCCAACGTTATGCTGTGCGTAACATCGCTCAGCATTACCAGTTTGGTCATGGGTCATAGTCAGGGGAGGCATATTCATGAAAGAACGCACAGACCTCTAGGCAAAGACTAGATAAAGGCACCCTGACTGCCATTAGGTGTTCGGATAAATTCCTTAAACGTACTGTCAGACCCTTTTTGGTGCAATGGGTCCTGGTTTCTCCTGGTGCACAAAAATACCCAGCAAGAGTATGCAGGGGTTCAGACACTGACAATCTAATGCCACTGCATTCAACACTAGCAACACAGAAATGTTGAAACATTAGACGGGCTTTAGTAGAAATCACTGAGTTCACTATTTCCTCACTGAACACAGACTCTTGCCAATTTATGGTTAATTCAGATGAGCAGTGGAAACACTGCTTACATACAACTTGAAGAAAAGAGCCTCACTGCTTTAGTTGGAAAGTCTTAACTTTCCCTCCTTATTCATAATTCTGTAGCCTCATCAACTGACAGCATTTTTCTTTCTCAGCAGACCTCTGTTCTGTTGTGCTTGTAGATACTGACAATGTTTCCTACTTTTTCCTCTGTTCTCTTCTTCTGGGCCTTTCTGTGCTTTTTTCTAGCTGAGACAGTGGATCAACCTCTTCGGTAGGACCAGGTCTTCCTTTCTGTGTGTTTGCTCTTTCTTTGGATTCATTTAACCATTTGTGCTCTTTCCACAACTATTGTTTTTTCCAACATCTCCACTTTGCCTTTTTGAAAGCAGCTTGTGCTGTGATTTCTCTTTATTTACATGTTTTTATATTTTGTGACCATCCTAACATTACTACCATCCAATGATGACATTAACTAACTTACTTTTTCCTTTCTATCAGGTTCCACCACCAGCGATTCTCTTAAGTTAAAGGTAGGTGCTAATTCTTGGAATAGGATATCACATTTTGCAATAGAAAAAACATAATTACAAATACTTACAAGTGGTAACCTTTCAGCTTTCCTCTGCATCCAAAAAAGATCCGAACACCAAGTCCATCATCGCTGCCGTCACCCACAAACATAAAAAAAGTCCAAGTATCCACACGGTGAGCAGAAACACTGATGAGATTTCTGCGCACGAACCAGCCAAAGCCAGCAACAATGGTGAAGGAGGGGTAGGGGAAAAAGAAGAAAGAGGAGAGCTAGATGAAGTCGAGGGAGAACAAACCATCCTTAACACTGAAAAAAGGATAGAGGGAAAGATCTCACTTGTAGGAGGAGAAGAAGCTAAAGCAAAAGGAGCAGGCAGTGATGCAAAGATGTCAAAAAGGAGGAACAGCCAAAGAACCAACTTACCACCATCACAGCTTTATCCAAATAGAGGATCTGACTCAACCCGTCAGATCCACACCGCATGCTCAAAATCACCACCTCTCAGGAACCCTCCTTCCCATTTTAATCACAGTCTGGCCAGAGGATATCAGACCATTCCTTTCTGGGTATTACCCACCAGGTCACGCAACATCAGCAGCCAGAGTGGAACTGCTCAGCACCAGTCAGCACCAATCTGCTATAGGAAAACTAGAGGTGGGAGGACAAGGGCTGTGTCCATGAATCTTGACCTTGAGCTGGGCAGGAATGAGGATAGTGTAAGAGGATGTAGAGATGATAGGGTGAAGGTAGTCAGAATGACTGAGGGAGAGCCAGGTCCCAGGTCCCTACCTCACTGTGCACAGAAGCTTCCCTCTCTCATCTCCTCTTCATCAGGATGGATAGATCAGAGTTCCTCAGGACATTCCACTGTCATCCTAAGGAGATCAGGCCTAGACCTGCAGGACAAGCTGAGAGCATGGCGTCGCCACACAGTGGTAGTTTAACCAGTCTGTTTCATCCACACTAATGAATACCAAGCACTTGGCCTTTACTCACTAACACTGTGTTGCACTTGTCCACAAGCAGGAAAAGTGTCTCCAGAATATTCTATTGGAGATGTAATGTGTCATTGGAAAAAAATGTCATTGTGTGCAATTGCAATGTCATTCCAAAGTGACAACAATAATGCACGGTACTAGGATCTTTATCTTATTTTCACATACTGCACTCCCTCCCATCTGCTGCGGATTTTTCTCTCCTACAAACATGGTCAGAAATAAAACTGCATAAAATCAAATCAAATATACACTTCTTCAAAAATGAGGAAGAAAATAGCACTCCTGACAACAACTGATGTCATAGACACTTCATATAAACCATATAAAAGATGGAGGCTAGCTACATTAGTGAGAAAGCTGCATTCATAATCTTGTGAACCAAAAAAAAGTCCACGCACATCTTCCTCTGTCAATGGAGCAGGAGCAGAGCTGAAGAAATGAGATGAAGAAATAATGGTTTGCACACTACAGAACTCTAGATTCATTATTTATTGCATGCAATAAATAAAGAGGCTGTAACCTTTTGGAATGAAAACCTACAACAGTATAAATGTAAAAGTGCTATGTGGTACCACAGCAGACATTTGAAATTTAGCTGAAGAGCTGTTGCTGCTCTAGTTATAGCAAGTCACAGTAAAGAATTCATCTTTGTTTTTCTCTGCAGCCTGACTCTGAAATAACTGGTGTTCCTTTTGCCTTCTGGTTTTGACTAATCGCCACTCTTAGTCTCTCGCTGTATGATTGGACTTTTTAGACTAAAAAATAC
The DNA here is from genome assembly GCF_057382185.1 of Mchenga conophoros. Classification (NCBI taxonomy): domain Eukaryota; kingdom Metazoa; phylum Chordata; class Actinopteri; order Cichliformes; family Cichlidae; genus Mchenga; species Mchenga conophoros. The sequence continues at coordinate 2,982,247 of NC_140533.1, forward strand.
TTGCATGGTCAAAACAAATACAAATATGCAAACCTTAAGTGTACAGTAAGACTATTGTGTTTCCCAGTATGTGTGTGTGTGTTGCATGAGGAGGGCCAGAGCTATAATAAAACCTGTTTCGTCATACGTTTTCAGGGCAGCTATGTGAAGTCATGCCAATTTTTTTGTGTTTTTTTTTCTCTGTTTGTGTAATCATACAGTGTCAGCAGTGTGCAAACATGATAAATATTTGTTGTTTGTCATATTGTGAACTCATACTTAATGTCAGTGTTACAGAGACAAGAAAGCAGCTAAAAGCAGCAAGCAAACCACGTCCTTAAATCCAAAACCACACAGTCTCATCTGAGTGATGTTAGCTTTTTGTTCTTTTTCACAGCTTCGGTATTTTTTTGATTCCTTCCCAGAACTTGAGTTTTGTAAAAACAAGTTTCAAGAATGAAAAATTGGAATGGTTATAAAAATGCGTGTGACCTAAACTGACATTAGCTGTGGTCAAACCAGACTCCATGTTTGTATATCTAGAATCCGTCTGTCTTCTCTGTCTGTGCCCTGGTGCATGTAACTCTGTACAAGTGTTGCAAAATTGGTCCACGCAAAGTCTTGTTAACCTGTGTATATAAATATTATACATATTAAATTATTTGTATTGAAACTGGATTAGTAATATTTGTGCTTCAGTAACTAAAAATAATTGACCTTTAATAAAAAGGGCAGCTCTATTTATTTCATAATTCGGGACAGTTTTCTCATCATGCTGGGAACTAAGAAGCACTGCATTTTTTCTGTCTCAGAAAAGTAAAGAGGGGAAGTGAAAGCTTACAGTAGCAGTTCGAGAAATTCCAAAAAGATACTGCCCAGTTGCAATGTGGGAGATGTAGGATTGGGCACTCTTCCAGTTTACAACACATTGGCCATTGAAGACCAAATGTAATGAAGGATGATGATGATTGTATTAGTCCAAAATAAAAAAGAGAATGCTCATACTTTACTCATGTTTGTCTAGAAAGGAAACAGACTGAGGCACCAAATATACAGTCAATCGAAAATAAATGCTTCTCAGCTTAAAGGCAGGATCCATAGATTCATGGTAAAATGAATGAAAGAAGAACTCGCCCCAAAAAGCCCTGTGCATCTAACTCCATACAAAATCCAACATGTTTATTGTTCATCTGGATGTAGCATCAGTGGGAGAAATGTTTTCATCACTCTTGCAAAGCTGTGATTGCAGCCATTTGGAGATTTTCTTACCTGAATTACATCCAAAATCCATTTTCTTTCACTTCTGTGGAGCCAGGTCTTGGTGGGCAGCAGCCTAAGCACAGCCACCAAGACCTCACTCTCCCAAGCCACCTTCAACTTATCTAGGGGGACACCGAGGCATCCCGAGATCTCTTCACCGTCTCTTGGCCTCGAAACACTTTGCATTGGATGCGCCCTTGTGAGATGCCCATACCACCTTAACTTTTTTCCCGCCTTAGACCTTGTCATACTACATATATAATAACTGAAATAACACTAATAGAAATGAAAAAACAAACACATAAAAAGAATCATATGAACAAGAGAAGCCAAAAGAGAATTTATGGAAATCATCTTGGGAAAGAAACATGTTCATAATTTTGACTGCAAACGCTGCCAGACAGGATTTCTTAAAATAAAAACAAAATAAAAATAACAAACTTTTTGAGTGATCTAAGGTTCTTTAGACACTTCCAGTAAGACTGTAGGTTCACAGTGTAATTCACATTTAAAGTGAATTACACTGTGAACCTACAGAACTGCACATAGAAGGGCGATTCTTCCACTGTCTCTGTTTGTAGCAATACAAACCGACTGAAGCATATCACCTAGACTCCTCTACCTGTTTCATACCTGTATGGGTCTCTGTGTCACCTCTGCCTACGACTAAGGCACTACATCCTGGGGCACCCAGAGTGGGAAGGCTTAAGGGAGATCCAACAAATATTGAACAATATTTTATTACAGTTATTGAAAAATGTGCCAAGAATCATATATAACACATTTATAGGATGCTCGTAAATGACGTGATATTTTTGAAGGATGAATCCATGGTGAGCATCAAATCACATAATGATGTAGAGGATAACTTCTCCCCATTAAACTCCTTCACAGATATTGTGGACTTGTTCACTGGTCTTACGTTGAATATCAGCTGCTTCATGAAGACATGCGACTTTTCTTCCTCAGCAGGTAGACCAGACCGTGAGCAACAAAAGGCCACAGCAGCAAAAAGACGACAGTCTGCCCAGACATGTCAAACGGCCACGACATCTGTTCCTAAGGGGTGGGGGGCAAAATCCCACAGCACGTGAGAAAAAAGCCTGTGACCACATGTTTGTTTACATGAGCATGCATGATAGGACGATATTCTTTGATGAGTACAATCAGAGCCTGGTACCTGTTGTGGTGAACACTGCAGGTGTGATCTCAAGTCTGAATTGTGAGCCTGCCACACACAACACAGCAGTAAACTGAAATGACTCCCAAACTTCAGGTATGTAATTTCCTGTAAGCCTGTAATTAAGAGCTTTTATCCTTTACATTTTACGGTAAAGAAAGTACACTTGAAGTGTTGGGACGTAGGAAAGCTTACGTGTGTGGCAGCAAGCCTCTCCAACACTTCCAATCTGTCCATCACACTCCTCATGTCCTCTCTGAGCCTCTGAAGAGCCAGGATGATCTGCTGTTGTAGGTGAGCCTGATGCAGCATCTCTGCACCACCTTCTGAACCGTGCCCTCCTCCACGTCCATGCCCACTTCCACCACCTGGGGACCACCCCAGACTTCCCTGTGGAGCACCTGTGGACCATAACACTTCAACTGTCTCTTTATTCATTGATTTATTATAACAATCTTTAGGATAAGATGTTATTTCATTGCAACGATGGGTATTTCATTTATACCTATCGTGATTCTCCTGAACGACAGGATTCGCCACAACAAAGGTGCATGACCAGACAACACGCCACAAAGCCTGGGCTGCGCAACACATGATAACATTTAGCTGTGTTTTTAACAACAGAACATTTCTGTGATATCTCTTTAGTAAATAGCTGATAATTCTAGCTCTTCTAGTATAGGCCTTGTTGATAAGTTATTATGTCAATCTTTAAAGAGCAGCAGCTTGTATCGCACAAAACTACATGACTTTGACAACGTCATTGTTCTAATGAGCTCGTACTAACAAGAGTGAACTGCATCCAAGGCGCTTTATACAACTTGCATTAACACCCATTCACGCCCACACGAACCCTTTTTATCTATGTGTGTGATTCACAAATTTATACTCCAATGGATGCATTGGTGTCTTGCCCCCTGGATCAGGGGGCCACCCAGGGATCTAACACCAACCTTCCGATTAGTAGATGACCTGCTCGATCTCCTGAGCTACAGCCACCCGGTTTATCCAATAATAAAATTAACGCTTTTAGAAATTACATAGCAGCTTACGTTCTCTCCAATCACGCTGAGAAGTTTCTTGCCCAGTGTGCCGACTCCTCCTGTCTGGAGCCATCCCATCCTCTGCTCCTTCTCCACCTTGACCTGCCCCAACCTTTCGGCCTTGCTTCTGGCTTTGAGCTGGAGAGGACTCTAGGGGCACGTGGTCATTATAAAAGCTGTCTGACCGGGTCTGTGAGCAGACACAGTTAATTCAGTTAGTTAATGTTTTCTTAAAATTAAGACATTGTGTTATTAACTGGCAGATGTGCCTCACACCTTGACGTTATGGAGCTCCAACGAATCCACTGAATCAGAGAAAATTTCACTTTCTGAATCACTGGTGAGCGGCATAACCTCCAACACTGCAGATTCAGCTGCAAGTAAAATCAAATGTATTCGTGTTTGTGTTGGTTTGCTGGGTTTAACAGGCATTTTGCTGGAACCAACATCATGACAGGAAACACATTTTCAGCCCTAATAGAAAAAATAAAAAATCATTTGTGGAATCTTTTAAGTGAAAATGGCAAAACAGAACTTGATTCTTCACTTCAGTTTATAATACACAGATAATTGTTTACATTTATTTAGTATTTAATAAATTCAGAGATTTAACTGTCTACACCATCACGTACAGATTAAAAGCTTTTGTAAGCAGTTGAGACTTTTCTGCTTAAATATGACATAATACACCAGATTTTCCCACAAGCTCTGAAGTAGAAAAAGACAACTGATTAAAGAAATGTAATCAAATTAATACAATTAGCCGATTCCTGTACTAGAGGTCCAGGTTAATGTCGAAGGATTAGTGAGAAAGGCCAGGTCCAGTACCCCACTGTGGGAGAAGTGAGCAGGACGAGCACTTGTAAGGAAAATACAACGACGATCTGTGATCAGATCAAGGATTGATTGTATGTGAACAAAGGTTTCGCTCTATAACTGGTTTATAATTGATTTAGAGTCCAGCCCAAGAGCTGCCTGTCTGCCAGACAGTTTACCTTTGACACTGTTAAATTTGGGTGAAAGCTTTTAACACCTGAACCGGTCATATGATGATATATCCATAATAACCACATAACCCCACTGTACTTACAGTGGAGGCATTAAAGGATCCACAGAGACCAGACTTCGCTCCCTCACTGTTCACTTTATTAAGACCAAGTCTAAAGTTTGACTTATTAAAGTCCACAATTTGCACAGCTACATTTTACAACTTTAGCTACAAGGCAGAAGCACTAGTCTGTCATGTCATGTCAGGTCCGTACAACCCGCAACTATTGTATTTAGCCTGTTCAGCACCATTGAGTCCTCCTGTGCATTTCCAGCTACTTTTTCGCCGGTTTTTAATTCCTTAGGAAAAGAATACCAATCATCGCCTCATAATAACAAATAATAATCATAGCATCAATATAAGGATCCACAAATGTCAGCAAATTCCTAGAGGGAGAAACTATTGGAATGGAAAAGTACTAGAGGGACAAATATGTTTGCATCCCCGCAAAAAATGACGACAAAAATGAACGAGGGGAAAAAATTTTAATAAAAATATTTCAAGTATTTTCTTTTTTTTCAGCTGGGACCACAAATAAAACACCGAAACATGACCACACAATAATTAACACATAATGCACCAGCACTAGCATACATGCTAGGAACAACGTCACTCACGTAGATTACGTCATAAATTCGACAAAGCTTCCCCCCAAAAGTCAAAATTAGGCCAGAGGTATCAGATCCTTACATACCATTACATATGGTACTCCTGACATGCTGACATACGCTAACATACACCCTGAGAATCATGCAGAAGTCACTAGAGGTGTTTTTATTAAAGCTATTTATTTGGTTATGCATTAGGGCCACAGGTTTTCAAAGTAGGGCTGTGCGATATGACCAAAATCTCATTTCCTGATATAAAACATTTCTCATCCCAATAACGATATATGTCACCAAATATTGCATTTTCTGTCAATTCTGTGAATCCTGGACAACTCGACTTGAAGTGTTTTCAGCTGGGCATCATGTATCTGGAGTTGAGTGTTTTGACCAATGCATTAAACTATACAATTTTAGACATAAGTTGTAACGGTAAGTATGTAATTAAACTAGTATTTAGTACACGGCGTGCTGCGGGGAAAGGCCTGCTCTAATGTTTGAGTCTAAGGTTTAATTTGAGCACCTGTCGGCTCTTTTTTGCTTCTCATCCATAAACTCTCTCCACACTCTTTCACGTGATTCTTGCGTCGGTGGTTAAAGAGGTTTGTCGTGTTTGAGTCTGTGGTGGGGACCGGTTTGCGCCATAATTTGCAGATTACAGTTTTCTGGTCCGTGTCAGACTTTTCATAACCAAACCATGTCCATGCTACAGAGGTAGCCACTCGTTTAGAAATAAGGTGCTCGATTTGTTTTGACTGGTCCTTCTGTTTGGAGCTAACTGGTTCTGGCCATGCTGGTATCCTCTGTGCCCCGATGAAATAATATTGCCGTAAACAGTGTATTTTGCAACACCATGAAACAAATGATAGTGTGTAATTTGAAACGAAGTACTAATGGCTTCCTATCTGAAGCCATTAGTACTTAATAACTTATTAGATTCTCAGTAGCTGAACCTTTTAACCCAAACCTGTAAGTGCCTCATTACACAGAACGTAATCACTGACCTTCTCTGAGTTTCAGCAGTGACTCTGGAGGTCGGGGCATGTCATCAATGAACAGGTAGAGAGGCTCAAAGTATTTGAAGAGTGAGGGTGTATTCTCATCAATGGGCATGGTGTCAATGACCTACAGGGACATAAGAAGACTTAGAGATCAGGAGATTCATTACTTCACTGCAAGTCCCTGAGACATTTAAACAGAAGCAGATTTTTGAGTGATCAGTGAGAAAAGACAAGTGCTATAAAAATCCCAGTCCATTCTATTAACTCTGGTATGGGACTGTTACTCCTTATTACCAGATAACTAGAGCCAAAGTAGTGGTAACGTCTCAGCTAATTGTTTATTCTTGCATCCAGTTTCAACATACATTGTTTAACCCACATAAAATGAGGGTACCTCTTTAAGAAACGATAGAGGTGAGGAAAGATGGACAGCCTGCCCAATCAATCAGAATAAACAGGCTCCAGTATGTTTCAACCAATGGGAAAGCTGCCTGCTGCTGTGTGTCCCACCCACCTGCTCTGTGTCTGCTGCCCTGTTATGTATGTAGTCTCGTGTTGGCTGGAGGAAAAGAGTGCTGCACTGTGTAACAGTTGCTACTGTGGAAGTTCATCTCATTCTTCATCCAACAGTAAGGTAAGAGTTCAAAAACAACATATCTGTATTATTATTTACGGTGAAATGTCATATTACTGTTATTAAAGGGTAAAAAACATACCCTGTCACATTATTTAGAACCCCGCATTCTGACTGAGAGACACCATACAATTGTCTTCAAGCATGATGCACTGAGATCGGTGCACACATACTGTATGTCTCAGTTAGTTTTTGTCTGTTTTGCACTTTATTTTTAAATAACTGCATTCATTTGAATTGTTTTGATAAATAACTGTTGTATATGCAATTACTTTACTTGGATTGCTTGGTAAATTTCAATGTTTTCATATTGTCTTTGGAAAAGTGTTTATTATGCAATTTTCTTGTCTGTTTGACATAAAGCACCAAATCCTTCCCTTGTAGCAGCTAAAAAAAAACAGCTAAACAAAAGCAGGCTGTTTGGGAAGCCTCTAATTAACTTGTGTGAATTTGCTTCTTTACATGTATAAAATAAATGTACCTCCTGTGCAACTTTCTTCATCTCGTCCACATAGGCAGCCATGGCGCTCTCACTACTCATTTTTCCCAGTTGGTTCCATGCATCCCTAACACAGATAAACAACTTTTGAGTCACTGGAAGAAATACACTTGACGACAGCATATCAGATGACAATGTGGTTAAAATCTTATCAAAATGTTTTCTAACTTTGGAATTACAATTATTAGTAACTTTGTAATTAGTAGACAATATCAGTAATTTTAATATCGGCAATTTACTTAACAACATAAAACAAAGAAAGACGTTATTAATCAGTTGGACAAAAAAACTTCTAAAATTCAAATTTTAGCAAGATTTTTAATGCGAGACTATTTCCTTTGTTATTTTTAAGTGACTTGATTACTTGGCTTGTTTTTTTGTTTTTTGCTTTTTTCAAAGTGTGTGTCTGCCACCAAAAACTAACCTGACTACAGCGACTTCCAAGTGCATAAAAAACATATCAGAAAAATTGAATTTCTTTTATTATTTCATTTAAAATTGTAAAATTTCATATACTCCATTTTTATTACATGCAAAATGAAATATTTTAAAGCCACAGCAAGAAGGTCCAGAGTTCAACTCCACCACCTGCCTGGGGCCTTTCTGTGTGGGGTTTGCATGTTTTCCCCATGTTAGTGTGGGTTCTCTTTGGGGACTCTGGCTTCCAATCCAAAGACTGGGAAGAAAGCCTTTCTTCCATTAGTGGATACTTGGATCGGATTGGCTCGGCTCGTGGTCCTCCACCTGCTGCCTCACCTGTACGCCAGCCTTTGCCATGGTGAGTGGGTGTCACCCGCCGATCTTCTCACTCTCTCGCCTCTCCGCTCCTCGCTCCTCCACCTGCCACCTCACTCACTAGCGCTACCACCTCGCCGTGGTGCAGAGGCTCCGTCATTCAGCGTTCCTACTGTCACCGCCAAGAGGAGGCAAGGCTCTCGCCACCACAGTTCTTCTCATTCAGAGCAGCAACTTCCAGTTGTGAGTGAAACTGACTTTTTCCCTCCTGCTCGCCACAAATTAAGACAGATTAAGACTTCTGTTTGCTCAGCTAAAGAGCCACTGACTGTTTGTTGTAAACCTGGACTGGACTATCAGATAAATGTTCATCATCAACCTGCTTCCAAAAAAATGCTCCACCATGTCAGTCTGTCATTAAGGACACCTGCACCTTTAAATCCGATTATTCCTGTCATTCTGTTTCTATATCCACACCTGTCTCTCAGCCCGTTCCTGCTCCCAGGGCGGCTTGGGCCCTGCCCTCACCTGGTCCTGAGACCCAACCTGTCCCTGCACCCGTACCTGTTCCTCAGGTAGGGACAGCTAAGGTCCGGCCAATTCTTCCACCTGTTACGGTGCCAAGGGACAGGCGGCCCAGTCCTCAACTTGAGCTCCAGCCACAGCATCCAGAGCCAGCCGAGTGCTCTGCTTCGCCTCAGCCAGAGGTTCCCACGCCTGCTGGTCCTGCTCTGTCTCCAACAGAGGGCTATGCCAAGCCACGCCGCCAGTAACCTGCCAAGCTGCTAGAGGCATCCCATCATCTCCGCCGGTCTACAGTGCAGCATCTCTTGTGCTGCCCTCCAGATCAGCACCGGTGCCACCGCTGGCCAAACAGTCGCCTGCCTGAACTGATTTGTCTGTGCCGCTGGCCATGCGGCCACCCACATGAGCGGATTTGTTTTGGATGTTTTTTACTGACTGCCAAAAAATGAATGTATTTAGTTTTTGCAGTACTGTATGGAATGTCTATGTATAAAGGTCACTACACTTATTTATATTTAAAAGGCAGGACAGTGAGTCAAAGATTGATTTTAACTGGTTGTTTCAACAGAACTTGCCAAATGTAGTGAGGAAAACCCTACATGTGGCAACTTTGGTAAAATAAACATTTTTCAACAGTTTTTGTTTGCTCACAAAAAAATGTTCATGTTATTTAAAGACTCGGTGTGCACAAGATCTCCTTTATTTGCTGCAAGGCAGAATCTGTATAACCCGATTCTGTTTAATGGAACATTCAACATCATAATTCTGCTATAATTATAGAAGCTTTAAGCAAATTTAAAATGGAAGCTGTAAATGAACAAGCTTCAATTATCCCTGCTCCCCCTGGTGGATACACAGGGGGAGCAAAAACTCATTTTCCTCCTGTCTTTCAGTAATGTGTAATGTTTTGAATCACAGTATTTTCCTTTTAAAAAAAAAAAAAAAATACAGACATCATGCCTTTGTTCTATAATGCAACATTTGCCCACTCACTATAATTGTGGGCAATTTACAGAAAAAACTCACTTGATTAAAACTGTTAAATCAGAATATCAATCACACAGTAGCTCATATTGGCTCATGATCTAGCACAACTCAAATTCTATTGCCCATAAAATGACAAATGTGACCTTGACCTTGAGCAAAATTTTACAGCCACAGAATGACTTTTGTTAAAGTGATTCAGATCGACTTGTTTCAGATAGTTTAACAACACTGACTTTTGTTGATTTGGTCTGAGCTTGCCTGGCAGTGATATCTGGTAAAGCAGATTAAAATATTTACAAATAAACAAATCATTAATGTATAATCAATGCATAACCATCAAAGTGAAATGACCTGATTTATTTATTTATTTGCATCATTTTCATGATGCGTCTACCAAGAAGTCATTGATTCGTTGTTAAAGTGGGTCCAAATATTTGAAAGGTGCTTAATGTAGATAATAATAATGTAGATAATGTAGATAATGTAGATTTTAATTAAAAAGAAATTAAAAATTAAAAAGAATAATTAAAAAGAAAAGCTGGTGGATGGAAAATTCGGGTTTTATATCACTGACCCATTTATACTGTTTAAATAGTAATTCCTTAAAAATTAAATGAAATATTATAATATTTGATATTTTTTGTGGTCGGCAATAATGATTAATATTAAAACAGAAAATTTCAAAATTAAATTTTCACTTTCTTAATTAACTGACACAAAATATTGAATTACTGAATTTTTTGGCATGCACATGTGTATACACACACCCACCATTTGTAGCGGCCCACTGGGTCCCAGAAGCCAGGCCGAGGCACTGTACAGGGACCACACACTGCTTGCTTGTACAGACTGTAGAAGCGCAGCATGACCTTATAGGAAGGCCGGTAGGAGCCTACAAAACAGCACAACTATTTGTCAGGTTTATTTCTCCACTCATCAGGACTGGACACCAAACTATACTACATCAATTTATAATCAAGGTCCATTTAAAAAAATACAGCCCTTTTTTATGTGCAGCAATACATACAAAATAGAAAGAAAATGGAGAAATGATAAATACTCTTTGTTAAAATCACTGGTTATCCAGCAGGTAGTACAGACATGTACTACCTGTCTGTACTACCTGCTGGATATCAGATCATATAATGCAATATCCTGAGTTTCCTTGTTCCGAGTACTGACATCCTTTTCTTGAGTGTAATCAAATATTTCTTCTGGAGACTTCTTCAGTTCCATTTATTTGGTCTGGTTGGCAAAGCTTCTAGGATGAGAGGTGAAACGTCTTCAAGGAAACTTAAACAAGTCCAGACACTTTTCTTTCCAAGCTCCTCAGATTGTAGGAATTGCCTAATAATTGATGCTTCAATTTTAAATATGATCAACCTAACTCTATTAATCGGCCACTTGCCTTCCAACTGGCAGTAGTTAAAAAGCGATTACTTGATCCAGCTGCCAGCCTTCCTTTATCTCAAAAATTCTTGAATGTAGTTGTAAAACACCTAACTTATTTACAGAGGAATGATTTATTAATTTATTAAGTTTCATACAGGTTTCAAAGCTCATCACAGCACAGAAACAGCTTAGTGACGGTAACAAATGATCTTATAAGTTCTGAAAGTGGACTCTGTGTGTTTGTTCTGCTAGAGCACAGTGCAGCGTTAAGTAATGCTGATGACAATATTTTATTACAGCAATCAGAGAATGCTGTTGGTACTAAAGGTACTGCGCTGCATTAACGAACTCAAATTAGTTCATGTAATTGGAGAGTCCTCTTCAAGCACTAAGATTAATTATGGAGTTCCACAGGGTTCAGTGCTAGAACTAATTCTGTTTACTTATGCATGTTTCCCATAGGTAGTTTTATTAGAAGGCTTTGCAAACATGTTCAATGCTATGCAGATAGCAGTTTTATCTGTCCATGAAGCCAGATAACACAAAGCAATTAGTTAAACTACAGGAATGTCTTAAACACAAGGACTTGGATGACCTCTAATTTTCTGCTTCTAAATTCGGATAAAATTGAGGTTATTGTACTCGGCCCTAAAACTCTTAGAAATATGGTATCTAAGCAGATTCTTACTCTGGATGGCATTACCAGGAACACTGTGAGGAACCTTGGAGTCTTTTATGTCCTTCAACGCACATATTAAACAAATATGTAGGACTGCTTTCTTCCATTTGTGCAACATCTCTAAAGTTAGAAATATCCTGTCAAAATGATAATAAAGAATTAGTTCATGCATTTATTACTTCTAGGCTGGACTATCACCACATTCACGTCACTTATTCACGAGGAGTCACCAAAGCAGGTGGACATGAGGGGGAGGGAATTTGAAAAGACATTTAAGGAAATATTTAATCAACTTGTATGCAAAATGTGTTCAACTGAATTTTACAGAATGAACACTGTCCTCCCCCGTGTAATTAATTCTATTATACCGTGTTAAGAGCGGCACTAAGTGTAGTTCATATAATAAATACTATCTCAAAAAATGATTTACTATCAAAAATTCATCCAATAGTGAATCCATTTGAAACTTTTGCAAAATTGTAAACTTTTTAAACTGGTGCTGTGAAACTTTTTTCTTTTAAATGAGCGCAGGTGAAACTATTTATGAGAATTTTTGGGAAAATGAGAAATACTGAGAGTATGACAAAAAAGATGCACACGACAAATATGAAACTCGGCTAAATCTCTACTGAGCACGTGCTCTGTGGAGGCAGGACACTCGGAATTCTCCTTTTGGATCTCTAGTCAAGGATCTTGGATCATGTGTTTCTGGTACAGTTCATTCCTACAAATAAAATACCTACATATATGCTATTGTAACAATAGTAACACAATATATGTGATTGCTCAACAGTCCTCAATTACGTGGAACCAGCAATGACTGAAAGATTCCATGTACCGTTTTTGGGGAGTTTTTGGATGACATCCACTGCAGCCTGAAAGCGTTTCTGGTGATCAACCACAGGCTCTATCATGGCTGGGACTGGTATGACACAGGAAGCATGAGTGGAGCTGTAGCTGAGGGAGAATATGTACACAGATGTGGAAGTAAAAGTATAAGGAAAAATAAGTCATGAGAGTGAGTCAAATCCAATATTAACAAAATATACCGTAAGTCAAATTAATCTGTGACTCTCTGGGCATTTTTTATTTTGGGGGGTAAATTAATTCAGTTACTAATAGGTAATTAGGTCATAATTAATTAATGCTGGCTATTAATGTAATGTTGATATTTGCCTTGACCCCTTAGCACGAGTGAACACTAGTCACTGATTATAATCACAATGCCCCCTCTCTGCTCCGATGGTTATTGGAATAAAGTATTGTTACTCATACAATGCGCAAATTCACTGATGAGAGCACTGACAGGACCAGTGGTGAAATGTAGATTAGAGCATTTACTGTACGTGTACTTTATTTAAGTTTAAAGTTTACATGTGTCACTCGTAACTTAGTAACTACTTTTAATGCTGTTTCACTTGGTAATGCATTTGCTGGAATTTTCTGATAAATATCAAATTCGTTTGATATGTAGACAGCGATATACAGTGCTGCTACAGTGAACTTTGGCTGCAAGCGAGCTTAGTATGAGTTAGCTGTCTTACCTTACTGACTACGTCCTGCCGCTGTCCATGATCACACCGGAGAAAGACAGCTCGGCAACCTCGGCCAAAAGACTGACAGAGCTGGCAACAAGACGAAGCTTGCTATATCTTGGTCTACGCTGACGGTAACGTTTGTTCACAAAACTGCTCACTAGCCACCTGCCACAGGGCTGACCTACCGTCAACTGCAGCTACTCACCAGTCTGCGCTTTACACAAATGACTTCCGTGTCAAATCACGTGACAATGAGGGCGTCCTCTCTTCCTACTGCCTGGTAGCTCCATACTGATTATGGGCATACTGGACATCCTTTGTCCAATAGATCCACTATCCCTCCACTTCACTAAACCATGCCTCTCTAAATTTGTATCCAAACCGCGGAAATCCAACCTGAGCTATCCCAGTGACATACCTGTTTCTTTTCTTGTCCATCCTGCTCACTCTCAATGAAAATCTCTGCTTCCACCCCTTTTTTACCACCATCATCTCCGATAATAATATAGTAATAATAGTTATTATTATTACTATATTAGTAATAGTAAAACTATTAACTACTAAAAGTAGTATATATATATACATATATATATATATATATATATATGAATTCTGACAGTAAATGCTGCCCATACATATTAATGTATGGCACGATAATAATAATAATAATAATAATAATAATAATAATAATAATGTCAATTTCAAGGAACATGTTATGACAAACATTTTCTTTACTTGATTATATTTGAATGATAAAAGTTCCATCCATCCATTCGCTTCCGCTTATCCTTTTCAGGGTCGCGGGGGGCGCTGGAGCCTATCCCAGCTGTCATAGGGCGAAAGGCAGGGTACACCCTGGACAGGTCGCCAGTCTGTCGCAGGGCTAACACACAGGGACAGACAACCGTTCACACTCACATTCACACCTAGTGACAATTTGGATTAATCAATTAACCTATCCCCACAAGCTGCATGTCTTTGGACGGTGGGAGGAAGCCGGAGTACCCGGAGAGAACATGCAAACTCCACACAGAAAGACCCCGGCCTGATGGTGGAATTGAACTCAGGACCTTCTTGCTGTGCGGCAATGATAAAAGTTACTTTACTTAAATGGGACTGATGTTTACAGGCTTCAGTTGGTAAAATCTGAGTCCTCTACCATCACTTCTTCCACTGCGGATGGGATTAATCAACATGGACACACAAAGTGAACTAATCCTGCTCTATAACCGTTTATGAAACAAAGTAATCAATAAACCAAAATATTTTTTTATTGTCGTTAGCATTGTTTAAAACATTATCCTGCAATTACGAAATTAGTCTAGGAGGCATCAATTTGCATCCATCACTTTCATGTATTGCAGTCAACCCGGGACATGCAGCCCGATTTGTGGATTAATTATTATACAATAGCCCTCCGCTGCCCTAACAGAGGACTGTGTTAAGGATCAGCTTTAGGGCTGATCATTAACATCAGTGAATGCATCACTTGTACCGTGGTCCCTTTTAAAACTGGATCTTAGTAGATGGGGCGGACGAGGAAATCTCAAATTTCACGTCTGTCCACGGTCTATAATCCGTTTAAATAATTTTTGCTGTCGACTTCACGAAGACATCCCCGGAAATATCGACGTGTGCTTTCAAAACAAAGGCATAATAAGGTCCAAATCACAGATTTAGGTTAAAAGCTTCAAAAAATATTATTTCTGGTAAGGTGAGATAATACATGGGAAATACGAATAAATAACTAATGTGGCATCGTGATTAGGAAACGTTCACCTTGCAGTTCTGATCAATTTAAAATAATGCTTCGATTATTTAGTTAATCATGATGAATCTGCAATAATGTGACTCAGTAGCTTTCTTAGTAGAATACAACATGACAAAACATTTGCATGTTCTCCCGCCTCCTCCACTCCCAACGCTGAATTTGGAAATTGATGGATAAATGGGTGCAGATATTTTCTGTTAAGCAATACAATAAGAAAGAACTGGACTGACTCTGTCTGTCTATCTTCCTGTTTAAAGGTAGTTCTTGTATCGCACCATCACCAAGTGCTATCCATGGCGAATTTGGTGATGGCTGTTGTTCTCTTTCTAATATTACAGTGACATTAGCTCACAAACTGGGAAAAGACACAACTGTTGCTGTGAAGTAATGCTATAATATATTAAATACATAAAATATAACAATAAAAATTAATTGATGTTCAAATAAAAATTACTAAATCTTGTAGACACAAGCAGAGAATGACAAGCAGAGAATGGTTATACAAGGTCTTAATTATGCCTCTGTCTACACTATTTTTAATTTTACTTCAAGAGACTACGTGGGTCCAGAAGTCGTCTTTTATAAATATAAATAAATAACATGAAACAGGTAGGTCTACCCTGTTTGCGCGTCGCAAAGTCTTTATTTTGAAAATCATCCAGGAAGAGATGCTTTACAATCCAACCACAATGACATTGCAAAGGTTTGTCTTGTCTCTTGTTTTCCTCCGGCAGGATAAAACATGAGGAGCACTCTGCTCTGTGATTTGTATACACTGTCTTGACAGCCGAGCCAGTAGACTGTCAACTTCCTACCTCGGTCACACACACAACGCAGGATACGGTTGCAGGGACGGAGGGAGGCACGGAGAGCTAAATAAAGCGCAGCCTCTTTACAGTATGTTGGGCAACAGAAAGAAAGCAATCCCCCAGGTCAAGAACGGAGCCGGGACGTCCGAATTAAAGGCCATTGATCCTCTGCGGAATCTGGGTGAGAGTTTTTGTTACAGCAGCCTGTGCGTTTATTATGCTTTATTAGGCGACTGTGGCTCAGGGGGTTGGGAATCGCATCTGTAACCGGAAGGTCGCCGGTTCGATCCCTGGGCTCTCTGTCCTGGTCGTTGTGTCCTTGGGCAAGACACTTTACCCTACTGGTGATGGCCGATGGCGCGATATGGCAGCCTCGCTTCTGTCAGTCTGCAGACTGTAGCTGCCTCCACCAGTGTATGAATGTGAGAGTGAATGAATAGTGGTATTGTAAAGCGCTTTGGGTGCCTAGAAAAGCGCTATATAAATCCAATCCATTATTATTGTATTTTTACTGAAAGAGTACCGGTATCTCCCTCCGACTGAGAAAATGGCTTTGCTAGACGGTAACCCTGCTTTAACCCGTTAACCCTGCTTCACATTCAGATTGCAGTGCTTGAAAATTTTGCTTTGCTCCCTAGTACAAATCGAGGTACTTGAGGTATACTATTCCACGCTGCTCTAGTTTATCCAGATAGTAAAATTACTGAAATTACCGTATTCCAGTGAGCCGATATTTAACTTAAAATATTTTCCTGACTTATTCAAATCCAGTTAAAAAATAAGGAGGTGACTCTGTTGTTATAGATGTACAGTTTTCACATTTAAATATGTGCCACTGAATTGAGCAACATAAACTGAGCCCATTCTCACTTCTATGATTTTTCTTCTTCTTTTTTTTTTCAAACAAAAAATTTGGATCCCAGGGTAAAACAACTTTAGCCACCCATGTGCTATAGCTCGGTATTTACAGCCTTTTTTTTAATGGATTAAATTCATTTTTCACCTCAGAATTCTACACTAAAAACCCAAAACATAGCATGTACATAAGTATTTGTGATGCATCCTGTGTCATCATGTGTCTGATGTTTCTACAACTTGACTAGAGTCCACCCGTGGTGTGTCCAATTCAATTCAATTCAATTCAGTTTTATTTCTATAGAGCCAAATTACAACAACAGGTTACCTCAAGGCGCGTTATAATGTAAGGTTAAGATCCTACAATAATACAGAGAAAACAGAGAAACCCCCAACAATTATATGAGCAAGCATTTTGGCAACAATGGGAAGGGAAAAATTCCCTTTTAATAGGAAGAAACCTGCAGCAGAACCAAGTTGAGAGAGGAGTGTCCATATGTCACAATCATTTAGGGGGATGGAGTTCACTGGACATGGTTTGGAAAGGCAGCTCTCTAATATAAGGTCCCGTAGTTGACGGCAGATTTCAGAGGACAAATTAAGCTGTGAAGACAAGGACTTGTCTGTAGACCTCCAAGACTGGATTATATTACATTGAAGGTCCCAGTAATCACAGGGGCCTCCATCATCCATAAATGGAAGAAGCATCACCAGGACACTTCCTGTAACTGCCGCCCAGCCATTCTGAGCAGTCAGGGTAGAAAGGCCTTAGTCATGCCTTTTTTCAAACTATGGCTCATGTGATGAAGCACATGGATGATAGTAGGTCAAGAAACCTGGAATAACTCCCAGTACATTTTAAATACCTGGGACTCTGCACAATTTGGTTTTAAAATTGAAGAAGTTTCTCTGATGAGATGTGAAATCTCTTCACTTAAAGAGAAACTTAAAGAAGTCCAGGTGTGCCAAACTTTTATCATCATCAAGAATTGCAATAAGCAAAGGCTGTGCATATTTATGCCTGTATTATATTTTTAGTTTTTAGTTTTAAATTTCCAAGAATTTAAAGAAAACATTTCACTGTCATTATAGGGTATTGGGTATATAATTTTGAGGTGAAATTTTTATTCAATCCATGTTAGAATAAGGCTAACACATCACCATGTGGAGCGAGTGAAGTCGCTGTGAATAACTTCCAGATGTGCCGTATGCTTACGTCTAGACAAAAGTTTAGGCGGTCGAGTTTGAGAAAATCCCCTCGAAAGAAGCTCCAGAATAACAAAAACATTATAATTAATTTCAATATATTAAAAATAGTTGTATTAGTGGCTGTATGTGGTCAACAACTGGGTCTCCAGTAAAATAAAGAACATTCAATTCAATTGTATTTCAGCAGGGTTTATTATATGTTTTCACTATGAACTGAAGTGCTATATAATAAACTAAAATAGAATAAAATAAAATAATGTTCTTTTACATTCAAAATGAAATAAAGAACTCTTGAAAGAGTTGTCTTACATATAAAGTCCTTAATTTAAAAAAGAAAAGGTCTAGTTTGGAACGTTGCTTTGAAAAAATGACCTGATTGGCTGAGTAACATCACATGGAATGACTTACAATCCATGTGACTGGTCTATGTTTGCTGTGTGCACACACTGACTGCCAAAAAATGAAAATAGCAGTACAGATTAAAATAACCATGCTGTACATGCATACAAGAAAACTTGTACCAAGAATCAAATCTAATGGGTCCATACAGAATAGTGTTTGGATTCGGATTCAGACTGCAGTCCACCTTATGGGCTCTAGACTAATCACCATACACTTACGTCACTGAAAGGTTCCTTCCGTGCCGTAGAGTTCATGAGATTCTACAAAAGAACCCACAAACGGGATACCAAGAATTTTGACAGTTTGTACTTTCAAGTATTGACATACAAACGGAGAGAACTATGTCCAAGTTATAAGAACTAACCCTACAAGGATTGCTCGTGGCCTGGTGCAAAATGACATATTTTTTTTATAATGAATAACTGTATAATAAAGAATCTCCTCTAGCAGAAGTACACATCCATTCAGCTATGAGGCACATTTCTGGAGGTGTTACTTTTTTGGGGGGCCCAAGTTTATAATGGCTCCAAGTGTTGTCTTTATAGTTTTTCCTTCCATTTTTCTCTGTCCACCCACCCAAGATATATTTCAATTACAGTGTACCCACACGAGCAGCTGTGGTGTGGCAGATGTATACACACTAGCCTCTAATTTTAACTCTGATCTCTTTTTCCTCTCTTTATGCCCTCCCTGTTCTTTCTTCGGCCTATCCCAGTGCTACTGAATTTGAATCGTATTATAATTAGGTGTATGCTCACTGCTATTTTATACACACCCAAATACAGTATATAAATATAGTGTTTATAACATAATTTTAATCGACCATCATTTTGTCTCTATGCTTTCTAGGAGTGCAAAATGATGAAGATGTGAGGCAGATGCTGCAGGGCTCTAGTATGGTGAAGGTATCAATAATTATAAACCATTTGTAGCGGTTAGAAGTAGTTTGAGAATGCTATATATTACATGTATTGTAACATATGAAATCATTACATGGGAAGGTTCGCTCGCCTCGCTGGCAGAAGCGTCGGATTCTGAAGTTGCTGGAAGATGGTGTCACCGTTTGGTGTCAATCATACAAAACATCCAGCCGAGCCAAGGAACAACAATCCTGTAAGTTGTATGCAGCATCACACTATTGACACTAAATGAATTTGAATTGTCAGTTGTAAATGAAACATTAAACTATAACAAGTTGCAGTCCACACTGTTACATGATCACAGAATAAATAAATGATTATTTTCATATAACATATATTATACAGTGCTGATGATTATAAAACACAAAGATCATCAAACAAATTCTATTGTAAGACAAAGATAAGCCGAGTAAATACAAAATAAAGTTTTTAAATCATTTAATTTATTAATGGAAAAAAAGCCATCCAAACCTGTCTGTACCTGTCTGAAAACCTAATAACTTTTTGTGCGCTCCTTGACAACAGAAACCACAATCAAGTATTTGGAATAACTGGGAATGACTATTTCACACAGTTGTGGAGAAATTTTGACTTACTCTTACGTGCAAAATGTTTTTAATTCTGTTATGTTGGAAATGTTTGAACATGGAGGACCTGTTTAAGGTCAGGCCATAGCATCTCAGTCTTAATTTGAGTCCAGACATTGACTTGGCCACTCCAAAACCTTCATTTTGAGTTTTTATAAGCCAGAAGTGGAGTTCTCAGTGTGTTTGTCAGTGCGCCTCAGCAGTGCATACACAAAAAATCAGTGTGCAAATTGTGCATACAAACTTTTCAAACACAAATCTGCGATTCATAAATATCTTATCTTTGTCTAAATGTATTTGATGATCTGAAATGTGTAAGTGTTAGAAATATGCAAAAACTAGGAAATCAGTAAGGGGGCAAATACTTTGTAATGGCACTTAATGTAGTGCTTTGATGCTCTTAGCGAAACACTAACAGCACTGTTATAAATTCACAAACGCGCTCATTCAGAACTGTAGTGCATGGCTTTTTATCTATTACACACACTCCAGTGGACGTTTCAGGGGCAATTTGGGTTCACTATCTTGTCCAGGAACAATATGATATGTTGTCTAAAGAAACAGGAATCGAGCCATTGATACTTTGATAAATAATCACACCTGCTTCTTTTTAAAGATCACTAATGCGTGAGCCGAAAATGTGTCTCAAGTTTTGGTCAAGATGTAATCATCATCAATAGACCATGGCCTGTGGTAGAAAGATGTTTTTCTCCCATTTTTAAATTCATCTAATACATAAATAAATAATCTAAAGAAAAATCATGGTCTAATTATTTGTTAACAGTGAAGTAAAGTTTAATTACCTATACATTTTTCTGTTTATTGATCATTGTTATCATAAAGGGTTACTATGCAGACATGCTGACCAACATCATTATGTTTAGCTAAAGTGATTAAAGTAACTAGATTAGCTCATATGGAAAGAGAACTATGACATTACATATAACCTATGTAATACGCTGTAGCCTTTCCTTCTGGAGAACAAATGGCTGCTCAGTGGTGGCTGGGTGTGTAAGGTAAAATGTCCATGTACTGTATCTATTTTTGATCATTTTAAATACAGTTTGCTGCTCTGTACTTTGTACTCCCTCCTTCACTATCTGAGGGTCACACATGTTGCCCTGATTATAGAGCTCATCTATTTTGAGCATAAGATCCTTTCTCTAGTTCAAATAGTGGGATTGCAAAACATATGGCGGGAGTCCGCCTTGGAGCCTGTGGGTTTGATGCTGTGTAGTTAACATATGACTCAGCCACTCCCAAGTACAGTACAGGGCCTTTAATTGGCACTGGATTTGGTGTGCCAGTTCTGTGGTTTACTCCTGACATCCAAGATCATTACAGAGATGGTTTTCCTCTAGTATGTTACACTTCTAAATAAGATTCATTTCATCCCCACATTGAAGCTAAATCTTTGTACTCTTCATTCCATAATCTTCTCAGATGTATTTCAAAAAACTTGTAGATGGTTGTAATTGGACTTGACATGTGGAAATAAAAAAAGCTTGTTAGACACAAACAAGTGTCTTACTAAAACAAACATAGAGTCCAAAAGCTGGAAAAGAAAGGCCTACGTGCAGAATCAAGAGGCAGAGGAGACCAAAGGGAAAGGAAAATATGTTCAGAGAGCCGGTCCAAAGGTGATGCAAGGTACAAAGACAGTCCTGTGGGTTGGCCTGGCTGCAGGACAAAGCAGAGAAGCAGTTTTATGGGTTTACCCAAATGAAGAGAGACAGTTCTCGGAGTGAGCCCGGGGCCCAGCAATGGCCGAGGAGGTGGCCAGTAGGCCTGTTTTGGCAGTCGGTGGCCAGTGATGACAGCCAGCAATACCCAGGTTGGAGACCCTTTGGAGGGGGTGAATGGCAGCTGG
This sequence comes from Mchenga conophoros, assembly GCF_057382185.1. Classification (NCBI taxonomy): domain Eukaryota; kingdom Metazoa; phylum Chordata; class Actinopteri; order Cichliformes; family Cichlidae; genus Mchenga; species Mchenga conophoros. The sequence goes on from NC_140533.1 coordinate 3,003,775, forward strand.
TGATAAAGGTCATGATCATTCAGGGGGGGTTCGGAGGAGGCTGACATCGGCAGAGGAGACCCCTCCAAAAGCTTGGTTGGAGCCCATTATCAATGGTAGGGATGAGAGTCCCCTAGAGGCAGAGCCCATTTTGAGACTGGGCTGTGATGGGGGCTGGCAATGGCATCAGCATCATCAGCATGCTGGCCTTCAGCCCACAGACTTTTAATATGTGTAGATCCAAAAATCTAGGTAGAAATTCCAAAAAGCTTCCTAAATTCCTCCTTCAGGTCCTTGGAAAGGATTGCTATATCTTCTGCATCCATGTTCTGGTTGCCTTGTTCTGTCATCTTAGTGAAGTGCAGAATGTTAGAACCCACATCCAAAATGTGACAGGACAAGGTTCAAAACATAATGAGAGCCATTTGGTTGAAAAAGACGGAAAAGGTCTATAAATGCAGAGACAAACAGTAAACAGAAATACATGAAACAAAATCCAAAATAACAGGGAAATACATAAGTAGGCAACAGTGTGATACAGTCAGCTTAAAGTGAAAGACAGGTTATACACACATCGGAGCACATTGAGGGCTAAATTAGGAAAACAGATCGGTGAGAAGAAAGCAGTGAAACTAAACAGTGATAGGGGAAGTAAAACTATAAGCACAACACAGAAGGCAAAAGACTTCCAAATTAAAACAGGAAGTTACTAACCACAGAGACAAAGGTGTGGTAACAGTACATAAGAGGAAACTACGGAAACCAGAATAAGCAAAGAACCAAATTCTAAAGAACAAACAAACCAAGAACTGGGTGGAAAACCTAATAGTGTCATGGTCCTGGGTCTTCGAGCTTGGTTCTGGATGTGCTCATTTCTTTGAAATTACAAAAGAGTTGTCTCTGTATATATTGTTCTCTTGTGCTTCTGAGTTTAGTTATAGTCTCGTGTGTGTTATGTTCTGCTTTGCCTTCCTTGCTTTGTTAGTGGATTCTGCTCAGCTGTGTTCTCCAGGTGTTTCACCTTTACCCATATCTCATGGGTATTTAAGCCCCCTGTTTCCTTCTGTCACTTGTTGTGATCTTCCCATAGCTGTGTGCCCTGTCTATTTCTCAGTGTAGTTCTCTAGCTAATGTTCACCAGTATCTGCTTACTTAAGTTCTTTGCATTTTGGTTTGCTGCATGTCCAGGAATAAAGCTGCCTTTTGAGTTCAGTTCTGTTTCTGAGTCCTGCATATTGGGTCCAATTCTCTGCTCACTACACAGTGTATCATAACAAATAATAAACAAAGATAAAAGAAAAAAATCTTAAAACTCTCTGTCAGGACCATAACAATCACAAGGTGTGAATATATTTGAATAATTCTTTGCTCACTTTATTTCTTTCTTCATCCTCCAGTCTCCATCATGGAAGTGGAGTGTGTGCACGAAGGTTGCCAGTCAGAAACATTGCAGCAGATGGTTGGCTCAGTACCTGAAAACCAGTGTTTAACAGTGGTCTTCAAAGGGTCTCGTAAAAGCCTGGATCTCCTCTGCCAAAGCCAAGAAGAAGCTCAGTGCTGGGCCCGTGGCATCCGTACCCTGCAGGAGAGGATGGACAACATGACCCAGAAGGAGAAACTTGACCAATATCCTTGATTTTTGTGGGGGTGGACATACATCCCTGTTCATTTGGATTTATAGAAGCACTACTTTGTGTACATTTAATAATTATCATTATTATTATTATTTAATTATAATTTGTTGACCACTGGGAACCAAGAGATCCAAACTAGAGAGTTAGCACTGTAAGAGGTAACCACTGAGACTTCATGTTAAAATACACCATATGGCTCACCAGTGCTTCCTTGACAGTGTCACCTGGATTCATGCTTATATGAGTCGGGCTGACCGAAACCGCGACGACAAGATGAGCTACGATGAGGTTCAGATTCTGCTGCAGATGATCAATATTGACTTGAATGACCAGTATGCTCGCAGCCTCTTCCAGGTAGCAGAACACACTGCTTAATTTAAGTAATTAAAGTCAATCATTTAAATTAAAGCTAACTTTACGGGTTTATAGCCATTCTGTCTGGAGTATTGATTTCCCCTCTTGGCGCGCAGTGTGGGTTTTTCAGTTATATTGTATACAAATGGTGATGACTTTATTTGGTTAGTACTCAGAGCTTGTGACCATAGGAAAGGGTAGGAACGTAGACTAACCAGTAAATTGACACCTTCACATTTACGCTCAGCTCTCTCTTTATTACAGTGGACTGCCATGTAGTCTGTTTGTTGATCTCATATTCCGCACTCCTCTCACTTGTGAACAAAATCCTGAATGTCGCCCATAGACATTGCCTGATGAGTGCTAATGACTAAATAGAGTGCACCTGTGTGTAATCTAATGTCAGTACAAATACAGCTGCTCTGTGACGGCCTCAGAGGTTGTCTAAGAGAATATTGGGAGCAACAACACCATGAAGTCCAAAGAACACACCAGACAGGTCAGGGATAAAGTTATTGAGAAATTTAAAGCAGGCTTAGGCTACAAAAAGATTTCCCAAGCCTTGAACATCCCACGGAGCACTGTTCAAGCCATCATTCAGAAATGGAAGGAGTATGGCACAACTGTAAACCTACCAAGACAAGGCCGTCCACCTAAACTCACAGGCCCAACAAGGAGAGCGCTGATCAGAAATGCAGCCAAGAGGCCCATGGTGACTCTGGACGAGCTGCAGAGATCTACAGCTCAGGTGGGGGAATCTGTCCACAGGACAACTATTAGTCGTGCACTGCACAAAGTTGGCCTTTATGGAAGAGTGGCAAGAAGAAAGCCATTGTTAACAGAAAACCATAAGAAGTCCCGTTTGCAGTTTGCCACAAGCCATGTGGGGGACACAGCAAACATGTGGAAGAAGCTGCTCTGGTCAGATGAGACCAAAATGCAAAACGCTATGTGTGGCGGAAAACTAACACTGCACATCACTCTGAACACACCATCCCCACTGTCAGATATGGTGGTGGCAGCATCATGCTCTGGGGGGGCTTCTCTTCAGCAGGGACAGGGAAGCTGGTCAGAGTTGATGGGAAGATGGATGGAGCCAAATACAGGGCAACCTTGGAAGAAAACCTCTTGGAGTCGGCAAAAGACTTGAGACTGGGGCGGAGGTTCACCTTCCAGCAGGACAACGACCCTGAACATAAAGCCAGGGCAACAATGGGATGGTTTAAAACAAAACATATCCATGTGTTAGACTGGCCCAGTCAAAGTCCAGATCTAAATCCAATCCAGAATCTGTGGCAAGATCTGAAAACTGCTGTTCACAAACGCTGTCCATCTAATCTGACTGAGCTGGAGCTGTTTCAAAGAAGAATGGGCAAAGATTTCAGTCTGTAGATGTGCAAAGCTGGTAGAGACAGACCCTAAAAGACTGGCAGCTGGAACTGCAGCAAAAGCTGGTTCGACAAAGTGTTGACTCAGGGGCTGAATAATTACACACACCCCACTTTGCAGTTATTTATTTGTAAAAAATGTTTGGAATCATGTATGATTTTCGTTCCACTTCTCACGTGTGCACCACTTTGTGTTGGTCTTTCACCTGGAATTCCAATAAAATTGATTCATGTTTGTGGCTGTAATGTGACAAAATGTGGAAAAGTTCAAGGGGGCCGAATACTTTTGCAAGCCACTGTAGACTCCTCAATTTGGGTTAGTTATTCATCCCACACTTGGAGTGTGCATATGGCGGGGTGTTGCCTCTGGCTCCGCTGCAGTGTGGGGGTGGTTAAGTGGGCTCAAGGTGCAGTGCCAGGGTGGCTGCCAGGGCAGCTGCTGCCACTCAGTAATCAGACTGTCCCTATTTCAGTGACGCAGGGGCTCAAGAGAGGAGCTGAGTGTGGAGTGGAGAAGCAGCTGAAAAGCTGACCTCCTGACATCAGGAAAAAGGATAACGTATTGTTAATAACACCATAAAACTGTCACCTGAGGCTACGTGGGGTCCATTCATTTCACAGTGGTGGTCCCGCAGTCTGCGGCACCTGTGCAGCTGCTGCACCTACTTGGCAGATATAGTGATGCACCAAGAGCAGGCAGCAGTGCACAAAGACCAGCTGAATGAGCTTTGGGCTCAGGCAGAGCAACAAACAAGTGTGCGGGAGAGACTGGACAGGGCAGCCGCACCGCTGCGATCCCCTCCTCTCATGGTGGCCATGCACCGGAAAGGGGACGGGGATGATCCCCAGGTCCTCATGGAGGCGTTCCAGGTTAGTGCTGAGGCATGCCAGTGGCCTGCTGTGGAGTGGGTTCCGCGGCTACTGCTGCTGCTATCCGGAGTGGCCCAGACGGCGGCCGTGATCCTACCCCCCTGTGTCAGGGGGGCATTTTGAGGACGTTCGCCTGGGCTCTCCCCAGAGGACCATTGCAGGCGGTTTTGTGGCAGGCGGGGGATCAGCTGTTCGCCTGGGCTAGTAGGCTGCACAATGCCGCGATGAGATGGCTGCAGCCCGAGCCATCAGAGGGCGAGGCGTGGATGCTCTCAATGATTGTCCTGGAGCAGTTTGTGGAGGGGCTGCCCAGAGAGGCGACATGGTCCGCTGTTACCAGCCCTGGCTGAAGATCACCAACTGGTCAGCAGGCAACCGCCGGTAACTGCGTCGAGGAGGAGGCCCCCTGGCCCAGCCCCAGCGGAGCGACCTCCGCCCCTGCAGTCCTCAAATCTGTCCTAGCGAACCTGCCAACCCGGAGCCGAGCAACAACAGGCACCCGAGCCACAGGGGGTGGCGCAGGCAGCCGGGACACCTGCAACGGGAGTGTCCACTGATGGAGGTCAGGCGGGTGTTCTGGGCCCAACCAGACTTACCGCATATTAGTAAGGTGTCAAGGAGATATACACCAGACTTTGGTGGACATGGCCTGTACGCAGACCCTCGTGCATCAAAGCTTGGTTCACCCCAGAGCATTGTTGGAAGCAAAGTGCGGTTAAGTGTGTGCATGGGAGCATTCACAAATATCACACAATATTTTACAGTGCAGTAGCACGTAGTGTCTGCGCGGCATTCAGCGGTGACATGTACTTCTAGGGAGGATCCGCCGGCACCAGTGATTCACCCGAGGGGAGATTTCCCACTGGAGCAGTCTTATGATGACACCCCACACTCAGCCTTCGACCAAGTGATAGAAATTGATGGTCACCTGGTGTGCCCTGAAGCTGCGCAGGCCTACCCACACTTTGTATTATTGAACAATAGGCTTTATCAAGTGAGTTGTGACACTCACACAGAGGAGGAGTACACCCAGTTGTTGGTGCTGAAAAGCCGTCGAGAAATTATTTTCCAGGCGGCTCATTATAACCCCATTGCAGGGCATATGGGATATGATAAACCTCTGGAGCGAATAATAGCCCAATCTTATTGGCCAGGCCCGAGCAGATGTGCGCTGATGGTATGCGTCATGCAAGGAATGTTAGCTGGTTAACCAGCCAGCTATCGTAAAAGCACCTTTTTGCCCACTACCAATAATGGAAGTGCCGTTTGAGCGCATTGGCATGGACCTCATCAGGCCATTTCACCGAAGGGTACGTGGCTATCGCTTTGTATTAGTTATGGTGGATTATGCAAAGCAACCCTCGGAAGCAGTGATGCTGGGCACCATCTCTGCAAAGAGTGTTGCGCAGGCGCTGTTCAGGGCATCTCTTGAGTTGGCAGCCCAAAAGAGATTCCTGACTGACCAGGGCAGGTCATTCATGTCTCACACACTTAAACAGCTGTACAAATTATTGGGCATGAAATCTAAACCAGGAGAGGAGAGAGATGAATTGGGGCCAGAGATGCCAAATTCAAACATTCCTGCCTCTCTCCATTGTAATAAACATCTCACACAGGGCCAGAGAGTGGATGTTGGTGTATCCAACAGCGTTTTGCAGATGTGTTCTCACCTCTGCACGTCATACTTCGCTCATAGAGCACCATTTTGCATAGGCATGCATAGAGCGACCTGGCGTGGCGGTGTGTTTACAGCCCTACAGGTTACCTGAGCAAGAGGCAAATTGTTGAGAGAATTGCTGAAAATAGGAGTGATAGAAGAGTCAAACAGTGTGTGGTGTAGCCCCTTAGTTCTTGTGGTGAAGAAAGATGGGTCTGTATGGTTCTGTGTGGAATATCCTTATCCGATGCCCCAGGTCGATGAGCTCCTGGACCGGTTAGGCACTGCTCACTTTTTCACAACACTGGATTTTTACGTAGCTATCCCCACCAGGGATAAAAAATAATATAGCAGATACAGGGATATATAGACCAAAAGTGGGTAGAGATAACACCCCCACAGCAAATCATGTTCTATTTGCACATTAACAAACTGCTATTATTTCCGTCTTTCTGATAGAAATGTGACCAGTCAGGTGACGGTCGTCTCGATCATGGAGAGATTGAAGTTTTCTGCAGGGAGTTGTTACGAAGGCCAGAACTGGACATCATATTCATTCGCTACTCTGCAAATGGCTGTGTGCTTTCAGCTGTGGACCTGAGGGATTTCCTAAAGGACCAGGGGGAGGATGCCTCACTCGTTCATGCCCAAAGCCTCATACTCACCTATGAACTTAATGAGTGGGGTACGGTACTAGTAACAATAAATTATAAGATTGGAGAATTAAAATACTTTAAAAATAGCAAAGCTTACCTGACAAATATTCAGCTGTGCTAAAGGATGAAGTTTGTGGTACAAAGGACATTTTGACTGGAAAACACAGTTTGGCCACAACTCAAAGATTCATACACCAAGTCTGACCTGACAACATTTCACATAGATGTCTAATAGGACAGAACAGAATATCACAATGGGATGGGGTAATTCTATATTTATTCCCAGTCTGTCTGAGGGATAAGCAGTAACACATTCTGGCTAGAGCAAATGAAAACACAAGGATTGATGAGGTAAGTGATCAGATAAGCTGAAGTGTTTCAGTTTACATCAGACCTGAAGGAGATTCAAGTCTTTATAGAATAGTCTGTGTATACTGAGTATACATAGGCTGCTCCAGACTGCTCCTCTGTGTGTCTACTGTATTTTCCTGGTATCAATTGACTAATCATAGGCACATGAAGATTAATTCAGACTGATATAAAAAGAGTTGAAAAGCTGTAAATGAGTGAAGAGGATGCAGTCTACATGGATACATCAGCAACCAGTCAACCAGTTTGATTCCTGGCCAGTCGCATCCCTTCTGAATGTCTTCCCCCTCTGTTTCTGTGCTACAAAAAATTAAGGCATTTTTATTATTATTTTTAATTATAAGAATAAAAATGATGTTTATTTAATACCCTATTTTTTAAACTTTGTTTCTCTTTGCCCATTGCAGCCCAGAAGAATAGCTTCATGACTCCCAATGGTTTCACCATGTACATGTTGTCAAAGGAAAACTGTGTGTTTAACCCAGAACACGCTAGAGTTTACCAAGACATGGCACACCCACTGTCGCACTACTTCATCTCCTCGTCCCACAACACCTACCTCACTAAGGACCAGCTGACTGGGAACAGCAGCACAGAGCCTTACATACGGTAACAGCAACAGGGCAGTGATTGTGAACTAGGCCGTGTGCAAATACATTTATTAATTTGGTAACCTACCTATTTCACTATTATTGACAAAGGCAGTATACTATTATTATTGTAGGAGAGGTTTGTACTAAATTATTATACTTTAAATTGTCTCACAAAATTCTGAACAAGGTGAATTAGAATTTTTGTAAAAACCAATCATAACACACAAAATGCAGCAGTACTTGTCAGTCCCCTATAAACAGCTGGATGGCGTTGTCTGGGCTGCCTAGCTAAGCCCACTGACATCATAACTCAGATCAAGATTAGTGTCAGGAATAGGTGGATAAACTACGTAGTGCTTCTTCGCATATCTGCTCTGTTCTCAGAATTGTTCTCAGCTGTTATGACCACTGACAAGTGAAGTGAAAAAGACTGTCACGACTATCACTTCATCCTGGGTGGCTGTAGCTTAGGAGGTAGAGCAGGTGGTCTGCTAATTTGAAGGTTGGTCTCTGGTTGCATGCCAAAGTGTCCTTGGACAAGATACTGACCTCAGAAATTCCCCAGATCTCAATCCAACTTTGGAATGTTCTAGACAAACAAGCCCAATCCATTGAGGCCACAACTGACAACTTGCAGGACTTAAACGATCTGTTGCTAAAATCTTGGTGCCAGATACTGCAACGTGTCTTCAGGGGTGCAATGGAGTCCTCAACAGGTCAGAGCTTTTCTGTGAGCAAAAGGGTATAAACACAATATTAGGCAGGTGGTCATAATGTTGGTGTATATACCTGGGAATTTGGTACTGTTAACAAAAGTTACCATTGACAAATGAACCCACATGTACAAGTTTTAACTAGCTGGCTAACCAACCCCATGTTGGCAATTATACTTTAGTGTAGAAATGTTTATACCATGGCATTGTTCAACATTATACACAAGTTAAAGTCATGGCGCATTACAGCTGGTGAGTTAATTTGGCAAGCCAGATAATTCCACTCACGCATACTTTTACTAAGTATAACTTAACCAAACAAGATACAGTTAGCCAGCCAGCTATAACTCAGCTATTCCGCGTGAATCTGATGGTGCTGTCACGGGTTGCTCTGAGGATCCACTCGCAGGACTCCGGAGTTGTGTTTTAACAGAGACGGTTTATTTACAAGATCTCCACCAAGTGTATTTACAGACAGTGCCAGGATAGTGCTATAAACAAGATGTGAGAGGCAGGGTTCCAGGGAAAACAGGGGAATCACACACGCGCTCACGCCAACCTTTCTCTCTCCGCTAGTGACCAGTCACTCCTTCCACACTCCACACGGGGAAACACGGGGACGGGTCCGGGGAATCTAGAACACAGAGACACACGTTAACTTTCTGAGGCGGAGGCATGGGAAACTTGGGCTCGACGTGTACTGACTAGAGTCCTCACAACAATCCAGCGTTGAACAGCTGACCTCCTCCCTCTAAAATACCAGCTGGTCTGATGAGGCCCAGGTGTTCCCAATCCAGGAAGGCGTGGGCCGAGGGCGTGAAGCCGCCATGAGTTCCGCCCCGGTCAAACAGGAGAGAGAGGGAGAGAGGGGGAGAGAGAGATAGAAAAGGAGAGCCAGGAGTGGGGAGATTATGATCAGCGCCTTGCCGATCCCGCAGGTCGTGACAGGTGCACCATTTGTATTGTTTACTGATGAAGTAGGTGGAAAATGGAAAATGTCAGATAGCTGGCAAATATTCATTGTAAGCAGGCATGCAAGTATGCAAGTAACATTAGCCAAAAAGATCACAGATATAAATTTTCAAAAGCAATCTCTTCTACAAAATACTATATAGCCATTTTGCCTTTATGTACTTTGTTATAGGATTTGATATGCTTAGAACAGTCATATGTTGATGTTACATTTGTCCAAAAAGTAATTAAATGCCATAATTTTTTTAAGTTACTTTAAATTTACTTTACTTCAGAAATATGTAATAAAAGGTGTTTAAGATGTAATTTTTTCTTAACCCAAGGTACACCTTTACTCACAAAGCTTGAATTTGTCTCTTAGAGCTCTAAAACATGGTTGTCGGTGTGTGGAGCTGGACTGTTGGGATGGAGACAAAGGAGAACCAGTTATCTATCATGGACACACACTTACTTCCAAAGTGCCCTTTGTTGAAGTAATTGAGACTATCAATGAGTATGCTTTCAAAGTGAGTACTTCACTGTAACCAAGAGTTCTCTGCAGAAAATGAAATCTTACTGTAGAAATTGTGTAGTATGGTATTTCAAACAATCTAAGCAACTACTGCAGATGTCATTGACTGACTTATTACAGTAGTGTAAATATATTAGAGGGTTAACTAGCTAATTGGAGCCTTGAATGTGTTCTAACAACCAACCATCAGCTGCAAAGTAATGCTCAATAATCAGATTGCTTCCTGTATAGATGCTGCTTTAGTCCACAGATTATAGAATTCTTACCTTGATTACCTGACATTAAAGAGACCACAATGAGCCAAAAACAATTCCTCACACAATCAGCAGAAGCTTCAAATGCTAACACTGTGCTGACATTCTCAATGTTCAGATATGTATATATATAGTTATATATTTGGAACCATCATGAATGACTTCTAGAAGCTAGTTTTGCTCATCTGAATGCATCATTAGTGATGGTAAATATATGTTTGTCCATTCTGATGATTTGACTTATGTCTTGAGATATATAGATATAGATGCTGCTGCTGTATATGTTCTTTGATTTTTACTGCTTGTCCTTCCTCTTGTGTTAGCTTTCTGTTACTGCCTCTTATGTTAACGTGTCAGTTTTGACCGTGCCTCAAATCAGCCAAAACGATACCGTCAAAACAATAATTTATCATCCAATTTGTTTGTTACCTGTTGGTTACCTTCTTCAGCTTCCTTATCTATGAAAAGATTGGTTTTAATGTGGCCCACAGGGCTTTTTTACAGGATACCTTTTCAATCGAAAAAAATGGTAAACTGAACCTCAAGAGATTTTTTATGTTACCTTACTATTAATTACAACTACTAGAATATATCTCTAAAATAATTTGTTTTATTTATTCTTTATTTTAATGTTATTAACTATTGTAAGATCTGTGGTGTTACAGGTCAGTTTAATGCATACATATTTAGTTGGAGAGTTTTTTGGGGACAGTATTAAACAACAATGGTTGTCTCTATAAAGCACATTTTAAAGAAAGTGGAGCCCTGTCCTTCAGGGGTCAGTTCAAGTTTTTTTGTTTTGCTTGCCTTCGTTTTATTGTGTCCACCACGGTAAGTTTCTTCCTGAAGTCCTTATCCAAGGTCATAGATGGTAAAGAAATTGTCGCACATGATATTGTCACGTGTAATCATATTAAGGATTAGAAGTTTTCCTTGATTTTTCACAGGGATACTAATTGCACATTAGTCTGTGTAAGTCTGTAGATTCTGTGCATTGCAGTTTTTGCATCAGCTATGCATGGATTTCTGTGTCTTTTTTGCCAGTCTGGCTGGTGTTATGTTGCCAGATAGAGCATTTTTCCATGAAAGGGACAAAATGTTCATCTGCTGTCACCTCTGCCCTGGGTTGAACATCAGTGGAAGGAGATGCACCAATCTCTCCCATACATCTCTGATGGGGCAAGCTTGTCAGTTTTTGCTCTAGTACCACTGTTGTCAAATCTGAGGACTTTTAATACCATTCAAAAGAAAAAGATTCTGCCTGGCGATGCATCCAGAAACTATCAGTGTTTATAATGCACCAATATAAGCATCCAGATATTCCCAGAGGTGACATTCCAAATGTTGCCATGGACTGTTTTTTCTTTAAAGCATTGTAATAGCAATAATGACTTTTAGGAAAAGTGGTGAAATCAATAACAAATGAAAACATGTCTTGATGTCACGTATTCTTGTCACGGCACACCTGGTAATCCCAGGGGTCATTTTGGTGACATTTTCAGCAGTGGCCCTGCCATGCAAGCCAGGAGATACTGCACTCCAAGAGATGTGACCACTTTTGGATTTGTATGTTTCAGCAGAACAGAAGCAGCTTCAGCACCTGTGACCTCCTCATCAGACTTATCAGATGTATCTTTGTTGTATCCCGTGGTTGACATTCTCTATCATCCAGCTCCTCAGAAACTGGCTTGTCCATATTGCTATGCTGTTTTGTGTCTTCTGGCTAATTCTATTCAAAGATATGATGCAGAACTTGGCTTATTGTAAATCTTCTCATTTTTGCATGCTGCAAACCGGAGATGTATACTCTGCATGTCACCAACATCTTTACATGTCTTACATTTTTATACATTTCCATCTGGATTACCTTTTCAATCAAGCAGTAGGGATAAAAGGGGCTGTTTGTTCTGAGGAGACAAACAGACAGAGAAGCCCCTAACTTCTCTCCGACAGTGTTAGTGAGCTCAGTGTGTTTATGATTTTAGTTTTGGCACTGATTATTTCATAATCTTACATTTTAACTGGGTCAGAACCGACCCTAACAACACAAAAGTCATAACTTTTGCCAAAGCATTTTGTAATTTTGTGAAATTTTTTTTTATTTTATTTTGTTTAAATTGAGGTTCCTGACAAAGTCAAAAAGGCTTGATGCAATAAACAAATTTAAATAGCACTTCTATGCATTTAAAACCTAAAAACAGGTTGGTGCCAACCCTAACACAAGAGGAAGGTGTGTTATAAATCGACATTAGCCACAGTGACAATTTTGCTGACAGGCCAAGTGATAATTTCCTTATTTTTCTCTGGTCTACAGAAAATACTTTTCTCACTGACTTTCCAACATTGTGTCTGTCCCAGTCCTCTCCCTACCCTCTAATCCTGTCTTTGGAGAACCACTGCTCTCTGGAGCAGCAGAAAGTTATGGCTAGACATCTGCACTCCATTCTGGGAGACAAATTTCTAACAAAGCCTCTTGAAGGCCTGGATTCCCACAATTTGCCTTCCCCAGAGGTAAGTAGTCAAGTAGTGAAAGTTCAGTTCCCATTAGCACTACTAAATCCACTGATAGCAAACATAACTTTATGTGGGACATGTAAATATTCCTGGGTTAATTAAACCACATGTAGATTGTTCTCACAATTACAGTTTTCATCAGATTAATAAAGATAAAAATGATCCATACAAAGAGATATATGTATTGTGCTTGATACTTTTCATTGGCAGGTGGACATTGCTGGCTGGATTTCAATGGCCTATAAAAGTTTTTCAGTCTCCAACCACTTTTACAGTTTTTAATCCTCAGCTGTAAAAGGCTGATAGGGTACCGTCATCACTCTGCCAGGCGTGGACACCCAACTTTAAAACATGATAAAGATGGCGACGTAGGATTTTTAAATTAATGCCATAAGTTCATTTACTAAAAACCTCAAATGAATTTGAATCTCGGGGACCTTCACGGTCAGAGGTCTATTTTTCTAAAATTCTTGTGAATACTGTAACTCAAGAAGGAAGTCACCTAGGAGTCTTACATTTATACAATAATTACTAGGAGGCTGAGGTGTAACACTGGCAGCTGTCAGTATTTTTCACAGCTGGTAAGACTGCTTACCATCTTTTATTATAACTGAAACTAATACAATTAAATACATTTGTTCTGACCTCTGATACTTCTGGTAAAACCTTAGAACATTTGTAGCTTTGTTTCAGCCTGGTATGGGAAAACTTGCAGTAAATGTTTCATGTGTCTTTTATCTCTCATGAGATTTTTTCAGAGCCCTTTGACATTTTTCTCATGTAACATAGTTATGCAGTAAGAATTTAATATATTCAAAAGCATTACAGAAAAATGTGAAAGTAGCCCCTTTCATGAGACAATTATTTAGGCCTGTAATCAGTTTTCAGTCTGTGAACATTACTAAATTTTATCTAAAATTTGAGCACTGCTCAGAGAGCTCTATTGGGAAGATTATGCTATAACTGCAGTTACCTTCATGTATCACAAGTGTATAAGTGTAACAAATATGTTTAGAGCTTTACAATAGGAAAAACTTCTCTATACGATAGGAAAAATCTGCGTCTAACTAGGTGAAAATTATGTAACGCTTATCGTGATCAATAGGCAGATCACTAATGCCTCAAAAGGAGAAAGACCAATGGCAGAAAAGGTTAATGTGTGCAGGGTTGGATGTGGCAGCACAGCGGAGGGTGGTCTCCATCTCCTGATTGGCCCTATTGGCCTGGCCATTACTCTGTGCGTGAAAACCAGAACAGAGACTGAACTGGGCTCAGAGGGAAGTACAGAATTTTTTCCAAACTCGGGAAGTGGGGACTGTGGCCTGATATGACATTCAGGCAGAAAACATGGTCAGTGATGAGTTGAGTGGTTTCCAGAACAAAGCGTAGCCTAGCCAGGGCGATGAAATTAGCTGCTTTAGAAAAATGGTCTACAATAGTTAGAATTGGGTTACCTGTTAAGGGGGCTAGTCCAGTGATGAACTCCAAAGCGATGTGGGATCAGGGACATCCCGGCATCGGCAAGGGTTGGAAGAGTACAAACGGAGAAGAGCTGGTGATTGTATTCTGAGCACAGTAGACACATATTCTTTAAAACATGTTCTATTATTAATGTGGGCCACCAGAACAAACATTGTGTGTGTGTGTGTGTGTGTGTGTGTGTGTGTGTGTGTGTGTGTGTGTGTGTGTGTGTGTGTAGGCTCTTAAAGGTAAAGTCCTAGTGAAGGGGAAGAAGGAGAGGTTGGAGGAATGCTCGTCCAGCTCTTCAGACCTCAGTTCCTCAGATGAGGAGACCAGCCGCATAGAAGGGAAACCGAGAAGGAAGGAGGATAAAAAGGTTGGTACGACACTATCCTAGAAACAGTACCTCTGACCACTTCTGGATGGTGACTAATTCAGTTGGTTTCTGTGTATGTGCATGTGATGTCAGGCAGGCGTCTCCAAGATAACTCCGGAGCTATCAGACCTGGTTGTGTACACTTGCAGTGTTCCCTTTAAAAGCTTCGAACAAGCTGCCAAAAGTCCAGCAACCAACATGTCATCTTTCTCCGAAAGTGATGCACTCAGACATATTAAGGACTCAGGTAGGACATGTCTAAACTTGCCTTTTAGAGTAAAATGACTTTCTGGACTTTGGTTTTGCACAACACTGGTCACTATATTCTTAATTTCCGGTTAATACTTGTACAGCTGCTGTTATTGTGTATATATTTATTTATATTTAGATTTCTTCATACATTCTTATATAGTTCTATATTGTGTATTGTGTATTTTGTTGTACAGTTATTTTATTTTCAACTTTAATTTATATATTTATCTTTATCTTATTCTTCCCAGTTAAATTTACCCTTCATTCTAATTTGTGTTGTACAGTTATTTCATTTTTAACCTTAATTTATATTTTATTCCTTCCTAGTTAAATTTACCCTTTTTAATTTTTCATATTTATTTCCTATCTTATTCATAGCCTTTTCCTTTTTTGTTCTCTTTAGGTCACGAGCAGTTGTCCAAGCATTTCACTACATATCGTACTGTGTATGACTGTGTACGTGACAAATAAAATTTGAATTTGAATTTGAATTTGAATTTAAAATGGAATAGTTTGTACAGTACAAGTACAGTAGCAAAGGTACTGAGACACCCCACATTTCTTTATGTTTTGCAAGTAATATTGTTGGTTTGTTTTATAAGATGAAAGACAGAAGAAGGAAGCCAGGAATAGAAAGGGAAAAGGGACAGAATGATATTTAATCGTGATTAATCAAAATTAATCCACAGCAACCCTGTGATGAATCTGATTAAACATTTTAATTGTTTGACAGCACTAATATATCTGTATACTTACCTATTAGTATATAGTTTTTTTTTAAAATTGCATTTCACCTGAGAGGACCTGTGCTAAAAGATTGAAGAAAAGTATTGAAATTCTCTATGAATTTAAGAATATATTCTTTGTTTATTCCCCATTTATTTCATTATATTGCATAAATGTCTGTTACAAGCTTAAATATAAAGTTGAAAAAGTGTAGTTGCAACCAGATGTTGATCAAGTAATTGCGATTAATCACAATTGATTACAGAAAATTGTGAGATTAATTAGTTAATTAAGTCTATTGACAGCACTAATTGCTATATGTTTCAAAATGGATTAAATCAAGCTTGTTAGACAGCCCATGGCTGGACCAAGAACAAGCACAAAAGCACAAAAGTAAAAATCTCTTATCTGCCTTTTATAAGCTCCAATATTAAAATCATACCTGCTTTAAAAGCCTTAACATAAACACATCTCCACCGGCGTGGTGGGAATTAAAAAAACAAAAAAAAAACAAAAACCCTAAATCTTTACTTATCATATGTAAACTAACAACCATTTGAAACAATACAGATATCTGTTGGAAAATAGAACAGAAAATACTCAATAGAAAAGAGAATACGAAATACTTTTACATCTTAGAAATACCTATAGGGGTAACTTTTACATTTTTGTACCCACTTTGTAATATTTGTAAGTTGTTATTAAACACTGATGATTTAATTTCCCTCCCTTCTTTCTCTATTTGATTTTGATCAGTCAAGATTAAAAACTTGTGGAGACTGATACGCTTAAATACGTTCAAAATGACTGAAAGCCCCAATTCACAACTTATACAATACAAAACTCTTAGCACACTATACAGGTCAAAGGATGTTCCAAATGGGCCTTACATCTAGCCCTCCATCCATCCATCTTCTTCAACTTATCCGGGACCGGGTCACAGAGGCAGCAGCCTAAGAAGAGAAGCCCAGACCTCCCCCTCCCCAGCCACCTCCTCCAGCTTGTCTAGGGAAACACCAAGGTGTTCTCAGGCCATCCGAGAGATATAATCTCTCCAGCGTGTCCTGGGTCTGCCTCAAGGCCTCCTCCTGGTGGGACATGCCCAGAACACCTCATCTAGGAGGTATTCTTGTCAGATGCCCAAACCACCTGAACTGGCTCCTTTCGATGTGGAGGAGCAGCGGCTCTACTCTGAGCCCCTCTCGGGTGGTCGTACTTCTCACCCTATCTCTAAGGGAGTGACCAGCCACAATTCGGAGGAAGTTTATTTCCACTGCTTCTATCCACGATCTCGTCCTTTTGGTCACTACTCACAGCCCATTACCATAGGTGAGGGTAGGCTTTGCTTTTCCTCAGCTCCCTTTTCACAATGACAGACCGCATCCGCATCACTGCAGCTGCAGCACCAATCCATCTGTCGATCTCCCGCTCCCGTCTCCCATCACTCGTGAACAAGACCCAGAGATACTTAAGCTCCTCCACTTGGGGCAAGAACTCGTTCCTGATCCGGAGTGGGCACTCCACCCTTTTCCGGCTCAAGACAATGGCCTCAGATTTGGAGGTGCTGATTGTCATTCCGCTTCACATTCGTCTGTGAACCATTCCAGTGCAAACTGTGGGCCATCACCTGATGAAGCCAACAGAACCACATCATCTGTGAAAAGCAGAGATGAACTTCTGAGTGAAAGCCTTCCGCCACTTGGCGACGCCTAGAAATTCTGTCTATTGAAATTATGAAGAGAATCTGTGACAAAAGGGCAGCCCTGGCAGAGTCCATCATCCACTGAAAAGGAGTCCGACTTATTGCCGGCAATGCGGACCAAGCTCTTGCCATGGTTGTATAAGGATGGAATGGCCCGTAGCAATGGGCCAGACACCCCATACTCCCAAAGCACCTCCCAGGATTAGGTTAGATCTTCATGCAACATCGTAGCAGCATGCCGACCAAGACAGCCCTACTACATTCAGAGCCTTCAGGAACTCGGCTTCTTCCACGGGGCACAGCCACAAAGAAGTTGTTTGACTGCCTCATTGACCTCACCCCCAGAGATAGGTGAGTCGTCCCTCTCTGCTTCCTCCACAGAAGATGTGCCAGTGGCATTCAGGAAGGCTTCGAAGTATTCGTTCCACCACCCAAAAATGTTCTCAGCCGAAGTCAGCAGGACTCCATCAACACTATACACAGTGCAGGTAGAGCATCGTTTGACCCTCCTGAGTCACCTGACGGTTTGCCAGAATCTCTTCGAGACAGTCCAAAAGTATTCTTCCATGCCTTCTCTGAACTCGTTGCACACCCTAATTTTTGCTTCAGCCACTGCCCAAGGCGCATTCTGCTTGGCCTGTTGGTACCTACCAGCTGCTTCCATAGTCCCACATGCTAACCAACCCTGATAGAAATCCTTCTTCAGCCTGATGTCTCCCTTCATCTCTGGTGTCCTCCCCCGCCACCTAATCCAACTCACCGCCAGGTGGTGATCAGTTGACAGCTCAGACCCTCTCTTTGCCCTTGTGCCCAGAACATATGGCCGTTGGTCTGGAGATATGATTACAAAACCGATTGACCTGTGACCTAGGGTGCCCTGGTGCCACGTGCACTAATGGAAACCTTTATATTTGAACATGGTGGTCGTTATGGACAAACTGTGATTTGCACAGAAGTCCAACAGCAAAACACCACTCGAGTTCAGATCTGGCAGGCCGTTCCTCCAAGTCTCACTGTTGTTGAAGCCCCATGAGTGTTGAAGTCTCCCAGTAGGACAGCAGGGTCCCCAGGTGGAGCACCGTCAAGTACCCTGCCCAGGAACTCCAAGAAGGCCGGGTACTCTGAACCGTCGTTTGGCACATAAGCACAGATGACAGTCAGGACCTGTTCCCTGACCCAAAGGCGCAGGGAACAAACTCTCTCGTCCACTAGGGGAAACCCCAATGTACAGGCAGCAAGCCAAGGAAATACTAGTATGGTCTTGTATGCCTTTCCAGAGGTTCTGGCAGAGGATATTCTGAAGACCTATCCATTTAGGTTTAGTTGGTGCATCCCATCCTCACCCAAACTGTGCATCTTAGGTGACATAAGTGAATTAGATATTCAACCATATACAACACATCTAGTCCTTACTGCCCCATACATCGATAATAAAATTATCCTTATGAATTGGAACTTAAAAAATGATTTGTATATTACGCAATATAGAAATTTAATCTAGATTAAATTAGTTTGGAGAAAAGGTCTGCCTCCTCCCGTCTGCATTAGCTACACTATCCTTTGTGGTAGAGTCGGTGGGTGCTGGCCTTGGGTGCAACCGTGTTCTGGGGCACTGTTGAAATGGTCCAGAGTCTCTTTTCCTTGGGTGGTGGGGCTGCAGAGGGGGTGACAATCACTACTGTCTGCCTCTCAGTGTTACATGCACCTTAGACATTGGGGGGAAGGTGTAGATTTTGCACTGTTGACCAGCAGTCTTGTACTCATGTCCCATCTGTCCCCTCAACTTTGATAGCACTCTACTTTTCACATAGTCATTCTCACTATTAACACCTCATGCACCTCACACAAAAATTAGGGCCAAGGATATATATTGCTTTATAGACCGGTCGCCACTCTTTCAATGATGAGCATGTACAGATGTACAGATCCTGATACAGGATGTACAGGACTGGTTTAAATGGGTGGTCAGGGAAGCCATTAACATTAAAAGGGAAATACCATCTCTAAATTGAGTAAGGGGGCTAAGGGTACATCTTTCACCATCTTACAATGCTGTGATTGCAGCCATTCCCCAACTCTCTGTGAATGGTGCTTTGATCAGTGGTTGTTTATCAGTGGTAATGACAATTTGGATATTAATGATCGACAAACTGACCTCACAACCTATTTGTTTAAAAGGCCAGCAGTCCTGCAGTCAGCTGAGACTGAAGAAGTCACTTGGATGAGTGTCAAAATGTTTCTCCAACAGAACAGAATCAACTTGGGATATCTGTGTGTGTGTGTGTGTGTGTGTGCGTGTGTGTGTGTGTGTGTGTGTGTGTGTGTGTGTGTGTGTGTGTGTGTGTGTGTGTGTGTGTGTGTGCGTGGCTAGGCCTGGGCACCTAGCAAGCAAGATCTAAAGATAGAGACTTGTGCACAGAACTGTGTGCTGCAATCTAGATGTAGAAGTTTATATAAACTTAGAATTTGGGTAGAGAAATTCCTGTGTTGACTGTACCTTATTCAAGAGCATAACGACAATGCAAAATGTGTTGAACTTTTCTTGTTCTCTAAATTCAGGGGTGTATTTTGTTCGTCACAACAGTCACCACTTGAGCAGGATCTACCCCTCAGGCCAGCGCCTCCATTCCTCCAACTATAACCCTCAGGAGATGTGGAATGCAGGCTGTCAAATTGGTGAGAGCATTTTTTTATATGTTCTATTTTTAAGAGAAGCAAACAGAAAGTAAAGTAAAGAACTGTCACTAACTGTTCTCCCACACTCGCGCCTCCAGTGGGTAGACTAATGGACATTGTCTCGGGAGGCCTGCAAGCTCTTCACACTGATGTTTTGTTTTCTCCAGTTGCTCTGAACTTCCAGACACCTGGTGAGCAGATGGATTTGAACCAAGGCAGGTTTCTGCAAAATGGTGAGTGTGGGTACATTCTGAAACCTGCCTTCTTGTGTCAGCCTGACAGTACTTTCAATCCTGAGAATGTGGGAGGAGGTCCTGGCCACAGACCTGTCATGCTCACTGTTCGGGTAAGATGGAAACTAAATCTGTCTAGGAGTATTTTAAGCTTGGTGACCAAATGTTTCTTATTGTAACGATTTTAGAAAGCTCTAGTTGCCTCAATATTGATTCCCATTAAAGAAATTTGTCTATTTCTTGAGTGGGTTCTTCTTCTCCAATCTATAATGATACTTTAATTAAATAAAGATCTCTCTTGCTTTGTTGTTATTCCAGGTCATTTCAGCTCAGCAGCTGCCTAAACCAGAATGGAATAAGCCCAGCTCCATTGTTGACCCACAAGTGTGGGTGGAGATCCACGGCGCTCCTATTGACAACAATAAGAAGAAAACGCATTATGTTGAAAACAATGGTATATATGTCTTTACAATAAAAGATCATTTTATAGTTGAATGGCTTCAGCTTTAAGGGCAGTGTAGTTGTTAGCCCTGTCATCTCACAGAAAGAGGTTCCTGGGTTTGATTGTGACAGGTTATAATTTCGTACCCATGTGGGTTCTCTTTGGGACATAGTACAACATCACTATTTATTTAAGAAAAATGAAGCTAACATGCAGAGGCAACCTATGAAAAAGTAATAACACCTTTATTGCTTTCAGAAAAATTAAGAGAGTAAGTAGTGGCCAATCAGCAGCAAATGTGACCACCTTTATAAAAGAAGTTTAGAAGAAAAGAAGTCAACTTTATTATCTATTCTGCAATATTTACAGGAAACAGACTGGGCCATAATGTCTTTTCCCCCTGTGCAACTAGAAATAATCTAAACTAAAATAAAAATGAGGACCATAAGAATATGAAAACAAATTTGAGGTATTACAATTATTACTCTTTATATATAAAAATGTCAAAAAATCCAAACATCAAACCAGTTTAAACCCCTACTAACTAGGGGTGAAAGTGGGCTGAAGTGGTGTTTTTGGTGCAGATGTCTGTCCGTTGTGGTCTCGGTACTTTAGTGTCAAGCTAGCACTACACAGGAGGGGTACATAAAAAGGGAATAACTCAGGTAATTTCAAATGAAACTTCTCTATCAGCTCAACAAATAATAGCAAACACACTGTTTGTGCACAGCTTATATGTTTTGTGTGTTTCTGCTCGCTGAAGTTACACCGTGTGTACTTTCCAACTGGCATTTGATAAACTGCAAATTAAAACTTAGGCATGCCCTAATTTTTAAATAATATCTTGGATCTGTGTATGATGTGAAGTTATGATTTTCATATTGTGAAACTTCCTGCAAAACAAATTGAGGTACACTACAATTATATTATTCAAAAGCTGCATGAACATATTCTGCAGTTTAGTGCAGGATAAACAGGTTAGCTTAGCAGTATTGTGAGGAATTTACAGTAAAGCACTGTTATGGACTGTTGCACAGTGGCTGTGATGTTCATGGTCAGTGTTAATTTACAATAACTGATGATGCTTAGATTCATTCATTAAATTCCACCTTCATACCGCCTGTATACTGTCTTGTATAAAGACATTATAAACAGTATATATTAGTGCAGGGGTTAGAAATAAGCCAAGATAGCTTATGAAATATTGGGTTACATCTTGTTGAATTAAGTTGTGTAAATCCGCAAAGAGCAGTGAACCTCAGCAGCAGCAGCAGCAGATCAGCTGAGCACACCCTGTATACAAAGAAAATCTACTGGAGCGCACAATGGAAATTATTATGAGTTGTGTTTCTTTCCCCCATGCTGATCCACTACAAGTACATTTCATCCTTTTTCACTTTATTTGAGTAAAGAAATCGAATCAGTAATTTTACCAGAGTATTTTTTAACACCAGTATCTGTACTTCTACTAAAGTAAACAATGTGTATTTTTGCCACCTCTGCTCAATAAAATTTACATATACTGCTTTTGTAAAAAATCACCATGTTGCGCAGTGTTTAAAACAGTGGGTCAGATGGAAATTGCGATTCTGCCTAAGTATGTGGCTAGAGACTGGCCACGTATGTAATATGCTAAATGTGGAGAAGAAGATAATTCATAGGTGCTTGTGTGCCATGGAGCCAATTTTTAATTCAGTTTTGCACCTTGAGTGTCAAGATATTAAGAATTATAACTACTGTATGTTTTATCATCTCAGAAGAAGAAGCCATGGAAGAAGTAAGAATGTGAAAGAAACTAATAGCGAGTTAATGCAACTACGGATAAACTGTGGTCCTCTTCCTCACCTTAAAGCTCAGCTTCTGAACTGCAATCAGGGCTCTAACACATGAAAACATGAATAAACATGTTTATTTATTCCCGTTATTGTCACCAGTGTGAGAGTGTATAACAGCTAATGTTAAACTTGAGTGTCCTAAGTATCACACTTTTCATCTGATGAAAAATTCAATTATGTTCTGACATCTTATGATTTTTTTTCATTTACTTTATTTCCTTTGCATGGTAAAGTTTGAACTTTGGAAATGCAGTGATGAATGGTGTTCACTAACAGTTCTTGAGCCATGCAGTGATTTCTATTCCGGAATCATGTTAGGTTGTATTAAAAGTGGACAGCTCAGTTTTACACCAGGCATAAAAGCTTAGAAACACTATCACTTTGGGTGGCTGTAGCTCAGGTGGTAGAGCAGATCATCTACTGATTGGAAGGTTGGTGGTTTGATTCCTGGCTTCCCCTAGTCTGCATGCCAAATATCCTTGGGCAAGATACTAACCTGAAATTGCTCTCCGATGCATTGATCGGAGTGTGAATGTCAGATGGGTGAATGCACAAGTTGTGTAAAGCGCTTTGAGTGCTCAGAAGAGTGGAAAAGTGCTATATAAGAACCAGTCCATTTACCATTTACAAAACTTAGTGTGTGAATTTATGTTCTTCATTACAGGCTTTAATCCACGGTGGGACTGCACCTTTAACTTTACCGTCCATGTCCCTGACTTGGCTCTGGTCCGCTTTTTGGTGGAGGATCATGACTATACTTCCAGAAATGACTTCCTGGGACAATTCACTCTCCCTTTCCCCAGTGTCCGCACAGGTATGTGTGGCAGCGAATGGGTTAATATGAGTGTGTGGGTGTGTGTGTGTGTCGTCAACATCAACACAATATGAATAGCCAATATTCTACTTATCTTAAACCCCCTTAACTCTGCAGGTTATCGTCATGTCCGACTGCTCAAGATGGATGGATCAAGCCTTTCACCTGCGTCACTCTTTATACATATTAAGGTCACTCCCTGTCAGAATTCCAAATCTTCAGCAAAATCGCCAACCCACTTTCCAACCAAGAATCCCTAATCCCACTTCTGCCCTTCAGCCACATGATCATTCCATGGTAGTTAATCAGAGAAAACTCAGTGGTTACAGCTTTCTCTCACGGTATCATCAACTGATTCATTTTTTTTACGCAATAGAAATGTTTCAAAACTGTATTTGAGATTTGTTAAGAAGACAACATTGTTATGCAAAGCTAAAAGCCAATTAGGTAATACTATCCATACCAGGGACTTATGATACACCTAAGATTTCAGAGCAGTCGATTTAAGTGTCTGTTTTACCTGAATAATTGTAATAATGTCTCATTTGTAGAAAGCTTCCCAAGTACTATAAACTCTTAGAAGTAGGGTTGGAGTCAGAGCTGGGAACTAATAGAGTACAAGTACTTTGCATTATATACATGCTGTTGTAGTTAAGTAGAATTTTTAGCTCTGTTTTAGATCTGTTTATCTGTACGTTACTTGAGTATTTATTTTTGTGACAACTTTTACTTTTACTCCCTACATCTTAACCAAAATATATCTGTATATCAATATACATATTTTCTACTCCTTACATTTTCAAATGTTTGTTACTTTAAATTTAAAACACTTGAGAAGAGTTATTTCTTGACATTTCACAGATAACTGTTAGTGTATCCATCACAGGTTCTTATAGCATGTGATGAATTAAACAAAGGGAAATCTAGCTAGTGCTACAGAAGAGGATCAAGCATAAAAGAAGTAACATTAGTGGCAGGCAATTGGAAGTACAAAGGTTCAATCAGCTTAATACATACATATTGCCAAAACTATTCACTCACGCATCCAAATCATTGAATTCAGGTGTTCCAATCACATCCATGGCCACAGGTGTATAAAATCAAGTGCGTAGGCATGCAGTGAAAGAATGAGTTACTCTCAGGAGTTCAGTTAATTCCAGGATGTCCTGTTAGGATGCCCCCTGTGTAACAAGTCCAGTCATGAAATTTCCTTGCTACTAAATATTCCACAATCAACTTTTAGTGGTATTATAACAAAGTAAAAGTGACTGGGAATGAGAGCAACTCAGCCACAAAGTGGTAGGCCACATAAAACCACAGAGTGGGGTCAGTGGATGCTGAGGTGCATACTGCACAGAGGTCACCAGGTTTCTGAGTCAATTGCTCCAGAACCTCTAAACTTCATGTAGCCTTCAGATTAGCTTGAGAACAGTGCATAGAGAGCATAATGGACTGTGTTTCCATGGCCGAGCAGCTGCGTCCAAGCATTATATAATACAAGCAGTTGGTGTAAAGCATGAGACCACTGGACTCTAGGGCAGTGGAGAAGTTTTCTCTGGAGTGACAAATCACACTTCTTTGTCTGGAAATCCAATGGATGAGTCTGGGTTTTGTGGTTGCCAGGAGAATGGTACTTGTCTGACTGTACTGTGCCAAGAGTAAAGTTTGGACAGTTGGTATTGTACGCTGTGTTGGGGAGTAATGGAATACATGTGCGTTACGTGTTTAAAGTAACTGTCTTCCGTTACACTTACCGTTTAAAAGGGTGGTATTCAGAATACAGTTACTTTGTTGAAACAAAGGGATTGCATGGCGGTCTTTTCCTGTTTCATATGTTAGGCTATGCCCTCTTTATTTATGGTAATTCCACGCTGGTGGACACCCAAACAAAACATGCATTAAGAGCCTCTAATGACCGTGTCTCAATCTCGCGGCCCATGTCACCTCTACTTGCAGCCCGCATATCAAAGTTGACCCAGACAACAAAGTAAAGCTAGTTTTCGGCTACGAGCCCGACGCGAACCGACGTATTAGCCAGAGGTCCCTTTACTACGGTTCGGAGCCTGTTTTATACACGCGCTGAATAGTTTTCTATACGAGATCGCTGCAAAAAGTGCAGCCTTACCTAATGTCCACCTACTGTTACTCATTTATATTAAGATTTAAATATCTAGTTGGTATTGGTATGGCGAGTAACCTTCAGTGATAGTAATAAATCACAGCAATAGTACAATCATGTAGTTGTAAAAAGCATGATAATATATTAAGTAATCCAAAGTATTCAGAATACGTTACTCTCATTGAGTAACATAACGGAATACATTACAAAATACATTTTGGGTAATGTAATCTGTAATCTGTAGTGGAATACATTATAAAAGTAACCTTCCCAACACTGGTTGTATGACACCAACTGTCTCCCGGTGGGACATGCCTGGAACACCTCACCCAGGAGGCGCCCAGGGGGCATCCTTGTCAGATGCCCGAACCACCTCAGCTGGCTCCTTTCGATGTGGAGCAGCAGCTGCTCTACTCTGAGCCCCTCCCGGATGGCCGAACTTCTCACCCTATCTCTAAGGGAGAGGCCAGCCACCCTTCGGAGGAAGCTCAGTTCTGCCGCTTGTATCCGCGATCTCGTTCTTTCGGTCACTACCCACAGCTCGTGGCCATAGGTGAGGGTAGGGACGTAGATCGACCGGTAAACTGAGAGCTTCGCTTTTACACTCAGCTCCCTCTTCACCACGACGGACCGGTGCAGCGTCCGCATTACTGCAGCCGCAGCACCAATCCGTATGTCGATCTCCGGCTCCCTTCTCCCATCACTCGAGAACAAGACCCCGAGATACTTGAACTCCTCCACTTGGGGCAGGAACTCATCCCCGACCCGGAGTGGGCACTCCACCCTTTTCCGGCTGAGAACCATGGCCTCAGATTTGGAGGTGCTGATCCTCATTCCCGCTGCTTCACACTCGGCTGCGAACCGTTCCAGTGCGAGCTGGAGGCCCTCACCCGATGAAGCCAACAGAACCACATCATCTGCAAAAATCAGAGATGAGATTCTGAGGCCACCAAAGCGAAAGCCCTCCGCCACTTGGCTGCGCCTAGAAATCCTGTCCATAAAAATTATGAACAGAACCGGAGACAAAGGGCAGCCCTGGCGGAGCCCATCACCCACCGGGAACGAGTCCGACTTATTGCCGGCAATGCGAACCAAGCTCTTGCAACGGTTGTATTGGGATCGAATGGCCCGTAGCAATGGGCCAGACACCCCATACTCCCGCAACACCTTCCACAGGACACCCCGAGGGACACGGTCGAATGCCTTCTCCAAGTCCACAAAACACATGTAGACTGGTTGGGCAAAGTCCCATGCACCCTCAAGTATCCTGGAGAGGATAAAGAGCTGGTCCAGTGTTCCGCGACCAGGACAAAAACCGCATTGTTCCTCCTGTATCCGAGGTTCGACTAGCGGACGAACTCTCCTTTCCAGCACCCTGGCATAGACTTTCCCAGGGAGGCTGAGGAGTGTGATCCCCCTGTAGTTGGAACACACCCTCCGGTCCCCCTTCTTAAAGATGGGGACCACCACCCCGGTCTGCCAGTCCACAGGTACTGCCCCTGATCTCCACGCAACATTGCCCTATATTAATGTATCTATGATAAAATATTGGTTTTGCAGTGTTGTTTTATCATTTTTTAACCAGTGCAAAATAAGTATGAGTCAGGTGGATTACATTGTTATCCATTATACCATTATTATGGTAATATTATTAGTGATACCCGAGTCATACCAGAGCATTGTGGTAGAGTATAAAAGTGTACATGTTTTGATTCACCTCTGACCTTACTTTTCCATCCTCATCTAGGACCATGAGGGTAATGAGATTTCAGAGCCAAAGGAGGTTTCTCCTTAGAAAGAGTAGAGCCGCTGATCTTCTGTTTTCAGGGAATGCCCAAGTCTGGCCAGGAAAAGTTATGTATTTTTCCAGCTTGGGAAGACTTTGGGGCCTGCTAGGAGGAGGTGGATAATGCTGCTAGACTAAATGTATCCCTCACATATCCTGTTGCCACATTGACCAAACATTTTCCTCTGCTGTAGATAAACGTGATATACAGTGCTGTGAAAAAGTATTTGCTCCTTTCATGGATTCTTTTTTGTTGTATATTTCTTACAGTTATATTTCAGATCAACAAACACATTTTAGTATCAGAAAAAAGATAACCTGAATACATACAAAATACAGTTTTTAAGTTTTAAGTTTTTATTTATTACAAACCAGGTCCTGTGTGGAAACTTAACTGCAGTTTCTCCTGCGCTGGCTGGGGAAGATTTTTAATATTGTTTTTCTCCTTCAACCATGTTATGAGCATTGAAGTTGCAGACTGTGTCCACAAGAGGACACTCTGCGGCTGTCCTGTTGGTAACACATGGAACAGCTGATCTGAGCAGGGTGAAGTGTAAAACAAGTAAATAAATAACTACAAATAAATGTTAGGGTAATCGGGTCATGTTTTATACATCTGAAAGAAAAGACTACAGGAAATTCACTGGAATGTCAGAGATTTAAAATCTCCAAATATCAGTATTGGTGTTAAAAGATAATATATTGATCTGACTTTTTTTTTTTTTTAAAGGTTACAGAACCTATAACATCTATATAAAGACAAACTATATGAGAACTTTTTAATTCAAATCGAAAGCGTTTTTAGCACTGGGTAGTGGACAGACAGTATTATTCTGAAGCTGTAGCTTACTGTAAACATAAAGGCTTAAAATGATTAAATCGATTACATAATAGACATGCAAAATCTATTTGTCAGAGTATGGTAGTTTTGTCACATATTTGTTCGATGTTTACTTAAGATACCACGTGGGCATGTGAACATAAGTTTAGCACAAATGGATATTTAGAAATGTCTGAGACAAGAATTGTACATTTACTGTCAGGCCCATCATTTTATGAGACAATTAAATGACAAAACTGAAACAGAACTAACCAAAAAAACATGCTGATATTCTGCTAAGATCACAAAATGGTAAATGGCCTGCATTTGTATAGCGCTTTACTCAGTCCCTAAGGACCCCAAAGCACTTTACACTACATTCAGTCATTCACACACAGGTGATGGCAGCTACATTGTAGCCACAGCTGCCCTGGGGCGCGCTGACAGAGGCGAGGCTGCCGGACACTGGCGCCATCAGGCCCTCTGACCACAACCAGTAGGCAAACACGGGGTTAGTATCTTGCCCAAGGATATTTGGCATGCAGCCAAGAGACAGCCTGGGATCGAACCACCGACCTTTGGATTAGTGGTTGACCTGCTCTGCCACCTGAGCTACAGCCACCCCAGATTTTATAAGTTATTTCTCTGGATTTTCCTCACTTTCATTTGTACACTGTAGGTTAAAATATCAAAAGCTGTTTTCTGAACTGTAGAAATTGCAGACAAACTCAAATTTGAACCTTTTCCACTGTTTTTGTAATTATTATATTTAAAATATTGTGTTTGTGCATACATTCTGTACACCAATCAAACTTGTGATATTTATAACAAACAATTCTTCTGAATAGTGTTGAACAAACTGAAAAATATCACTGTCAGCTATAAATAAGTATTGATTTCAGCATTGTTGTCTCACTGTCATTATTCTGTTGTTTTGTATAACATTTAAAGACTTTTTTTTTTCAATCTTTCATTCTTTATATTTAGTTTACAAGAATTAGTGTCTTGTGGAGTGGTTGGGTGAAGCCATTTATTATCAAGAAATTGTGTTTGACCTGTTAGTATCGCAATGATAGCAGGATTTCAGTGTTCATATTTATTTTTTAATTATTTATAAATAAATATTCATATGTTTTATCCAAAGTAGTCACTTTGTAATACAGTTACTCACTACAAAAGGATTGTTGTTTAAATTCTTGTACTTACCCTGGACTGTGGCCTTCAGGTGGAAATTGATAGTGTAACCCTGGCATATAAAAAGTATTTTGCCCAACAACTTGTTTTAGTTAGTAAACTTGAATCTATTTAATTGGACAGAAACCAAAATTTTGCTGAGGACTTTTTACATGAGAGCCACTAAGTCCCCCTGAGGCAACTCTTTCGATGGATCTGTCTTCTTTGAATGCTGTTATCATAAATAATCAAAAAATAAAGAAATCAAGCAGGTCATTTGCTGAATCACATGATATTTTCAAACCAACCAGAACCTCACAACAAAGAATTTGAGTCCACAATGAGCTCAGCACATTGCTCTTGTTGACTTTATAAACATGGATTCCTTTCAAGTCAAGTGAACGGAGGTAGAAGCAAAAAGATTGTATACTGGTGGACAAAGGAATATGATGAAGTGCTGAAATAAAGCTTTTAAAATGTTAAAAAGAAATCAGAATTATCAGAATCCTGCTGAATATAAAAAGTCACAAGCTAATGTAAGAAAAACCATTAAAATGCAACGGGGGACAGTTGGAGGGGCTTTTGTAATTCTGTGGGGAGAGAGACAGAAATTGATAAGGTATGGTCAATGATCAGAAGGATGAATACAATTATAAGAGAATATGGGCACCCAGTATTAAATGATGGGGAAGTTACAGCAGTGAAAAATGAAGATATGATGGCAAAAACCTTTGGTAAAATTCATAACTCAATTAATATTAGGGATAGAGTTTGGAGGTAGGGAAGTTACCACAAAGCTCATGTGGCACATAAACCAGAGAAGGATGATACAAGCCAGGAACCTACAGACCAATTGCTTTAACATCAAACATCTGCAAAATAATGTAGTGTTAATAGTGGGTTAATTATATCAGTATTGGATTATGGGTGTATAGCATATAATTCTGCTGCAAGTCTTTGTGAGTCTGCACAGGTGCATTTAAAACAACCCCAACAGCAGCAGTACAGGTAGACGGGAGAAATGCCACTAGAAATCAGAAGAGAGCGGCTAACACTGAACTACTGGACAAGTCTCTAAGGACATGGTCAGCATCATCCAACAAAAACTGTTTTTCAATCCTGCTGGGAAAAAGAGGAATGAAGAGCTTTGGGTCGACACTGAGTCAGAAAGCACCTGAACTTAACTCATTCACTGCCATTGACGTCTATAGCCGTCAATTGCAGTGAATGAGTCAATGGGTTTAACTCATTCACTGCCAATGGCTGGCAGTGAATGAGTTAATCTGGACAAGATCAGCATTAGTGAAACAGCACCATTACCTACAATACCACCATGGATGCTGTAGTAAATTTCACACTATTGGACAAAAAGAACAAGGATAGGGGTTTTATTTTAAATTCACATACAGCACAGGAATACATTGGTCTGTATTACAAGTATGTCAAAATGTACACAGATGCATCAAGGAAGACCAACCAAAGTGGGACAGCATTTATTGTTCTTGAGTTTTGTTTCAAAGTAAGGAAAAGGATCAGTGATGGATCATCAGTATACACGGGTTTCAATACTGTTGGCTGTCCAGTGGATTGAAGACAGAAGACCATTAAGATCGGTGATATGCTCAGATTCAAGTTAATCATTGGCTAGTTTGCAAGACAGTCACTCGGACAGCAGATCTGGCATTCTGATAGAGATTCAGCAAACACAAAGTCAATATGATGGGGCTTATGGTCACATTCTCAAGGGTACCAGTGCATCGTGGAGTTAAAGGAAAGAAAATAGCAGATAGGACAGCAAAGGAAGCTACAAAGAGAATTTCAGTGGATCTGGTCATCTATGTCAGTCGGACAGAGATTAAGAGTAGAAAATGGAAGAAAGGTGGCAAAAGCAATGGGAGGAAGAGAGGAAAAGGTGATGGTTTTACACAATCCAAAAGAAAACAGGAGAAATGAGAAGCATAGGAAGGAACAGGAGAGAGGCAGATTTGGGCACACTGGTTTGAATAGCACGTTATTTTTAAAAGGAAAACACCATACAAGAAAATGTGACTGCAGTAGAGAAGATAACACCATGGAGCATGTTTTAGTGCACTGCCAGAAATGTGACGAGGAAAGAAGAAAACTGATTTAAAAGCTCGATTATATGAAAGTGAAACTGGATTTGTTAGATTTACTTTGCAAGAACTCGAAGAGTGAAAGTTATCAGGTCATATTTAGTTTTTTTTAAGACAGACTAATTTGTTTGGAAGGATTTTTTGTAGGTTTTTTTTAATATTTCAGGGCACACTCTACACCAGTTAGTGGCGGTAATTTACCATTTTGCTGTTTGACAACCGCCAATAAATGATAAAGAAGAAGAAGAAAAAGCAGAAGGACGCGTCA
The DNA here is from genome assembly GCF_057382185.1 of Mchenga conophoros. Classification (NCBI taxonomy): domain Eukaryota; kingdom Metazoa; phylum Chordata; class Actinopteri; order Cichliformes; family Cichlidae; genus Mchenga; species Mchenga conophoros. Next base: position 3,035,036 of record NC_140533.1, read on the forward strand.
CATGATTGCTCGAGCACTTCGCCTGTCTGTTGACACTGCCAGCTCATCATTTTTGTTGAACCCTTTAAAGAAATCTGCTACATGGCTAGTTGCTTTCCGAGTGTGTCCGAGCTTGTTTCGGAGGCCCGGCGACTGTACGGACAGATGTTCGGTGAGGAGCCTGCTCGAGTGGCGGTGTGCGCGCCTGGAAGAGTGAACCTAATAGGAGAGCACACCGACTACAACCAGGGACTCGTGCTTCCAATGGTATCAGTTCCACACTGCCACTCAATAGAAAGCTTCATCTGTTGAACTGAGTCTTGCATTATCACTTTCATGTCGAAAACAGACAAAGATGTGATTTTAACAAACGGATTTTATGCTAGTAATAGTAAGAATAGTGCAGCAGTGATTTTTCTCTTCTTTTTTAAATAACTTCTGGAAAGAAATTTCTTCTTGACACAAAGACTAAAGACAAAACTAAGCACTTCCTTGTGCATTTGCTGTCAGGCCCTTCCTTTAGTGACTGTGGTGGTGGGTAGTGAAATATCCGGCCAGGATGTTACCGTGGTAACCGCAGCCTTCGACGCTGACGAGCCTCACCGATTGGACTTCTGCCTGTCTCGTGATGGATCTGCACTGTCTCCAGGGTTACCCCGCTGGGCCAACTATGTAAAGGGTGTTATACACCATTACAGGGGTAAACAAGACTGTAAACACATTATACTGTCACAGTGAAGTAGAACAGATGTCAAGCAGAATCTCACAATCAAAATTTAAAAAACAAATCCAAAAAGTCTACTTTTTATGTGTCTTGTGTTTTAGCTTCTCCAGTCCCAGGTTTCAGGGCAGTGATAGCCACCAGTGTCCCCCTGGGTGGAGGACTGTCCAGCTCTGCCTCTCTAGAGGTGGCCTTTTACACCTTCCTGCAGCAACTCAAGCCAGGTTAGAGTCATATTAGAGGACATGGCAGTGACTGAATACTTAATTCAAGTATTTCTGCGTTATACTGCTTTCTTATTCTATTCCACTACATTTAGTCCTTGCAGTTATTATACTCTACCATTTATTTTACTTATTGTTTTGATTTCGTTCAGATTTTAGAATAATCTGCCGATATATGATGCTGTATTATTCTTGATAAAGCTACCCAGTAGTATTTAAGTCATTATGCCAAAAGAAGACTTCTCAAGTAGTAAATGCCTTCAGATTCACTTAAGGAATAAGTGATATACAGTCCTGACCTCTCATCACCTCTCTGCTACCTGCTTGTTTCAACACGTGTGTTTGTTTTCAGTCTCACGTGGCACATTTTGATGGGGCCATTGCTGTTCACTCTTTGTTAGAGTGATGGTGGCCTGGCAATAACAGCTTTCATGCTAAAACAAAATGTATTCCAAGATATGGTTAGAGTGTTTGAGCGCTCTTAACGTCTAACCATACTCGTACTGACAGCCAATGCTTATTGATTTCACTAACAGGCCGATGGTGTTGGAGCCGTTTGATCTACTCTTTACTTTTCTTTTTCTCATAGATGATGGAAACCAGGTGTCCAAAGCATTAGCCTGTCAGCAGGCTGAACACACTCATGCTGATGTACCCTGTGGCATTATGGATCAGTTTGTATCTGTTCTTGGCAAGGAGGGCCATGCATTGCTCATTGACTGCAGGTAGTACAAGCATCTAGTGAGTGATGGTCTTTGGTTACACAAGATAGACATTGTTACTATATTTTCATTAAAATTAAAAAGAAAAAAAAAATGTGTTTGACAGATCGCTGGAGGCCACCCCTGTTCCTCTGACAGATCCAGGCCTGGTCATTCTCATCACCAACTCCAATGTAAGGCACTCTCTGAGTTGCAGTGAGTATCCCATAAGACGCAGGCAATGTGAGACGGCTGCCTCCATTCTGGGGAAGGACAGTCTGAGGGATGCTACGATGAAGGACCTAGAGGGTGTGGATGTTTTTTTTCCCGTCCTGTTGTAATCCATTTTCTCTTACTGTTTTACAGTTCATTGGCAGGTCTTTGAAAGCCTTAAAAACCACAACTTACAGTCCCCACAAACAAGGTCTTAAAGTATTTATCTGAGTCCAGGTTATTTTTATTAATTATATACAGTGTGTAGGAATTCAAATTATTGCAAAAGCCAAATAAATTATTTGCCAATAATGTACTATGAGAGCCGGTAACTGAGAGTTTTAATAATATGAAGTAAAAAAAATTACATGGTTTATTCAACATGCCTAAGGTATCGCCTTCTGCCTGACTCAAATTTTTCACCACTACAGTAATTCATAAATGTTTCACTTATTTTATTACTGCTTTGAACTTTTTAAGCATTTCTATTTTGCTGACCTTTGACTTGTCTTTACTTTTTTTACACACATAACTTTAAGTTTCAACCACTTGTTTGCCATTTGAAAGCACTTATTAGCATTTCAGTACTTTTAGATGACTGTATATATTTTTTTGGTTTTTTAAACTCATCAGTTAAAGCTAACCCTCTTTATTGTTTATCGGTTCAGAGGCCAGGGGAAGGATGGATGATGTTACCTACAGAAGAGCTCGCCATGTAATTGAGGAGATCCAAAGAACTGTCCAAGCTGCTAAGTCTCTAGAAAGAGGAGAATACAAGGAGTTTGGCAAACATATGGTTGAGAGCCACAACAGTCTGAGGTACAGATAGCAAATGAGTTACTGTATAGGTCACTGTCAGGCATGTTGTAACTCGATGTCCCTGTGGCAGAGATCTGTACGAGGTGAGCTGCAGGGAGCTAGATGAGCTGGTGTCTGCAGCCATGGAAGTGGAGGGCGTCTTCGGCAGCCGGATGACAGGAGGAGGATTCGGTGGATGCACTGTGACTTTGCTACTCGCTGAGGCCATTGACAGGACCATACACCACATACAGGTTAACACACACACATGTATAAAGATGTAGCATGTAGTCGTGGTTATCAGGATGACCACGACCAGTAGAATCAAATAACTACATATTCAGTAAAGCTCGTAACCTTAAAACAAACACTTAGGAGACACTGTTATTGGTCAGTGATAAGCTTTTCAGTACAAACTTATCTAATGGCATATATAGATTTAAAAATCCAAGGCTTTTTTTATGCCCCGTGATATACTACACAATATGTGTGTATATTTGAGTTCTGTGTGGATTTAATCAGTCAGGATCAGGAGTGCTTTAATGATCACTTTGAAGAAATATTTGTTGCAAATTAAAAATAAAAACAAACTTACATGTTAGAAATTAAGATGAAATGCAATTAAATAAAATCTGTAGAAAGTACAATTCCAAATATAACAGTTCAGTAAAAGCTAACCTTGTGATGGAGCTAGGTTAGCTGTTTTAAAAGTGTGCTAAGCTAAACGTGACTTGGAGCAACCTGATGGTCATACCTGGTCTGAAGTTTTATTATAGGGGCAAAAGTTTTAAGCCATCATTAAATTTTGTTTGAAAACTTAGAATTAACTGTAGCATTTTTTTAAATATACAAATCCACAGAGAAATCTAGTTAGGGCCACATTAAGAAAAACTAAATTCATAATTTTGAGAATAAAGTTGAAATTTCAAGATTAAAGTCGAACATCTGTTTTGAGAAAAAAGTCAAAATGTGGACGTTACAGCTGTTGTTTCAAGACAAACTGCCACAGTTGCTGCACCATCTGAGTTAGTGAAATCATACTTCAGAATCTATTTTAGTAACAAGGAAAGAAATTTCTCTTTTAGCACATAAACACAGTGTGGTGATAAGTACAAGATGGTGCAGAAAGCTGCATCTGGTCAGACAGAAAAACCACACAAACTTAGAAGAGTGGATTTGTACAAAATGAAATAGCTGGTAATGGACAGATGCAAAGTTATTGATGGTTACAGCCTTGTGCAATATAGAGGATGTATGTTGTGTCACAAGACGGTTGAATTAATTGTTTCACTAAGTCATCTACACAAGACAGTTTGTAGAGGATACAGCAGTGGTAGCAATGTGTGTTGAAACAACAACTGTTATCTGAGCTGGCACTGGGGAGCTAGCCTAACTTGTGGGGACCAAAATCCTGGTCCCCACAAGTTACATTAAAATTTTTTTTACACATTCTCACTTTTTATTATGCAGGCTCTTGCATTTTGCAACATGTTTGCCTTCACAGATATATAAAGAGATAATAAATATTTAAATAGATATCTAAATTTAAACAAATGAGTGGTGGCTCAAGACTTTTGCACAACATATTAAATTATGCCATTCTATGAGGGTTTATGGCTCATCGACATATAGTGTACAGTGGTGTATGAACAGTCCATTACTGGCTACGTTAATGACCACTACAGTATAGGTGTGTGTGTGTGTGTGTGTGTGTGTAGTTGTTGGCCCCACAAACACTGCTAATGTATAGGGTGCAGGGTCTGACACAGTCAGCATTTTTGCCATCTCTTCTTCACATACGCTAAATTTTATTAATACACGTAGTAGCTGTTTTCCAGTCTTATGTGCCAGAACACATAAAGTAATCATGCATTCATGCAGTGCTTTTCCTCTCATATGCTGTCTGTAGCATCTGTATTATGTATTTAACCTCTTCATATTTCATAGTGTAGTTTTATCGTTGTAAAATTATCCGCTCTGCTGCTATTACACTTATCTATAGTTGTGACTGAGCAGATACTACCAACACCGCCTCTTTCGTGTGAAAACATCCAAGTGAAACCCTGGGTTAACAAAGTGAGAGCTATGTTTGTGTGACCACGTGTCTTCACTGCAGATATCAGGCTAAGTAAACTTAGATTACAGAAAGATGTTGCTCACAGTACAGGACCCTGTACAATTGTTATAAAGGGGGAAACTGTCCATGGAAACCAAAATAGTTTGTTTGTGCCAGGCTTTAAACATGCTAATCTTTTCTGGGCATTTTGACGTGAGAGTCTACGGAGACTGACTTGCTTTTGGGATCATCCTCAAGGGGCCATTTTTTTGTTTTGTTTGACACCTGATCGTGCGCTCCAAAGAAGGGAATAATTTATTAGCATTTCCTTTCAGCAATTGTATTTTTCATAGGAACAAAATCAGTTTTTTACTTTGTTTGTTTTTCGGTAGGTAACTCTATTTTTCTGTTTTTATTCTCTTTTCTGGTAAATCTTAGCATTCCTGACAGTGTATGAGAAGAAAAATGTGTGGGGCATTGTTCATTTGTTAACAGTGGATAAAAACACCTTTCAGTGAGCTATCACTTTAAGAGGACATTACAGACAAATCCCCAGTCCCCTGTGTCTTGCTCAGACATCTCCAGTGTGTGAGAGTCAGAGACAGTGGGTGAGAGCTGAGAATAAAAGCAAGTTTCATTGAGACGGAGCCAAGAGTCCAGTCATTGGCATGCTACTCTGGTTACCCGGTAGGCCTGCTGCTGGTTGACACAATTCAGGATCTTATAAGAGATGCATCAATAAAAGTTTTCGGCCGCAGATTATCATTGGAAATGCCGGCATCTATAAAGATGTCACTTTGACTTTGAAGCAGCAGTGAGAAGAAAAACAACAGCAGCCTTTTTCCATATTTTGAAACGGCAGTTTTATCTTCAGTTTCTGAATCAGATTTGGCAGATTTTCTTGTATCTCTCCGAACTTGGCTGTATCCAGGACACTACTGTGGCTTGCTGACTGTCAAAGGAATAAAGGCTTTGTGGGGAAACAAAAGAAATACTTGAATCTTCCACAGTCCTCGACATTCCTGAACAGGGCATAATTCTTGTCCTCACAAAAGCAACACTGACTTCACAGGTATAAAAAGCACAGCTTCACCTACAGGATGCTGGATCTCAACTCTTCAGATGACAGCATGAAGAACTCTCTTAAGGACCCTGTGTGCTTGAACGTCGGTGGAGAAGTCTATACAACAACCTTAGACACTTTAACTCGCTGCCGTGACTCGATGCTAGGCACCATGTTCACCGGACAAGTTCCTATGCTTAGGGACAGCTGCGGCAACATTTTCATAGACCGTGACGGTAAAGTGTTTCGCTACATTCTGAATTACCTGCGCTCTGGCTCTTTGGATCTGCCAGATGGCTTCACTGAACTCGCACTGCTCAGGAGAGAGGCAGATTTCTTCCAGATACCCGGTCTGCTGGAGGAGATTCGTCACTATGAGGTATCGGTGCCTCTGGGCCTTAGAGGTGGGCCGCTAGGAGCCATCATGATAGTAAAAGTCGACTCCAAGGTACGTGTGATGAGGTTAGCTAGACTGTTCATCTGCTCATAATAGGTTTGTTTTATTAGGTTAGTCGATCATGTTTACTCTTGACCACTAACTACAAGCCAAACAGTTTGTTTTTAAGTGCAGAAAAATAGAAACAGGACAAAATGGTTTGCAAATTATTTAAAGTCCATAACCTTTGTTTTTCAAAAGTAGTACAAAGATAATAAATATAAAAAATGAGACATTATATTATTTTCTCAATTTGACCTCAGCAAACATGTGTGGACAGTGTCTGCACATTTAATAATGGCTCAAACATCAGTAAAATGCCTTCTTGAAGTTTGCACACCGAAAGAAAAAGTCCTACAAGTGCATATGCAGTAAGGCTAGCCAAAAAAAACCTTGTTACTGCACCTCTTTAGTGAATCCTGACTCAGTCAGAAGTATTCCTGCTTTTTAGGAAATGGTAAAGCAGGCACTGTCCCAAATTATTTGTTAAAATGACCATTTATTTCCTATAGCCTCCAAATTTGTAATTTTTTCCATAAATGCTAAATGACACAAAAGGCAGTTTCTGGTTGATTGCACTCTATATACAGTACTGTGCAAGTCTTGGGCAACAATTTCTTTATATTTTGCTCGGAAAATATATTACAGCACCACTGGCTGAAATGCAGCCTCAAACTGTGTTAGAACCTCCTGTTTTATTCACTGTTCACTCTTGCCTTCCCTCAAACGTTGTAACAGTTTGAACCAAGAATGTCAGATTTGGCTTGACTTGTTGCCATTGATTTTTTTGAATACAGTTCTTGTGTAATCTGCGCCTTCCTCTCTTGTCCTTTAAGAACCACACCTTGCCAAGCTATGCCAAGTTTCTAGTGAAGAGCTGTGTGGAATTGCCTTATGGGTAAAAAAACAAAAACAAAAAAAACAATTTTATGCCTTTTGAACTCTGTTATTATCACCATTTATCTGATATTCAACAAAAGAAACTGGTCAGATAGTTTCATGTTGTGTGCGTTTGTTTTGTTTTGTTTTCAACAGGCTGCTCCATTTTTCTAAGTGGCTTAAACATAAAATATATTCCTATTAAAAAAAAAAAAAAACTTTGAAAGACCTTCAGAAAGATCTGTTTCTGAAGACTTCTTTAAGAAATGAGTCATTGGAAGCAAAATATAAAGAAATGAGGATTGACCGAAGACTTTTGCACAGTAAAGAAAGAAAGAAGGTGCATTTCCCAAACCCCCGAATACCCTCACATATTTACTGCATATAATGATGGACAGTCATAGTATTGGTGAAGTGCATTAAATTAGTTGCAATAACTATTGTGGTAGCAATAGTTATTGCAACTGTACATTTTTTTTTTACGCTACGACTGTACTTTTTTTTTTTTTTTACAATTTATGAGAAAATGATGTTGCCTAACATCTTAATTGCATTTTGATTGTTAATTTAGCTCATACAGATATGATGGAGGTGACCCATTTCTTGTAAAGCTCTGGTATCAAATAGTGTTTTAGTGAAGAAGTTAACCTAATAAACAAAACTAGCCAACACCGAAGTTTCAATCATCCAGTTATAGGATAGTGGGTATGATTAGTACTTTCCAAATGTTTATGCCATTAATCAGTGATGATATTGACAGAAGTTTCAATGTGACAGTTGTAGTCAAAGTGAAATCTGTAAACGTTTAAAATTAAAAACAATCTCCTCAGAACTGTGCAGCAGGTCATCACCTACATATGTATGAGCGAGAAAAAAGGAAATACCCTATAAATAATATGAATTAATAAATAGTGTAAGTATGATGACAGGTGTTATTTATGCTTTTGGACAACTGTTATGTTTTAATCGATTTCATAAGTTAGTCAAGAACAGGTGCATAATATCATACCACATTCAAATTGCATAGCAATTTGGTAAATTATGGCTTAACAAAAAATTAACTAATTATTTAATATGAATGAAATATGAGCAGAGAGTACAGTCATGTTGAGGGATAGGCTGTGTTTGGTTCTGTTCTGCTTCTAGTTAGACTCTATCTGTTCCTCATTCAGGTGTGCAAAGGTTTTTTTAATCAAATAACTTTTCCCAATAAACCATCACAGCTAGTGTTTTGTGTATATACAAGACATACACAGAGGTTGTGTTTGTGCACCTGTTTGCACGTGTAGCCATGGAACAACCAGTTCTTTGTTTGTGTATACTCTGGGGGATATGTAGTCAGTATGTTCTTCCCTCTTATTTCAGGTCCGTGTTCTCCATTTTAACTTGCGCCATGGGCCTGAAAACTATGAACTCCGCACATGCTCTGTACGAGCGTTCACAGTCGACCTCTTTTGTACCTGGAGGGCATTTCTAGGTTTGCTTTGTGAGCGCTTCTCCTACAGGACACCCCAGGGTCTCAACAGCCCTCACCTATGTCGTCCGAGGCAGAACAGACTGAAACTGGAATGGGTGCCAAAGCCTGATGAACTCCCACAGGAACAGTATGACAAGCAGCAATACAGGGGCCTAACTTTGTCTAGCCCTGAGGTCACGTGGTCGGATGACATGATGAACATGCACTACAGTCACTGTGAAATCACAGACATGCAAGGCTTTTTGGAGGAGCTGTTGAAGATATCACTTGCTGAGGGGTTCAAGGTTGATCTAGTCTCTCCTGACCCTGCAGATATTCTTAACTGCACTTCACTTCGTCTTGTGAAGTCGTGAGCACTGGATGAAAGTGACTAGGAAAACCAGAACATACCAAGATAATAAACTATAGGATAAGATGAGATAGCCTTTACTAGTCCTGGAGTTAAATTTGAAGCAATGAATTCTCTATGACATGGAGTTAGATTTACTGACACATTATGACTAGGAGGTCGTTATCTGTGGTTCTTTTGTTATCATAGAGTTTACTAAAAATAATGCAAAATGTGCTTTATTAATAAAATGGTAAATAAAATGTACTTTTTTGTGGAAATTCTGATATTGAGGATACAACTTCAAATTTTAGTTTGGGCTCTGTTTAAAAATGGCAACTGTTTTTAAAAGTAGTGCAGTGTGAGTAGTACTAGAGCACACACCAAGGAATGATAATATTCACTGTTAGTCACTCGGCTAAATGTGTGACATATATTGTGACTCACTTTACAACAGTGTTGGGAAGGTTACTTTTAAAATGTATTCCACTACAGATTACAGAATACATGCCCCCAAATCTAGTTTGTAATGTATTCCGTTAAGTTACTCAATGAGAGTAACGTATTCTGAATGCTTTTAATATATTGTCATGCTTTTTACAACTACATGAATGTACTATTGCTGTGTGATTTAATATTATTACTGAAGGCTACTCGCCACCGAGTTAACATTGTTAGCTGGCATTATCTCAGGTTAGTTCATCGACTGCTTTCAGAACTGCACGATTATTTGCAGCTAGCAGGTTGTTAATGCTATTCATCAATTGTAACAGTCACACAGCGATAGTACATCAAAGATACTGAAGTGGCACATAACCCAGATAGCTACCACAATTAACACAAGGTAGTTGCAGTAGGCTAACGTTCATTTTTTAAAAAGAACTTCCTTCCAGATGTTTTTTTAGGTTGGGGGTGGAGTCTTTTGAGTGCAACTTGGTTGCTGCCAAACAGTTTGCATTGAATTGTCAGATTTCACCCATCCGTTTCCTCTTTAAATATGAAGTGGTGTCAGAATTTCCAAGTAAGAAATGCATTCCTGTTCATGCACTGCTGGCTCTGTTGTGCTGGCTTCGGATCCATTGTGTAACTGATGCCACCAGCATTAATAGGACTCTAATTTCGTGTTTTGTTTGGGTTTCCGGCAATGTGTGGAACTACCAAAATTAGAGAGGGGACAGCATAACATATGAAACAGGAAAAGACCACCTTGTAATCCATTAATTTCAACAAAGTAATTGTATTATAATAATCACCTTGTTACGCCTCCTCGAGGGCAGGAGGGGGTAACACAACAACTCCAGAAACTCGGTACAAGTGTAATAACAAAAGCAAGTTTAATGGCAGCTTTCTCACATAAACAATAACCCAAATTCATACAACAAATGTGGGGGAGAAAGGGACAGTTAGGTTGTTCCCAAAAAGACAAAACCAAAACTTAGCTGAGCTCTTACCCTAGAAAAACAAAAAAGGTCTGTAAAGACTTTTATGGGTTCCACACTTAATCCAAGATAAACCTCAAAATGTTGCAGAGCCAACAGAACGGCAAGAGTTTCTTGTTCGATTGTAGAAGACCTTCTCTGAGGATGAGTGAACTTCTTTGAGAAGTAGCACACAGGGTGATCAAGTCCTACCTACCTACCTACCCCAACCACGCTAGCATCAACCTCCAACTTGAATGGTTGGCTAAAACCTTTTTGGTTAAAGGAATCTGCCAATAACCTTTCAACATATCCAGTTTAGTCATAAATGTGGCAGGTCCAATGTCATCAATGCAATTATCGACGAGAGACGAGGAATACATGTCAGGAACTGTCACAGCATTCACTTGGCGGAAGTCCGTACAGAACCGTGGACTCCCATCAGCTTTAATGTCCAACAAACATGGGGAACTCCAGGGGCTACAACTGGGTATTGCAAGTCCATTTCTAACAAGATACTCTACTTCACAACTTCTCTTTTGATGGGATTGACTCTGTATGCACGCTGTTTAATGGGTGCAGGACTGGTAAGAAAAATGTCATGGGATATCAAACTCGTCTGGGTAGGAACATCCCCAAACATACACCGGAAGGACACAATCAGGTTCTGAATGTCTTCAACCTGATTAAGTGACAGGTGAGACAAATAGTGGGACAAGTCAGACAGAATCTCACTATTACTTAGTCTCGTCCCCTGTGACACATCTTTGCGCAGGACCGCATCTTCCTCACTGCTTTCATTGGCTATATCTGAAGCTACGCATGCTATAGGGGAGCTAGACTTAACCTTGTGCGGAGTGAGGGGATCATCTTCATTCTCTCTATTCTCTCTAGAAAGATAATGTTTCATCATGTTAATGTGGCATACTCTAGTCTTGCGACGACGATCAGGAGTTTGAACAACATAATTGGTCTCACTGAGTTTCCTTTCCACAACGTACGATCCAGAAAACCTTGTTTTCAGAGAAGAGCCCAGAATGGGGAGCAGAACTAGAACCTGATCACCAGGTTTAAACTGACAAGCAACTGCTCTCCGATCATAGTGTTTTTTCATCCTTAGCTGCCTAGCAGTTAAGGTGTCCCTGGCAATAGCGCAAGCTGATTTAAGGCGCTTTCTAATTTTAGACACGTACTCAGGGATGCTCTTTAGTGTTTTAGTTGGAACAACTAGCTGTTCTTTAAGGATGTGCAATGGTCCTCTAACTTCATGTCCAAATTCAAGCTCTGCAGGACTAAAGCCTAGGGACTCTTGCACTGCTTCACGAGAAGCGAACAATAAGAATGGTATACCCTCATCCCAGTTCTTTCCTGTCTCCAGACAGTATTTGCAGAGCATGGACTTTAATATCTGGTGAAGTGCTCCCTGACTTTCAGGATGGTAGGAGCTTGATGTAATGTGCTCTACTCCTAATGCTTTTAATGCCTGAGCAAAGGTTCTAGACTTAAAGTTGGTTCCCTGATCAGTCTGGACTACCTTTGGAAGACCAAACACTGAGAAGAACCCTACCAGAGCTTTACTGATGACAGGAGCAGTGATCCTTCAAAAGGGGCACTGATTCGGGAAACCTAGTAGAAGCACACATCATTGATAGGATGTATTGGTTCCCTGACTTTGATTTTTGTAAAGGTCCTACAACACCTACAACACCACAACACTTGACTGACAGGATGACTCAACAGACAAAGGCAAAATACCCTCTCGAACGATAGACTGCGAACCACCCGTGTCTCTCAGTATTGTTACAGGCTGGTCGTCAACAGTATCACCTGTTAAAGAAACACAACCCTGTGTGATAAAAGGTTTGAAACAAGGATCTATTTCACGTTGAGATGTTTGGGTTCTGGGAGGCGACACATTTTGAATCAAACCCACGCCCTTGGGTTGCGGCGGTGTAGTCTTATTTTTTTTTAGTGCAAGGCAATCAGCAATGACATGACCTTTTTTATGGCAATCGAAGCATTCAGGTACCTCACGGGAAAGTAATGGTTGCTTAGCTCTGGCTTCAGGCTGACCAAGATCAGGCTTTGGTGAGCGTGTGATCAAAACCTTATCTGAACGAGGGGATGATGCAAACACATTTTTATGGGTTAAAATGAACTCATCAGCAGATTCTTAAAATCTTCCAATAGGATTAACTGACGAAGAGCTTCAAAGTCTTTCTTCACTTCACTTGCTGTGCACCACTTGTCAAAAAGAACTGCCTTCTCACGTGCAAACTCTACATATGTTTGACCATTAGACTTCTTGTGATTCCTGAACTTTTGTTGGTAGGCCTCAGGTACAAGTTCATAAGCACGAAAGATGGACTCTTCAGTACATTGTATTTCATGCTATTTTTGATAGAGAGAGATGACACAAGCTCCAGTGCTTTGCCCACTAGCTTGCATTGCAGTAGCACAGCCCACATTTCTTTTGGCCATTCCAGTGCTGTTGCAATCCTTTCAAAGCATTAAAGTTGAGCCTCATAGCTTCCACCTCTAGCTGTTTTAACTTTACCTCCTTCTCAGCTTCAATTTCAAGCTGACGTATCTGAAGTTTGAGGTCGAACTCAGCCTTACGTGCTTGCTCCCTTTATGACATACAGTGGGGCAAAAAAGTATTTAGTCAGCCACCGATTGTGCAAGTTCCCCCATCTAAAATGATGACCGAGGTCAGTAATTTGCACCAGAGGTACACTTCAACTGTGAGAGACAGAATGTCAATAACAAAAATACAACTCAATACTTTGTAACATAACCTTTGTTGGCAATAACAGAGGTCAAACGTTTACTATAGGTCTTTACCAGGTTTGCACACACAGTAGCTGGTATTTTGGCCCATTCCTCCATGCAGATCTTCTCGAGAGCAATGATGTTTTGGGGCTGTCGCCGAGCAACACGGACTTTCAACTCCCGCCACAGATTTTCTATGGGGTTGAGGTCTGGAGACTGGCTAGGCCACTCCAGGACTTTCAAATGCTTCTTACGGAGCCACTCCTTTGTTGCCCGGGCGGTGTGTTTTGGATCATTGTCATGTTGGAAGACCCAGCCTCGTTTCATCTTCAAAGTTCTCACTGATGGAAGGAGGTTTTGGCTCAAAATCTCACGATACATGGCCCCATTCATTCTGTCCTTAACACGGATCAGTCGTCCCATCCCCTTGGCAGAAAAACAGCCCCATAGCATGATGTTTCCACCCCCATGCTTCACAGTAGGTATGGTGTTCTTGGGATGCAACTCAGTATTCTTCTTCCTCCAAACACGACGAGTTGAGTTTATACCAAAAAGTTCTACTTTGGTTTCATCTGACCATATGACATTCTCCCAATCCTCTGCTGTATCATCCATGTGCTCTCTGGCAAACTTCAGACGGGCCTGGACATGCACTGGCTTCAGCAGCGGAACACGTCTGGCACTGCAGGATTTGATTCCCTGCCGTTGTAGTGTGTTACTGATGGTGACCTTTGTTACTTTGGTCCCAGCTCTCTGCAGGTCATTCACCAGGTCCCCCCGTGTGGTTCTGGGATCTTTGCTCACCGTTCTCATGATCATTTTGACCCCACGGGATGAGATCTTGCGTGGGGCCCCAGATCGAGGGAGATTATCAGTGGTCTTGTATGTCTTCCATTTTCTGATGATTGCTCCCACAGTTGATTTTTTCACACCAAGCTGCTTGCCTATTGTAGATTCACTCTTCCCAGTCTGGTGCAGGTCTACAATACTTTTCCTGGTGTCCTTTGAAAGCTCTTTGGTCTTGGCCATGGCGGAGTTTGGAGTCTGACTGTTTGAGGCTGTGGACAGGTGTCTTTTATACAGATGATGAGTTCAAACAGGTGCCATTCATACAGGTAACGAGTGGGGGACAGAAAAGCTTCTTACAGAAGACGTTACAGGTCTGTGAGAGCCAGAGATTTTCCTTGTTTGAGGTGACCAAATACTTATTTTCCACCCTAATTTACAAATAAATTCTTTACAAATCCTACCATGTGAATTCATGGATTTTTTTTTTCACATTCTGTCTCTCACAGTTGAAGTGTACCTCTGGTGCAAATTACTGACCTCTGTCATCATTTTAAGTGGGGGAACTTGCACAATCGGTGGCTGACTAAATACTTTTTTGCCCCACTGTAAGTCAAACTTCTAAGAACTCGGCGCACAAATGAAATCTTGTAAGTCAAAATCCATAATTAAATACAAGGCAGTAACATTGTACCAAACGCCAGAGTTGTCTACAGCTCCGGAAAATAGATCCCAGACGAGCCCCCACTTGTGTTATGCCTCCTCGAGGGCAGGAGGGGGTAACACAACAACTCCAGAAATAACAAAAACAAACTTTAAACAGTAACTGTAATGGAATACAGTTACTTATATTATGTATTTTAAATACGGAACGCCGGTACAGATTATCAGTTACTCCCCAACACTGCTTTACAAGTATTCATGGTTTATCTCCACAGCCTAAATGCAGCCATGGAACACATGTTTAAATAATAATTGAACATTTCATAAGAGTACTCTTTAATTTTTTGCCAAAAAAGGTTTTTGAGATTGATGTGTCTGTCCTATGGATGTTTCATTAGAAATGTTATTTCTTTGGGGATCAGGACTGTCCAGCATTCGGTTAGCCATCTCTCATCGACTAGCAGCTGGTTCATTTGTGTTGACAGACATTCATGGACTGTGCAGTGAGCTTCTTTAGCCAATAGGCGTGAACCATGTCGAGGCCTGGTGCTGTCCAGCTCTTTATACTGGAGACACTTTTTTGGGTGTCTGCCACTGTGATGGTTACTGGACCCTGTTCAGGGAGTTGCTGTGGTGTGCTCTTAGATCCACTAGCCACTGAGCATTGCTGTTATGGGTTGGGTTCTCCCATCTATTCTTCCAGTATTGCTCTGTCTCCAGCCTTTGTGGTGCTGTTCTTATATTGTTCCCCTGCCACTGAGAGTACACCTTGGACGGTTCTGTATAGTTTATTCTCCTGCCTTCGAACTCTCTGGTGTACCTCTTCAAGTGGCTGGCCAAGGCTGTGAGTCTACCTTCTATTGTACTTCTTGCACCTTTCTGCAGCTCCGATAGTTGGCTAACCTCCCTTCGTGCTACCTTGATCTTGGCCTTCTCCATGGAGGGTACTGCTCTTTGCTGTTGTTCATCTTGTAGCCAAGCATCTCACTAATCACTGCTGCTTTAGTGTAGATCAGCTGGTAATGGTCACGGTAGGTATTGTCTGTAGTGCTACATTCACATCAGCTGGTAGATCCTCTCTCGTAGTATCTTGGTAACCGGCTGTGGTCAGTACCTCTCGCAGTCAATGATCCTTCTTCCATTGGTACCCAATCTTGGGTGGGCGATATAATTTTTCCCCTTACCTGTCGTTCTGGCTCCCCCTTGCCATAACATTTGTGTTGTACCTCGTGATTGACGAGGTACAACACCGTGAGAGCAGTTCCTTTTTCCAAACAGTTGGAACACTGAGCTTCTAGTTGTTTTGCTGTCAATCTGGATGGTTTGGTTTAATATGTGGGGGTCTAGCCTAGGAACCCTTACTGGATAAAGACCCCCCAGGTGGGAATCAAACTTGCGACTCCTGTTCCAAAGGCGTGTAGGCCTACAAAGGCATGTAGTCCTACCACTATGTTATCTAGCTGCATATATTATATATGTTTTAGATTTTATCTCTTCCAAACATTTACAGGCCAATATCAAAATTAACATTTGTATCAAAGATCTTAATTCAATTCATCCATCCATCTTCATCCGCTTTATCCGGGGCCGGGTCGCGGGGGCAGCAGCCTAAGCAAAGAGGCCCAGACCTCCCTCTCCCCAGCCACCTCCTCCAGCTTATCCGGGGGAATACCAAGGCGTTCCCAGGCCAGCCGAGAGATATAATCTCTCCAGCGTGTCCTGGATCTGCCCCGGGGCCTCCTCCCGGTGGGACATGCCTGGAACACCTCACCCAGGAGGCGCCCAGGGGGCATCCTTGTCAGATGCCCGAACCACCTCAGCTGGCTCCTTTCGATGTGGAGCAGCAGCTGCTCTACTCTGAGCCCCTCCCGGATGGCCGAACTTCTCACCCTATCTCTAAGGGAGAGGCCAGCCACCCTTCGGAGGAAGCTCATTTCTGCCGCTTGCATCCGCGATCTCGTTCTTTCGGTCACTACCCACAGCTCGTGGCCATAGGTGAGGGTAGGGACGTAGATCGACCGGTAAATTGAGAGCTTCGCTTTTACACTCAGCTCCCTCTTCACCACGACGGACCGGTGCAGCGTCCGCATTACTGCAGCTGCAGCCCCAATCCGTCTGTCGATCTCCGGCTCCCTTCTCCCATCACTCGCGAACAAGACCCCGAGATACTTGAACTCCTCCACTTGGGGCAGGAACTCATCCCCGACCCGGAGTGGGCACTCCACCCTTTTCCAGCTGAGAACCATGGCCTCAGATTTGGAGGTGCTGATCCTCATTCCCGCTGCTTCACACTCGGCTGCGAACCGTTCCAGTGCGAGCTGGAGGCCCTCACCCGATGAAGCCAACAGAACCACATCATCTGCAAAAATCAGAGATGAGATTCTGAGGCCACCAAAGCGAAAGCCCTCCGCCACTTGGCTGCGCCTAGAAATTCTGTCCATAAAAATTATGAACAGAACCGGAGACAAAGGGCAGCCCTGGCGGAGCCCATCACCCACCGGGAACGAGTCCGACTTATTGCCGGCAATGCGAACCAAGCTCTTGCAATGGTTGTATTGGGATCGAATGGCCCGTAGCAATGGGCCAGACACCCCATATTCCCGCAACACCTCCCACAGGACACCCCGAGGGACACGGTCGAATGCCTTCTCCAAGTCCACAAAACACATGTAGACTGGTTGGGCAAAGTCCCATGCACCCTCAAGTATCCTGGAGAGGATAAAGAGCTGGTCCAGTGTTCCGCGACCAGGATGAAAACCGCATTGTTCCTCCTGTATCCGAGGTTCGACTAACGGACGAACTCTCCTTTCCAGCACCCTGGCATAGACTTTCCCAGGGAGGCTGAGGAGTGTGATCCCCCTGTAGTTGGAACACACCCTCCGGTCCCCCTTCTTAAAGATGGGGACCACCACCCCGGTCTGCCAGTCCACAGGTACTGCCCCTGATCTCCACGCAACATTGCAGAGGTGTGTCAACCAGGACAGCCCTACAACGTCCAGAGCCTTCAGGAACTCGGGGCGGACCTCATCAACACCAGGGGCTCTGCCACCAAGGAGTTGTTTAACTGCCTCAGTGACCTCGCCGGCGGGTCATTCCCCTCATCCCCAGACTCTGCTTCCTCCTCGGAAGACGTGTCAGTGGGATTAAGGAGGTCCTCGAAGTATTCCTTCCACCGCCTGACAATTTTCTCAGTCGACGTCAGCAGCGCTCCGCCAGCACTATACACAGTGCAGGTAGAGCACCGCTTTCCCCTCCTGAGACGTCTGACAGTTTGCCAGAATCTCTTCGAGGCAGTCCGAAAGTCTTTTTCCATGGCCTCTCCGAACTCCTCCCACATCCGAGTTTTTGCTTCAGCCACTGCCCGAGCCGCATTCCGCTTGGCCTGTCGATACCTGTCGGCTGCCTCCGGAGTCCCACAGGCTAACCAAGCCCGATAGGACTCCTTCTTCAGCCTGGTGGCTCCCTTCACCTCTGGTGTCCACCATTTGGTTCGGGGATTACCACCACGGCAGGCACCAACCACCTTGCGGGCGCAGCTCAATGCAGCAGCTTCGGCAATGGAGACGCTGAACATGGTCCATTCGGACTCAATGTCCCCAGTCTCCCTCGGAATGCTGTTGAAGCTCTGCTGGAGGTGTGCGTTGAAGATCTCGCGGACTGGGGCCTCTGCTAGACGTTCCCAGCACACCCTCACTACGCGTTTAGGTGCACCAGGTCTGTCCAGCGTCCTCCCCCGCCACCTGATCCAACTCACCACCAGGTGGTGATCAGTTGACAGCTCAGCCCCTCTCTTTACCCGAGTGTCCAGAACATATGGTCGCAGGTCTGCGGATACGATTACAAAATCGATCATCGACCTACGGCCTAGAGCGTCCTGGTGCCACGTGCACTTATGGACACTCTTATGTTCGAACAGGGTGTTCGTTATGGCCAAACTGTGATTAGCACAGAAGTCCAATAACAAAGCACCGCTCGGGTTCAGATCAGGGAGGCCGTTCCTCCCAATCACGCCCCTCCAGGTCTCGCTGTCGTTACCCACGTGACCCACGTTACCCCCCCCCCCCGGGACTCTAAGAAGGCTGGGTACTCTGAACTGCCACTCGGCGCATAAGCGCAGATGACAGTCAGGACCCGTTCCCCGACCCTAAGGCGCAGGGAACAAACCCTCTCGTCCACCGGGAAAAACCCCAACGTACCGGCAGCAAGCCGAGGGGATATTAGAATACCCACCCCAGCCCGCCGCCTCTCACCAGGGGCAACTCCAGACTGAGACAGAGTCCAGCCCCTCTCCAGGAGACTGGTTCCAGAGCCCAAGCCATGCGTAGAGGTGAGCCCGACTATATCTAGCCGGTACCTCTCAACCTCACGCACTAACTCAGGCTCCTTCCCCACCAGAGAGGTGACATTCCATGTCCCTATTGCCAGTCTTGGCAGCCGGGGGTCAGTCCGCCAGGGCCTCCACTCCTGGCCGCCACCCGGCACACAATGCACCCGACCCCTATGGCGCCTCCTGCGGGTGGTGGGCCTGCGGGAGGATGGGCCCATGTCTCCTCTTCGGGCTGTGCCCGGCCGGGCCCCATGGACTAAGGCCCGGCCACCAGACGCTCGCCCTCGGGCACCCTCCCCGGGCCTGGCTCCAGGGCGGGGCCCCGGTAACCCTATCCCGGGCAGGGTAAACTGTTCCCTCGCTGTCCTTTTCATAAGGGTCTTCAATTCAATTCAATTTTATTTATATAGCGCCAAATCACAACAAAAGTCGCCTCAAGGCGCTTCATAGATACAGAGAAAAACCCAACAATCATATGACCCCCTATGAGCAAGCACTTTGGCGACAGTGGGAAGGAAAAACTCCCTTTTAACAGGAAGAAATCTCTGGCAGAACCAGGCTCAGGGAGGGGCGGCCATCTGCTGCGACCGGTTGGGGTGAGAGAAGGAAGACAGGATAAAGACATGCTGTGGAAGAGAGACAGAGGTTAATAACAGATATGATTCAATGCAGAGAGGTCTGTTAACACATAGTGAGTGAGAAAGGTGACTGGAAAGGAAAAACTCAATGCATCATGGGAATCCCCCGGCAGCCTACATCTATTGCAGCATAACTAAGGGAGGATTCAGGGTCACCTGGTCCAGCCCTAACTATATGCTTTAGCAAAAAGGAAAGTTTGAAGCCTAATCTTGAAAGTAGAGATAGTGTCTGTCTCCTGAATCCAAACTGGAAGCTGGTTCCACAGAAGAGGGGCCTGAAAACTGAAGGCTCTGCCTCCCATTCTACTTTTAAATACTCTAGGAACAACAAGTAGGCCAGGGGTCAGCAACCTTTAAGACCCAAAGAGCCATTTGGACCCGGTTTCCACGCGAAAGAAAACACTGGGAGCCGCAAATACTTTGTGACATCTAAAATGAAGATAACACTGTATATACTGGGGTTTTTTTTTACCTTTATGCTTTACCTCTATGCCTAATATAACAAAAGGAAAGACACCCAGCTGAACTAGAATGATCCATGTAGCAAACAAAATCTGTTGTGAGCCGCTACCCTTATATCGCCTTTGGGCTTTTGGAGCCTTGACCTGACTTTTAAAAAATAATTGGGGAAATAAGCACTATGCTGCTAAAAAATGAAAAATAGATATTTGCAAAATTCTGCCTAAATATGTATTTTACCTGGTTAGTGTGTGTGGCGGGGCGTGGCCTGCAGTGCTGCTGCAGGGGAGGCGGACACACCTGAGCGGCACCCGCAATCACGCCTCGCTGCCTTAACGTCTGTGCCATCTATGCTGTTGTGTTGTTGGTGGTGTGTGTCGGGCTGCGAGCTGAAAAGCTACAGCCGGCTGTATGCGTACAGCAACCGTGTGTGAAAAGTGGTCAATAAAGAGATGCTGAAAAGCATGTTCATGGAAACATTGTCGGGTCTGCCGTGATATGTTTACAATGGGACTTCTGCTCCCGAACCTTTGTGCACAGCGTCTGCAAATCGGGGCTGTACAAAGTCACTTTCAGCTTTACGCAGGCAGCTTAACAGCTGTCATCTGTGAGGCGTGAGCGGTGTTTGTTTTCGGCGGGTATACCGGCTTCCACGAGTGTGACACTTATTTTGAGCGATGAAAAAATAATAGTAGAATTTAATTTAATTTTTATATTTCAATATCACAATCTTCCAATTTAAAACTAAAAGTTAAAAAAGAACTAACATAAATGAAATACACTTCAGCTAAATACTTCTAATTTATTTTCCCAAACCACGTGGAGCCGCAGTATGAGGACTAGAGCCGCAGGTTGCCGACCCGTCTTAGACAAAACAATAGCCGAATAACTTAACTACTTTTTGTAGAAAAATAATGTTCTGGACATTTTCCAGTCTGATTTCAACAAATCGCACTCCACTGAAACCACTTTACTTAAAGTGTATAGTGATGTTTTGATGGCAGCAGACTCTGGAGAGTACACAGTTCTGTTTATATTGGATCTCACCTCTGCTTTTGATACTGTTGATCACAGTATCATGATAAATAGGCTTAAGGACTTGGGATTACTGGTGTTGTTTTAAAATGGTTCATGTCGTATCTATCTGAGAGATCTTTTAGTGTCTGTATGAATCAAGTTTTGTCTGAAATATCAGCTCTGCCTTATGGGGACCTCAGCAATCTGTTTTGGGTCTGATTCTCTATTTGCTTAATATACTCCCTCAAGGCCAAATTGTCAAACGTTATTTCTGTTCATCTCTACGCTGGTGACATTCAGTTATACTGTTCTTTCAAAGCTTCTGAGTTTTATAAATTGTCTTGTTTAAATAATTGTCTGTCAGAAATCAAACAATGGCTAAACAACTACCTTCTGTTACAGTGGCTTGCAAAAGTATTCGGCCCCCTTGAACTTTCCCACATTTTGTCACATTACAGCCACAAACATGAATCAGTTTTATTGGAATTCCACGTGAAAGACCAACACAAACATTTTTTACAAATAAATAACTGCAAAGTGGGGTGTGTGTAATTATTCAGCCCCCTTTGGTCTGAGTGCAGTCAGTCGCCCATAGACATTGCCTGATGAGTGCTAATGACTAAATAGAGTGCACCTGTGTGTAATCTAATGTCAGTACAAATACAGCTGCTGTGTGACGACCTCAGAGGTTGTCTAAGGCTACGTCCACACGTACACGGGTATTTTTGAAAACGGAAATTTTCCGTTTTAAAAAATAATCCCGTCCACATGTAAACGCAGAAATGAAGGAAAATGCTGCTAGGAACATGCCAAAGCAACAGGTGGCGATATATTCCTTACCGTGTAGAAATGTTGGCCAATCAGAAGTCTAGAAGCCTCGGTGGGAAATAGTAAACAAGGATGGGGCATAGAAGCAGAACCGAGTCGTATGTGTGGAGGGACAGTAACTGTGTGTATGTGTAAGCATTTAAACACTGCAGAGAGAACAATTAACAGTAACAGTATTGTAGAAATTCATTTCACCGAAACAATAACGTGGCGCACAGTGTGACATCAAAAAAGGCGCACACCTTTGACGCTGCGTTTTCTGCGTTTTCTCCGTTCTTCTCGTCCACATGTAAATGCAAAAACTGAGTTTTCAAAAATATCCACCCTGGCCCGAGTTTTTAAAAATCTCCGTTTTCAGTCACCGAAAACGCCGTTTAGGTGTGGACGAAAGGTGCAAACGCATTGACAAATCTGCGTTTTCAAAAATACCCGGGTACGTACTAAGAGAATACTGGGAGCAACAACACCATGAAGTCCAAAGAACACACCAGACAGGTCAGGGATAAAGTTATTGAGAAATTTAAAGCAGGCTTAGGCTACAAAAAGGTTTCCCAAGCCTTGAACATCCACGGAGCACTGTTTAAGCCATCATTCAGAAATGGAAGGAGTATGGCACAACTGTAAACCTACCAAGACAAGGCCGTCCACCTAAACTCACAGGCCGAACAAGGAGGGCGCTGATCAGAAATGCAGCCAAGAGGCCCATGGTGACTCTGGACGAGCTGCAGAGATCTACAGCTCAGGTGGGGGAATCTGTCCACAGGACAACTATTAGTCGTGCACTGCACAAAGTTGGCCTTTATGGAAGAGTGGCAAGAAGAAAGCCATTGTTAACAGAAAACCATAAGAAGTCCCGTTTGCAGTTTGCCACAAGCCATGTGGGGGACACAGCAAACATGTGGAAGAAGCTGCTCTGGTCAGATGAGACCAAAATGCAAAACGCTATGTGTGGCGGAAAACTAACACTGCACATCACTCTGAACACACCATCCCCACTGTCAGATATGGTGGTGGCAGCATCACGCTCTGGGGGGGCTTCTCTTCAGCAGGACAGGGAAGCTGGTCAGAGTTGATGGGAAGATGGATGGAGCCGAATACAGGGCAGTCTTGGAAGAAAGATTGCAAAAGTCTGCAAAAGACTTGAGACTGGGGCGGAGGTTCACCTTCCAGCAGGACAACGACCCTGAACATAAAGCCAGGGCAACAATGGAATGGTTTAAAACAAAACATATCCATGTGTTAGAATGGCCCAGTCAAAGTCCAGATCTAAATCCAATCCAGAATCTGTGGCAAGATCTGAAAACTGCTGTTCACAAACGCTGTCCATCTAATCTGACTGAGCTGGAGCTGTTTTGCAAAGAAGAATGGGCAAAGATTTCAGTCTGTAGATGTGCAAAGCTGGTAGAGACAGACCCTAAAAGACTGGCAGCTGGAACTGCAGCAAAAGGTGGTTCTACAAAGTATTGACTCAGGGGGCTGAATAATTACCCACACCCCACTTTGCAGTTATTTATTTGTAAAAAAATGTTTGGAATCATGAATGATTTTTGTTCCACTTCTCACGTGTGCACCACTTTGTGTTGGTCTTTCACATGGAATTCCAATAAAATTGATTCATGTTTGTGGCTGTAATGTGACAAAATGTGGAAAAGTTCAAGGGGGCCGAATACTTTTGCAAGCCACTGTAAATACAGATAAAACAGGAACTTTGATTATTGCTCCTGACAATATGATTTCAGAAATTAAGCAGCATATCAGTTTTTGTTCAATCATGTCTCAGAAATTTTGGCATTATATTTGACAGTTAAATGTCACTTGAGAATCACTACAAACAACTGGTTCAGAACTGTTTTATGATCTAAGAAACATTTCCAAACTCAGACTACTGGTGTCAAAGGCGGAACTTGACATGATTATTCATGCTTTTATCTCTTCTCGTTTGGATTACTATAACGGACTTTTGACTTGTTTCAATAAATCAGTTTTGGATCGCCTTCAACTGTTCAGAATGCTCAGGCAGGACTTTTAACTGGCACTAGCAAGATATCGCACATTATTGCAGTTTTGACTTCTCTTCATTGGTTGCTGTTAAATTTTAGGTTTCATTTTAAAATTTTTGTTTTAGATTTTAGGGCTCTACATGATGAAGCCCCCCAGTATATCTCTGACCTGTTGAAACCTCATGCTTCTTCCCAAGTACGTAGGTCTTGGGGTCGGAGGTTGCTGTTGGTCCCACGTACTGGTTCAAAACACATGGGGCTTTTCGGGCAGTGGCACCGAGGCCGTGGAATTCTCTTCCACTGTCTGTACACTGTGCAGCTTCTATTGACTCTTTTAAAAAGCAGCTGAAGATATTTCTATAGAGAAGAGCTTTAAATTAATTTGTTGATTTATCTTTTTCAATTCATTGTTTTATTGGTTTTATTGTTAGCAATTTGTGATTTTTATCTATGAAAAGTGCTATATAGATACATTTTACTTACTTAAAATATTAACTAATTAAAACGTTTTATGTAAGTAGTAAAATGGTAGGAGGTACAATAGTTTAATCCAGAGTAATGATGACAGGTGTGTAGCTGAAACACAAAATCTGGCTGTTTCCACTTGACCACCCCGCGAACTTTCATGGGGTGAACTTTAGTTTTTACTTACTACTGTCAGCGAAAGTGATTTTTAAAAGTGCTTCTCACACACTTCTTATTAATGTTCTCAGATAAGGTTGCAAAAAATATGTATAATTGTTGTTTTATGTAGTTTTACCCACTGTGCATACTGTGTCTCTGTGTGTGTTTCTCCTTTTTCCTCTACAGGAGAAATACAGTGGGACTGCGACTTTCTATGTCACAACTCCTGCACAGGGCACGCAAGTTCTCACTTTGACCTGACCTTTGTCAACACCTCTGCATTCCTTTAATTTGATTTTCTTTCTTTAATTTCATTAAGTGGTGTACTGCAATACACACTAATGTTGATTGAAAAGAGTTGGGCAAGTGCCTTTATTGTTGAAACATGTTTATAAAAAAAACTTTGCTTAAGATGACTTGTAGCAACTGCTTAATATTTTTGATATGGAAATCCAGCTGGGTTTATTTACGATTTATGATTTTATATTGATCCCACATCTCTATTAATAAACCATGTTTCTAAAATGTGAATGTTTTCAGAACTTTTTTTGTTTTAACTTGTTTTTTCATTTTAATTCTATATTGAAATGTGTCAGCTAATATTAGCACACAGATAAATTTCACTTAAATGTGAAGGTCGTTTCAGTAAACTTTGATTTTATGGGGTCAATATATGACCACTGACTGCTGAAGTTAATTTAGACAAACAGGAAAATTATTGTTCAATTATTTTATTAATTACTATTTATTTTAAGAAAAAAAGCTTCATGACATCTAACCAAGTCAAGATATCATCAAATCTTACATCAAGAGATGCCTTTATGAATAGAAATTACATCAAGGTGCAAACCACTAGTTAGAACAATTAACAACAAGAAGGTGAGAGTAGTCTGCACACAAAAAGAAGAAAAGGAATTAGCCCCACTAGAAGTCATTAGTATTACTGATTAAATATTTTTATTTACTTTTTTTCTTTTTTTTTTTTACATGAAAATACATTTTTTGTCCTATACACTAACATTAAGGATTCATGAAAACAACACCTGGGGACATCAAGGAAATATCTTTTCATTGAGGATACTTTATTTAGCTTCATGTTCTGTGCCTCGATGTGTAAATAAAAAAAAAAAATGTTTTGTTATCACATTAGTTATAATAAAATCATATTTGATTCCCTGCTGAATTTTTGAGTTTAATCACTCATGGAAAAAACAAACAAACAACAATCTCTAGATTTTATGGTTTTTTTTCATTATAATGGAGAACACCAATAACCAAAACAAAAACACAAATATTGCATCAAATATCAAATGAATTGATTTGCTTGGCTTTGAGTGAAATAAGTATTTAATCGATTACAGTCAGAATTCTAGCTCCCACAGATTGGTTGTGTGCCCATGTGGCACACAGATTAATTTTAAATTCAATTTCATTCTTATTTATATAGCACCAAATCACAACAACAGTCGCCTCAAGGGACTTTATATTGTAAGGTAGACCCTATAATAATACATACAGAGACAAAACCCAACAATCATATGACCCCCTATGAGCAAGCACTTTGGCGACAGTGGGAAGGAAAAACTCCCTTTTAACAGGAAGAAACTTAAGGCTCAACCAGGCTCAGGGAGGGGCAGCCTCAACCAGTTGGGGTGAAAGAAGGAAGAAAGGACAAGGGACATGCTGTGGAAGAGAGACAGAGATTAATAACAAGTGTTATTTAATGCAGAGAGGTCTATTAACACATACTGACTGAAGAAGAAATAATCAATGCATCATCCCTCAGCAGCCTACGTCTATTGCAGCATAACTAGGGGAAGATTCAGGGTCACCTGGTCCAGCCCTAACTATATGCTTTAGCAAAAAGGAAAGTTTTAAGCCTGATCTTAAAAGTAGAGATAGTGTCTGTTTCCTGAATCCAAACTGGAAGCTGGTTCCACAGAAGATGGGCCTGAAAACTGAAGGCTCTGCCTCCCATTCTACTTTTAAATACTCTAGGAACAACAAGTAGGCCTGCAGCCCAAGAGTGAAGTGCTCTAATGGGGTGATATGGTACTACAAGGTCATTACAATAAGATTTTGAATTCAATTCTGGATTTAACAGGAAGCCAATGAAGGGAAGCCAATATAGGAGAAATCTGCTCTCTCTTTCCAGTCCCTGTCAGCACTCTTGCTGCAGCAGTTTTTCAGCGTCACTCTGAGACAGGATATTTCTAATTTTAGAGGTATTGCGCTAATGGAAGAAAGCAGTCCCACATATTTGTTTAGTATGTGCATTGAAGGACATATCCTGGTCACAAATGACTCCAAGGTTCCTCACAGTGTTACTGGAGGCCAAGGTAATGCCATCCAGAGTAAGAATCTGGTTAGATACCATATTTCTAAGCTTTTCAGGGCCGAGTACAATAACCTCAGTTTGATCTGAATTGGACTGGAATGGACCATCAGCAAGAAGTTTGGACAGAAGGTGACAACTTTCAAGGCAATTATTCAGAAATGAAAGAAATATAAAATGACCATGAATCACCCTCTGTCTAAAGCCCAAAACAATATATTGTTTCATGTGGTGCAGATGAGCATGAGAAAGGTGGTGGATCAGCCCCAAACTACACAGGAAGTGCTGAGGGCAAGTGGGATCAGTCACCCAGAACACTATTAGTAACACACTACACCATAATGAATTGAAATTTTGCAGTGTCTGCAAGGTCTCCTTGCTCAGGATAAGGGATATGTAAGGGCCCATCTAAGTTTGCCAGTGAACACTGACATAGTTCAGAGAGGGCTTGAGAGAAAGCACTCCCAAGTGGTCAGATGAAACCAAAATCAAGCTGTTTGGCCTCAACCTGACCTGCCATGTTTTTAGGACGACAAATGGCCTGTATTTGTATAGCGCTTTACTAGTCCCTAAGGACCCCAAAGCGCTTTACACATCCAGTCATCCACCCATTCACACACAGGTGATGGCAAGCTACATTGTAGCCACCCTGGGGCGCACTGACAGAGGCGAGGCTGCCACCAGGCCCTCTGACCACCACCAGTAGGCAACGGGTGAAGTGTCTTGCCCAAGGACACAATGACAGAGACTGTCCGAGCCGGGGCTCGAACTGGCAACTTTCCTATTACAAGGCGAACTCCCAACTCTTGAGCCACGATCGCCACCAAATGCTGAGTATGACCCAAAGAACACCTTCCCTAAAAACACCATCCAAATCTGACCAGTTTCCAGTGTATTAGTTACAAAGAGGTCTCTCTCCTCATTGAGAATTAAGATCTAGAACCTCTTAATTCTGTTCTGAGTCTTCTTCATTGGTATGGTAAATGCAAAAACTGACAGGCTGATATGGCTGATATATCTGAACAGTGTTTATGGTAAAACATTCAGTGCTGTGTAAAAGTCTTTGTGTAATTTTTAACAGTGGTATTTGTCTGATAGTATTGCTATCCACAGTTTGTTTCCACTCAGTGGTGTTTTCTAGTTAGGAAACAATCAGACAAACAGGAGTTTTAAAGGATTACAGTTAAATTTGTAATCCTATGCCACATGTCACTACAAGAGTGTGATTAAAGTGGCTCATTTACATTTTGAGAGAAGCCAGTTGAGTCCAATAATAGTGTTGATGATATAATTTTCACCATGTACATATGCACAGATCCGATAGAAACTCAAAGTAAAGGTCAGGTGGTAGATGGATAAAAAAAATAACAAACTCTGCTTCGTCGATAGTCACGTTTTGAAGGGTTTAGCCAGTTTCTAGAAATGAATGTTAGTCCTTCCAAAGTGGGATAGATGCTGTCTCTTCTAACATCACCAGATTTTCCCCAGGAACTTTATCAATTACCAGCCTACATGCGGCTAGATATGCCGCTCTTGGTTCGTCGTTTTCAACCAAATTTCAAAGCAAACCACTGACCGGACGTCTGCACACGTTTACGAGGTGTGCTTGAATGTGTCATGAGGGCGGAGTTAGCACAGCAGTGAGGTTTAGCCTAGCAGGAAATACTGAGGCTAACCACCGCAGCGGTGGAAAACAAAAACCAGCCAACCCAGTTTTAGTTCCTTATAGATCTTTAGATGTGATAGTTGCTCAACAAGAAGCCTGTCGCCTGGATTCCGGGAATACTTATTCACGGCGTGTCTACGTCTTCCTCGACTCTGGAAGGGGAGAGATACCTCTTTGTAACTAATACACCGGGAACTGGTCGGATTTGGAATTTCTTTCAACGGCTGTAAACGGTGCACCTCTGCTGAGCAACGGCCGTTTGGAATCAGGTGGGTTAGGAAGTCGGACCGCACGCTCTCAGACCTTGTGCCCGTAGTTGTTGTGAACCGTCCGGCTAACAGTTTATTCCATGCTGTTTACTCTTCAGTATGTACACACTTCAGCTGAAGCTAGCTCAAGTTGTGTGTAGAGCCAGAATGTCATTTGCCAGTTTTTCTATGGTTAGCTTTCTAACCATCTGAAGTAAACCAAGCAAAACAGGCATATGAGCGTTGCCTCAAAAATCAGTTTTGTGTATATTTTTCTCAAAATTTTCATACCGATTACAATCGCAAGAATGGAGTCTTGCGATGACAGACGCTTTAACTTTCGGCAAGTCGTCGAGTTTTAAAAATGTAATACAAGGTGGACTGATTGAAATGACCGTCTCACATCAGTAACTTGCCTTCTTTATTACATTTTAAAGAATGACTATAACCACACCAGTCAGCTTTTGTATGTAATTGGTAGTTTTCGCCATCGGTTAGCTTGTTTTCACTCTTAAAGCTACAGTAAACCTAATTGCAGCAGCCTGAAGCCATTCAGTTATTAAGACAAGTCCACACGGAAGAAAATTGGGTAGAAATGGATTAGCAGTTTCCCGCAAGATGTCAGCAGTATTAGAGAAACTGGGGAATTTCTTGCTAACCTGCATGTGCAGC
Organism: Mchenga conophoros; assembly: GCF_057382185.1. Taxonomy (NCBI): domain Eukaryota; kingdom Metazoa; phylum Chordata; class Actinopteri; order Cichliformes; family Cichlidae; genus Mchenga; species Mchenga conophoros. Next base: position 3,064,364 of record NC_140533.1, read on the forward strand.
CAGGTGAGTACTAGTTGCAGCTAATGTTGCATAATGACGGCGACATCTAACCTGACTAAGGTGTGTCTCAGCAGTCAGTATGTTAGTAAGCCCTTTGAGTCAACGGTCTGGTTTCAAGAGTGAGTAAGTACTGTGTTTGGGGAGGGGGAGTACGAGGAAGGCGGTTTCACCTGTTTGGCTGGTTTCACGATAATTCGTATTTATAAAACTGCTGACATTGTATCCACCGAGTCAGAGCTGAGCTGAAGTCCTGAACTACAATGCTTATGTACTGTGATTGCTTCGTCTAATCAGCTCAAATTCATATGAAGTATTCCTCACTATGAGGAACAAACTAGTAATGATGTGTAAGACAACATCAGACTTTGTAAAACAAAATGAATGAAGCAGGGTTTTCCCCATCAGTTTACACACTAAAGATTTATTTAAAATTTCTGACTACTTAATAAGGAACATCAGCCATATTACTATATTGCTCTGGTCTGCCTAAATGTGTGAGAGTGTGTGTGAGTGAGGTGAGGTGTTGCCAAAAGGTATTTTAGTGAAATGATAAATGCCATCTTGACCGACAGACATGAAAAATCAATTTCCATTATTTCCTTTGCTCTTGCCTCATTTCGGCTCAGTGTTTACTGCACTCTGCTGTCATATGGTCTCTTTTTGTCTTTCTCTTGTAGGTGCACTTAATCATACATATATGCATCACATGTGAAGTGTCACAATGTGAAGATATTAAAAATGGTAACGATATATTTTGTCACTTGTATTCAAAATAAAAGTGTTACAGAAACATAACAGGAAAGAAGTTCAACTCACGTGCTCACAGTTTATCATGAAGTCACAAATGTTTGCAATGAAAAGCTGTTGGCATAGATGGTGTGAAATGGGTCCAAACCGCTGGCTTTCTCTGTGCAATGTCAGCTTTCCAGTTAGCAACAGGTGCATGCTTGGGGCCTTAATCACTGAACAACATTGAATTTCATTGAGTAACTTGGCTTGTTATCACCAAAATGGAACCACCCATATGCAAAAAAGTTGTTCTATTAAATGGTGCAAAAAAAGAAAAGAAAAAAGAATCGGAATCTGTTTTATTAGAACAGCCATTGTTCAGCATTCACACTGTACAGTCTGGACAGGTTACTGCCAAATGAAGCACAGGCTGTGTACTTCCACCTGCATGAGCCCAGGACTAGTCAAACAAAAGCCTTTGTTCTCAGGCTTGGTGTTATTCCACCTGCATTGCAAAGTCCACCTGAAACTATTATAGAGGCAAAATAAATGGCCCCTCCCAAAAGTGAGGCAAGCTGGAGGGTGTTCACCTCTTCTAAAGGAACAGTCCTGAACATTACCAGGAATTTTGGTTTTAGTTGTTCACACAATGCAAATATAAGGAAACAATGGACAAAGCTTTGCCATCAAAGGCTTCGAATTTTTAAACTTTTGAATGGGGAGGTTAATTTTTACTAACCTTTTACAGGTAACCCTAACCCAAAGACGAAGACGTTGCTTGGCTCAGACAGTCAGCTTGCTAAATTGATTAGGGCAATGCACTGAACGAAGCTGTTCTTTGGTTTGCTAATGGAAAAGCATAGGATATCCAAATGTAAAACCTCATGTTTCGTGTTTGCCAGCTCGATAGACACTATTAGAACATAACTGAAAACTTGACACTGTAAACATTGTTCCAGAGGATAGCCTAACCCTGAGAATGAAAGGCTCTGCACACTTAGCCTCAAGGAAGTTTGTCAGTAGATCCTCATCACGATCATTGTTTGGGTAAACATGAAGTCAGAGCTTATGACATCACTGGTACTTCATGGAAATGATTGTTTATAGTGTTCTAGATTGAAACAAAGCAACTCTAGATGTGAAGATTTTGATATTAGTTTTCATAAAGCAGTGCGTATGTGTGCTCATCCAATACCTTTCTCTCTTGGATAAAAGAAAAGACCTACAACCAATTTAAATTCTAACAATTTACTTTTTTGAAACCACAAACAATTGTGGTAATGTAACGACACTGTTTGCGGGTCGAAGTGTGTGTTGGATGAGGTTCCCATCTGTAGTGCTTTGTTTCTTTTTCTGCCAAGAACTATTGAGCTGTCATTGTCTTCCTGTTAAAAGTGAGTTTTTCCTTCCCACTGTCGCCAAAGTGCTGCTCATAGGGGGTCATATGATTGTTGGGTTTTTCTCTGTATCTATGAAGCGCCTTGAGGCGACTTTTGTTGTGATTTGGCGCTATATAAATAAAATTGAATTGAATCATTAAATATTTGTAACACTATATGTTTTTAAAAAGTTGAGGTGTATATACTACAGCTGATGAGCTCCTGGTTTCTCAGGTACCAAATGTTTTAACACTTCAGATGGGTCTGGGCGATATGGCCTAAAATCCATATCACGGTATAATTTGAAGCACGTGCGGTAACGATATATATCTCGATATATTCTTTTCTTCTGTATAACGTATTTTACACACTATAAGGCACACTTAAAATCGTTTAATTTTCTCGAAAATCGACAGTGTGCCTTATGTATGAATTCTGGTTGTGCTTACTCACCTCGAACCGATTTTATGTGGTACACGGCACGCAGAAATCCAAAAATGTTTTAGTACGGCTTTGGTAAGCTATGAACCGCTTGATGGATTGTCGGAGCATTACGGCTGCCGTAGTCAGGAGCCTTGTGGAGTAATCTGGGTCCAAAACTCCGTCTGCTGCAGGTCCCAAAGTCAAACAAACACTGCGGCATCACTGACAGTTAAAAGCTGTCTAAATTCTTTCATTTTTAATAACATGATCAGCGTTGCTGCTTTACCAGGTGCAACAATTAAGTTTAACATCCAGGCATCCATGAAAACAGGATTCATTAAATTCAACGGAGTTAGAAGTTAGCAGGAAGTAACTCGCTAGTTTCCACCTAAACATGATATAGCATGTTCTGGCAGAGAGATATCTGAAAAAATTCAAACGTACAGCTCTGCTATCACTTCCAACATAAATGAAGAGAGAAAACTAAACAGCAGTGACGTTTGTAGGGTTACTGAAGTAGAACTAGTTGGTATATAACAGGGGTGCCCAATCCCGGTCCTCGAGAGCTACCGTCCTGCAGCTTTTCGATGCATCCTTGTTCCCACACACCCGAATCAAATGAATGGCTTGTTATCAGGCCTTTGCCAAACACGATGGCATGCTGAAGAGGTAATCTGATTCAGCTGTGTTGGAGTAGGGATGCATCTAAAAGCTGCAGGATAGTAGCTCTCGAGGACTGGGATTGGGCAGCCCTGGTATATAATGATGTGCTACGTGATTGCTAGCAAAACAGCTACGTTAGCATAACATTAGGACAGTGAAGCTGAAGGACGAACGCTAACAGTTTTCCACTCAATAAAAGTTAACGAATAGAGCAGCTGCGAGAGAATTCAGCATTAATGAATCAATGGCACGGAAGTGGAGGAAGCGCAGTTTTTGGCTTTCCCCATATTCCAAAAGTGCTTTGTGTCTTTGCTATTACTGTCGCCCGGCATAATTTGCAAATGATATTTTTTCAGCCGCTGCAATTCTTTCGACCAAAACAGCTACCGCTTGATGACACCATCAACATGCACTAGAGCGGTATAGTCAAAATCTCAACCATTGGCCCAATTTATATCGTTTATGCCGTTTATACCGCCCACCCCTAACTTCAGAACAGAATCACTGTGTTTAGATTTCAAGCTTAAGATCAGCTGATGGTGAATAATACGCACATGTACACGAGGTTGCCTGATTTGCAAGTGATGCAGCAGATTCAGGCTCTTGCAGGTAACTGTTCTTGAAGCTCAATTCTGCATGCTCAAACCAACTGAGTGTGGAGGACAAAGCTCAAAGGAACAGGAGTCCTAATGTGATTGGTCAGGTTCAAAGCAGTGACGTTGCAGCATCTACGATGGAAAGGTTCAGGTTACTGCGTTAAACAGAGTTACACTTTGGCAGAAACATAAGCGTTGTATTAAAACATTTGTTTACAATTTTGAAAATGACGTTTCCGAATTAGCTAACAACGGCTGTTTGATGTGTAGCAGTGAAAATACTGACACGTTTATTACATTATTACGAAGCTGAAGAAATCTAAAGGAAAACAGAAATGAAAATTGTACGCGTTTTATGCCGCGAATCATCATGATTGAACAGGTCACACAACTTGAGAGCTCACATGGTTCACCTGAGGTGGGTGATCACAGTCTCTGATCAAATGAAAATGATCAGTTTTTTACAGGTGAGGAACTATCCTATCCTAAATTCTACATTTAATTAAAAGTAGTTGATCAAATTAGTTTCATTTATACAGCACCAAATCAAAACAACAGTCACCTCAAGGGACTTTATAATTGTAAGGTAGACCCTACAATAATGCATACAGAGAAAAATCCAACAATCATATGACCCCCTATGAGCAAGCACTTTGGCAACAGTGGGAAGGAAAAACTCCTATTAACAGGAAGAAACCTCCAGCAGAACCGGGGTCAGGGAGGGGCGGCCATCTACGTCGACCAGTTGGGGTGAGAGAAGGAAGACAGGACAAAAGACATGCTGTGGATGAGAGCCAGAGATTAATAACAAGTATGATTCCATGCAGAGAGGTCTATTAACACACAAGCCATAAGGTAAGCACAAAAAGAGAGTTTAGTCAAAGCTGTGTCCCAGATGTCACACAGGCACTTTTATTAATATACAGCATAGATGTACATGAAGAAATTACTCAAAAATAAATTATCAGCATTTATTAAATAATAATGCTCCATAAATAAAAGAAAACAATGTTGTTTTTGTGCATAACAAAAAGCTCACAATTGAGCAGTCAAAATGTAAACTAAAAGACGATGAGCATAATAACAAAGACAGATTTCACAGCTGCTCTATTCCCAAGTTCTACTGCGTGACTGACAGCCTTGAGTTTGAAATCCTCTTTGTAACCATGTCTCTTAAGAGGTGCCATTTATGGTCCTTATACACACACAATACGGTAATATTACGTTGAAGCACAGTACATATCACTCCGCGAGGCTCCAGACTACGGTAGCCGTAATGCTCCGACATTCCATCAAGCGGTGCAGCTCCGTAGCTTACCAAAGCTTACCCAATTTCGCTGTGCAAGAAACTGCACAATGACAATAAAAAGCTCTAAGTCTCTAAGTCTAAAGTTTTACTAAAACATTTTTTGAAAGATTGCTGAGCGGCGTGTACCACATAAAATCAGTTGGCGGTCAGTAAGCACAACCAGAATTCATACATAAGGCGCGCTGTCGATTTTTGAGAAAATGAAAGGATTTTAGGCCGTGCAGCCCCTGTCGTTAGCGCGGTTAGCTCGCTAACACGTTGACGCTGTTCACCCCCACGCACGGGGTGGTCCGCAGTAACTCATTAACAGAGATTTTCCGTGTTCATCTTGTCGCTGCCTGCAGGTGAAGCTATGAGGGAGGGGGAGTTGTGTTCAGTGAAGGAGAGGCGAGGCTGAGTAACGTTGCATAGAGACAAAAGTGGACGAAAGAGAGGCAAACTTGCGGCTCCACAAGTATAATTATAACGTAACATAGACTATATCGATATAAACGATATTGTCACATCTTATATCTCGTATGAAAATATATCCATGTTTTTTAAAAAACTCGATATATCGCCCAGCCCTAACACATTCTATAAAAGTAATCTTTTACTGAAGTAAAACTGTTTTGCATTGAAATGTACTTGAAACAAAACACAATTGTTGAGTCATTAAAGCGTACACAACAGCTGGAGACAATTCACTGTAGCTAAATTGCAACATCATGTCATTTATTTTTATTTTATTTTTTTTTATATGATATCTGCCTTATTCTTCTAGATAGAAATAGAGCTTTGAACAGAGTACAGAATCAAACACTCACCTTTGTAGCATGCAGTGTTGTGTTGAATAATTATTTTCATGATAGTTTTCATCAACAACCTTTTTCTCTGATGAGATAACGAAATAAAAACTAATGCACGAGGACAAAAACTGAGGAAATGTATAGACACCTTCTTTAGCAAATACAGACGCTGAAACATTTTCTCTTCACAAGCCATCAGCATATTGAATACGTACAACATACACACAGTAATACACATGCACTCATAAACCTATACATCACTACCACATGAGACAAATGCAATTCTTGAGAGCAACCTTGCATATCTGTATAAGTTGTATCTGCCAGAATCACTTTGAGGCAGTCCAAAAGTCTTTTTCCATGGTTTCGCCGAACTCCTTGTACCTTGCACTCCCACAGCCTAACCAAGCTTGATAATAGAGCAGGGAGATATGACCAAAAATATTTATCACGATATAAATTTGAAAATTTGCGATAACGATATAACTGACGATATAATTGACAATAGACAAAACACTTTGGGCAACTCCACAACTTTATTTGTGCAAAAAAAACCAACCCATCAATGTATTTTCACTTAAACAAGCAGCTGTTTTTTATGTGCATTAGTTATATAAATACAAGTTATATAAAAATGTAACAGTGCAAATGCAAATTCCTTGCTGACAGTTTAACCAAAAGGCATTTCCAGTGGAAACTGGCCGACATATCCTCAGCATAACCATGTATAATATCCACAAAACTTAAAGAGGTTATACACACACAATACGGTAATATTATGTTGAAGCACAGTACGTATCACTCCGCGAGGCTCCTTGCTACGATAGCCGTAATGCGCCGACAATCCATCAAGCGGTGCGGGTTCGTAGCTTAGCAAAGTAAACACAACCAGAGTTCATACATAAGGCACACGGGATTATAAGGGGCACTGACGATTTTCAGAAAAATCAAAGGATTGATTTTAAGTGTGCCGTATTTTCCAAAAAAACACGGTAATAACGACAGCCCGCTAGCATGCGCTACCAAAAATTGTGCTTTGTTGTGTATCTGACGGACGAAAGCTAAACCAGTTCCACACCACTGAAGTTGCACTTTTACAAACCAGTTCTGGTTCGTTTCATTCAACGATCCGCTTTCACCCTTCTCATTCTCTGTTGCCGCCATGCTTTTGCCGCCATGTGCGTATGAAAACAAAGGCACTGTGCATGCACGTTTTACCCATGTTCTATCACGATATTTCATTTTCTTATCATTGCCCAACATTATACCAGTATTACTGTGAACGGTATGATATGGCCCAGCCCTACTTGAGAACATTCTACTTTCAGCCTGATAGGACTCCTTCAGCTTTGGTGTCCACCAGCTGGTTCCACCACAACAGGCACCAACCACCTTGCTGCAACCTCAGCAATAGAGGTGCTGAACATTGTCCCCAGTCTCCCTCGGAAGGCTGTCGAACCTCTGTCAGAGGTGAGAGTTGAAAAGCTCGTGGACCAGGGCCTCTGCTAGGCATTCCCAGCTCATCCTCGCTATATATTTGGATGTGGCATGTCTGTCCAGCTTCGTCCCTCACTACCTGACCCAACTCAGGTGATGATCAGTTGATTGCTTCTCTCCTCTCTTAATCTGAGTGTCCAGAACATATGGCTGCTTATCCAAATCAATTTATTTAAACAGCACTGCTGTGTTGGCACAAGGCATAAAAGAAGATAGCAGTGGATGAATGTTAAAGGATACACATAAACTTAGTTACAGCACTTTCAGAAAGACACCTACTGTGATGATACTATTCTCTACTGCTGTGTAATTCATTATTGTAAATTTAAGTGTCATTAGGAAATGATCAGACAGCAGGGTGCTCATGGAATACTGTTAAATGCTCCGTTTCTATGCCATATGTTAAAACAAGAACTAGAGTGTAATTAAAGTGGTTGTTTTACATTTTAAAATTTGCCAATTGAGTCTAATAACAGATTAAATGCTGTGTTGAGGATGTCATTTTTAGCTACTACATGGATGTTATAATCACCCCCAATCATTATTTTATCTGAGCTGAGCACAAAATCAGAAATAGGACTGGTTGTTAAGTTTTGCAGCTGGGGTGGACAAGGCTGAGAATCAGGCTTTCGACTGGATTAAAGCTCTGTCTGGGTCTTTGGTTGATTAATAAGCTAGCATGGAAGATTGCTGCCACCGCACCCCCTCTTCCTGTGCTTCAAGGTTTCTGATAGTTAGAGTGACTCGGGGGTGTTGACTCATTTAAGCATAATCATCCTGCTGTAACCAGGTTTCTGTAAGGCAGAGTAAATTGATTTCTTGATCAATTATTAATTCATTTACTAACAGAGACTAGGAAGAGAGAGACCTAATGTTTAATAATCCACATTTCACTGTTTTGCTCTTGGTGCAGATATGGATGCTGTATTGTTCTCTCTTTGATGTTTTTTATGTTTAAGTCATTTTTGCTGGTTTTTAGTTTGTTTTTTTTCGGGGGGGTTGTCGGTTTGGGAGCTGACACAGTCTCAACGGGGATGGGGTTTTGGTGGTATACTGGGGGCTTTTGTTTAAGACCATCACCCAGCCATCCTGTTTTCGCAGCTCCTCAGGACAATCAGCCAGGGGAGCGCTATTGGGGCCTACGCTACCTTCACCTGCTCTGGCTACAGGGCAGAGCAGTCAGTGAATTGAAGCAGAGTCTCTAATTCAGGCCTCCAGAGCTACAAATAGGCTGCAGTTATTACAAGTATCATTACTGCTAAAGGAGGCCAAAGAGTAACTAAACATCTGACACAAAGAGCAGGAAAGTGCAGGAGGGACAGGTGAAGAGGCCATGCTGCTAGCGAATCCCTTAAGACACAATAAGTGAATACTGTGAATATAATTAGTGAGTGAATACACACAGTGTGCTTCAGATGAAGCATGTGAAGATTACACTATGAAATAAGAAGTTATCTGTAAGTTTTTAATTAAATTGGCTACGCAGATAAGCTACATAAAACACCACTGTGTGTTGGAACAGGGAGAAAAAAGTAACGTAACATATAACCCACATATGTAACCCATACGATTTAAATAGATTATTTTCTTGTGACACTGCTTAGTTTAGTTCTGTACTCTCTCCTGGTCTTGTGTGTATTTATTTCAGTTGTATGTTTCATACACACTTTTGTTTTGTTGTTGCTGTTTTTTGTTTTTGCTTAATTCATTGGTTATTTTATAACCAGTTCTTCTGCTTGTAAATGGTAAATGGCCTGTATTTGTATAGCACTTTTCTAGTCCCTAAGGACCCCAGAGCGCAGTACTGTGTGTACTGTTTGTTTATATGGACTGAATTAAGACTGCGAGGAAGAGACGAGAAGAGATATGGCCACATTTCACATGTGATGTCAGGGGAAATGGGAGCCTTTGTGAACCTTATGGAGCAACTCACCAGTAAAAGCACGACAAACTTTTACACTTTATACTTTAGTCAAATGAATTAACTTAAGATGATTGTCGATTAAATCTAATCAGAGTTAAGCGATTTGAATTCAGATGTGTAAATTACTAATAAAGTCACAAATGTTTGCAATGATGTAAATGTAAATGATGACTTTTTGAAAGTGAATTTTGCTTCATTGTAGCTGTTTAACTATTTGTATTGTGCACCGGTGGATGTACTAATTTATCACTGGCATCACTTTCATACTCAAATCTTAACCGAAAAATTCCCAAGGCGTATTTTGAAGCACTCTCATCCAGTCCATCCAGCCATGGTATGTGGATTCATGTGTTTTCTGCAGACTGAACAACTTTTTGCTTATAGGTCTCTGTTTTGGCCTAAGTTAATTTCTAGATTATGAGTCTGGACTAATTGGGCAGGAGTGCAGTGGCTTCAGAACCTGCCTTAGAATCCTCCACTAGAAACACGTTTTGTTTTGTTTTTTCACTCAATCTGAGCTCACCTTGACACTGGCTCCGCCTCTTTGTTCTTTGTCAAGTGTGTGTAGGCAGACTCTAGCTCCACGTGAAACTATGATGGCATCATCTTCACTGCTGCTGTTGTGTCATCCGTGTTTTTCTTTAAAACTGGGGGCTGCTTGGGCTTAATGTTATCATACTTTTTATTCACACGCTGCTCCCAAATACACTTCTGTGGGATGATGTTTTTAGTCGCAAATGTGGGTGAAGCACTCGCATGACAATGGCATGCTACAGAGCCATGCATTAACTGAAGCATCGAAGCAAAGAATTTGTGTTAAGGATTATTTATACTCTAATTGTTCAAATTACTTAATAAATCGCAGCATCCCTAATTTCCTTACTGTAGAGGAAGAACATTATGGAAAAGTTAGAAATGAACTTTGCCCAAAGTGCTAGTTATGCTTAAAAAAAGAAAAAAAAGAAATGAGAGATCTTGCTGTGAAAGATTGAACCATTCACTGCCTGCATTTTAAAACTGACTAAAACTAAATAAGAAACACATTTTAATAAATTATTGTAAAGGTGGAATAGTTTATTTTCTTGTCCACATCTGCCTGCAGCTCTTAACATCCTCAGATCTGAGTCCTGTCTGATTCGGCTGCTCTTTGATTAATAATCCACACTTGGTAATGCAACAACTTGAGAAGGAAATCGCCTAGGATTTTGAAGTTGATACCATAGGTATAGTGGTTGTGTGGAAAATTGTTTGCCCACTTCCGGGCATTGTATTTGTCACACTTAAATGTTTCAGATCAAACAAATATCAAATAAATATTTGACAAAGATCACACAAGTAAACACAAAATACAGTTTCTAAATGAAGGTGTTTATTAAGAGGGGAAAGAGATCCAAACCTACATGGCCCTAACCCTAATAACCCTTTTTATGGCAAAGTCATGAGCACTGACCTTAATCGAGGCCTGCAGTTCTTTGGATGTTGTTCTGGGGTCTTTTGTGACCCCTTGGATGAGTTGTCTGCGTGCTCTTGGTGGCCAGCCACTTCTGGGAAGGTTTACCATTGTTCCATGTTTTTGCTATTTGTGCATAATGGCTTTCAATGTGGTTTGCTGAGTCCCACAGTTTCAAAATGGATTCATAACCTTTTCCAGACTGAAAATTACTTTGTTTCTGATTTGGTCCTGAATTTCCTGATCATGGCAGCAGAATGTCTGGCTTTTGAGTCTGTTGAAAAGCCATATCACTAGGTATATTCTTGTTTCACCGTCCACCTTTTCTGTAGCTTTCATGTTGCATTTAAATGACGTCGCAGGATGCACGGATGCATTGCTATGACGACAACCACGCATGTTAGGTAGAACCAGATTGTAGTGGAAAACCAGTCGATCTGAGTCGGATCATGGCAGTCTGTGGCAAGTTGATCCGAGTAGGTACTAATGGAAAAGGGACTTATGTGGCTATTGGGTAACTCCTAATAGTTAAAAGGCTAATGTTAATGTGAGCGCTGACCAGTTATTTAGTACTTCACCGTTGTTGAAATGGGAAATTTACTGGCCTCTGAAGCGTTAGTCAGGGGGAGGAGCTGTGTGTCTCTCCACAGTGGTACAGTGTGCAGGTGAGTATAGGCTGGAGGAGGCATAGATGGCACCGTTATTATTCACAGTTATTCAGTTACTATAGAATTTTTTATTTTAATTTTTTTTTTTTTTATTAACTCAACAGACACCTGCTTTTTCAGGTAGATGAGAGATGAGGGTCACCTAGAAGGATGTATGGGTGTTATTGACAGTAAAACAAAAGGCCTAGGTGGCAGCTAGAGACCTAAGTGGGAGCAAAATATTAACTATCTGACACCTTTGGTGTGTGCTGCCAGAAATGGGGGTAGTTACAGGTTCACCTGTTGAAGCTTTTCATAACTATGCAGATCGTGTGAACTGTAGGCTATTTTTTTTCCATCATTTTGATGCAAAATGTGTGAATGTGTGTGTGAATGGGTGGATGACTGAATGTAGTGTAAAGCGCTTTGGGGTCCTTAGGGACTAAGTAAAGCGCTATACAAATACAGGCCATTTACCATTTTACCATTCAAAATGGACTAAACTCTGAAGTAAAAATGCAACACCCAAAGGGTAAGATGTGTCCTTGATGATTTATAACAAGACAAAACATGAGCATCATGGCAACAAAAGAAAACTGTTTTATTTCAAGTTGCTCGTTTTCCTTTAATTAGGATTTTGTCTTTTTTTTTTTTTTAAAGTTAAAATCTATAAAATCTAATTATTCACCCACCTGTAGAGTTTTCTTTTTCTTTGTAAACTGAACCTTTTTTGTGATCAACTGACTATTTAAGATGTTTCTTTTTAATCATTCTTGATTGGCATGCTATATTTTTTTCACAGTAGCATGCAAGTGTATCTCTACAGGCTTTGTTTTCTGCAGACAGGAGTAAAAGTGGTGATGTATCGTACCACAATGTCCCTAAATCAAATAAAATACTAGGCAAATTATCAGATAATTCTGATCTGTAGTATCATTTGTCTTTAGCAGTTGCCCTCATTTATCTTTGAGAACTATACCACATTTTAATCCCCTTGGAATTGGTTTTATATATATAACCACTTGGACCTTAAACACCTTTGTATGAAGTCCCTGTCATTTAATGGCTCAGGTCTGAAACTACTATCACTTAGAATCAGAGTTTAGTTAATGTAAACTTTGTGCACTCGACCACCCTCCTCTTAATCTTTGGTTTTTCATTATAGGAAGGAATGAGTGAGGTGGTGGGAGACTTGATATCCTGGCAGCCAGAGCTAACAATCTGTCTGTCTAGCAATCTAATGTTTGCTAAACTAAAGAGGGTAAAGAGAGGTACCTCTGCTATGTTTGCTGTAGTGCTGTACTCCTCTTGCCTCCGTCTCTTTCTGCTGTTTAAATACAAAAAAAATTATGTTTTGCTTCATGCATATTCACCAGAAAAAGTTCTTTTTTTTCTCCAGGTTTCAGTAAAACATCTGTGGTTTCTATTTCATGCACCCTTTATACCTCCCTTTCCCCTTCAGAGCAAAGACATAACACCCCACAGCCCCCTAACTAGCAGTGGACCTTTTAGTAATCACTCATCCCGGTCATCGTAACTGAGAATAGTTCAGTGATTGCCAGCTGAAGATCACTGCGAGGTGAGGTCCTGTGTGTTCAGTTGATTTGGTGTCTTATGACGTGTTTCTTTGTGTGAGATAGGTGTGTTCACATGTGAAAGCAGTTCCTAGCAGCAGCTCTCATACAGCTCCTGCTTCCCCTGTGTTGACAGGATGAGTATTACTGTTTGTACCTGTAGTTTGTGACTTGATCAGATATCATTCAAGAAGACTTGTTCCTGTCTTGAGCGAGTGCTGGCATAGCTGCCATTGCAAAAGATCTCGAGTGGAATATTTTGGATGACATGGATTTGCAGCTACTCATCTTGAACTAAGCAGTATGTTAGCTTTGTGTTTAAGAGCCACGAGCTATGGAGCAGCTCTGCTTGGTTAAGCAGTGTGAGTTTCCTGTTGTGGGATATAGGCGTGTTTTTGCATGGCTGCACTCCCTAACTTAGATGGCTTGATGGATATACTGGGAATTTGATGATATCGCTGAGCTGTGTTATGAAAAGCAAACAGTGTCTTGCTGCTTGAGAGCAAAGGCATCCAGGATGGTATATTGAATAACATAAGAAGACAAGCCTGTTAAATTTGCAGTCAGAGGTAAATAAAGTCTAAATCATTATCTTCATGGGAGATAGGCTCATGGTGACCATAGTGATACAAGATGGAGTGTTCGCGGTCATTTGCTTCTCCAGGGGTGGCACGAACCAGCATTTGTGACATCACAATCCATTCTGCAGTCACCTGTTTCAGCCAATACACACACACACACACACACACACACACACACACACACACACACACACACACACACACACAAATCAAACATTTCTCCCATAAAAGAAATGTTTGATTCATGACCTGGACAGAGCTATGATGTTTTTAAGCAATTCTTATAGTGAATTTTGATGTTGAAATCTTGCTGTTTTTAATCAAAGTCAAAAATATGAGAAGATTGTGATCAGAGAATACAATGGTTGAAACAGAGCTGGTGCCAAGGTACACTTCAGAGTCCGGCTAATGCTTCTTTTTAGGTCAGACCTTCCCAAAGTGTGGGGCCGCAGAGCCATTGCAGGGGGGGCGGGACGCGGCGCTTGGACACTGCTAGCACAGGGCGGCCACAGAAACGCAAAGCAGGAGATGAAGCATCGCTGGCTATGTTTCCAAACCAACTTCATTCTAAGCCACTTGAAAATATGGTGAAGCATATCTGCCCTTTGGTTTCACCTGCACAAGTGCCGAGGTAGGTCTCCCTGCAGGATTGGTTTTCCCTGTGTCGGGAGCAGCGCTGGGCTGTTTAAATCACAGACAAACAGTATTCCACAGTTGTTTATGTTTTTAAACCCATTTTGCATAGAGAGGCGTTTTTTGAAAAAAGCATTGATAGCAATGTTGATTATTACACATGGAAAAAAAACAACTACAGTAAAAGAATCACACTATGACGCCTCTGTCTTTCTAAATGGAGGGACAGTAACTGTGTGTGTATGTAAGCGTGTAAAACCTGAAGATAGAGACAAAATACTGTTAATCTTACTATCTGCCATTCTGCAATTCATCTCGTGTAAACGTGGCGCACAGCGTGACGTGAAAAAAGGCACATACCTTTGACGTTGCGTGACGAACTCTGTATTCCTCGTCCACACGTAACGGGAAAAAAATGAGTTTTAGAAAATCTCAGTTTTCGATGATTCAAAACGCCGTTTACGTGTGGACGAAACAGCTGCGTTTTCAAAAATACCCGCGTAGGTGTGGACGTAGCCTAAAAAAGTTAGTAGTAGAGCAGGGCGATATGGCCAAAAATATTTATCACGATATATATTTGAAAATTTGCGATAACGATATAACTGACGATATAATTGATGCGAGACAAAATACAACTCCACAACATTACTAGCGCAAAAAGACAACCTATCATTTATTTTCACTTAAACAAGAAGCTGGTTTTTATGTACATTAAAGCTTTATAAAAATGTAACAGTGCAAATGCAAATTCCTTGCTGAAAGTTTAACCAAAAGGCATTTCCAGTAGAAATGGGCTGACATATCCTGAGCATAACCATGTATAATATCCACTGAAGTTAAAAAGAGGTGCTTTGCAACATTAAACTGCAGTGTGCAGTACGTATTTTTCGGACCATAAGGTGCACGGGATTATAAGGCACATTAAGCGAAACAAAGCAGTCAGATAAGTCAAACTTTATTAAACTCATTCTTCTTGCTTCCTCCACTTCTGTACCATTGATTCATTAATGTTGAATTCTCTGGCAGCTGCTCTATTCCCATGTTGTTGCAGTATATTACTGACTAACCTCGTATTGTGGATGGATTATCTCAGTTGTTCTCCTGACTGAAGATTGTTCCTTTTACAGCATCCTGCCATGCGATTGCATTTGTCTCTAACCATCAGGAACCTTAACGTTAACTTTTATAAGTGGAAAAGTGTTAGTGTTCGTCCTCCAGCTTCACTGTTTATGTTATGCTAACATAGCTGTGTCGCTAACGATCACGTAGCACATCATTATATACCAGCTAGCCCAACTTCAGTAACCCTACAAACGTCACTGCTGTTTAGTTTCCTGTCTTCATTTATGTTGGAAGTGATAGCAGAGCTGTACGTTTGAATTTTTTCAGAAATCTCTCAGTCAGAACATGCAATATCATGCTTAGGTAACTAGCGAAACTAGCGAGCTAACTTCCGCTAGCTTCCTGCTAGCTTCTAACTCCGTTAAATGTAATACATTTTGTTTTCATGGATGCCTGGAAGTTAAACTTCATAGTTTCACCTGGTAAAGCAGCAATGCTGATCGTTTTATTAAAGATGAATTTAGACAGTTTTTAACTCTTAGTGATGCTGCAGTGTTCGTTTGACCTGAAGATACGGAGTTTAGGACCCAGATTACTCCCAGATTTAAGGGCATCTTAGTCCGACGGCCGCTTGCATGTTCTGCAAAAAAATGTGCTTTGTCGTGTATCTGATGGACAAACACCAAACCAGTTCCACATCACTGAAGTTGCACCATTTTTACAAACCAATTCTGGTTCATCTGTTTCACTCAACAATCGGCCATGTGCGTATGAAAACAAAGGCACTGCGCATGCGCGTTTTACTCATATTCTATCGCGATATTTCATTTTCCTATCGTTGCCTAACATTATACCGGTATTACCGTGAACGGTATAATATGGCCCAGCCCTAGTTAGTAGTTTGTTTTCTTACTACCTGCAGATTACTTGTATTTGCTTAATTGTTTACTAAATGTTTGAGGTGTGAAAGAAACCGCAATGGAGCAAAATATGAGCGTGTGTGGTTGGAGGATGTGTTCGTGCATGTGCGCGAGAAGGGGGGGGGGGGCGCAAACATTTTTCTTGTAAAACAAAGGGGGGCCTAGCAAAAAAAGTTTGGGAACCACTGTTTTAGATCATGTTATAGTGCCTTAGATTTATTTATTCATTTATTTTTGACAAAAAGATGGTCAATGCGTTTGACGAGCTGGGAGATATGTTGTTGCATTGTTGCAGGATCTGGAAAGGTTTTGATGTGGTCGGTCCAGGTGGATCAGTAGGACACTATAACATTTAAGTAAACTTCACAATTACTGGCCCTGCACAAAAGGGTGTTCAGCCACTGGAGAATGGCTGGTGTGTTTCTTAATCCAGATGGCATTAAGGTTTATTGTAAAACATTGTCAGGTGTCTTACAGACAGGAGTTTGGTTCATGGGACCTACCAGTATCCTTAAAGGAGATCTGTCTTTGTTATTAACTTAAAATGATATACTCAGTAAAGTCATTCATTCATGGAAGTGGGAATGAATCTGGCTTGTAACGGCACTAACCTTGCAGAAGTGATTACAAAATCAAAATTGATCAGGTTTTAGGACAAGCAGTGATGGTGAGCTCCAAGGACTATTAGTGGGCACAGCAAAGGTCAAGGACTTACTTACTTTACATTACTTACATTTTGCATTAACACACGTAATAACAAAGTAATCAAATGTATTTTTAACATTGCTCAATAGGACCCTCAGAAATAAAATTAAATTAAAATTTTAGGTAATAGAAATTGAAGTGCTAGTGGTATTTTGAACAAAACATAATGTACAAATAGGAAACTATTTGTGTCAAAATGGATTCTGTTTAAAAGAAAAAAAAAAGTTCAAATACAGCTTCAAATTAAATCGAAAAGGTATTTACTTTCAGTCCAAAAACCCACATTTCTAAAGCTTACAGATGATTCAGTTCATGAATTCCGATTACAGTGGACATGCTCTGGAGTGAGGCTTGCTCTTATCTTTGAGATAACGTCCCCAGCTGCAGCTGATTTTCATGCTGTCATGACTTTAGTCTTTGACAGGTGCATGAGCCTCTTTTTCAGGACAAACTCATCTACACTAGTTAAACAGAACAAAACAGAAAAGACCGTTACTAATCACAATTAATTATATTAAACATAGACATTAACTACCTAACGTTAGGTTTGTTATTCAGAATAAACACTAATATTAATGTAAGAAAAAAATCAAACAAACTAGGAGACCGTGTAGCTGCTCCTACTCATTAGTTATCAAAACTGAACTGGTGTTCGCTTCATTTGAGAAGTTTTCGACAGGTAAGCTAATATCAACATTACTGTACAAACATCAATATTACTGTACAAATATTAACATAAACAGTGCGTAGTGTTTGAACGACTAACTTTACTCCCTAAAATGGACCAATTCAGAATTGAAATCGCACTCTCCAGGGTGCTGGTGTTTTAAATGCTTGTGCACTGCAATTTTACTGTGTTGGAAGGAAAACTCTGCTTTTCACAGTCTGTGTTTAACTTTGTTTTCTGTGAAATGCTTTCACTTAAAAAAAAAAAAAAAAATACAAAACTCTGTTTCCATTCTCTTCTGTGCTCCTGTTTTGCCGTTCGCGTTATGTTCTTATGCTTAGTATTGGGTGCAGTATTGGCAGATGATACAAGTGACACTACCCCCATAGCTTCCTGTAGTGTATTGCAGTTACAAAAACATATTTTGCAACATAAATTTTGCCTCAGACAGTCAGAAATATTATAATTCAGATCATGCATCAGTACATTTCCATATTTTTATATCTATAAAAAGAAAGCTGACACTTGCGAGACTTTATCAAAGGTGTGAGCATCACAGCAGAGGCCTTTGTGTCAAAGTAGCTGGGGATGAAACAGAAAAACATGAAGATGGTTTTCCTGGCCTGGGATTTTATAAAAATATTCTGCAGTAGATCAAAAATGAAAGAAAACCATTCATCAACATATGAACATGACCTGATGCTGCTGAAGTGAAGCAGAGCAAAGTTACAGCAGTTTTATTACAGACACAGCTGAGCGTTTTGCAATTTTGCATAATTTTAAAAGGTTAAAATTTGATCAGTATTGAACAGCAGAAATGAGGTTTTCTTTTCTGAAGTAAGTAAAAGGAAAAAAACAGCGGCCGACAGCCTGTAAACAATGGTAGACTTGTGCGTAACAAGCAAGTGAATAATGCAGAAAAAAGATTTTTAGACGGGAAACTGTTCTTGAAGTGCAGAGAGAGAGAGCTGTGCATGAAGTGTGATTTTTATCGTGGTGGAAGCAAAACAGCAAAAGTAAGAGGGAATTCATGACGATGTTTATCAAATGTGAAGCGTAGTTTGCTGCTTCTTTTACTGCTGGTTCAGTGAACTTTGGTTGGAGAGAGATAAAACCTGCAGCTCAGAATCTAGCGCAAAAAATACGTAAACACAAAGCTCGGACCCACCGAAACGCTTTGTGTTTACGTCTTTGTGCAGAATCCGTGTACCTGCTCTCATTTACTGTTTTAGCTGTTTGGTGGTTGTTGAAATTTTGTGAGGTTTAACCTGAGATTCTGGCTTTTCGGGCAAAATAAATTTATATTAAAAAAATTGATTCAGGATTTTAATGAATCGATATCACATTAAAATCGATTCTAGCTTGGATAATCAATAAATTGATAATCAAAACCCACCTCTAGGGATGAGACAAAAAAGCATACACCCTACATTCCGGTGGGAGGAGCTATGAACAACAGTTACATGTCAATTCAACAACTCTGCACCAGTTGAAAATACTTTTTATTTGATCTCTGGAAATATTCTAATAATTCGAGAGACTGGAATTACGATTTTTCCTGAGCTGTAAGCTATGATGATTGACATTAAATATAATAATTTATGTGTAATCATGGAATATACAAAAGTTTACTTTAACCTATTTTTGTTTTTTTCCACACAAGACTGCTGTGTTAGTGCTTGTCTTGGCATGCTTGACCTTTCTAAACATTGAATATACTGGTCTGACAGAAATCTGGTCTGGTCTGAAACACTTAAAGGGATGATGCAACATTGAGTAGGTCTATGTAGTCCTCAGAACAAGTGACTGGTGAGTCCACCCAGTCTGTTTGGGACAGTCTGAGGAAGTATGAGGAAGCTTGAGTTGGAAATGTGAGTCATGGGAACACTGAGGGCAATAACAGAACTATGTCTGGCTTTGGACTGAGGCAAATGACCTGGCTCAGACATGTGAGTCGTGGCACAGACTTTTGTTATGAAAATGGACGGTCATGGACTGCAGATCACACATTTGACCACTGGTATGAGCTTTGCTTTGCCATTGTCTGAATCTGGAACTCCAAGTAGCTTTTCTGTTCCATAGCTGCAAAACAGAGCGTGGTGCTCTGTGGTTGACATATATATCCAGGACATACTGATGAGAAGTGGGCTACTGGAACAAGAGGGCACAAGCTGGCAAGAGATGATAATAAGGCGCTGTTGGAATGCTACTACGCGAGTCAACCCCAGTGGAAGGAGAATCTTTGATACCCAGCATCCAGATCGACAGCAAAACAACTAGTAGCTCAGTGTAAATGGTAAATGGCCTGCATTTGTATAGCGCTTTTCTAGTCCCTAAGAACCCCAAAGCGCTTCACACTACATTCAGTCATTCACCCGTTCACACACACATTCACACACTGGCGATGGCAAGCTACATTGTAGCCACAGCTGCCCTGGGGCGCACTGACAGAGGCGAGGCTGCCAGACACTGGCGCCACCGGGCCCTCTGACCACCACCAGTAGGTGATTAGTGGCTGACCTTCTCTGCCACCTGAGCTACAGCCACCCCAACATTTGCAAGAAGAAACTGCTCTCACATAGAGCTGGGCGATAGAATGATAACGATATGTATTGCGAAATAACTTTTTCTCGATAGAAAAATTAAACTATTGCGATAGGCCTCACCGCTCTTGTCCTCTTAAAAAAAAAAAAAAAAAAAAATGAACAGCCAATCCAAATTAAGTAGCGCAGAGCCGAACCAATCACAGCCGCAGCGTCACGTCACGTGACTTGTTACATACAGCACAAGTGCCAAGCCGCACATGTGTATTTGTTTGGGAAGCAGCCAGCCGCCGTGCCGCCCGGATAATGAAGGAAATGAGTGTGCCGACTAGAGAAAAATCAACCGAGAGCATGACCGAAGGTTACCGAAGAGAAAACAGATGATGGTTCCAATGCCGGAGAGATTGTCGAACGGAAGAGCCATAGAAGTTCCGTAGTGTGAAGGTATTTCGGCTATTTCAAGTCTGACAAAAAACAGAGTAGCGTGCACTGTAAATTGTGCCGAAAGCAAGTCTGGAAATACAATAAACCGGTGCATGCTCAATCTCTGACTGGAAGCACTAATTCGATATTATCACCCTCACCCAATCCAGGGCATCAAACCCCAAGTGCGATGGAAGAAGGATCGTTGAGTGCGAGAGGAACTAACCTGAAAGATTGGATCATAGCTGGTTATCAAGATTATGTACCCTCTGAGGATCTACTAGATGATGGCAATGCAGTACTATGGACAATAGTACTTTGTGGCATTTAAAAAAAAAAAAAAAAAAAAAAAAAAAAGAAGCCACAGAGTCGATGTTGCGTAGAGGGTGAGGGAAGCTGTTCCACAGTACTTGTTTGGAAAGCGCAATCCCATGGAAAAGTCAGAAGACCACAATCAGTGTATCTAAGAATCCAGTTTTGAGAGCAAGGGTGAAGAAGCTTGATAATATAAGTGGGGGCCTCTCCTCGTAAAGATATAAAAGTAAGAGTGAGGATTTTAAACTGATATCTGTACCCACTGGAAACCAGTGGAAGGACTTCAACAAGGGAGTGATGTAAGTGAATTTATGAGTGTGGGTTAACAGCCTTGCTGTGGTATTTTGGATCACTTAAAGGTGATGTAAAGAAATCTTTGACAGATAGGAAAAGAGTGCATTACAGTAATCTAATCAGGAGACGATGAAGGCATGAACAAGTATTTCCTGTTCATCTTTGGAGACAATAGTCCTACGTTTGGCAATATTTCTTAAATGAACAAAGCAGGTGCAGGTCACAGACTTGATATGAGCATCAAAAGACAGAGATTGATCAAAAATTAAATGGCCTGTATTTGTATAGCGCTTTACTAGTCCCTAAGGACCCCAAAGCGCTTTACACATCCAGTCATCCACCCATTCACACACTGGTGATGGCAAGCTACATTGTAGCCACAGCCACCCTGGGGCGCACTGACAGAGGCGCCACCACCACCAGTAGGCAACGGGTGAAGTGTCTTGCCCAAGGACACAACGACCGAGACTGTCCAAGCCGGGGCTCGAACCGGCAACCTTCCGATTACAAGGCAAACTCCCAACTCTTGAGCCATTATTTCCTTAAGACAGTCCATTAGAGTAGATAATTTGTCTAGTTCACAAGGTTTAAAGGAGGTGTTTAATTGGGTATTGTCTGCTTACTGATGGTAGGAAATAATTTTGAAACTACTAATGATAAGTCCTAAAGGCAGAATATTTAATGACAACTAGAAAAAGTTGCATTTCCTGCGAAAATGCAGTGTGAATGCCGTGTAGTGGAATCTGAAAAAGCAGAAAAAGGAGAACTATCTGCTGAAAACACTGTGTAGAAGCTGAACTCTGCTGAAAAGTGCTTTATTTGAAAGATTACACTGAAGAGCGTCAAGAAAGCAGGGAGAGTGCGAGGAGGGAAGATGTGCGGCAAGAGCCACAGGTCAGATTTGAACCTGCGCCACCTGGTCTCAAGGTGGCTGCTCATCTCACTTTTGAACTTTCTGCTGAAAAGAGCTGAAGAAACAGAAAATTTTGCAGAAATGAAGTAAAGAAACTGAAAATTCTGCTGAAAACAGACCAAGAAGCAAAGAATTCTGCTGAAAAGATGTAAAGAAGCTGAAGTTTGTGCTGAAAAGAGGTGAAAATTTTGAACTGTCTGCTGAACAGAAAATTTGCCCTGAGCAGGGTACGAACCCGGGACTTCTGGTCTCAAGGCGGCTACTCGTGTCAGTGAGCTAAACTGGTTTTCTGGAAATTGAATCGAGAAGGAGAAACTGACAATTCTGCTAAAATGAGCAGAAGAGCGTGAGATTTGTGCTGATAAGAAGTGAGAAAGCTGAAAATTCTGTTGAAAAGAGGTGAACTTTTTGAACTTTCTGCTGAAAAGAGATGAGGAAACAGAAAATTGTGTTGAAAGAGGTGAAGACACTGAAAATTCCGCTGAAAACAGACCAAAAAGCGAAAATTCTGCTGAAAAGAGGTTTCTGCTCAAAACAGCTAAAAAGGTGCTGAAAAGGGGTGGAAAAAAAACTGAAAATTCTGCTGAAAAGGGGTGAAGGGGTAAAATTTATGTTGAAAAAAGTTTAACTGTGAACTTAAAGAAATGTTGCCATAAGCGGGATTTGAACCCGGGCCTCCCGGTCTGAGAACGGCTGCTCATCTTACTGAGCTAAAACACGGTTCAGCCCGGCAAGCAAAACTGGTGATCACACTGATAATGTGGTCCCATTCAGCAAAATGGGCCAAAAATAGCATAAAAAGCTTAATATCAGAGGGGCCGATGGCGCAATATGGCAGCTTCTGTCAGTCTATCCCAGGGCAGCTGTGGCTACAACCGTAGCTGCCTCCACCAGTGTGTGAATGTGAGAGTGAATGAATAGTGGAATTGTAAAGCGCTTTGAGGGCCCCGAAAAGCGCTATATAAATGCAATCCATTATTATTATTATTATTATTATTATTATTATTATTATTATTATTATTATTAATATATCTCAAAAAGTATAAAAGTTATGAGCACCAAAAGATATAGCTGGCATTAGCAGAAGGTTTTGTGCAACGTTTGTGTGAAGAACCACTTGTAACACACAGCATCTACATTAAATAGCAGTTGTATTATGATTTCACACAAAATCTCAGATGGAGAAGAATGTTTGGTCGCTGAAATGGGACAAATGATGAATACATTTACATTTGAATCCTAATTTCCCAGTGACTTCACAGACAACCAAACATGTAGCCAGGGGCCTTATGACACCCAGGTCTCATGTATTTTGATTAATAGGTTTCTATAGACATTAGTGAAGCAAAAGTTTTGGTACTCCTAGTAACCCCTTTTTCCTTGAAACTGCTGGTTGTGTATTGATGCAAGAAAAAACATGAGCCACTCTGTACTTTTTTGGAAGGCAGCTGGACTGATTAATGTGGCTGTGTATCTGATGGTGTTATTCATCTCTGAATTGTGGCTGGAGAACACGCTTATGGAAGAAGACATGTTTTGATTGTTTTAAATAAATAGAATATCAATATTTGCTTTTCACTAAGGAATAACAAAGGTGTGAACTAGAGGATTTGTCTAATAACATGCCCTTTTCTCTCCTCTCTGAAACTTTTACTTTCAAGCTGGATCATCTACCTCTATCTCCTGTGTCTCCTCCAGCCAGCAAGTGTCAGCGGGCCTTCTGGCTGCACACCGGTATTGACAGGATGAAAAGGTTCAGGCGGCACGGTCAAGAGTCCCAGAGGGATCGGCTAAAACAGGAACTCTTCGCGTTTAATAAGGCAAGTAAATTAGACCATACCACACAGTTTGCCATCTGTAGTGATGTGGTTCAATGTGAGTGATGAGAAGAAGAAGACAAAAATCATTCAGGAGACTCTGAACTATCTGCAGTCATGATATACATTCAAGTGACCAGGTTACTAAGCAGAAACAGAAAATAAAAGTAACCAGAACAAGATCAAGTAAGCTGTTCACTTTAAATTTATATATTAGTTTCTTTTTCTCGTGATTTTTGTCTGTACACCACCATGGTCCATTTAAATCAAACAACAGAGGCGTGATTGAAGTGCAAGCACTCAGCTTTAATTCAAGGGCTTTAACAAAAATATTGACTTAACTGTTATGGAATACAACCACTTTTATACATGGTTTCCATTTTTAGTACTCTGGTGTTCAGAATGTAATTCCAAAAATTATCATTTTTCAAATACTTAAGAACCTGACTTATCTCAGCTAAGAATATATACATTTCAGACAGAATGTCAAATAATTAATATAAGTGCGGTGCCTTTTAGAATCCATACAAATGTCAAACTTTGAACTCTAACCAGCGTAGGTATCCAGCTTAAGTAACCATAGCGATGTAATTAGGTTGATCCTAACATTAACAATATTATAGCCCTCTGGTTTTTCTAATCCACTAACAATAACCAAGTGACAATGAAGAAGCTTAGTGGAGAAAGCAGTGCCACCTGATTATTTCAGTGCATCTAAACCAGGGGTGTCAAACTTACTGTCTACGATACAATTACATACAACCCGCAGGATCATTTTATATGTCAGTTATTAATGTGGAAGCCAAATCTTCAGCCCTGTTGAGAATCCATGCAGGCAGTGGTGGAACTTTATTTTTGATGGGTACTCCATGTGGCCAATCACATGCAAAGACAGACTGGGATCATACCATTATGTGAAAGAAGGAAGAGGGCGGACGTTCCAAAGACGGCACGTGTAGTGGTGTAGCCAGTTACATGGAGAGACAGGAGAGTCGGATTTAAATGCTAGCAGGTCATTGTGGAGGACAAAAGGTTTCAAACTTGTCCAGGCTTTAAATCGTGTGTGTTCTCTTTAGTGGTAGTAAATGCATAAAAATAGGGCTTTTATTAAAACAGTGAAAAAAATCAAAAAACTCCTCCCTTGAAAAAGACTAAATTTACAGTTCAGTATTGAATATTACATTAAAAAACTGTATACAAAATGTCTTTGAATGGCAGAGATGCAGAAATGTCTGTAGTCATAGGTTTTACAGCTTTTACAGTTATATTTCTACTATCGAAATGTGTTTTGTTTTGGTTTTTTTATGACTACAGTTTTAAAAAATGGTCATATAAAAAAACTGTTAAATATGTAACTTCTTTACACTGTGGGAAAGGAGAGTTTCACTGGTCTGGGCCACTTAAGATCAAAGTGGGCTGTATGTGGCGCATAAACACTGCACTCATTTTACAGATAATTGTAATCATAATGATGACGCACTTTCTGCATAAAAGAAAGTGCGTCTGCAAAAAGACAATAACTATATGTAAAACCTAATGCGAAAGAAAAAATGTTTTGACAATATTATTGACAATTTTATTGACGAATAAAAACAAGATGAAGAGAGACGAGGTCCAATCAGAATGAATTGTGTTGTGTACAAAGAAGGGATGATGATCCAGTTAGAAGTTATCTTATGCAAAGTTAGACGTGCACAATTTGATCTGCCGCTGACAGACAAGGTTGGGCGAGCTCCCCGTCTCATGAAAAAACAACAAAATGTCAGAAGAGTAATCATATGGACACATTTCATGTCAAGGAAAGTCAGACACTTTGCAAACCGTGGCGCATAGAGCAACTTTCACCGGTTAAAAACACAACAAACTTTTATACTTTCTATTTTTGTCAAATGAATTGGTCTACAACAATCTTATGATATTTAATCAAATAAAACTAAATTATGACTAAAACAAAATCAAAATTTGCGTCAAAATTAACACTGGAACATTTATGTATACCTTTACATGTCCAATCTGAGATGTTGCTCTCAAACACTCATTCCTCCTGGTCCTCCTGGCGTGTTTTCAAAACTAAGAATTCTAATACGACTCGCCAGCTTGGCATAAAGACATCTAGCTGCTGTGATAGTGGCTGTTTGTTGGGTGTCATTGTGACAGATTCCCATTATAGCTTGTTCTGTGGCTAAAGATTGCTTCCAGTAAACAACGACACTTAAGGCACTTTGATTTGTGTGCTCCTTCCATTGTTGTAATCTTATTTTAACTTTATCATTTCCTTCCAACATTACTGTGCTGTGTGGATGACCCTAGTAGTTATGAGTAAATGCTTTCTTTTTTTTTTTTTCTTTTTTTTTTTTTTTAACCCCTCAGCCGTAGAAAGCTGGTTAGGGGTTGTCATTACCCTGCCCGGCAAGTTGGCAGGCGGTGTGGATTGTTGTGAATGTGATAATGCAAGCAGAATTGCAACCATAGGTGTATCTACTAAAGTTAGACCAGTTTGAATCTCAGTGACTCAATGTCATGTTTTGTAAATGTGATAACTCAAAGTACTAAATGTAGCATATGTGACTCAAGTCACGTAGGATATATTTTTACCACTCCCTGCCACCAGTATTTTTACATTTTGTTTTGAGTCAAGTTCTTATTTTTTGCTCTTGCATATACAGACTGATAGCGGCCGCAGCCTGGCAGAGTACGCCAAATGTACAAACATAGTAGTTGGTCATGTCCGTGGGTTCTAGACTTAATTTTCCAGACCAGTAAAACATCCAGTAAAAGCGTGATATATTGGACTGGGGAGCCAGTGAAATAAATATAAATATTAGACACTGCTGCTGACTGTTAAACTCTGATTAAAATCATTAGCTGTGAATTCTGACATTTATTGAGATGTATGAGGGCATTTCTTAAAGCTGGTATTGTTCTGTACACTCTTGTCTCTGTCCTTGGCTCTTTTGTCAAAGTTCTTTCTCACCCTCATCTTTTCACTCTCCTCCTCAGACAGTGGAGCATGGATTCCCCCACCAGCCCAGTGCTCTGGGCTACAGTCCCTCCTTGAAGCTGCTGGCCATTGGCACTCGCTCCGGGGCTATCAAACTGTATCCATCACTCTGTTAAATGTTCAGTTTCTATGCCATATGTTAAAACAAGATCTAGAGTGTAATTAAAGTGGTGGGTGGGTTCGTTTTGAGAGAGGTCAACTTGAGTCTAATAACAGATTAAATGTCATGTTGAGGCTGTCATTTTTAGCATCTACATGGATGTTAAAATCACCCACAATAATTATTTTATCTGAGCTGAGCACTAAATCAGATAAAAAGTCTTGAGAAATCAGACAGAAACTCAGTGTAAGGCCCAGGTGGATGATAGATGATAACTAATAATAACAATAATAATAATAATGTATACTTTATTGATCCCCGTGGGGAAAATCCTCTCTGCATCTAACCTACTCACTCAGTGAAGCAGTGGGCAGCCACTGGGTGCCCAGGGAGTAGTGTGTGGGGACGGTACCTTGCTCAGGGGTACCTCAGGGTACAGAGGATTCGAACCCCCGACCTTCTGATTATGGGGACCACCACTCTACCTAGAGTTATCCCTGCCCTAATAAGACTGTTATTTGAGTTTTTCAGCTGGGGTGGACAAGGCTGAGCATCAGGCTTTCAAATGAATTAAAACTCTGTCTTGGTCTTTGGTTGATTAATAAGCTGGTGTTGAAAATTGCTGCCACACCTCCTCCTCGGCCTGCTTCAAGGTTTCAGATAGAATGACTCATTCATTTAAGCTAACATAATCATCCTGCTGTAACCAGGTTTCTGTAAGGAAGAGTAAGTCAATTTGTTGATCAATTATTAAGTCATGTACTAACAGAGACTTGGAGGAGAGAGACCTAATGTTTAATAATCCACATTTCACTGTTTTACTCGTGGTGCAGATGTGGATGCTGTATGTGGAGTCTCTAATTCAGTGATCTTGGCCTCCAGAGCTGCAAATAGGCTACATATAGTACAAGTAGGATTACTGCTAAAGGAGGCTGAGGAGTAACTAAACATGTGACACAACAAGCAGGAAAGTGTAGGAGGGACAGGTGAAGAGGCCATGCTGCTAGCGAGTCCTTAAAGACACAGTGAGTGAATACTGTGACTATAAATTAGCAAGTGAATACACAGAGTGTGTGCTTTGGATGAAGCATGTGAAGATTACACTATGAAATAAATAAGTTATCTATTAGTTTTTAATTAAATTGCTGCACAAAAACACCACTGTGTGTTGGACCAGGAAGTGATCCTCTACTGCAGAGAGAGGGAACACCAAGTGACAGCGCCACCCAAAGGAGAGAGGAGGTCTAAGTTGTGACTTCTAAAGCAAGAAGATTTCTGGCTCTAATTCTCTGTACATAGTATCTTGGCGTCCCCTCAAACACTGAGATGCCTCCCTGAAATTAGGACTTAAAGTTTTGGATTTCTCTGTGTAAAATAGACCATCTTACTAAATGTGCATTAGCTTAGCTCTTCCCAGTGTGCTAGTATGATAAATGGAGTCTGTGCTTAACCATTGTTCAGATATGGAGCTCCAGGTGTGGAGTTCATGGGGCTACATGATGAGAATGCTGCTGTCACACAGGTGCACTTCATGCCCCACCAGGTAATGTTTGATATAAATCACACAACATAGAATGCTAGCAGAATTTTGTTTTATTGAGCTTGCTTGTACTATAGTGCTGTTCTCAATAGTGTGTATCAGGGAATACATTTTATTATATCTCTGATTATTTGTGACTCTTATTCAGGTTGAGCTGGTTACTTTGCTGGATGACAACAGTTTGCACATGTGGACTCTAAGAGGACACAATGGACTTTCGGAACTTCTTGAAATAGGACGCTTCACGCTGACTGGACCACCTGGGTAAACCACATATTTCCACCTATCATTTTCCTTTCTCCACAGTAACCTTTTTGAGAAATGGCCTATTGGCCAGAGGGGCCAATGGTGCGATATGGCAGCCTCGCTTCTGTCAGTCTGCCCCAGGGCAGCTGTGGCTACAACTGTAGCTGCCTCCACCAGTGTGTGACTGAATAGTGGAATTGTAAAGCGCTTTGGGTGCCTAGAAAAGCGCTATATAAATGCAATCCATTATTATTATTATTGTTATTATTATTATTATTTGACTTGTTAAGTTAAGTAAAGCCAGATAAAGAAGAGATATGAATATGTAGAATTTGCTTAGTTGTACAGGTCACAGGACATCTACCCATGCCTTTGATCAAAAAGTTGCCAAGTGATGCCACTTTTCTCCTTCCTCCTCCTCCTCTCAGTGCCCCTCCAAGCGTGACCAGAGTGACAGCAGTACTGGCCCACTCCTCAGGTGAGCTGCTGCTGTTGGGGACAGAAGGTGGACATGTATTTGTAGTTGAAGTTCCAGGATTCAGAGAGCTGGAAGAGAGGAACATCAGCCTTGACCAAATTGCCAGCAGGTAGGCAAATTAAAACACATGTTACAGACAGTTGCATACTATATGCTGCTAAGGACTATGACAGTTGTTAGTTTCTGCAGCATAGACATAAAAAAAAAAAAAAAAAAAAGTGAAACTGCTAAAGTTACTAGAGGGAGTTTTTTCTGTTTGAAAGCACCTATTGTTGCGTTAGTTTTGTTGTTTTAAAATTTTGTTTTCTGCTAGGAACAAGAAATATCCTTCTCGTCACATAAAATATTGTATTTAGCTGCTGTTTGCACTTGTGGCTGAATGCTGGATAGAGCAGATTGTAGCTCAACTAGGGATGGGTATTGATAAGATTTTCACGATTCCGATTCCATTTTCGATTCTGTTTAACGATTCGATTCTTTATCGATTCTCTTTAAAAAAGGAGAACACTAAGGTCGATTAGCTTAGAACTTTGTTTTATATCTTCTCTTTGAACAAGATAGAAATTTAGGAGTAACATGGCCTTACAAACCCAACAGTGAGATCTTAAGAGATCCAGCCTACGGCTCTTCAATGGAGTGTCACAGGGTCCCCGGGGGAAAAATGTAAAATAATAAAATAAATATTCTTCTGTAGCAATAACAAAGTATAACATAAATTATTCTGTAGCAATTACACAAGAATATCCAGTAATGTCCCTGCCTACAATTAAACACACTTACCGAAAATCGGGGCATCTGCTGTGGCAAACGGGTGCAAACCTTTTACCACAAACTTAGTCACTGCTCGGTGACATTCGTCTATCCTGGCCTGAAAGGAGATTTTACCGGTAGACTGCAGCGAGAACTGCCAGCATCTGAGCCAGACTCTGTCTGTCTCTCTCATCATGGTCACTAAATGCACAGTAATGGCAGGTTTTGTAATAAGGCAGATCGCGCTAACATAATATGCACTGTTAGCTGATTATTTACCTGCCGCATTAACGGGAGAGGACGTGCAAACGTTACCGCTGCTGCTGGGTTGAGATTCACGAGTCCGGAGCGGAATTAAAAACACGACATTCAGTTAAGGTCATCACGTGTTTTGTCAGCAAATGCTTTTGCATATTCGTAGTGTTTCCTCCCTTAAATGAAATATCTACTTTTCAAGTTTTGCAAGTTGCCCTGTTGTCATCCGTTCTCGTAAAGTATAACCAAACTTTTGAGCATTTGAGCCGCCATGTTTCCTGCCCGGTAAATGAGGCTCCACAACGTGGTGACGTCATTCGGGGCGACTGGAATCGATAAGGGTATCGTTTGCAAAAATGGCAAACAATTCCAAGGAATTGAAACAGTGGGAGCTGGTTCTCAACAAGAACCGGTTTTCGACACCCATCCCTAAGCTCAACACTACAGTTTGTCTGGAAATTTACATTATTCTTTAGTAGGGCTGTGCGATATGACCAAAATCTCATATCCCGATATAAAACCTCTGTCGCCCCGTTTTACCGTCGTTGTTGCTAACGACAACCCATAAAAACAGGCGCTTGTCCGTCCGTAGTGTGGTTATATTAAATATAAGAGAAAGAGAAATGAATATAGCCACTACAGTGACCATCAAAACGATGAACAAATATTGCCGTAAACTGTTTATTTTGCGACACCACGAAACAAACGATAGCGTAAAATGAAACGACAGACGTTTTTATATCGTCATCCGATATATATCGTTATATCGAACAGCCCTATTCTTTAGTCACTTTCAGAGCATGTATTACAGTGGAAATGAGTACTCTGTACATTATAAATATCAGTCTGCTCACTTCAAGTGTTTAAAAAAGTGTTCCTGCTAAACTGCTGTCACACAGTATCAGTGTTGGGGAGTAACATTTTAAAAGTAACCTTCCCAACACTGCACAGTATAATAGAATATATTGCCTGTCATCCCCTGTGCATCAATAATAAGACTGATATTCTCTTGAATTATTTCCTCTGCTTGTTGTGTACAGCGTACCTGATGACTACATCGGTCGCAGAAATCTAGAACACGTTGAGGCCTTACAAGAGAACCCGGTCGATCCAGATCAGGTCATCATTGGCTATGGACGTGGCCTCATGGTCATCTGGGATTTGGAGAAAAAACTTGCCATCCAGCACATTCCTGCCACACAGGTACCTGTCATGTAACGTACGCCTGAACAGAACACCAGCTGCCAGTATATAAACTGACTGAATACTGTGTAATCTATCCATAGCAACTGGAGAGTGTGTGTTGGACTGAGGACGGAAAGTACATTCTGAGTTCACACAGCGATGGAAGCTATTGTCGATGGATGGTGGGGGGGCAGGACACGAACGAGGAAGAGAAATCAGACATTCCTTATGGTAAAGAGGAAGCTCTCCACTGTTTTATTAATCATAAAGTAAAAAGGTTTAGGCCTCATGGTTACTTGTGTTTTATAATTGCAGGACATTTTCCCTGCAAGGCCATTTCTAAAATAGTTCAGCTCCCTACAGAAGAAGGGTAAGATGACGTCATCCACCGGTGAAATAAATCTTTTTGTCAGCTTCCTTCAGTGAAAGTGATGTCGTCACCTTTCTAATATTTAACTTCTCAGATATGTTATGTGAGCCGCTGTTACACATTAATCACTGAACAAATGGAACTGAACTTGAACCTTGTGTGTACGTATGTTTGCGTGTTTGTGTAGGCCTCCATTCCTGCTGTTCAGTGGTGGTATGCCCAGGGCCAGTTATGGGGACAGACACTGTATTACAGTGATCCATGGTAAAAAACACGTGGCCTTGGACTTTACCTCCAGGATCATCGACTTCTTCGTCATTAGAGATGGACCGGAGCACACAGGCAGGCCACACACACCAACAAACTGGCAACAAAATTACAGCACATTTAAATATGGGACTCTTAAAGTATTTGACAGCATTGAAGATCTATGTTCCCCAGTCTCTGATGTTGTTAGGTCCTATAAAGAGTGCACAAACATACTAAATACACAGGGGAACACTGCTTCAGTGTTTAACTTACTTAGACTTTGTTACTTTGTTGCTGTGTAGAAGGACGCAGTTATAATAAGTGAACAAACATTAATGAATACAGTTTAAATGCCAAAACATATTAATCATGATATTGATGTTATTTGGGGGGAATACTCATAAACCAAATGTAGAAAAGACAAATGATGTCAAATCCCCCATTAGAAAAAAAATAACACTCAATAACAGTCAAGAGTTTTTGGGCCTATCAGAAAGTGAATGACATCAGTTAATTGCTTTGAACCATGTAGTGCTATTTGTTATGTCACAATTGGCTAAAAAGTGATAACAAGTAACGGTAGGTGATGTAGTTAGTCAGGTAAAAGAATAAACGGCTTTATTTGAAATTAACTGAGCTGAACATGAGATGTGTCAGTCAGTAGGGTTGGAATTTTGCATATGAGCTAGCTTGGCGAGTTAAATATTTGGATAAAAACAACAAAACAGTTTTACAGCACATGATCCTCAGGAGCAGAGGAATCACTCTTTCTGAGGGAACAAGTAGAGCGTACTCTTATACCAACCAATACTGTACCCAGGTGTTCCCAATCTCTGATCACCTGACCACACCACACACAGACAAAGGCTACGTTCACACTGCGGGCGAAAGCGCATCAAATCTGACTTTTTTGACCCTATGCGACCCATATCCATGTCATATGAATGCTTCCTGGCCATCCAGTGTAGATGTTAGTGAAACTGTTGGGAAGACAACGTTGGAGGAACGTGAACATTTTATTTGTACTGTATAATCTGCAGATTCTGACAGAAATTTCCAACTATCTTTTGAACCACCGCTCCTCTCTAAAACAGCAATAAGGATCATTATTAGGCCATTTGTAAATAACAAAATAACTTTATAACTTAAAGCAAAATTGGGAAACGTAAAGTCCGAAACAAGTCTTTATATT
The DNA here is from genome assembly GCF_057382185.1 of Mchenga conophoros. Taxonomy (NCBI): domain Eukaryota; kingdom Metazoa; phylum Chordata; class Actinopteri; order Cichliformes; family Cichlidae; genus Mchenga; species Mchenga conophoros. The sequence continues at coordinate 3,097,582 of NC_140533.1, forward strand.
AAGGCCATCGGTCAAACAATACTGTTGCTCTGGGTCTAAACAGCGCGCGTTGTGTGTGACGTCTTCTTTTGCGTATGCGGGCGCTTGAGGGTTCACACTAGAGCGCGTTTGCTGTCACATTTTATTTGTAGTGTGAACGAGCAGACAAAAACATCGGATTTGATCAAAAAATTGGAATTGAGCATCAAGACCTGCAGTGTGAACGTAGCCAAAGACAACTTGCCAGATAAGGCAAGGTTACCACAGTTTGAATTGACACGGGTTTGTGTAAATTTGAACATAACTCTCTTGTGTAATTGTAATTTATTCATCACAGCAGCCCAGAAAAATGAGAGTAGTTTTGACAAGAGACACAAGCGTATCCCAGATCTCAGTTTATTAGCTGCTGTGTATCTTCCTGCAGGAGAGCCCAGTGCCCTGGTTGTCCTGGTGGAGGAGGAGCTGGTAGTTATTGACTTGCAGACTGAGGGCTGGCCCATCATACAGACTCCTTACTTGGTCCCCCTTCATAGTTCAGCCATAACATGCTCACATCATGTCTCCACCATTCCCCTCAAACTGTGGGAGAGGATCTTCGCTGCTGGAAAGCATCAGAATGCACACTACTCAAAAAAGGTAAAAATCTTTGTAAATTGAAAATAATGTCCCGTCATATTTATATTTCTCTGACTGCATGACAGGTTTTCACTTTTTCTGTGAATCTGTAAAAACACAGGTTATACAGTCACCCCATTAAGTGCCAATATTATTACTGATGGGATATGTTACCACTGTATGAGACTCTAAAGAATCCCCTAAAAGGCTGTTCATCATAACTTGAATGGTGCATCTTGAATATAAGATGATGGTTGAGGACATCAAGTTTTCATACTGTTTTCTTACTAATTTTCTTTCTTCGTGTCAGCCGTGGCCAGTAACAGGAGGTCAGAACCTGGCCCCAGATCCTCCACAGAGAGATCTGCTCCTCACGGGGTTAGTACGGTTGCCTTCATTCACATTTATTGAAAGGTCTTTTTGAAGTTGTAAAAATTATTCTAACGCTGCTGTGTATATAGGCATGAGGATGGCACAGTTCGTTTCTGGGATGCATCAGGAGTCTGTCTCTATCCCATGTACAAGCTGAGCACAGCTGGAGTATTCCACACAGATGCTGACCCCAATGACAACATGAACCAAGGGACTGAAGGAGAATGGCCTCCATTTAGAAAGGTATGTTTTTCTAATCTATAGAAAAGAACATTTTCATTTATATTTTAAGGTGAATATAAAGAAATGTCACGACACTGGGACTTATTTTAAGTATTATTCAGGTATTCTATCACAAATTCCATCAATTAGTTGAGTAATCGAATAATGAGCAATGATAAATATTCAAATAGAAAAAACACAGGTCTTTCCAAATGAGCTGCTCGTTGGTTAACATTTTATAAATGGCAAGGTTTCCAAGTTTGACCGCATATAACATTTCTCAACAAAACTAGAACTAGAATATTAGAATTCGTGTGTGTGTGTGTGTGTGTGTGTGTGTGTGTGTGTGTGTGTGTGTGTGTGTGTAATTTTTTTTTTTTTTTTTTTTTAAAGAAAAAGTGTTCTTAAATGCAAAAAAATTATCAATGGGCAATTTTGAATCACTAAAATCAGAATACTTTAATAATTCCTGAGTAAACTATGTATACATAACCCCACTAAGTGCATGTCTTTGGGCTGTGGGAGGAGCGCACTCCACACAGTAAGCTTCTGGCCAGATGGTTATTTAGAACCCAGGACGTGCTTGCTCTGAGGCAACCATGCTAATGAATTTATAATTAATCTTAATTAGCATTAAAATTAACATAATCTTTTACAAGTACTAACCAAGCCCAGCTTGTGGGGATAGGTTAATTGGATAATCCAAATTGCCACTAGGTGTGCATGTGCGAGTGAATGTGAGTGTGAATGGTTGTCTGTCCCTATGTGTTGGCCCTGCGACAGACTGGCGACCTGTCCAGGGTGTACCCTGCCTCTCGCCCTATGACAGCTGGGATAGGCTCCAGCGCCCCCCGCGACCCTGAAAAGGATAAGCGGAAGCGAATGGATGGATGGATGAACAATCTTTTTACATTATTTTACTTTAAATTAACAGCAGTTATTTATTTTAAGATTTATGTAAAAGAGGAATGTTAATCAAGGTCTTGCATAGCAGCATATTAGGCAAAGCTGGAAGTAGAGGTGTTACTCTAAATTTCACCCTTGTCATGTTTCTGTTTAGGTTGGCTGTTTTGACCCCTACAGTGATGACCCAAGGCTCGGCATCCAGAAGATCCATCTCTGCAAATATAGTGGTTATCTGACTGTAGCTGGCACTGCGGGACAGGTGACTATTGAGAATTTTACAACAGACCTATGTCATGTTGGGCTAAGTCATATCTCTGATGTAGAGTAAGTTAAGCACTTAACTTACATCAGTAAGGTAAACTCTTACTTGTCAAGTTAGAGTTAAGTTTTAAGAATTATACTTTGCTAGTAAGTCAGTATATATGACATTATGCACTCCACACTGTATATAAATGCCACTTGTTTTGCACATATTCAACTCTGTATATTTTATATATTTTATTATTATTATTATTATTATTTTATTTTATTTTTTTACTATTTAATTTGTAAAAATGTGTATACACACACACACACACACACACGTAGGAAAATATTTAGTATACACATCCAGAAATGCATACACTATTATATATTGTACATATATTTATTAGTTTCAGGTTGGCCATTCTTGTATTTTGCTCGTTTGTGTTGTTGTGTTTGCACATCTCTGTTGCTTGTGGGGCTCGCACACAAGAATTTCACTCGCATGTGCTGTGCCAGTGTGCCTGCACATGTGATGTGACAATAAAAAGTGATTTGATTTGATTTGATGATAAAGCCTGCTCTTGACCTTTGACCTTCTGTAGAAGTTTGAGAGAAATTTAGATTTTTCTGTTGATTCTTACGCCCTCTTGCATATGTAGGCGTAGTAGAGCTTAAGAAGTCAGTTTTTTCACGCTCAGTGTTGAATTTATTTATATTCATAAACACTCTTTTCCCTCAACCAAAGCATCATGCTGCCACCACCATGCTTCAGTGCAGGGATTGTAATGGCTAGTTTCCTCCAGGCATAGTTCTTTGGCTTACAGGCTAAAAAGTTCAATCTTTCTCTTATAAGACCAGAGAATTTTGAGTCCTTTAGGTGCTTTTTGGCAAACTCCAGGTTGGCTGTCATGCTGTGTCATTTGTATCCAGTAAGACTCCCCCATGCTACACAAGCCTACCTTGGAATATATGCAAGAGAAGTGTAACTAAAGCTATACCGGCAGTGTTGAGGAACCAGAAGACAAGAAGGCATAAGTGCACAAGGTATGAGAATATGGGGTTGTTGGAATGCTACTACCAAGGAATCCCAGTGGAAGGGGTTACAGGAAGTGGATGTGGGACCTATGGAATCACACCCAACATCTAGACTAACAGCAAAACAACTAGTAGCTCAGTGTTCAAATAGCTGGAAGAAACTACTCACAACTAGAGATCAACGAGGTACAACACAAATGCTATGCCAAGGGTTGGCCAAAACGTCATTTCAAGGGGGGTGATGTCACCAGGTCCAAGTACAACTTATCATACAATTGTGTGTGTGATAGGATCATGGCTGAACTGGAAAACTGGACCCTCTTTGGCTGATTAACTAAGAGTGCATAAAGTACCTCTTGAAGTTCTACAAGAAGATGTGAATGCAATATTACAGACAATCCTTATTGTCTAAGTTTGAAGGATAAAGACTGTCCGCAGACCGAGTGGGGTGTGTGTGTGTGTGTGTGTAGGCCTACGTTGATATCACATTATTGTGATTATTCCCACTGTTATTTTGACTTTGCAGATCCTAATGTTGGAGTTGAATGACGAGGCAGCAGAGCAAACCGTGGAGGCTAAAGTTGTGGATTTGCTGCAAGGTCAAGAAGGATTTCGATGGAAGGTAAAGAACAGAACTGATTACTCGCTATGTTTGTTTATGTTTTTACAGTGACATGCAGCAGCTGTAGACATTATGAAGGACGGATCTGGCCACTGTAACGTGACCCGTATGTTTTAGGTCTCCAACAGAGTTTTCATTCTCTACAGATGCCTCCCCCAAAAAGTGTTTTTGCAGTCTGGCACAAAAATGATTGAATGAAAAATTTAATTAATGCAACTTTGCAACCAAGCTAAGTAGCATTAATAACTAAGAAATCCACCCTCTTGTCTAAATAAGGTCAGTTGTACTTCCAGAAATAAGCAGCAGCCAAAACTCAAAAGTTGAGACTTTGCAGAATCCAGAAACATATACAGCATACAAAAATAGGTGATCTAAAAAGGCTTTAAATGCTGCATTTAGAATAACTAGCTTACTATGTGTGCTCTGAAGGCTATCATAAAACCTTTCTATTGTTACACCGTCAACTACATATTCCAGCATTTGATAGTCGTCTTCCTTCACAGGGCCACACTCAGCTGGATATCCAGGAAGACCCAGTGATGTTTCCTGCAGGCTTCCAGCCCTTTGCTGTTGTCCAGTGCCAGCCCCCAGCTGTGGTCACTGCTCTCACACTGCACTCAGAGTGGAAGCTGATAGCCTTTGGCACCAGTCATGGGTTTGGGTTATATGACTACCAACAGAAGAACAGTGTCCTGATCAAGTAAGGAGAAGCATTAAGAAAGATGTGAAACATGTGTCTGTACTGTGTTTACAGCTTCCAGGAAATCTGTTTCATGTTAGTGGATGTGTTTTAGCCATCATTTTCTTTCGTAGTACAAAGAAGCAAGTTGGATGTAACCAAGCTTTCAAACTTGCAAAATTTAAAACTGATACAACCATTCGTTTACTACTGGGTAGAAAATTCAATTCAGTTCAGTTCAATTTTATTTATATAGCGTCAAATCACAACAGTCGCCTCAAGGCTGTATATTGTAAGGTAGACCCTACAATAACACATACAGAGAAAAAAAAATCATTTATTGTCTTCTGGAAACGCCACACACCCAGATGGTGGATTCAAACCTTCCTGCTGCGAGGCAACAGTGCCAACCACTACCTGACAAAACCTGATCCAAAACAAATCTAAACCATAATGGCTATCATAATAACAGTTACGCAAACAAACTCAAGACAGTCCATGACAGCGACACACACCTGCCCTCTGTGGCTCTCAGCAGGTCACTCTGACCTGCAGACTCATGCAGCTGGCCTTAGTACTATCTACCACCCACTCCTGAGACTGCATCAGCCCAGATACCACCCAGTGATCCATCAGTTATCACTCATGCATCAGGCCCAGGTCCCAGCTGTCATCCATCATGTTCAAAGGAAATCTTCAGTTTTAACACAGTACAAGTGATATAGGGATATAATATTTACCTAGGTGGATATTCCAACCTAATATATCAGTCACTCATGCTCAAGTCACCGTACATGTTATGAGAAAAACTGTAGCCTTGTTGTGTCTTTGTTTGTTACATTTTAGGAGTAAGCAAAGTATTTGTGCAGCTGTCTGCATATCATATGTGCTCATATTGTGTTTTCAAACTTTTAGGTGCACACTAAACCCCAGCGATCAGCTGGCCATGGAGGGTCCTCTGTCCAGAGTGAAGAGCATAAAGAAATCCCTGCGACAATCCTTTAGACGAATCAGACGTAGCAGAGTCTCTCTAAGAAAACAACATGTTAACACTGCTACTAAGGTAGAATCATAAAAAGGACTCTGCTATCTGTTCCGTGTTTCTCCGTTGTCGCATGTGTTATATATATTGATATCTGCCTAAGCAGCTCCAAGAGGCAAATGCTCGTCTGGAGGCTGAATTGGCAGAGATGGAGCTGGCTCCCGTCCAGAGGAAAATTGAAGCTCGCTCTTCAGACGACTCTTTCACTGGCCTAGTACGGACGCTCTACTTTGCTGACACCTTCCTCTCTGACAGTGAGTTGGCGTGTTAAACGTGTACTATAGTACGTAAACAGCACTTGCTACAGAAATGAATAGTGGGCAGAACTTTGGGTTGTTTCCATTTCCTTACGTTTCTCCTCATTTTCTTGTAGGTTCACATAACACACCCTCCCTATGGGCAGGGACCAATGGTGGCTGTGTGTTTGCCTACATGCTTCGCCTTCCTTCTGTCGAGCATAGAGCAGATGAGCCTGTCACAGCTCAACTATGTAGGTTTAACATTGTGGTGGCCTGATCTCTCAGCTCTGCCTTCCTCTTGTAAAGTTGTCTCTGATTTGCGTCCTTTATTTTCAGCCAAGGAGATTCAGCTGATGCACCGCGCTCCTGTTGTTGGTATTGTGGTGTTAGATGGACATGGGGCTCCTCTCCCTGAGCCCCTGGAGGTGGCTCACGACCTGGCTCGCGCACCTGATATGCAGGGCTCACACCACCTCCTGGTCGTGTCTGAGGAACAGTTTAAGGTTAGACTTGGAGCACTAGGGTTGCAGTGGGTCATTAAGATGTCTTAAAAAGTTAATATCAAAGAAAAGGTGGTCTTAAAATGTCTTGTTTCTTGTAAATTTTTCTAAAAGTATTATGTTTTCAGGTAGTATTTTTAAAGACCTGTAGATTACAGCCCTCAAAAATAACAATTAAATCAGTTACTATTGGTTCATGTCACTTGTTGAGCATTGTTGTGTCTTAGCTTGTTCTATGCTCTAAAGAGAATGCCATTTATGTGGTCTAGGCTCACAATTTTTAATATCGGTACAATTACTGTTATTTATTGAGGTGTAGGATAGAAATATTCAATCCTCTTAAAATTTTCTAAACTCTATTCCAATGCATTTGTTTTGTGTGTTCAGGTTTTCACGCTGCCAAAAGTTAGTGCTAAGATGAAATTAAAGCTGACTGCTGTTGATGGCTCTCGAGTGCGACGGGTAGGCATGGCCTGGTTTGGCAGCAGTCGGACAGAGGACTATGGTGAAAGCGGCTTGTTGGTCCTGACTAATCAGGGCGATGTTCACGTGGTGTCACTGCCACACGTCAAGATGCAGGTACATTACCCCTGCATCCGCCGAGAGGACGTCAGTGGAATCGCTTCTTGTGTTTTCACCAAGCACGGCCAAGGTATAGAGACACCTGCGCACACGTTTCTTCCTCTGTTTTACTGGGGCTCTAAATACATTCTCTTTAGAATACAACATCAACAATACAGATGTGTCTCTAGCTCGACCTTCTAGAAGCAGTTTTCAGAAGTCATGTATGTCTTTGTTCTAGCCTAAAGTCTTTAGCCTTAATAGCCATTTGAAGAGATGGGGATCAGTAACAAGTTGCTGACTTTCCACAAAGAGCTAAAGAAACATGTGACAGTCAGAGAATTCAGAGTTAAAATATGTTTTAGTGTTTTGCAACAGCAATTTCTAAAGCAGCTTTTAAAAAAAATTTAGACACACGCTTCAAAATAACTGCCCAAATAAGGAATGTGAGGTGTTTCAAGATGCCTGTACAACAAGACCTGATTTTAGAACGACTTTGATTTCGCTCGCAGAAAAAGTACTGGCTTCATGGTGCTAAACTGGGGTTACAATTTGTATATTTTGTGATTTGTGTTAGTACATGCCGACAGACTTGTATTGTGGGATAAATTAATCAGATTAAAAGATCCATTTACTGTCAGATTATTATGAAAACTGGATTGTTTCGTTTGTATGTTTGTTGGTTTTAAATGGAAAGAACCCTCATGCCGCTTACATCCATGCTGTTCAGTAACTGCTGCCACGAGTTTTTAGAAGTGAGATTTTCTTCCTAAAATGTGATTTTTGTCATGTTTTTTTGTTGCTGTTGTTGTTCAATGGACAGTCATTTTGCCAGTGCACTTATCTACATTCATAGGTCCCCCCACCCCCACCCCGCTTGCCACTTTCACTAAGCTCCTGTGTGCTGTTGTTCTCCCTCAGGCTTCTACCTGATCTCCCCGTCTGAGTTTGAAAGATTCTCTTTGTCGACCCGCTGTGTTGTGGAGCCTCGTTGTCTGGTGGAGGCTCCACTTCATTCTGGCTGCTCCAACCAACACCAGTCACAGCCAGATGGAGCTTCATCTACTCATAGGTACTCATAGGTTTCCTTGTTTTCATCATGTTGGTGTTTGCTGAATACAAAAGTTTGCTGTAGGGCAATTTAAGCCAGGTTGTTAGATGATGCTGGTAGTTACAACTTCCATGTTAAATGGGAGTAAAATCATTGTAACAATGCCAAATAGTATATAAAAGAGAGTGAAAGATTGTAAAGACTGACCCTGGTGAAGAAATAATAAACATTAGATAGAAATCTCACTGATGTGTGCAGAGTGTGTAGATAGAAAGAAAAGTAAAAATGAAGTTAGCTAAAAAAGGTAGAAGCAAGACTGATATTGTGTAACACAGAAGTGCAAATTGCATTTATAAAAAAGAGGAAAAGACACAGCGGTCTGGTCTGGTGGATTTGATGGCCGTCAAAGTGGCTGTCTGACGTTCTGATCCCTGGTTGGTGAAACTCACTCTTGGGACATAGAATGTCCAAAATAATGCGTGAGGCTGAGAGATGCCGACAGTCCTGACTCAGGCGTGCCTCAGCACCTGGAAAAGTAAAACCGCTCAACTAAAGCGCATAGTTGAGTGGTTGCCTCCACCAGTGTGTGAATGTGAGAGTGAATGAATAGTGGGATTGTAAAGTGCTTTGGGTGCCTTGAAAAGTGCTATATAAATCCAATCCATTATTATTATTAATATTCTAACATATTTTGCCTCCTCCTCCCAATGTATAAATCACTAGCTCCAATATAGTCAGTTATGCTGTTTTTGTCTTTTATTTTCTCTTAATGTTTATAAGTGACATCAACCTTCCAGTGACTGTAGATCGAAATCAGCCAGTATGGCTATATCAGCAAAATGTACTCATTTTGCTTCCAGTTCATTGTCCCCTTTTAACGAATATTTTAACAGGATATTAATATTACATGTTTTACATATTACAATAATTGATATGTTTTGACATCCCTAAGAATGAGCTGTCATTACTTTCTGTCTTCTCTGTCCTTTCAGAGCCAAACATGATGGTGAGGATGCAGGTAAAACAATTAAAAACAAATAATATCATTGTAAGTAAATGTGCATGTGCCACATGAGTGTGTGTTCTGTGTTCTGTGGTGTTTTATAATTCTGTGCTATGCTAAATGTGCTGTCTGTTTTTACACGTACCTTGTCTATGGCTGACTGTGTTGACATGCCATCTATTGCAGAAAATGCAGCTAAACATGTTATGGAGCATGCTTTGCTGAATGATGAGAGTGAGTACAAAGGCAGGAGAATATCCTGAAATATAGACCTGGAAGGTCAAATAGCATGTCCCTCAGACATTGTAGTTGTTCAAAGGAAATCTGGCTTCAGTTGTAATTGAATTATACACTACCTTTTTGAGCTGGTCCTGCAGCCTCTTACTCACATTGTCATTTGAAACATCCAAATTACATGTCTCAGAACCATATATAAGCACATGACTGATACAACTTCATTTTTTCCCCAGTGAGCTGGCTTGTTGTGACTGAGCTAACGCTCAAAGTCATGACAAAGTGTGGTGTTGTTAAAAGCAATAGTTGGTTACAGTTGTTTTTTTGTGTTTTGTTTTTTTCTTTTCAGAAGTACTTCAGGAGATCCAGAAGTCACTAGAAGGAGATCAAATGCAAGTATCACAAACACATTCTTTGTAGTTGTACAAAAATTACACAAGGAAAAAAAAGATGTTGTGCCATTCTCAGGCTGGAAAAATGACTGCAGTGTGCAGCTAGATCTGCTTGTAAGAAGTGTTTGCAGCGTGCACCTCCGGGGGGGGAAATGTACTGAGCAACTTCAGTCTGTGTTGTTACTGTGATGCTGGTGTTAATCCCAGAACTCTGAATCCATTAATATTTTTCCCAATTAACCTTTAAAAGTAAACTGACGTAATTCTTTGGCTTAAAAAGCTACCAACATTTTTTTCTTGCAGATTTTCACTTGATATGTTACGAGAAAATTGAACTCATTCAACCCAGAAATTCTTCTAACATTTCTCCAATATTAACGACAAACATCACACTGTGCATTTTGACCATACATCTTTACTTCAATCTCAATCATCCAAATCATTTTTGAAAGTCTTGTGGTTTATTTAAATATAACCTTGCAAATCTAAGGCACGGTTCTATGTTCCTTATAGCGAGAAGAGGCTTTTGCCTAGTAAGCCTTGCAAACAAGCTGTACTTGCTCAGTCTTTTTCTAATTGTATCATAAACTTTTAAAATGCTGAGATTATAGCTCTTGGGTTTTTAAAGGTGAACATGAAGTTGGACAATTGTAACCAATCGTGTTAATGGATTCTGTTTTCTGTTTGTCAAAGGTCATTCCTGGAGAATAATGTGAAAAGTGCTGTAGCGTGAGGAGCCTATCTCAACAGCTGAGGTGAGACTTTGTAGCACTTTCTTTCCTACAAATGCAAAACATGCAATCAATTTTTGAATCCACATCTGTTGGTTCATGGTGTTTTTGTGCTATATCTTTACAGAGAACCGACATGTTGATATGTCTAAAATGGACCGAAGCAACAGATCTTGCCTCCATTTTAGCTGACACTACTGACACCTGACCCCTCTCCTCAAAGACTTACCCATCCCGCCATTTACTGATGCTGCGCTCACACTGGCCCCTTCATAGAGACACCAATAGGCTCTTGTCAGAAGTGCTTTCTGAACATCTAGGGCTTTGGCTCAGTAATGGTGCAAAGAATGTGAAGGAAGTGACACCACATGTGCCTAAGGACCATACACTGCTGCCATAGCATGGCCACACCCATTTAAACCCAAAGCTGGATGAGGCACATTACTGGCGTGTGACCGGATCCCTTTAAATCAGCCTTCTACATCTGACATGGAAGCTACTGAGCTGTTTTGTTTGGTATAAAACTGTTTGTTTAAATTCACTTGATGTTCTAATGGCCTTTATCACTACCAGCATCACCATCTAGTCACTGTACTCTGCTGTATATCTTACTGGCCTTCATCTCCTCATAGAGACATGAAGAAGAAATTTGGGGGATGATTTTAAATAACATTGATAAATATTTTGTGTAGTTTAGATTTGTGATTTGTTGTAGGAAAGCCCATTTCTACCTGCAAAAACATGTTGTGTCCAAAATTATAAAGTGTTAAATTAACAAGTTGCTGTAACAAAAACTTGACAAATTCTTGAGACACTGAAACGCAGAGGAAACGCGCGTTTCAGTCTGAATTAGGTGACACTATTTTAATTCGTTTGGGGTTCTTTGTTGGTTTTGTTTGTTTATACAACATTGATGTAACACAAATCATGCGTTTTCACTTCATGCATAGTCTTTATATTTTTTCATGTCTTAACTTTTTAAATTTATATCGACAAAGTTGGCATGATTTTAACTTTTAGTGTTTTTTTTTTTTATGTTAATGAGCTTCCATGCTATTCAGAAAATCAGTGGAACATGTTCAGTAATGCCTGAGATGATTGATGTGTGTGCGTGTGTTATTTTGACTTATCATTTAATTAGCATTACACATTCTTTACACCACGCATAGGTACTGATGCACTACTGCAATTTTTGTGCATGTTCTGATTTTAATATTTTGCTTTTGCAGGTAATAAATACTGTAATTTAGGAATGTAATTATAAACTATTGTGCTGAAATATTTTTAATATATAAATGACTCTTTACCTGTGGATCTGTTGTAACTGGGGTTGGCTGCTATTTAGATCACACAAGGAAATATTTTGGTACTATCTCTCACAATGCTGGGTGTTTTAGCATCAGTCTAGAATCTATTTTTGTAGTGAAAGAACGCTAATTTTTTTTAAATAACTTTACACTACAGTTTTCTAGGATAAAATTGTTTTTTTCAAAGAATGACTGTCTGGCTCTTTTTTTTTCTGCACAGTATCTCCATTTTTTTATTTTTTTTAACATAGCACAAAATGACTATGCTGCAATGCAATACTTGATTGTGAGTGTCCCCAAGTCTTCAAGTCTATGTGTGCTTGGTTCAGAGACCACATGTCAACTCAGAACCCATTATTTGACCCTCATGAACTGCCAAAGCTCAGTACTCCTTTTTGGTATCGTTTCCTCTAAAAAGCCTAGCTACAGTGTTATGTACTTGCAGAGCATAACTATCTCTGGTAAAATCTATACAATAAAGGAGGAATCAGCTGTCCTGCGTGATCCAAGTGTTGATAATAATAAAAACTTTATCTATAAAGCACTTTCAAACAAAGTGCTGAACAAGTATTTGAAGATAAAAATATATATATACAAATAATAAAAACAATACAGTTTAAAAACTGATAAAGCAAAAGGGAAAAGCAATAAGAACCAGGAAAAACTTGAGGCATAGAATTAATACATGTAGGACAGGGGGAACAAGTTTAACACTTGGATTTGAAAACCACAAAGCATGCCTGCCTAATATCTTGAGCGAAGTTGTTCCACAAAAAAAAAAAAAAGCAGGCTCCCTAGTAGTTTTTCTTCTGGTTTTAGGAACCTTTAGAAGGCCAGTATCCTGAGATCGGAGAGCACAGGATGGAACATAGAGGTACAAAAGGTCAGAGAGATATGAAGGCGCCAAACCATTTAATACCTTGTAGGTGAGCAACAGGACCTTAGAATCTGCTTAAATCTGGCAAGGCAACCAGTGAAGCGATTTCAGTACTGGATAATGTGCTCAAAATTCCCAGTTTTGGTTAAAATGTGAGCATCTGCATTTTGTACCATCTGTAAACCTCTAAAACTTTTCTTCCGTAACCCAGTAGGGAGAGCATTACAGTAATCAAGCACAAAGGCACAAATTCATGGACAACAATCTCTGCACTGCCAAGTGATAAAACTTGTCTGATTTATTCCTTAGGTGATAAAAGACAGTCTTTGTTGTCTCTTTTACATGAGACTTGAAGGAGAGCTCTACCAAGCCACATGCCCAAGTTTTTTACCTTTAAATTTTAAACTGCTGGCTAAGGGTAAACATAAATTCAGTAAAATTATCATTCACATCGGCAGTAATGACACCTGGTTATGTCAATCGAAGGTCACTGAAATTATTACTGAATTGGTGCTTAACTTTGCCAAAACAATGTCGTACTCTGTAGTTTGTTTAGCCGCATGTCCTCCTTAAATTGCTGGCTGTCTAAGTGGTGTCCCCAAAACGATGTGGGCTTTATAGATACTTGAGAAACTTTCTGGAGGAAACCTGGTTTTGTTAGGAGACACGGCATGCATCCCACTTTGGATGGAGCAGCTCTCATTTCTAGAAATCTGGCCAAATTTATTAAAGCCCCCAAAACGTGACTATCCAGAGTTGGGACCAGGAAGCAGAGTTTCAGTCTTACACGCCTCTCTGCAGCTTCACACCTCCTGTTATCCCCTCAAAACCCCATCCACTTAGAAACTGTCAGCTCCCAAACAGACTTACTTAACTTAAATGTGAAACCAGCAAAATACGACTTAAACATTAAAAAAAATCACAAACCTGGTTACAGCAGGATCATTATGTTAGCTTAAATGAATCAACGTCCCCGAGTCATACTAACTATCAGAATCGTTGAAGCACAGGCTGAGGGGTGGTTTGGCAGTGGTTTGAACTCACCTCTCTGACATCGCTCACAGAGTAGTCTCTCACATTCAATTGTACATTTCTGAAGCCCCTGGAACCCCCCACTTGTTGTAGGTCAAGCAAGCTGGTTATGGGTCCACATTTACTGGACCCATAATAGCATCTTAGGTTGGAACAATTTCTGTCACCAGCACTGTTTAAAATCGTGTTTGTCTCCTTCAGCCATCTGACACCTCGAATCTGTCTTCAGGTATTGCTGTTTATAATTACTTAGTATTCAGAAAAGGCTCTCTCTCCCACCTCATTGTCCCTACGATTGTGCAGTAGATTTGCTTTCAGGTGCTTCGCTTACTCAGTGATCACTGATCAGGATTCTCCAGTGTGACAACCAAGACCAAGGTATCGGTCCACCTAACCATCTTTTTGTACCTTCCAAGTAATACACGGTGCCCAGACCACCAGGTATACCTGCCACCCTGGTAAGAACTGCACCATCTCTTTTCTCCAGTGCCTGTTCTGGTCCCATCTTTAAGGATGTCAAAGACTACCTGTCTCCATGTCCTGCCTGCATGTCCTGAACACCACTTGAAGTGTGTGTAAGACAGGTAGAGGGAGGAAGTACTGGTCAGCCCGAGTTTCCCTCTGATCCCTCCCTTTCCTCTGATATGTCGGGTTTAGAAAAGTAAGTAAGTAATCACAGCAGTTGTAGGCTTGGGTTCAGTCTCTGGCTGGGGTCTGGAGCAACCCTGGAAGAAACCCTGCTTCCTCATGGAAGTCTAAGAAGATTGGACAAGGACTGCAAGTCACCTCATCCTTAGTCTATAGCCAAGGAGGATGCTGACTGACACCACCAGGTTGCTGGTCCAGGTCCAGGGCCTGGTCCAGCAAGAAGGAGAACAACTAGTCTGAGGTGATGGAGACTCCTGGTGTTTGGCTCCTGCATATATACATTATTCATTTCTTGGGTGCTGCTACAGATTCCCAGTAGCTTGTCAGTATTGTTTGGCTGATCAACTGAAATGCAGACTGCAGCATTGCCAGCCCCCCTCTGTTTTAAGTAAGAGTCATTGTGTCCCATCAGCTTTTCAATTTAATATTAAATATAAATTGTGTGATTATATACATTACAATACAAACCTTACACTATTAATAAAAGGCCAACATTTTGCATTTAAGTAATCATTTTACCTTAAAATGACATGAAAACACAATTTCTAACTGATTATTACATATAACAAACAGGTTAATAATGTATAACAACAGTGAATAATCATGAATAATGACTTTGTAAAATCTTTGAGATAAAATATCTGTTTTCTCTATAACTTACTGGGACATGCAACAGCTGAAATTCTGTAATTTCATAATGGAATGTCGGATTAATTCCATCCTGGGTAGGTTCCTCTACACGTATAGCACGTAGAGGAACCTGTTTCTCACCGTGCTCTTTCTCATCCTGTCCATCAGCTCATATTGTTAATGTAACCCAGATGGAAAAAACACGATTAGATGACACAAAAGATAAAAGAAGAGACAGTATTTATTTTCTTTATTTTACTTGTTTACCTCAAGTGTTACAGTTCCTATCGCAATCGAATGCACTGCTCAGTTCACCCCACATGGTGTTGCCTAGCTCTCAACAGCCAATCAAAGCCTACATTCAGCCTGTCAACTGGGAGGTGAGGTGAAGGCACGTGATTCTCCTGGGTTTCTTTCTGATCTCAGCCATGGTAGTGAAGGCAACTACTGAAAAGAAGACCTAGAAACACAGAGAACAAAAAGGGGAAAACCCAGAGTTAAACTGTGGGACAAGAAAAAAACAGAAAGCCAGCCTACTTACCTACTGGAAGCCTGGAGCTGAGTGAGTGAATGAAGGAGAGAACTAATGTCAAAAAACTTGAAGATTCTTACCGTCCTTGTCCATGCTAATGCTAGCACAGGCTTACCACTTACTATCCAGCTGGAGAGCTGCTGCTGTTCTGATACTGGTGTGTTCGGCTTTGAAACACAAAGCAACTGTGAGAAACATTTTCCTGTAGCTGCTCTGAAGCTATTTTTCCTGTCGGTTCACTGTGTGCTAAAGAGAGTAGTGGTAATATTAAAGTTATGAGAGTGAACTAAAGTGGATAATTGTTACGGTCCTGGGCCGTTTGACTACTCCCAGCTGTGTTTCCCTACTGTTTCTTCCCTCGTTATCCCTCTATGTATTTAAGCCTTTTGTCCTTCTCTGTGTGTTGCTGGTTTGTCTGCTTATCATCCATGTCATTTCTCCAAGTAAAAGATGAATAAAAGGATCCGTAACTCAAAATTTCAAGTTTTTCCTAAATTTTGAAGTAATAACTCGAAATTTCAAGAAAATAACGCAAAACTTTAACTTATGGATCCAGCTTTTAGTCTGAGACCTGTTTTTTTCCCCCTGAGACCTGATGAATGTTTGCCTGACACCTGAGACCTGACATTTTTTTGTCTGAGACCTGACGACTTTCTTCCTGAGACCTGAGGGTGTTGTAAAAATGGTCGACCGTGGCTCAAGAGTTGGGAGTTCGCCTTGTAATCGGAAGGTTGCCGGTTCGAGCCCCGGCTCGGACAGTCTCGGTCGTTGTGTCCTTGGGCAAGACACTTCACCTATTGGTGTTGGCCAGAAGGGCCGATGGCGCGATCTGGCAGCCTCGCTTCTGTCAGTCTGCCCCAGGGCAGCTGTGGCTGCAACTGTAGCTGCCTCCACCAGTGTGTGAATGGGTGGATGACTGGGTGTGTAAACCGCTTTGGGGTCCCTAGGGGGGACTAGTAAAAGCGCTATACAAATATAGACCATTTATGTTCCATGTCTCCACTCAGGTTTTTGGCTCCTTTGTATTACTTTTGCATGGTGATGGTCAAACAAAGCTTTCTGAAGCATTAAAGCTTGTGTTGAAGCATTAAAGCTTGTGTTGAAGCTTCATTACTTGAAGCTTTTCAACACAGTCATCTCTGGGGACATCTGGTGGCCAAAAATATAAAGAACAGCTTGAAGCTACAAATTAAAGTGTACTGCTTCATTATGACTGCCCACTCCACAGAGTGGAGTTCACAATCCGGTCTGATGTTGGGCCATCTTTGTGTTGCTTTGAAAATGTAATTTTTGGGGGTGAAAAATTATGTTTAATTGCTTAACAAAAAAATTTGATCAATAAACATTCCTTGTTTAAACATGGGCCATGATTTGGTCTTTCTTTGCTTTGACTCCTTGATGTTGGTAAATACAATAGATGAAAAATACATATAATATACATATAATAATGTACAACACATTATGGAGTGTGCTTCTGTTGTGAGGTCCTGCCTCAAAGGTAGTTATGCAATTAACCGCTGGAAAGTGTTTTTATAAATAATATTATATTAGGCCAATTTTCTTATACACATTTTTAAACCTGGGCGTAGAACTGATTGTGAACTGGAAAGGGGAAATGCTTATGAACTTGTAAAGTAAAAACATTTACTTTACTTGCATGCATTTAAGGATATGCATGCAAGTAATTTGTTCTGCTATGCGATGGCTGAGTCTGTTTGTTTTCTTGGAGATAATTTCTCCTGCCTAAGAGAAAATCCTCTCACATGGAACAGAAGAGGCTGGAGTGCACAGAAACTGAGACGCAAGTTGGTAGAGATGCAGGTATACGGTCGTCCTGGGTCCTACATACTATCACCTAAAAAGAACAAATAAATTAAATTGCTGCACATTTTGTAGGATAACATTTTAAGATTATTTTAAAAATAAAATTATTTAATGACATGTATATTATGAAAAGCAAATGTTTTGTTAAGACATTTTAAGTTTTTTAATTTTTCAGATAAAATAAACACACGCAAAATGAAGGCAAAAGTTAAGTCTCAGTTAAGTTGGTTATCTGTGTCTGCACTTTGGTCCTATTTCTCTCCACAATAATTGTGCAGTGTTTCCGAACAGTGTCTTTTATTTTATGCTGATTTAAATATAAAAGAGTGAGTCTTTTTATTTTCCTGTTGCCAGTTTAATGATGCTAATTTAAAAAAATCAGATGAAGAGAGTAAAATAATGTTCTATTTTGTAATATGCAAATTATTGAAAGAATTTATTTCATTTCTACTGTGAGTCTAACGTAACTGGGGGTAATTTTTGGTGCAGACCTATAGTGTTAGAGAAATTAAGCTCGATACTTTGATACCTCTAAACCGAACTCAGCATGTGTACTTTGTTGTTTTATTTGCACATGGTTTTGATGTGGCTGTGATGTATGAAATTTTGAATGTTAATGGTTACTCACCATCAGTATTACTGAAAAGAGAAATATGTGAGTACTTGAATGTTTAGTTCTCATATTTGATGCATGTTGTACAGCTAAGATATCTTACATCTTGATGCAATATTTTGATATTTAATTTAAACTTTAAATAGTTCTTAATATGATAATAGACCTGGGTTATAGGTTAGGTGTTTAGAGAGAACAGGAAAGTCCGAGGACCAGGACGAGCTTCTGGTCATAACAGATGTTGAGTCAACCACTTTGAGGAAAATCACCATGAAGAAGATGCACACGTACACACTCACACATATGTTCACACTGCACTTACAAAGATCAGGAAGTGAAGTCAGGTGTTACCGAAACAATTCTTTAAAGGCCCTAACGGACACTTTTATTTCATTTAAGTGTGCACACTATTCATGTTATTTCTGATAATTAGAGTCAATTTGATTATTTTGTACTCTTTCTGTACAGATTAGACAATCTTTTTTATGCATTGTAACAATATAAGAGTTGCTACTCAACAGTTATTCTTGTGTCTGAGTCATTATTGCTGCTCAACACTTTGGCTCCTTACGAACTTATTACTAGCCCAAGTAGTTACTGTGCTGTAGTTCACTTTTATATCTCTAAAACTGCATTGAGCACTTGAAACAGCACTTCTCACCTTTCCTCCCAACCATTTAGCAGATGTCCATATGAATGGCAGCACAGTGCTCTGATCAGCCAGGTAGAACTAAATAATTCAGAAGGCCTTCTGTGTTTGTGTGGCTGCACTTTACTGCAAGCAGTTCAACTTTGTCATTGTTGTGTCACAGGCATACAATGTTGTTGGGTGTATATTACATATGTGGCTCTCTGCCCTTGGTTTAATTTTAGTGGGTGGGATATTTGTGTGTCAGCTCTCCTCCTGAGCACAGCACATATTTCGATCAGTAACACTAGTTCTTGAGGAAAAGCGAGAGGACTTTGCGGCCCCCCCAGCTATGCCTTGGTTTCATCTGAGAAGCCTGGTAAGCTATATTACACTGAAATGAGCTCTGTGCTTTTACCCCCAGGGACACTGGGTATAGAGCCACATCTAGGCTGAAGGCGCAGACAAAATCTGCTGTTTACTGTTACTGTCATCAAACTTGGAAAAGATTTATAGCCTCTTTGAATGGACTTTCCTTCCTTGTGTGTTATCCTTATCCTGAAGATTAATTCTAGCCCACAAAGTTAGCTCAGGAATGTCAAGTAAGTCGAAAGGATCAGGGACTTAAATCCTGAAATATGGTCTCAATAGTGAAAGATGAAGTCAAGGACCTGGTTTCACTCAATTTGACAGCTATGTTACTCGATAATCTAGTCATCTATATTTATTTAATTTTTTAGATTTTGATTTAATGTGTAAGGCTTTACCTCTTACCTTTCTTTTTGCAGTCTCAATTTTCCAAATGAAAACTTTAATGACAAAAAAACCATTTTTTTTAAATACTTTGTAGGTTAGTTCAACTCTGAAGAACTGATTGCATACTACAACTTGAATCCCAAGCTAGAACGGATTCCATGAAACAGAAGACAAAGACAAAAACAAACAAAATTCTATGAATAAATGTGAGACAGAATAGTTCTAAAACAAGTCAGTCTCCTCAAGAAAGAAAATGGATTTTATTAACACTAAAGGATGGAAAGTCCAATGAAACTAAAAGAAATGTAAGAATGAAAGCAGTTCAAAGCAGAAGAGGCTCCAATGAAATGGAGCATCATACAGAGGAAGAAAATAAAAAAACAGGACATGGAAAATTGCATGCACAACACAAGAACGATAATGACTTTACAGGTGGGAAAAAAAAGATGACCAAACATTCACCAAAAGTATTCCCAGCCATTCAAAATAGGATTAATAATGGGTTCCACACTAAGCCTGAGAAAGAGAGGGTATGCAGGGAGCTCAATGGAGGCATCGGTACACGAAATTAGTAATAATGAGGAGGCGGAGGAACAGAGTAGCGATGACGAGCCAGTTAAGATGCAGGCTAGTGAGGAAAGTAGTGAGCGATCTGAGGTGTTGAATACTCAAAGAGATACAGAACAGTCAGCAAAAAAACAATTAGACAAGGACGAAGGTGAATCCACCAGAAGTGAGTCTAAGGACCAAGAAGAAAAAGAGGGGAGAAAAGAAGAGGAACAAAAACAAGAAGAAGACGAGCAGGGAGGTT